>NC_086097.1:198977375-199601334 GCF_963921235.1 Mobula hypostoma
AATCTGAGGAAAGACATCCTTGCCATAGAGGGAGTACAAAGAAGGTTCACCAGATTGATTCCTGGGATGGCAGGACTTTCATATGATGAAAGACTGGATCGACTAGGCTTATACTTGTTGGAATTTAGAAGATTGAGGGGGGATCTTATTGAAACATATAAAATCCTAAAGGGATTGGACAGGCTAGATGCAGGAAGATTGCTCCCAATGTTGGGGAAGTCCAGAACGAGGGGTCGCAGTTTGAGGATAAAGGGGAAGCCTTTTAGGACCGAGATTAGGAGAAACTTCTTCACACAGAGAGTGGTGAATCTGTGGAATTCTCTGCCACAGGAAACAGTTGAGGCCAGTTCATTGGCTATATTTAAGAGGGAGTTAGATATGGCCCTTGTGGCTAAAGGGATCGGGGGGTATGGGGGGAAGGCTGGTACAGGATTCTGAGTTGGATGATCAGCCATGATCATACTGAATGGCGGTGCAGGCTCGAAGGGCCAAATGGCCTACTCCTGCACCTACTTTCTATGTTTCTATGTATGATAACCCTTTAATTCCTGGAATCAGCCTTGTGAATCTCCTCTGGACCCCCTCCAATGCCAGCACATCTTTCTCAAGATGAGGGGACCAAAATTGTTCTCAGTACTCAAGATGAGGCATCGCCAGTGCCTTATAAAGCCTCAGCATCACATCCTTCCTCTTGTATTCTAGACCTCTTGAAATTAATGCTAACATGGCATTTGCCTTCCTCACTACTGACTCAACCTGCAAGTTAAACTTCAGGGTGTTCTGCACAAGGACTCCCAAGTCCCTCTGCATCTCAGATTCCTGGATTTTCTCCCCGTTTAGAAAATAGTCCGCACGTTTATTTCTACTACCAAAGTGCATAACCATGTACTTTCCAACATTGTATTTTATTTGCCATTTCCTTGCCCATTCTCCTAACCTGTCTAAGTCCTCTGCATCCTACCTGTTTCCTCAACCCCACCTGCTCCTCCACCAATCTTGTATCATCTGTAAACTTGGCAACAAAGCCATTTATTCCATCATCTAAATCATTTACATACAGCATAAAAAGAAGTGTCCCCAACACCGACCGCTGTGGAACACCACTAGTCACTGGCAGCCAATCAGAGAAGGATCCTTTTATTCCCACTCGCTGCCTCCTATCAATCAACCAATGCTCTAACCATGTTAGTAACTTTCCTGTAATACCATGGGCTCTTAACTTAGTAAGCAGCCTCATGTGTGGCACCTTGTCAAAGGCCTTCTGGAAGTCCAAATATACAACATCCACTGCATCCCCTTTATCTATCCTACTTGTAATCTCCTCAAAGAATTCCAACAGGTTCATCAGGCAGGATTTTCCCTGAAGGAAACCATGCTGACTTTGTACTATCTTGTCATGTGTCACCAAGTACTCAATCACCTCATCCTTAACAATTGACTTTAACATCTTCCCAACCACTGAGGTCTATAATTTCCTTTCTGCTGCCTTCCTCTTTTCTTAAAGAGTGGAGTAACGTTTGCAATTTTCCAGTCCTCTGGCACCATGCCAGAGTCCAATGATATTTGAAAGATCATTTCTAATGCCACCACAATCTGTCACAACCACGGATTCGGCGCATAGTAGATACAGCAATTGCGCTTGTGAATTTGCATGTGTCAGCTAATTATTATTTTTTCTTGATAGTATTCAACTCCATACTTGTCGTCGCAGTGCTTGTCGAGACTTGGACAGAGCATAGCAACGCTTTGCTGCAGTTTTGCATTCGACCTTCCCTGAGATACTGGACTTTCAAGTCAACTGACTCTGAAGACTAGTGGTATTGTTTAATGTTTAGATGTTCCTTTCAACTGCAGTGTAGGCTTTGTTTTCCTTTTGAGAGTTTTAGTTAACGGCCCTGTTTGGCCTAGCATTTATTGCTTCATTTTCCCTATAACACTGTTCATATTAAAGTCTGTGAACTATTGACCTGCTTCAGTGCCTCTCACTCCGCACTTGGGCCATATCTGAACCTGGTAGCACAATCTTTAACACTACCTCTTTCAGAACCCTGGGGTACACTTCCTCTGGTCCTATGCACCTTTGGGTCTCTCAGATTTTTGAGCACCTTCTCTCGTAACAGTAACTGCACCCACTTCTCTTCCTTCACACGCTACAACATCAGGCATACTGCTAGTGTCCTCCACAGTGATGATTGATCCAAAAATACTCATTTAATTCATCAGCCATCTCCTTGTCCCCCGTTATTATTTCTCCTGCCTCTTTTTCTAGCAGTCCTGTATCCACTCTCATTTCTCTTTTAATTCTAACATACCTGAAGAAACTTTTACTATCCAGAAAGAAGAGAAAGTAATTGCCTTTCAACTCATGAGAGAGCACAGGCCATCAACTTTTTGCTGTTGATGTTTCTGTAGTAGGCAATTTCTTTTTTACGAGGTCGAGTTGCTAGCTCGATGTTCAACCCAGCATGGATGGAAAGCGTGCACGGGAGCCGGCTGGATTTGAACTCGGGACCTTCTGCCCCGAAGTCCAGCGCTGATGCCACTATGCCACCAGCCGGCCTTTTACTATTCGCTTTGATATTATTTTCTAGCTTGCTTTCATATTTCATCTTTTCCCTTCTAATGAGTTTTTTAGTTGCTCTTTGTAGGTTTTTAAAAACTTCCCAATCCTTTATCTTCCCACTAATATCTGCTTTGTTGTGTGCCTTTCTTTTGTTTTTACAATAGCTTTGACTTCCCTTGTCAGCCACGGTTGTACTATTTTACCATTTGAGTATTTCTTAATTTTTGGAATACACATGTCCAGCACCTTCCTCATTTCTCCCAGAAACACACGCTATTACTGCTCTGCTGGCATCTCTTCCAGTAGCTCCTTCCAATCTACTTTGGCCAACTCCTCTCTCATACCACTGTAATTTCCCTTACTCCACTGAAATATAGTTACGTCAGACTTTACTTTCTCCCTTTCAAATTTCAAGTTGAACGCAATCATATTGTGATCACTAGTTCCTAAGGGTTCTTTTACCTTAACCTCCCTAATCCCCTTTGGTTCATTACATAACATAGCTGATCACCTGGTAGGCTCAATGACAAACTGCTCTAAAAAGCTATCTCATAGCATTCAACAAACTCACTCTCTTGAGATCCATTACCAACCTGATTTTCCCAATCAATCTGCACGTTAAAATTTCCCATAACTACCATAACATTGCCCTTTTGACTTGCTTTTTCTATTTCTTGATGTAACCTGTGGTCCACCTCCCAGCCACTGTTGGGAGGCCTTTATATAACTGTCATCAACGTCCTTTTACCCTTGCAGTTTCTTAACTCAAGGATTCAACATCTTTTGATCCTATGTCACATCCTTCTACTGACTTGATGGCATTTTTTACCAGTAGAGCCACACCATCCCCTCTGCCTACCTTCCTATCCCTCCAATATAACGTGTAACCGTGGACAGTCAGCTCCCAACAACAACCATCCTTCAGCCACAATTCAATGATTCAACATCATACCTGGTAATCCGTAATAGTGCAACAAGATCATCCACCTTATTTCTTATACTATGTGCATTTAGATACAATACCTTGAGTACTGTATTTGCTATCCTTTCTGATTCTGCATCCCTAATGTTTTGACACTCCGCCTGTTGGCTGCAACTAAGTCCCATCACCTGCCTGCCCTTCCTGACAGTCTGACTGCATGCTACCTTCACTTTTTACCATCCATCCTTTCCTGAGTCCCTTCACCCCAGTTCCCGCTCTCCTGTCAAGTTAGTTTAAACTAGGTAGATTTTTAAAAAATAAAATACAATTATTTCATTTTATTTCATTTCATAATTCAATCTTTTTTTTCTACATGATTGATTTGGAATATGGGATACTGTGATCATATTACTGTGATTTAAATGTAATGTAATTTGTATTACTTACTTGTATCCTTATGAATTTTGTATTTGTACTTATGCAGTTTATATAATACTAATAAAAATATTGAAAGAGAACCCCACCCCCAACAGCTCTAACAAATCTGCCTGCAAGAATATTGGTCCCTCTTGGGTTCAGCTACAACCCGTCACTTTTGAACAGGTCATACCTCCCCCAGAAGATATCCCAATGATCTAAGAACCTGAAGCCCTTCCCCCTGCACCAGATTCTCAGCCACGCATTTATCTGCCAAATCATCCTATTTTACCCTCACTGGCGTGTGGCACAGGCAGCAATCCAATAATTACTACCCAGGAGATCCTGCTTCTCAGCTTTCTACCTAGCTCTTTAAATTCTCTTTTCAGGACCTCATTCCTTTTCCTTCCTATGTCATTGGTACCAATAAGTACCAATACATCTGGCTGCTCTCCCTCCCTCTCCAAAATGCTGTGGACGTGCTCCGAGACATCCTTGACCCTGGCGCCTGGGAGGTAAAATATTATCTGGCTATCCCGTTCATGTCTCTTGTCTGTTCCCCTCAATATCGAGTCCACTATCACTACCACTTCCTTCTCTCTCTTTGCCTTCTGCACCACGGACCCATGCTCGGTGCCTGTAAACCAGTCACCGTGCCATTCTCCTGGGAGGTCATCCCCCACAAAAGTATCCAAAGTGGTATACTTATTTTTGAGGGGAATGGCCACAGGTGTGCTTTGCTCTAACTGCCTGTTTCCATTTCTCCTGATAGTCACCCGGCTACTCACCTCCCGCAACTTCAGGGTGACTACTTCCCTGTAACTTACGTCAATTATATCCTCGCTGTCCTGGCATGTGTTGTGAAATTTGTTAACTTAACAGCAGCAGTTCAATGAAATACATAATATAGCAGAAAATAAGTAAGTAAATCCATTACAGTATATGAGTATTGATTAAAAGTTGTGCAAAAACAGAAATAATATATATCGAAAAAAATGAGGTAGTGTTCACAGGTTCGATGTCCATTTAGGAATCGGATGGCAGAGAGGAAGAAGCTGTTCCTGA
Source organism: Mobula hypostoma (assembly GCF_963921235.1). NCBI lineage: Eukaryota > Metazoa > Chordata > Chondrichthyes > Myliobatiformes > Myliobatidae > Mobula > Mobula hypostoma. The sequence goes on from NC_086097.1 coordinate 198,982,343, forward strand.
ATCACTGAGTGTGTGCCTTCAGGCTTCTGTATCTCCTACCTGATGGTTACAGTGAGAAAAGGGCATGCCCTGTGTGCTGGGGGTCCTTAATAATGGACTCTGCCTTTCTGAGACACTGCTCCTTGAAGATCTCCTGGGTACTTTGTAGGCTAGTCCCCAAGATGGAGCTGACTAAATTTACAACCCTCTGAAGCTTCTTTCAGTCCTGTGCAGTAGTCCCCCCCCCCCCCATACCAGACAGTGATGCAGCCTGTCAGAATGCTCTCCACGGTACATCTATAGAAGTTTTTGAGTGTATTTGTTGACATACCAAATCTCTTCAAACTCCTAATGAAGTATAGTCGCTGTCTTGCCTTCTTTATAGCTGCATCGATATGTTGGGACCAGGTTAGATTCTCAGAGATCTTGACACCCAGGAACTTAAAACTGCTCTCCACTTCTAATCCCTCTATGAGGATTGGTATGTGCTCCTTCGTTTTACCCTTCCTGAAGTCCACAATCAACTCATTCGTCTTACTGACGTTGAGTGCAAGGTTGTTGCTGTGACACCACTCCACTAGTTGGTATATCTCGCTCCTGTACATCCTCTTGTCTCCTTCTGAGATTCTACCAACAACGGTTGTATCATCAGCAGATTTATAGATGGAATTTGAGCTGTGCCTAGCCACACAGTCATGTGTATATAGAGAGAATAGAGCAATGGGCTAAGCACACACCCCTGAGGTGCACTAGTGTTGATTGTCAGCGAGGAGGAGGTATTTTCACCAATATGCATAGATTGTGGTCTTCCAATTAGGAGGTCAAGGATCCAATTGCAGAGGGAGGTACAGAGGCCCAGGTTCTGTAACTTCTCAATCAGGATTATGGGAATGATGGTGTTGAATGCTGAGCTATAGTTGATGAACAGCATCCTGATATAGGTGTTTGCATTGTCCAGGTGGTCTAAGGCCATGTGAAGAGCCTTGTTGTTCTCTCCACTACACTGAGAAAACCAAACGCAGACTCGGTGACCATATTGCAGACTACTTCTGCTCAATCTTGAGGATTCAGGTGACTGATACTTTTATAGCTCATCCCACTTTAACTCTGAGCTCCCTGTATTTGGCCTCCTCCTGCTTCAATAAAGATTGATAAAGTCGACTGCACCTGATATACCACAATATATACAACCTTCTGATTCAATGTCCAGTTTAATAATATTAGGATAACAAGGCATACTAAGAACTCACCTAACATTTCCATCTTTCTTGATTTAATGTTATGATAGTATTGGAAGTATGTGTGTCTCCTGCTGTTTACATACTTCCCTTAGACATAGTTTACGTTATGCACCATCTTCTTGCAGCTGGCATCACCTCCATTTGTATCATGCTTTCTCTCCTGGCCTTTGCCCTTTTTCTCCATCTTTTCATGCTCCCCCCACGCCCCCAACCTCTCTGTTTTCCCTGAAGTTCAAAATTTATTTTGTGTCTAATTGTTCCCAAATCTGGTGATAGGTCGTTACAGGACACATTGATTCTGTTTCTCTCTCTACTTTTTGACTTGGAGAGTACTTCCAGCATTTCCTGTGTTTTTTTTAAATCTCAGATTTACAGCATCTGCAGTATTTTATGTAGGATTATTACTAGATGATAACATGGCTAGGTGTTTCATCCCTTAATGAACACAACCCACCTTGTTACATCCAAAAATCTCTGCTTAAAGAAAGCGAAGCAATATGTTCATATACGTCAAAGAAAGAAACTAATCTCTAATTAGTGAATATTACATTTATTTACTCAAGAATGATTTGCCACCAGTGAGGAATTGCTTGTGCTTGGATGTGCAAAAGTCCTGGTGCATGTCATTTTGCAAATATTACACATGCAGTCAGACTGTTACGAATGAACAAAGAGCAGGCTGTTATAATTAAAAGAATAAAGTCATGCATGCTGATAAGAGAGTGTTTGAGTACCTCGGGATAGAAGCATATATCTGTACACTTGGCAGTAGAATTGAACGTTTGGTTCTTATCAGCTTTCGATTTTTCAGAGTCACACCAAAACTGAAAAAGAAGTTCAAAGATTAGATAAATGTAATTACTTATAATTCTCATAATTCCAGTTGGTAACTTTAAAATAGATAAAATTTAAAAGTTTTGGGAATATAGAGCCATGCAGTGTGAAAACAAGCCTTTCAGTCTGATTCCACACTAAAAAACAAATCCCCATTTTACTTTAATCCCATTATATTCTCATTACATTTCCATAAACTCACTTCAGATTCTACCACTCACCCACATACTGGGGGTACTGTACAGTGGTAATGTAACCTATAGCCAACACATCTTTGGGACCTGGAGGGAAACTATGAAATCTACAGGGCTGCAGAGAGAACATGAAAGCAGCACACCAGCAGTCAGGATTGAAGTCGAGTCATTGAAACAGTAAGTCAGCAGCTCTGCTAGCCGTGCCACAGTGCTGCCCACATTGCAATATAAAAATATACCTTTGAAAAATAATTTGCAGAGGTGTCATTTAATACATCATTCACTGAGTCATAGAATTGTTACAATTTTGGAGGAGATCATTCATCACAACATCTCTTTGCCTGTCAGTCCCAATACCCATCTCTTCTCCTGTGGCATTGTAATATTTTTCTCTTACGTGTTGAGTGAATTATCCGCCTATGCTTAAAAGATTTTTCATTTCAGCTACACGTCAAAACCAGTTTTAGTCAACATTTAACTTTTCATATGTGCAGGTAGATTTCTAGATAATTTGGAGTAAATAACACTTTCTATTTTCCTGTTTATCAGAGTACAATGTCTGATGATTCCCAAGTAAATATTAGGAAAGCAGGGTTGGCAATGCATAAAAATGATACTTAGGCTAAGAATTTCCTCAGGATAGCACTGTGACTTCCTTGGATGGCAAGTTCAAAACATATGAATGTGAATAAATGGGATTTCAATCCCATTCACACATTTTCTGATGCATTTACAGCAGAGGAAGGTGGGATTTTTTTCTGATGAAATTCTCATTCTATTTTTACTGGTCTTAGTCACTGGGATGAGGCAACAGGGGCCTTTTTCATTGGAGAAATAAAGACCTTCAGGAAGATAGCACTCTTTAAAAAGATGAGGTTAATAGATATAGTTCATATTACTAGTCTTTTTGAGCTAAATGGCTTAAAGGCATCAGACAGAATTTTACTGCCTACGAACTATTGATCTGGTAGAGAAGCACCACTGTCATTCATTCACAGCTCAGTTCACCTTGGATTTCTGTGTATGCACAGTCAAAGACAGAAGTCCAAAATGACTTGGAGGTCAAATATCAGTGAATTTTGCTTCACTCTTGGATATAGTTTTAGTAATTGGAAATTTAAACAGATATTTCAAAAGCAAACTGTAATTCATCTGACTTTCTTCCCCTTTGCTATTGTACCCAGCAGTGCAATGCTAACACACCCTGGAGTGGCCAGATTGCCTTAACATCCGACACCTCAGCTTATTACCTGGGCTTGCTATCGTACATTTAGTAACACTATTCACTCCAATAGTGTTTCCAACCTTGTGGGAGAGGTCAAGTACTTAAGTTATTTTAATTTTTTCCCAGTTTTTTCTTATTTCATTCTATTTGGACTACCTTAACTGCATTTCAATAATCACAGGGAGCTGTCAAGGTTGTTAGGGTATTTTAGGACATAGGTGCAGCTGTACATCACCAACAGACCGGTTGCTCAGCCTTGGCGAACAACTCTGAGATGTGGAGGGTTGGCTCATTTGTCTCTCAACCTCAGGAAAGTTAAGTTCTGAAAGCATAGAACTATGGTCAAGCTCATGATCTCTGTCTAGTATAATGTTGTCTTGCATGGAAGTCATTCTTTTTGATCCCAAGAGTAGATAGCTAGGACATGTGTAGAAACATAGAAAATAAGAGCACAGCATGGTCACTCAGCTCCTAGGCCTGTTCAAACATGCATGATTGACCTTCCAGCATTCTTTCTCCTCCCTCTTCCTTTTTCTATTCCCCACTCTGGCCTCATACCGCTCTGTCTATCACCTCCTTCTTCTCTTTCTCCCATGGTGCACTCTCCTCCTATGAGTTCCTTTTTTGCCAGCCCTTTACCTTCCTCACCCACCTGGCTTCACCTATCACCTTCCTTACCCTCCTACCACCTTTTTATTCTGGCATCTTCCCTCTTCATTTCCAGTTAGAAGGAAACCTGAACCATCGGCTGTTTATTAATTTCCATATATGCTACCTGACCTGCTGAGTTCCTCCAGCATTTTGTGTGTGTTGCTCAGACTTCCTGCATCTGCAGTATGTGTTTATGGTTGATTATCTATTTCTGTACGCTGCATCTTCATATTACTTGATCCCTTTAGCATTAAGTGAATATATCTACCTCCTTCTTGAATGCACTCAATGACTTGGCCTCCAATACATTATGTGGTTGAGAATTCCACATATTCACACTGCCCATGTGTACAAATTTCTCCTCATCTCATTTCTCAATGGCATTCCTTATAATCTAAGATTGAAACCCCTATTTCTAGACTCTCCAGCTATTATGAACATCCTCTCTGTATTGATTCTGCAAAAATGTTACAGGTTTTATAGGTTTCTATAAGATTCACTATTAATATTCTATACTCTGGTAAATATAAGCTTCACCAGCCTAAGCTCTCCTTATACATTAATCCTGCCAGTCCAAGAATTAGTCTAGTAAACACACAATACATTCTGTCCATTGTAAGAACATCCTTTCTCAGATAAGAAGTCACAAAATTGAAAACAAAAACTATAGAAAAGGCACACGAAGGTCCTGTACAGCTGCAGCAAGATAATCTTGCTCCTGTACTCATATCCTCTTCCAGTGAAGGCCAAAATACCCTTTGTCTTCCTAATTAGTTGCTGCACGTGAGTGTTGTTTTCAGTGTAGGGTGTACAAGGGTATCCAAGTCCTGTTTCAGCTTGCTTTTAACCAGTCTACCTTCACTCAGGTAATAAAGACTCTGTTTACAGAACCAAAATGGTTTGCTTTTTGTTTCTCCAAATTAGTTTGTGCCTGCATGTATTCTCCCACTCATCCAACTTGTCCAAATCATCTCTCTGGACCCTCCTCACAACTCACCTCCCTCCCATTAACCAGCCCCCCACCCACCCCCCATCTGCCACAAGCTTTCCGTCTTCCAAAGCAGGCCAGTTAGGTTTCCATGAGAGCAAAAAACTTGAGTTGTAGAATATTGAATGGATGGAAATTCACTAGTAATTGTAGTCTCCTGGAAATTTGCTTGATTGGATTTGTGGGTCAAAGAGCAGTTTGCCATTATTCTCTTCCCGAACTCTCCTAGTGTTTTGTCCTCATCTTTTTAGTTTGCCTCTCCTGAGAGAGCATGTAGTTTTGAGATTGTGAGCTGCATTGAGAAGTTTGTTTTTGCCTTCTCCTTGCTGTATCTGTGGAAGAGACTTTGCATTCTTGCTTCTTCTGGCCTTCAGTGGAGAAGGGGCTGCGCCAAACTGCAGAAATCCTTAAATTCATATTTCAGGACCAAATTGCACATATACCAATGGATAAAAATTTGTGATAGATGTTTGCACTCAGAACAGAATAATGATTGGAAGGAATGGTTTTCATCTGTTGAAGAACTTGTACACTCATTGAAGCAAATTGACAGTAATACTTCAAGAACTTAGATATAAAAACAGGATCAGCTATCAACACTTTTCTGTAAGGAAAACAATTATAAAAAAAGAGGTAACACTACACATTATTGAAAAAGTAATAGCTTTATCTTCCATTCCAATATTATGTATGACAAGGAAACATCACACTAGGGAATGGATGTAGTTATCTCCAAAATAAAAATCAGGTTCTCTTGGAGGCAATTCATTTGATACGTGGAATTCAGATTTAATCCTGAGTTTGGTCCTGAAAGTTCTTTCCTCTCCTTAGAAAGGTTCTGATGCAGTTTGAGGGTGGTGTAAAGCCAAATAACTGAGATAGAAAATGTGGAGTATGCAAAAATTTGTCAGGATTAAGTTCAAAAAGCAGTTAACTTCATTGGAGAATTAAACTGTCTTTTAAACTAGAGGTGATGCAAATGGTGTAAGGAAATGTAGGTCAAAATAATGGTGCATAATTATGAAAGAGTTGGCCTTGAGCCTTTTACAATAACAATGCTCTAATTATAAGTGGTTCAAACTCTGGGAAATATGGTGTCCAGTGATGGTTCTCTACCTTTGTCAGTATCGAATTTAATTTGATGATTACTAAAAGTACTTTATATCTGACAGAAAGTCAATTAAAACGTTGTTCCCACTCGTTGGTTATTACTGTTCATGAGGATATTTAGTCAACTATCCTTGTATCCCTTGGTACTGATGGTACAAAACTAAATACAAATGCAAAATGGTATGGATTCAGAAAATCTAAAAACAGAAAATGTTGGCAATGCATAACGAGGTTAGAGAGCACCATCTGTCGAGAGAAAATATAAGTTTGCCACTCTCCAGAAGTGCTGTTTGTTGTAGCTTCTCCCCTATGATCCTCAATCCTCTACATGCACACTGCTTGTCCAGAAGAGGACAGCCTACCCCAGTGATCCTCTGCATTCGAAAATCCAGCAACTGGAGTAGTGCGGTCAGGAGGTACTACCTCGATTAAACAGTGATGGCATTTGTTACACTGAGAATCTAGAGATGGGGTTTGCCATTGTAAAAGCCGTGGGTGTTATCAATAAAATTTAAATATCTCTATAATTTGGAGACATTAGAATACTCTTAAAATTGATACAAATAATTGAAAAATATTAAAATTAACCATTTGTAACAGGACTGTAAAATGTTGAGAAAAAGCATCCAAAAACACATACGGTATATATTTTATACCACTAAAGTAAGAAGTAAGGATAAAGTAACCTTCTATTTTCAAATCTTGTGTTTTACAACCCCCATTGAAATCTAAAGCGTATTGTATGCTCTACTAGATCTAACATGACATGTTCTGAGTTGTGATTCCCTGAGAGGGAGATGTTCTGTAGTTCCAACTGTGCTGATTGGAAATGCCATCAATAGCTAAGATAAAATGGCCCACTGTTCCAGGTTGAACAGTCATTGACTGAATCAGTAATCCCATTTCTTTCTACACAGAGACCACCCGACCTGCTCACTGTTTCTAACATTTCCTGTTTTGTAATACAGAAACAAATATAATAGCCAAATGTTGGAATTACATCGCTGCTAATATTTACTATTTGCTTGAAGGTTGGAGAATAAATGGACTATAACAGCATTTAAAACTGCATGATGTCCAGTGGTTTTATATTGAAAACAATATTGATAATTTATGGAGCTAAAGCTTTCTAAAATAGCAGAAAAAAATGTAATACGTACTATATTTATTATAGCACCAAGAAAGTTTATCATAATGGAGGCAAATATGATGACATTCCTTGCAAAATTGTTTTCGTTGATCCAGCAGCATGATTTTCGAAGAACTAATGGCAGACATTTATAATCCTCTGCAGTAGTAATTAATACCAGTGCAGCATGCAACATGATCAAAATGGTAAACTGGATCACCATTGGCATCATTCTATGGAGAAAACATAATACAATTACTTTGTTTAACTGCATGCATGTAAACTATCACTCCACATAATCTTACTTTTGTTACACGAATAATTGATCCAGAATGCTGCCTCATGAGTTGTTGGTCTGGCCTGATAATATGGCATGATGTGTTATACTTTTCACTGTAGAAATAGAAGAAAAATAGTGGGCTTGCCTTTCACACTTTCACTGGGTAGGAGCATGGTATCTTTATTCTCAGTTAACTGAATTGATATTATGCATAGCCTAGGTGCTTGCTTACTTCCTTCAATGGAACACATGTAGTTTGAAAATTGGAATACTCTGTTACACAATTTATAGACAATAAAGGAAAATGCTTTCAAAAGTATTTGAATATACATTCTGGCATCATAATACTTTGCGCAGCTGTGTCCTCCACATCCTTCTGTTTACAACTCACTATTTACAATTCCTGTTGCTTGTATCAGAATGGCAAATTTACTAGCCTCCTGCCAGAAATGCTAACCAGAAACTTTGCACATTGCACTAAAATTGGTATGTTTTTGTTTCAATAGTGTTCTTTCTTGTAAAACTAGTGTTTATACTTAATTTATGTTTTTTGTGAATGTTGTTTATATGATTCTACGTGCCAGTGATGCTGTTGCAATTATGTTTTTTCATTGCACCTGTGTATACATGCATTTGTGTATATAACAATAAATTCAACTTCAATTTTGACGTAAAGCAGAAAATAAGCAGTTCTGATGAAAAATCATTGATACGAAATATTAGGCCTGTTTCTCTCTCCATAAATGTGTAAACGGCTGTAAAATTTTCCCTGTGTTATGATGATTTCACTAGGGGAAGCTGTTTGGGAACATTTGACTCCAATCACTGAATTATTTTCCTTTTGACCTCAGCCTTGTCAAAGCTCTGCTTCCCTCTACAATGTGGAATTCTACTTTTATGTTGCTCCTTTTGATGTCTCTTGTAAAATTAAGGCTTTGATGACAATTCAGCTGAAATGCTGCCAGATCATAGCTGAAGAGGAACAGCTTGACAAACTGACTAAGTCGCCCTGGTGTACATATATTACAGTAGGACCAACCCACTTTATCTAACTACTTCTCAGTCAGTCTACTCTCAATCATTAGCAAAGTGATGGAGGATATCATTAACAATACTGTCAAGCACACTTATTCAACAATGACCTGCACAAAGAAACCTGGTTTGAGTTTTGCCAGAACCACTTGTCTCGAGACCTCATCAAGATCCAAAGGTAGATCAGAGTTGAATTCTGGAGGTGTGGTGAGAATGGCTAGCCTGGAGTTCAAGGCAGCATTTGACTAAATGTAGCAATGACCAGGTCATACTGATGCCAATGAGTATCAAGAGTGAACATTTTAATGGCTGATGACAGACTTTGTAGAAAGAAAAGTGGTTGTGTTTTTAAGACTTTTATCATTCCAGCCACAGGACATCATGGAGCACTGTCCTAAACCCAATTATTTTAGCTGTTTCACCAGTGTCCTTCCATTAATCATAAGGTTTGAAGTGGGGATATTCACAGATAATTTTATTCTTAACTTCTCAGCAAATCACGCAAAACTGTCCTGCATACAGGAAGACTAGACAACATCAAGGCAAATGCTGATAAATGACAACTAATATATGTTCTACAGACAGTGCCACATTATGATTATCTCCAACAAGAGAGAGTCTAACCACCTACCCTCATATTCAATTGTATTACCATTTTCAAATTTCTCACTATCAATGTCAGGGGTTTCCACTAATCTGAAACTAAACGGGACCAGCAACTCACAACAGTAGCTACAAGAGGAGGTCATAGACATGGTATCACGTGGTGAGTGCTTCACCCAAAACCTTTCCAATGTTGTCAAATGAAAGCCAGGAGCATCATGGGATACTTTACTTGCCTGAAAGAGTGCAGCATCAACATCTTTCAAGAAATTCAATACCATTCAGGAAAAGGAACAGCCTGCTCTACTGCCAGTCCACAAACCAGCCCAAACATTCATTCACTGTGGTGCACAGTTGCTTTAGTGTTCAGCTTCTATAAAATGCACTGCTGGCATTTGTCCTGTGTATTGGAGAGCACTTCCCAAACAGATCACTTCTAAAAAGGAAAAGGCCGGTGGATGCATGGGACCATCACCAACTTCAGATTCCCTTCTCCAGCCTTAATCCTCATTGGATCTGAACACCAGAACCTTACCCTCAACTGTAGAAGTTCAAGGGTATGGCTCACCATCATCTCTCAAGGACAAATAGGAATGGGTACGAAATACTGACCTTGTCAGCAATGTCCACATATTGAAAACAAATTGAGTAATAAAATTATTTGTTCGGTAATAAAATTATTTACCTTAGAGAGCTAAAGGTAAAGGAACCCTTAGAAGTCAGTGATCATAAAATATGATAGAATTCACCCTACAGTTTGAAACGGAGAAGCTAAAGTCTGATGTATCAGTATTACAGTGGAGTAAAGGGAATTGCAGAGGCATGAGAGAGGAGTGGGCTGAAGTTGATTGGAAGGGGACACTAGCAGGGATGATGGCAGGATAGCAACGCCTGGAGTTTCTGGTAGTAATTTGAAAGGTTTAGGATAGATACATCCCAAAGATGAAGTAGTACAGTAGATTCTGATTAATTGGGTCATCAGTTAATCAGGTCAGCCACTTATTTGAGACAACTTATAAAGAATGAAAACTAATTGAGAAAATAGCCAGGATTCCCCTCGTTTATTTGGGACACTATACTGCTTAAATGGGGCAGGAGACTGTTGTCAAACAGTTTCTAACTAGTGTCAGGTGTGCTTTTGTGTGATCATCACTCTACACCATGCTTAGAGTGAGCAGTTTTTAAATACCATCAATTGTATGTGCTTGTGTTAAAAAAAAGCAGCAATTTTTATCAGTGACAGTTGGCAAGAAATAAACAGTAAGACAATTCAGAACTGTTTTGTTTACTGTGGTTACAAGCATTAAGACTTGTAGATGCCAGACATGGTAGGAAGTGAAAAAGAAATGATTTCACTACTTCAACAAGTTTGGAACTATGACAAATTCAAAGGTATCAATAAGCATCTTGATTGTTACAAAAACATAAAGATTTGGAGGATGCAGTTGTCAATAGCGTTGTCTGAAGGCAGTCCATTGTCTACACTAGGTGCTTGCATTGATTTTGTTCATTTACAGTCAATTAAAAGAGCATGACAGTGCACACTGGATGAACTATTAGGAACTAATACAGTTTTATAGAACTGTAGTAGTATTGATAGTGTTCTAATTTGTTCTGTATTTCATTTAAATATATAATTTGTTTAATTATTTCCATGAAACTTCGGCTAATTGAGGCAGCTGCTTAACTGGGCCAAAATGTACTGCTCCTGAATATGTCCTAATTAACCAGAATCCATTGTATTCTAAAGGGAGGATGAGACAACCATGGCTGGCAAGGGAAGTCAAAGACAGCATAAAGGTAAAAAGAGAGGGCATATAATATAGCAAAAATAGTGGATAGTTAGAGGATAGGGAAGCTTTTAAAAACCAACAGAAGGCTACTAAAAAAGCCATTAGGAGGGAAAAGATGAAATATGAAGTTAAGATAGCCAATAATATAAAAGGAGAAACCATCAGGTTTTTCAGATATATACTGAGGTGAGAGGTGAATACTGGATTGCTAAAATTTATGCTGGAGAGGTAGTAGTGGGAAACAAAGAAATTGCACACGAACTGAATAAGAATTTTTGTCAGTCTTGACTGTGGGAAACACAGTATGCCAGAAATTTGTGAGTGTCGGGGTCAGAAGTGAGTGTAGTTGCTATTACTAAGGACAAGGAGCTTGCTAAGCTGAAAGGTCTGAATGCAATTAATTCACCGGCACCAGATGGACTACACCCCTTGTCTTTGAAAGAGGTAGTTGAAGAGATTGTGGAGGCAGTAGTAATGATCATTCAAGAATTATTAGAGTCCGGAAAATTGAAAATGTCATGCCACTTTTCAAGAAGCCGGTGGGGGGCAGAAGAAAGGAAATTATAGGCCAGTTAGCCTGACCTCAGTGGTTGGGAAGATATTGGAGTCCATTATTAAAGATGAGGTCTCAGGGTACTTGGAGGAACAGGATAACATGGCCTGAAGTCAGCATAGTTTCGTTAAGGGGAATTTTGTCTGACAAATCTGTTGGAATTCTTTGAAGAAATAACAAGCAGGATAGACAAAGGAGAGTCAGTGAATGTTGTTTGCTTAGATTTTCAGACGGCATTTGACAATGAGCCGCACAAGAGGCTGCTTAAGCAGATGAGAGCCCATAGTATTACAGGAAAGATACTAGCATGGATAAAAGATTGGCTGACTGACAAGAGGCAACCGGTGGGAATAAAGGAGGCTCTCGCTGGTTAGCTACCTGTGACTATTGGTGTTCTGCAGTTTTTGGTGTGTCGTGTTGGGAACAATTATTGTCATGTTATATGTCAATGGTTTGGATGATAGGATTGATGGTTTTGTTGTGGACAGTATAAAGATAGGTGGAGGTGCAAGTAGTGTTAAGGAATCTGCAGAAAGACTTAGACAGATTCAAAGAAGGGGCAAAGAAATATTAGATGGAATATACTATAGGAAAGTGTATAGTCAAGCACTTTGTTAGAAGGAATAAAAGCATAGGCTATTTTCTAAATGGGGGAGAAAATTCAAAAATCTGACGTGCATGCTCAGTCAGTTGTAAGGGAGACAAATGCAATGTTAACATTTATTTGGAGAGGACTAGAATATAAGAACCGAGGCTTTATAAAGCATCGATCAGACGACATTTGGAGTATTGTGGGCTGCTTTGGGATGTGTTAGCTTTGGAGTTGGTCCAGAGGAGATTAATGAGAATGATTCCAGGAATGAAAGGACTAACGTTTGAGGAGAGTTTGACAATTCTGGGCCTGTACTTACTGGAGTTTAGAAGAATGGGGCGGGGGGGCGGGGGTCTCATTGAAACCTATTGAATATTCAAAGGCCTAGATAGAGGTAGATGTGGAAAGGATTACCACAGTCAGCTATGGAGGCCAAGCATTGGGTGTATTTAAAGCAGAGGTTGATAGGTTTTTGGTTGGTCAGGGCATCATAGTTTATGGGGATAAGGCAGGAGAGTGGGATTGAGAGGGATAACAAATCAGCCATGATGGAATAGCAGAACAGACCTGATGGGTTGATTGGCCTATTTCTGCTCCTATGTCTTATGGTCTTAAAACAAAAACTACCATGATATTTCCAGTTTGTTTGGTTTAGAGTGCAATCAGTTTCTTTTTAAAGCCACATGAAATGAACAAATTTGAGACATGAGTGCTACTGTAATCTTAATGTATGAACATTTCAATCTTGTAATGTAGGTTCAAATGCTGGGATGAACTACAGTTGAGGAAGTGAAGACTTGGCAATGCCTCGTTCAATTACTTCACTAGTTAGTCACCAGCATTCTTGACAGGATTTGACAAGGCTTCAGAGATCTGTTCAGAGATTATTCTATTTGAATACCTACCAGATCTAGTCCAACATAACAGCATGTAGATCTATTTATAGTGCAATGTCAATATTATTTAACATTTCTCAAACACTTGTAAATGTATTAAGTTGACAGCACATTATAAGAAATCTATGTTATTAGTTCAATTCCTCTACACATTCATTGTTATCAAAATGTTTCACTTTGACAGTTCCTTTTGTCTCTAGATCACTTTCTCCTTCTCTACTGAAATACTGTTTGTTTGTGCTTGTTTCCATTTTCCTAATGCAAAATCTGGTTTAAATAAATTTGCTCTGCACAATGTGCAAGTAAGTGAATAACAAATCTTGCTTCCAGATGTCATTTTGCCTAACATGAAACATTCAATATCATAGTACAAAATATGGTTAAAAATACACAATCGATCTTTCAAGTACAAGGGCAATTTTTAATACTTACCTTGATATAGGCAGTAAACTTTGTATTGCTGTGATAAATATTAGAACAATAAAAGCACACACCAGGTTTGACTTGAAAACTTCATCTCGCATCTGTGAATACTGTAGAAAGAAGCACAAACAACAACAGGTCAGATTCCCATGAATCTCACAGCGCTTTGCAGTGATTATCTGCTCTATGGGAGATCTGGGAAATTAGCAAGATCTTGCCTATCAGGATGGCCAGTGCCAATTCAAAGAAAATCTATTGAGTTTCTAATGGTATTATTGGTGCTACTTACTTTACAGAGAGTGCTTTCAAATTTTAAAAGTTCAATACTTAACCAAATCAATGGATGAACTATAAAAATATAATGTTTTGATTAACAACCTTTTCTTTAAATGAGTTTTCCTTTCATAGTTTAACTATGTCTCTATTCATTTTATTAGCCAGTATAAAGCTTCATCACGGGAAAGGTATATAATAATATAAGTCGTTACTCTTAAAATTTCAAAAATTGTAATTGCATTGTTTTCTGTTAAAGGTTTTATATCTTTGGCATCATTTACTGCGTCCTTTTTGCTAATGCTGCCAAAATGTGTATTTGTGGCCCAGCTACCTTTTCCTCCAGGCTGGAGTCTTTAAACATCAGTGAGAAAGGCTTGATATGCTCTCTTCTTAATTTATCCCCACTCCTTAAGTCGATGGTATGTTCTATTCGCTTGTTAATTTCCTCAGGCCCAGACTGGACATGCAAAGCTTGTGCAAGGTGGTTTGGAAGCAGGTTTATTGAATTTCTTGTAAGGGCAGCCAAAGTCTAGGGAAAGCACATGCAAAGAGAATAAACCCCTCTAGACCTCTGTTCAATTGCATTAGAGTGAATAGTTAAAGGACATGTGACAAGGTGGAGATTATACGTTGTTGAATCAAGAAAAATACCATTTTCTTTTATTCTTTTTACTTTCAGCTCTATCTACACGCATCGCATACTTAATATTTTAACATAATAACTACAAAAGCACATCTGCCATTTATCCACTAAACCACAAATACCATGCAATAAATCATAGTGAATCCAGTAGGTTATTTTAATTTTCCAGGGCCATAGAATTATTCCAATTTCAAAACTTAACTTAGATAAACTCCAATTCTCCTTTCTTCTCTATCCTAAGCAGTATGAACTAGAGATTATAATAGATAAAATTAGCAGCAAATGCTTTGCTTCGAGGGAAAGAGATATTCCTTTGCCTCTTATCAACACAAAGGAAATATTTTAATTTATTAGATTGACGCTGCCTCTGAAGTCTTAGCCAGAGGAAAATTATACATGTACTTTAAGAGCTTGATGCTAATTTTGTGTAACAATTTTAATAATACATTAACTTTGATTTTGTAATCTTGTTTTCCAAATTTATTATCAGAAATATAGATAAATACTTTTTGGTGAACATTAGTAGTAGTACAATTAATTGTTTATTTAAAATGGATAATAATCCATCATAACTCAATTGTTTATCAGTTAAATGTTAAGTGGGAAGGTGGTGTGATATCACTAAACAAAACAAAATTAAAAAAGAGGAAAATTCCTGTATCTTTTATTTAAATTATAGTTTGATACAAATCAAATTTGAGTATAGATCTATCAGACTGATGGAACCTTTATAGATTAGTAGCAAAAACAGTAAACATTGAAATATATCCAGGTAAACCATCATTAGAATAATCATTACCAGTTTGTAGCACATATTTAGTTTTTTTAAATATATGCATTAAAATTGAGCTTTGGGACAAAATAGACAGCAAAAAAATCATCAGTATATTCTACACTACCTTTATGTTCTCCAGTTAAAATCATTTACTCTTCTGAAAAAGGATCTAGTGCTTTCCTGGTGTACATGATGAATAAATTTTTCTTGGGCTGTTAGCTGGCTATAAGTATCGATTTTAACTGATGTTTCATGACAAACTCTGCCATCTTCATCAGGGGTGATGCCTGGGCATGTCTAGTTTGGTGGTATTTATACCCCCGTTGTCTGTCCCTCCTGACTGGTTAGTCCTCATCCAATCAGGTTACAGCTGTCCCACCTTGATTACAATCAAGTTCCAGTTCTTACTTTGAGCAAGACCTTAATCTTTGTTAAAATTCTTTTCCTCTAGTTTTATCTCAATGGCTTTCTTCTCCAGGTGGTCCCAAAATCCACTGGCACAGCATCATAGTTTTGTCCCTGTAAGCACCAGCTATCCCGAGTCCCAGGTCATGTTTGACCCGCATAAGCTATGATTTGAGTTTCCTTATGGGTTTGTGAATGGTATTAATCCAGTATTTCTTGAGGATCCTGGCAATCCTTCCAGAAAACATGGAAATATAAGGAAGACAGGGGGCGGCGATGGGTTCCTCTTAATTCTTAGGTTTCCTGGTCTTTTCATCAGCCCCTTCCTTCACCTTGTAGCCATTCTGTAGGAACGTCATCTGTAATCATCTTATTTCCTCATGGAGACCCTCTGGGTCCGAAATAGTTTTCGCTTGGTTATTCAAAGTATTTTAAAATGCTTTACATTGAGAGGTGTGATGGTGGCTGTTATTGTTGAGGTAAAAGTTCATGTGAGTGGGTTTCCAATAGACGCCATGTCCAAAATGATTGTCTGGTTTCTGTCATATTAGAATGTCCAGGAACAGGAGGCAACCATTCTTCTCCATCTCCATCAAAAATTGAATATTTGGACGTATACTATTTTAGATGGTTGGGGAGCTGTTGGATTTGCTGGAGTCCATGAGCCATGAGGCCACACTACAAAGGGGTCATGGACGTATCTGAAGAAGCATTTTGGGCGATGAACTCAGAGCCCTCTCCTCAAAGACCTCCATGTAGAAATTAGCAATAGCCAAGCACAGGAGGTGTATCCATTTGGGTGACCTGGAGAAATAGGTGGTAGTAGAACACTGCTTTTGCAGTGGGCATAGGACTGACTTTGACAGCACAAAACTACTATGCCACGCTAATGGCTTTTGAGATCATCCGCTGAAGGAAGCCATTGAAACAAACTAGAGGAAGAGAAGTTTAACAAAGATGAAGATCTCGCTCTAAGTAGGAACTGGAATTTGATTGTAAAAAGGTGGGACAGCGGAAACCTGATCGGTTGAGGAATCGCTAATCAGGAGGGGTGGATGACGGGGTATAAATACTACTGGACTAAACATGCCCAGGCATCATCCCTGATGAAGATAGCAGAATTTGTCATCAAAACGTTGGTTAAAATTGATACCTGTACCTGGCTGGAAGCTCAGGAAGAGTTTATTCATTTACTCTTCTTATCACTATTTTCAAAGACAACAAAATAGAAACAAAATACCTTTATTTATTCCAACTAATAAAGAGGAATAATATTTCATCATCAGTTAACCCCTATTTTTCATGCCCTTACATTATTAAAATGAAGAAATATTAAACATAGTTTTGTTCTGTAGATTTTCTTTGTAATTACATTTCAGTATTAAAATTCCAAACAAGGGAAAATCTGCAGATGCTGGAAACACAAGCAACACACACAAAATGCCGGAGGAACGCAGCAGGCCAGGCAGCATCTATGGAAAAGAGTACAGTTGACATCACAGCCCGAATCTTCGACTATACTCTTTTCCATAGATGCCGTTGGCCTGCTGAGTTCCTCCAGTATTTTGCGTATGTTGTCAGAATTAAAATTATATGTTTTACTGCATTACTTATAATGTTGATGTGAACCAAGCATTTTGACTGGTCCAGACCAACAACTTTATTTTATATCAATAAAGTTAAATGCTAAATGCTATGTATTTATCAGCAAGTAGTTAAAGCTCTGGTAATGTTCAGCATTGGCCATACCCTCAATGGAGTTTGACACAAAAAATGTGTGTGTGTGTGTGTGTGTGTGTGTGTGTGTGTGTGTGTGTGTATATTCATTTTTTTTTCTTTTCCAAAAGAGCGCTTTGCTTAATTTATGGTTAGGAGGATAAAAACAGATATACCCTCACACAAACAGGAGCACACAGAGCCACCCCTCCCTGACAAAATTAGATAACTGGTGGAAAACCTTGTCAAATGACCTTTAAGCATATTACAATGTTTAGCAAACGTGCATTTTACCAACTTAGTTAGGTCTGAAAACTGTGAAAAATAAACCAAAGGTTGAAGCTGCAATATCCCTTTTCATGGGTTTATAGAAATGGATTTACTGGTTAAACATTGTACAGTGCCTGCTAAAGATGGAGACTACCATAACCTCCAGGTGTACAAATGATGTACCATCTCTAGTGGCTTATAAAGCAAAACAATATAATTTCATCTCCAAGATTTGTGTTTAATTCCAATCCAATAAGAACTGCTCATTCACTTTGACTGCTGTAGGCCGCCTAAACTGAATTGCTTGTGGATGATATACCCAAATTACAGAAATGGTTTCAGATCTAGGTTTCATTTTAAAGCCATCCAATGAAATTGTTAGAAGTGATAAAAGCAGGGAGAGTATGGGAATTAAGGTATGATTCTACTGAAGTAAAAGTCTTTGTAAAGTTAAATATGGGACATGCTATTGGAGTGAAGAAGCTGTTTTTAACCTGTGGCATGCCAGTTCTTGTAGAGCGGTATACTAAATGTAAATTTAATTCCGAAATGCTACATTGGGGACTGGAAATGCAACAAAATGTTAAGGCAACAGAAAACTTATCAAAGTGGAATGAAGCTCCAGTGGTGAAGTCATTCCTTTTATTAAATTACTCCCATTACTCTCTATTTGACTATTGTGAATGTTTCTCAGCTGGTTCTTATCCTCTGAGAAATGCACTGTATGACCACTTATTTAGGTTACCTGTATTTCTAGGATATTGTTTTCTTGCTATGGATTATGGTTAAGTGGCACAACAGGTCCTGTGTAGAGTCAGAATGACATCACTTTAATGACTTAATAAGAGTAAATTGATGAGGCAGGGATTCCATGGGAGATTGAAGTCCAAGAGGTAGAGTGTGTTAATGGGTGAATTACAATTCATAAGTCAAGGGTGATTTCCTGCACTGTGATGACATTACAAGTAAGTCAAACCCAAGCCTGTAAGGTGAAAGGAAAATATGATTCAGCAGCCCACACTTTAACTGTCAGGGTTCTGTTTTGTTAAATAATAGTTAGTATAATGTTCAATTGATCGTGGAGAACTGTGATCAGAGGAGTACTACAGAGCTGAGAAATATTCACAGGAATTGTAAAGGAGAGAACTATTTCACCCTAGACAGTTAGGCTCTATTTTTCTTGCAAAAAATGCTTCACTAGGATAGACTAATCAAGTAGGTGTTTAAAATGGTGTTACCCATTAACCACTTTTCAAAGAGCAGTGAAAGAGATAATGCAGTTGTTCACTTCAATAAAAGACTTCTTACAAAAAAATATAATGCCCATATATCAAAGCAACTTAAATTTTCTATAGGGTATATTTATGTTAATTATCACTACTATATAATGTTGTTTATTGTAGCTAGATGTGCATCACTAGATGATTATTCTTACTTCTGTAATAATTGATTTCATAGTTGTACATTGTCAGGCACTATATAACAGAAATAATAAACATAAAGACATGCAGAATTAGAAACAATGCAAATATATCATTCATTATATGTAGCTGATTGACCAGTTTCTGAAAATGATGCATGCACATGGCTATGTTAAAAAAGCAGGAACGGTATTGAGCTGTATCCTTCTGAACAGAGACCAGCATGCTGATACTGTGTATCTTTACATGCAATACTGACATGGCTTAATGGTCAAACCATCTTGAGCAATATGAAATGAGATTCTGCACTCTTATCAATTATCTCTTGTTTTCTTCCCTAAACCTCAAATCAATATTCCCTTCAGAAAGATGCCATGGAATGTAACAGCTCAGTGAAAATTTTGGTGTCACACATAATTACTACCTCTTTAATAAAATGAGTTAGCTTTGCAACATACTTCTGTCATTATTCTGCAAACCACATCCATTGTCACAAATAAATACAATGCTAGATTCCATTCTATCCACTAATCCAAAACCTATTTTTAAGATTCCTATAAGTTGCTGCTTGATTGGCACACTTCTGGTATCTTCTATTTTAGATTTTTTAGTAATTGCAGTTCTCCTTTTATTATGACCACATTTTGACATTATCAAATGTCAGATGGAAGATTAATATTGACTGAGTGAATATATCAGAGGCTGAATTATGAGTGAATAACTGGCTAAATTAATTCAGCAGTGTTAAGAAAGATTAAAAGGGTCTTATACTTTAATGCCAATCATCAAAGACCTGCTTTTAATCTGCTTAAGACACTCTGACAATGTATTTGACTTGAATACATGGAAATAAGTGACTGCTTGTAATAATAGGAAAATAGCAAATGACAGCAGTTTTTAGTGATAAGCTTAAATCATTTTCTCTCTCTTCATTTACAGAAACAACTGCGACTGGAAATAAATGAAACCAGGTAGATGAAAAATTGCTTAAAAACTCTTTCATTCTACCACCATCCAGGTCCCTAGGATTTTATGGTGCTCAGGGGTTGAATCTACTGCAGAATTTAAGGTTCACTGCAAGAATTGTTTACTAGAAAAAAAAGCATAATTCAGAAATTAATATACATTCCGCTACTCCTCCCAATATGATTCTGGCTGAAGCAGGGAGAGGTAAATGAGAAGAAGGGAAGGGAGAAATGGAAAGATGACAAAGGAGGGCAATGGAAAAGTTGGGATGAAGAGCCAGCAGAGGGAAAGTGAGTGAAAACGAGAAAGGAGGGTTGAACAAAAAACAAGAGAAGGGGAGAATGTGAGGAGAAGTACAACGAACAGAAAATAGAAAGGGGAGCTAAGGAAAAGAAAAATGAAAAAAAAAGACAGGGAAAGGGGTGGAAGAGATGGGAAGGGAAGGGAAATACAAGGGATTGGTTGGAAAATAGAAGCAATTCAAAGAAGGGAAATGGCATTTAGGGCAAAGATAGACAACAAGGAAGAGAGTCTCAGGAGGCAAATTATCTCAGGAGCAGTCCTTAAGCAATAAAATAATGACAACTACATCAACTCAGAAATTGCCAATAGCTGAAGAACAAGAAAGGGTTCTGAATGTGTAGTGAATGTTGCCTCATAGGATGCCTGATAGGTTTGTAGCTGGATACATGTGATAATGTCAAATGCTTGATAAGGAGTGACAGCAGCTACTAATACATGACCTAATGTAGTTTAGGAGAAGCTACAAGAGCATGTAGTATACTGTACTAGGATGCATAAAAACATCTGTCAGTAAAAGGAAATTATGCATGATTGTAGATCGCCAGTATTAACAAGTAGGGTAGGAAATGGAGAAGACCCAGTTTTTCCAAAAGGAGGAGAAGATGGCGGCGCGACGCAGCTCGCAGTGGCCACTCCGGTGGTGATGTCTGTTATTTGTCAAGTAGGGTGCCGTGCACAATCCTAATTTGATGGAGATGGACGTGAGAGCATGGAGGAACATCTGGTGAGACTTCTGAAATGCCTGCTTTGCTGCTGCTGCTACTGTGTGGTCCAGAATCTCCGGAGGAGAAGGCCCCGAGTCCTCGGCTTTGCTTGTTGCTCAGCGGCCGGGGCGGGGTCGAAGCACTCAGCAGAGGATGGTGCTCGGAGAGGCTGGTCGGAGGCTCGAAGTTTTCGGACGGACTCAGAGTCCACTGCGGTCGGGTGCTTCCAATGGTGCTGCATCGGCAAGTTGGCGGTGCTTGGAGGTTCATGGCAGGGACAGTTTCTCCCTTCTGCCGCCTATGTGAGATGATGAGTCTATCGGGACTTTGAGACTATTTTTTTTACCGTGCCTATGGTCTACTCTTTATCAAATTATGGTATTGCTTTGTACTGTTGTAACTATATATTATAATTATGTGGTTTTGTCAGTTTTAGTCTTGGTTTGTCCTGTGATTCTTGTGATATCATTCTGGAGGAATGTTGTATCATTTTTTAATACATGCATTTCTAAATGACAATAAACAAGGACTGAGTGTCCTCATAATCTAATCTAATCTAATCTAATCTAAAATGGTTAACTGAACCTTAGGGCTCTTTTTCAGGAGTGCTCGTATTAGTGGAGCTGGGGGAAGTTTATTTTCCAAAGAAAGGTATGTTTAGTATCAGATGATGATGTAAAGCTGATGCCTTGAAGGAGCAAATTTCAAGTTCAAGTTTAATTGTCATTCAACCATACACAGGAATACAGCCAAATGAAATAGTGTTCCTCTGGGGCCAAGGTGCAAAATACAATACTACAGTCACACACAGCACACTGACCATATAGCACATATAATTATGATAGCAGAAAAAACAGTTACAAAACGTATATAATAATAATAATAATAATAATAATAATATAGCTCAAATCCCTGAATGTCATGGTCTGTAGATTGATGGTGCATAAATGTTGTCCTGGAGCCACGTTTCTGGAAAAAGAAGCTGCAGCAGTTCCTCATTTCATGCAATTGGAGCCGCAGACCAAAGCAAACTAGCTCATCTTCCTGGGAGTGAATACTAGAGAGCAGCAGCGATACGAGGGTCCAGCTTTCAACTCAGTGTGGAATCCAGCAGCACACAGCCAGTTCCAGGGTCTGCTTCACTGGCAAACGTAACAGGTGACTCCAAGGCACATGGCCTTGTCCGTGCAACAACCGAGACGACGCAGCTCCCCTGTTTGCCTTGCCAATGAACCAGTGAATCGGGCTCGCAGTAGTCCACATTACCAATGTCCAACTGGGTCTTACAATCTTGAGAAAAATGACCAAGCCAATCACTTCCAACATTTGTTGGATCACGTCCCACCTGCGTGGCCGAAGCAGGCTGCAACACAATGCACAATGAGTCCAGTTCCAGCGCTATTCAGCAACTTGCTAGGGTACACTCGCCATACCTGATGTCTTAAATATCCAGCAGTGTCTTGGGATCATAAAATAGATATAAAGGGCAAATAATTGCACCTTTGTTTAGACCCAGAGAAACTGTTGCATCTGAGTGCACTGTCATTTTACTAGAAAATATTTGAAGGCAATGCACACATAATATAGCAGAATAGCCTTCTTCAAGTGGCCCCAGATAACAATGCAACCAATGGCAATGTCCTGCAGATGGTTCACAAAACCACTTCCTTAACTCCTTTTACTTCTTCTTCTTTCAAGTATGATTCTATTACTAAACTGTGATTGGAACCTGTGATTTGCATTTTGAAGGTGTTTTTCTGGGCCGATTAACTTGTCTGTCATTTTGCTGTCTCTGAGGGAGTTCAGTGAGTTTTGGACCAGAGTGTACAGCCTGGAGACCATGATCAACTCCATTGCTTCTCTTTGATTGAGGCATTGAGTAAGGTTGAAGTCAACGAGGTCGAGAGCAGAGGGTGGGTGGGTGTTCGGTGCCATCTGCCTGCATTTCACTGATTTTCCTCTCCCTCTCACTAGCGGCTGTCTAGAAAAATACGGGGGCCTTTCGATCCATGTTGCAAAGATTGATCAGTTTTGAGGGACTTTGAGGTTCGTCGCATGTGTTTCTGGATTCTTGTTACTGTTTTCGTGCAGTTTGATCGGGGCGATGAATGCGGACTGAAGCACTTTGACGAAGAATAGCCTTGCAGCCTACAGTAAGTTCTACACTACTGGACCCCTGGTTTGATGTTTGATATTCTATGTGTTGTTCACTTGCTTTCCCGGTTACACAACTTGTCATTTTTTCACTCGTTGAGGGCTTGCTATTTTCTTGAATGGGTTCCATGATGTATCTTTGTTTTGTGTCTGCCTTTGGGAGGATAAATCTCAGAGTTGTATTCTGCATACCTTATACTTTATAGTCGCCAAATAATTGATACTAGAACGTACAATCATCACAGCGATATTTGATTCTGCACTTGGCGCTCCCTGGAGTACAAATCGATAGTAAATATTAAAAATTTAAATTATAAATCATAAATAGAAAATAGAAAAGGGAAAGTAAGGTAGTGTAAAAAAAAACGAGAGGCAGGTCCGGATATTTGGTAGGTACGGCCCAGGTCCATGTCAGGATCCCTTCAGCAGTCTTATCACAGTTGGAAAGAACCTGTTCCCAAATCTGGCCGTACGAGTCTTCAAGCTCCTGAGCCTTCTCCCGGAGGGAAGAGGGACGAAAAGTGTGTTGGCTGGGTGGGTCGTGCCCTTGATTATCCTGGCAGCACTGCTCCGACAGCATGTGGTGTAAAGTGAGTCCAAGGATGGAAGAATGGTTTGTGTGATGTGCTGTGCCGTGTTCACGATCTTCTGCAGCTTCTTCCAGTCTTGGACAGGACAACTTCCATACCAGGTTGTGATGCACCCTAGAAGAATGCTTTCTACAGTGCATCTGTAAAAATTAGTGAGGGTTTTAGGGGACAGGCCAAATTTCTTTAGTTTTCTCAGGAAGTAAAGGTGCTGGTGGACATTCTTGGCAGTGGACTCTGCTTGGTTGGACCAAGCCAGGTCATTTGTGATATTGACCCCGAGGAACTTAAAGCTTCATACATACTTTGATAATAAATGTACTTTGAACCTTTAGAACCATAGAAGGACCAAGGGTTAGTTTTGCGTTACTTCTTCGTTACAAACATTTATCCAAAGGAAAGGTGTCATTAATCTGAAACGTTCATGTTCTTTCTCTACCAATGCTGCCTGACCTGCTGTGTATTTTCTGCATGTTCTGTTTTTGTTTCAGATTTCAATGAGGATTCCATAGTGCACCCCTACCCACCCCACTCCACATTCACCAAAAGGAGAAAATTCTGTTCTGTGTCCCACCACATTCCCAGCAGTTACTCATGGGATATCTGCTTAGGTTGCTACTGGTTATCGTTCCTGAGATGGAAGAGCACTAAGCTGTATGATGCAAATATTCAACAGCAGCAGCTCCCCAGCCCAATTCAAGTGAGCCCTGACTCACAAAGTCGAAGCCCCGTTTTTCAGTCAGTTTGGGTGAATATCAGTCTGCCCCATCAGAGAGTATGAGTTGGAAGCAATGCAACTCTGTAATTAGAATTGAAGAGAGCCCTGGAGAGTGTTGTAGAACAGAGAAACCTTAGGTGCAAGCACATAGTTCCTAGAAAGTGACAGCACAGGTAGACAGGGCGTATTGGCATACTCGATTTTATCAGTAGATTATTGAGTGTAAGAGTTGGGATATTATGTTACAACTGTACATTATGGTGTTATAGTCCAGAATTTAAAAAAATGATAAATGGTAATTGGTTGCAGTGTTCAAGTTGGGAAATTGTGCCAACAGGAAACTGAAGATGAAACCCAAGATCAGCATGATGAAGAATGGAGAGAAATCTTAAAAGAAGTTGTAGAAGAAAAAAAATGATATTTGTCTGAAGATAATAACCTAATTAATTCTAGATTACAAACAATTAAATTCATTCCTAGCTCCATACCCTAAATACATGGCATGGCACTACAAGCACATTGTGCTATGCTTTCAAAGTTTTGAAATTATGACACAAGATTTTGAAACTAGATTTGCAATGGCAGTCATTAGTAAATTGCGTGTTGGATGTATGTGACTGATCTGTAAGCACTTTACCTTTTATCCACAAGAATTATTGGCCCAGGCAACAGTGATCATAACTTTATCCACAATACCTTTAACTCTAAATTACACCTAATCCCACCCTAGATTCTGTGATTCTTTAATTTTCATTGAATCTGTATTCTGCAAATCCCCAAATAATTTCACTTAATAAAAGCATCATTCACTCAAGGTAATTAAATACCAAGGAACAGAGGTAAGAACAGTCCATCTAAACTATGAAGATTGCTCCATTGCTCAGTAAATCCATGGATGGTCAGATTATGGCATCAACACCTTCTTGCCTGTTCCTTATCACTCTTGATTTCCTTATAGAACCATAGAGACTACAGCACAGAAACAGGCCTTTTGGCCCTTCTTGGCTGTGCTGAACCATTTTCTGCCTAGTCCCACTGACCTGCACATGGACCATATCCCTCCATACACCTCCCATCCATGTATCTGTCCAATTTATTCTTAAATGTTAAAAAAGAACCCGCATTTACCACCTCGTCTGGCAGCTCATTCCATACTCCCACCACTCTCTGTGTGAAGAAGCCCTCCCTAATGTTCCCTTTAAACTTTTCCCCCCTCACCCTTAACCCATGTTCTCTGGTTTTTTTCTCCCCTTGCCTCAGTGGAAAAAGCCTGCTTGCATTCACTCTATCTATAGCCATCATAATTTTATATACCTCTATCAAATCTCCCCTCATTCTTCTACGCTCCAGGGAATAAAGTCCTAACCTAATCAACCTTTCTCTGTAACTGAGTTTCTCAAGTCCTGGCAACATCCTTGTAAACCTTCTCTGCACTCTTTCAACCTTATTTATATCCTTCCTGTAATTTGGTGACCAAAACTGAACACAATACTCCAGATTCGGCCTCACCAATGCCTTATACAACCTCATCATAACATTCCAGCTCTTATACTCAATACTTTGATTAATAAAGGCCAATGTACCAAAAGCTCTCTTTACGACCCTATCTACCTGTGACACCACTTTTAGGGAATTTTGTATCTGTATTCCCAGATCCCTCTGTTCCACTGCACTCCTCAGTGCCTTACCATTAACCCTGTATGTTCTACCTTGGTTTGTCCTTCCAACGTGCAATACCTCACACTTGTCTGTATTAAACTCCATCTGCCATTTTTCAGCCCATTTTTCCAGCTGGTCCAAGTCCCTCTGCAGGCTCTGAAAACCGTCCTCGCTGTCTACTACACCTCCAATCTTTGTATCATCAGCAAATTTGCTGATCCAATTTACCACATTATCATCCAGATCATTGATATAGATGACAAATAACAATGGACCCAGCAGTGATCCCTGTGACACACCGCTAGTCACAGGGCTCCACTCGGAGAAGCAATTCTCTACTACCACTCTTTGGCTTCTTCCATTGAGCCAATGTCTAATCCAATTTACCACCTCTCCATGTATACCTAGCAACTGAATTTTCCTAACTAACCTCCCATGCGGGACCTTGTCAAAGGCCTTACTGAAGTCCATGTAGACAATATCCACTGCCTTCCCTTCATCCACTTTCCTGGTAACCTCCTCGAAAAACTCCAATAGATTGGTCAAACATGACCTACCACACACAAAGCCATGTTGACTCTCCCTAATAGGTCCCTGTCTATCCAAATGCTTGTAGATTCTGTCTCTTAGTACTCCCTCCAATAACTTACCTACTACCGACGTTAAACTTACTGGCCTATAATTTCCCGGATTACTTTTCAATTCTTTTTTAAACAACGGAACAACATGAGCCACTCTCCAATTCTCCAGCCCCTCACCTGTAGACAGCGATATTTTAAATATTTCTGCCAGGGCCCCTGCAATTTCAACACTAGTCTCCTTCAAGGTCCGAGGGAACACCCTGTCAGGTCCCAGGGATTTATCCACTTTAATTTTCCTCAAGACAGCAAGGACCTCCTCCTTTTCGATCTGTACAGTTTCCATGATCTCACTACTTGTTTCCCTTAATTCCACAGACTTCATGCCAGTTTCCCTAGTAAATACAGATGCAAAAAACCCATTTAAGATCTCCCCCATTTCCTTTGGTTCCGCACATAGCCGACCACTCTGATCTTCAAGAGGACCAATTTTATCCCTTACAATCCTTTTGCTCTTAATATACCTGTAAAAGCTCTGAGATAGTCCAATAATCTATCTCAGTCTTGAATATTTTCAATGACTTTAATTTCAGGAGTAAAAATTCCAAATGCTCATTTCCTTCAAGGAAAATAAATGTCTCCTTATTTCTGTCTTATGTGGGAGGTCTCTTATTTTGAAGTTATGTTCCATGAAATGCCACACATATATAGCTTGGTCATTATCACTCTCACCTCAAGGTCAAATCTTTTCATTCCCCATTAGATCTGCTTGGAAGGAAAATGCACTTCACAATGAGATAGTAAGGGCTACGATAATGTGTGAATCGGACAACTAGAGTTGATTACAGCAAAGGTTTTCTTCTGCAGTACAAGCTTTGAAGTCAAGAGGCACAAAACTTAAATAAGATACTACCAATGTCTGGAGGGTGCAACTACAACTTAGCTGGGATCTGTGCTGGAGTTTCTACTAGGGTTTGTATTATAAATATGGAATAGTAATTTATTTTTAAAAATGACACTAAGTATATTCGCTATATTTTAAACCTCAAGGATAATTGGGTAATTATAATATTTTTAAAAATTTTGGCAGTCAGAGGTGTTAATTAGAGATTAGTAAATTGTTTGTAGACTTTATCTTGCAAGTCAAAGGCTTGTTTTTGTTTTGTAGCAAGGTATGATACATTGGAGTGCAGCTTCTATTATTTTACACATGAAGGTTAATTGACGCAATGTAGTTTGAATAAAGGGTGAAATTTCATGCTCAATTACTCAATTTTTAAGCACTTTTTTTGTAAGAAAATCTATTTACAAATCTGTACTTGTTAGTATTCCACTGGTAAGATTATCTTTCAGGGATAACAGATCGACTGACATTATTACATGAATACTATCATAGTTTTATAGATGAACAAGTCCGCAAGGTTCATTCCTGAGTCTTCCCTTCCCTTCCCTCTCTTGACCTCCCTATGTCCATGACAGGGAACAGGTAGACTACTAATATCAATTACAAGCCCATCTTTCACAGCCATCTCGCCCACGTTTCTTATTCCCTGTAAGGATAGACTGTTTTGTTTCTCTGTGTATCTGTTCTGACAATAAGGTTTCCACACCAGTGTTTTTGAGACAACTTCAAATTTCCTTATCACATTTTTTTCCATTCCCCAGATGACATCTGACTTGCTGAGTATTTCCACCTTCTCTTTTACTTCAGATTTCCAGCCAATGCTGTGTCTCCATCTCCTTGTTCCAGTATTGTTCATTTGCTTTTCTCCCTTTCTTCTGCCCTCATTCTTCTCCCTCTATCAACACAAACATGCTTGTGGAGGATTACAAATACCTGGGGATACGAATTGACAATAAACTGGACTGGTCAAAGAACACTGAGGCTGTCTACAAGAAGGGTCAGAGCTGTCTCTATTTCCTGAGGAGACTGAGGTCCTTTAACATCTGTCAGACGATGCTGAGGATGTTCTACGAGTCTGTGGTGGCCAGTGTGATCATGTTTGCTGTTGTGTGCTGGGGCAGCAGGCTGAGGGTAGCAGACACCAACAGAATCAACAAACTCATTCGTAAGGCCAGTGATATTGTAGGGATGGAACTGGACTCTCTGACGGTGGTGTCTGAAAAGAGGATGCTGTCCAAGTTGCATGCCATCTTGGACAATGTCTCCCATCCACTACATAATGGACTGGTTGGGCACAGGAGTACATTCAGCCAGAGACTCGTTCCACCGAGATGCAACACAGAGCGTCATAGGAAGTCATTCCTGCCTGTGGCCATCAAACGTTACAACTCCTCCCTTGGAGGATCAGACACCCTGAGCCAATAGGCTGGTCCTGGACTTATTTCCTGGCATAATTTACATATTACTATTTAACTATTTATGGTTTTATTACTACTTAATTATTTATGGTGCAACTGTAACGAAAACCAATTTCCCCCGGGATCAATAAAATATGACTATGACTATTTGTTTACTTACTTTTCCAGTTCTGGAGAAAAGCCAGGATGTGCAAATTGGCTTGGTGAAAGGGGACTGTGGGTGGTAGTGGGGAGTCTTTATTCGGATTGAACCAGTGACGTGCCACAGAGATTGGTACTAGGTCCACTGTTGTTTGTCATCTATATTAAGGATTTGGATGACAACATTGTGAATATGGTTGGGATGTTTGTGGAAGACACCAAAATTAGTGATGTAGTGGACAGTGAAGTTGGTTATCTAAAATTTACAATGGGAACTAAATAAGTTGGGAAAGTGGGCCAAGGAATGACAGGTAGAATTTAATTTAGACTAGAGTGAAGTGCTTTATTTCCGTCAGTTAAACGAGGGCAGAACTTGCATAGTAAATAGTAGGGCCTTGTTGAACTTTGTAGAACTGAGAGATGTAGATGTACAGGGTGCAAGTTTCCCTGAAGTAGTGACACAGCTGGACAGCATGGTGAAGAAAGTGGTTGGTATGCTTACCTTCATTGGTTGCGGGATTGCATACAGGAATTGACACGTACAAGCCACTGGTGAGAACAGACTTGGAGCATTGTATGCACATCTGGTTACCCAGCTATAGAAAGGATGACATTAAACCGGAAAAGTGTAAGGAAATATTCATAGAGATGTTATAGGGACTGCAAGGCTTGAGCTATAAGGAGAGGTTTGATAGCTGTAACTGTTTTTCCCTGAAGCATGGGGGTCTGAGTGATGGCTTTGTATGTAAAGGCATGAGAGCTGTAGAAAAGGGGTGTGGTCACAGTATTTCTTCCAGGTGGTCCAAGTCCAGAGGACAGTGATTTAAGGTGAAATGGGAAAAATTTAAAAGGGACCTGATGGGCAAATCTTTCATAAAGGAACTACAATGGGATGTATGGGGTGTCAGGGAGCGGTAGCACCTCTGGTGGGGGAACATGTCGCGTCCTTTTCAAGGCGGTTAGTCCACCATTGGTCCCCACCTGGCACTCAGCTCTCACCTGTGGCTCCCTGTAGCTGTTTGCATGCGACAGCGGCCACACCCTGGACAACGGCTTCAACAAACCGGCTAAACCAGGTGAGGGTAGCTGATGGATCTCAAACCCTCGGTGAGAGAGGGAGTTGTCTATCCCAGCATGTGAAGACAGACTCTGGCAGATTGAGCGTACGAGACCAATGGAAGGTCCAACGGTCAAGAAGGCGGTCTTTGTAAGCGTCGTGGAACATGTAGAGCAGGACAAGACACAGAAGACGTCCTGGTCATCCACTGCGCCTAGTCCAATCTCCGGCCGTCTCGACTCTGTCTTGCCACTGGATCCAGATGGGAATTGGGAAGAGAGAGTGAGGCTGATGCTGTGTAACTCTCCCTCACTTAAATCCAAATCATTGCGCTAGTCTCGACACCATCATAATGGTGTCGAGGTCCTCATTGACACATCGACGATGGACAAACACACATATGGAATGAGCTGTCAGAAAAAGCTGCAGACAAGCACATGAAGAAAAAAAAACACCTGGAGGGAAATGAGCCTCATGCAGGTAAATGGGACTGGCTCAGATAGGCATCATGGTAGGCATGGAAGGATTGGGCTAAAGGGCCTGTTTCCAGGGTGTATAATTTACGATTCACTTGTTCAGCAGATTTCTCTCACCAATAATGAACATGTTGATTTCTGTTATATACACATAAAGGCAGCAGCAATTTTAACCAAGAAGTAGGAGAAAATTGCTCATCTTAACTAATTTTGACCATGTAAAAATCAGGTTTTCAAATTTTGGAACATGAAAGATTGCGATGTTTGGGATCGTTTTGAAAATATCTCTAGCTAAGATCTCTCAGTTTTAAATACTTGCACATTTTTCACTTTTATATAACATATCAAATAATGTGTCTGAGATGCAGCGAGACACAAAGTTGTGAGTCACCTGGTTTCAAGGAAACATTGCGATAAACGAGATAAATGGAGCCCTCCATCTATAATTTTCTTTGAATCTTCTTATTATGTGAATATTATATGTGATATAAATACACAAATTAGATAATTACAGATTGTAGTACATCATCAATACCTATTTTGAGATTAATGTCATATCTACAAATATCCTTGCATTCAGTCAATTCAATTGGAACTTGACAAGCTCTTTCTTTAAGTTAGTTTATAAGTTTTTATGATTTTTCTTTGCACAATTATGTGTGGTGGCAAGACTGTTTGCAAATAATAACAGAACATCCATATACCTCAGATGATCAACTTAAGACCATAAGATATAGGAGCAGAATTAGGCCATTTGGCCCATCGAGTCTGCTCCACCATTCAATCATGGCGATCCCTTTTTTCCCCTCCTCAGCCCTTCCCCAGCCTTCTCCCCATAATCTTTGATGCTGTGGCCTATCAAGCTCTCCCTTAAATATACCTAATGACCTAGCCCTCACAGCTGCCTGTGGTAATAAATTCCATAAATTCACCATCCTCTGGCAAAAGAAATTTCCCTGCATCTCTGTTTTAAATGGACACCTCTCCATCCTGAGGCTGTGCCCTCTTGTCCTGGACTCCCCCACCATGGGAAGCATCCTTTCCACATCTACTCTGTCTCGCCCTTTCAACATTCAAAAGTTTTCACTGAAATCCCCCTGCATCCTTCTAAATTCCAGCGAGTCCAGACCCAGAGCTATCAAACATTCCTCGTATGATAACCCTTTCGGACCCAGAATCATCCTTGTGATCCTCCTCTGAAACCTCTCCAATGCTAGCATATCTTTTCTTAGATGGGGAGCCTCCGCAATCCCTACTACTCCCTCTTTCAGAACCCCAGGGTGCAGTTCAACTGGTCCGGGTGACTTAAATACTTAAAGTCTTTCAGCTTTTTGAGCACCTTCTCCCTTGTAATAGTAACTGCACTCAATAGACAATAGACAATAGGTGCAGGAGTAGGCCATTCAGCCCTTTGAGCCAGCACCGCCATTCACTGTGATCACGGTTGATCATCCACGATCAGTATCCAGTTCCTACCTTATCCTTCTCTTCCCTCTTCTTCCCTCACTTCTCTTCCTTCACACCCTTCAACATCTGGCACACTGTTAGTGTCTTCCACAGTGAGGACTGATGCAAAATATTCATTTAGTTCATCTGCCGTCTCCTTGGGTCCCTTTATTATTTCTCTGAGCTCATTTTCTAGTGGTCCTACATCCACTCTCATCTCTCATTTTTTTTTACATACTTGGAAAAGCTTTTACTATCCACTTTAATATTGTTTGCTAGCTTGCTTTCATATTCACCCCTAATGATTCTTTTAGTTGCTTTCTGTAGGTTTCTAAAAGCTTCTGTCTTCCCACTTAGTTTTTGCTTTGTTGTATACCCTTCCTTTTGCTTTTACATTAGCTTTGACTTCCCTTGTCAGCCTCAGTAGTGCTACTTTGCCATGAGTAGTAAATGTGAATCATTTCCAGGCTATTTCTGTCCATCCACTATTCTATTTTTGCATATATTCCTTCCGTTTTCTCTACTCAAGTTATTCATTAGTTTGATCTTATCTACTTTACACATCCATGTGATGGAGTAATCAGAGTTGTTCCATTCTCGATTTACCTCAGGATCTGGGAAGTGACCTACTTTCTTTTCCAAAAGTCCAAGTAGCCTGGATGAAAACTCATCGGGACCGCAGTGTACAAGTGAGCATAGTGACCGCACAAGTAGACAGGGTGATGAGGAATTTAGTGTGCTGTCCTTCTTCAGTCAGGGTACCAAGTTTAGTAATGGGGATATTATGTTGCAGTTATACAGGTCGTTGGTGAGTCTGCACTTGGAGTACTGTGCACAGTTTTGATCACCCTGTTATGGGAATGGCCCATTATCAAGCTGGAAATGGGCAGATATTCAAGGATGCTGCATAGTCTTGTGGGTTTGAGTTACAGGGTGAGTCTGGCCACACCGGGCCTTTAATCCCTGCAGTGCAGAAAAATGAGGGGTGACTTCAGAGAAGTTTATAAAATCATGCGAGATATGGATAAGATGGATGGTCATACTCTTTTCTCTAGGGTTGTGGAATCCAAAACTAGAGGTGCGGGTACAAGGTAAGAGGGGAGAGAGTTAAAATTGACCTGAGAGTTAACTTCTTTACACAGAGGATAATGAGAATCTGGAATGAACTTCCAGTACAAGTGGTCAAGTTAAGTACAATTCCAATATTTAAGAGGCATTTAGAGAGGAGGGGCTTGGAGAGTCATGGACGAATGCAGGCAACAGGGACAAGCAAGTAGGATGTAACAGGTTGGTATGGACCAGACAGGCCATAGGCCTGTTTGACTCAGTGACTCCTACTACTCACCATGGAAATTGAAATCAGTCAACCTAGGAACGAAACCTCACTGCCCTTTGGTTGTGTATTCACACACAAACTCATTCTTAGAAATGGTTTTGGAAGGAGAATAACTGGCAGATGCTCCTGGATCATAAGTTTCTTCAGAATTTATTGGCATACCCCATTTTCAAGTATAATATATTTAGTCTTGTTTTGAGAAATAGGCAAAGAAAACTGAGTTACAATTAATCAATTATTAAATAGAAAACGTTGGAAACACTCGGCAGGTAAGGCAGAATTAGTGGAAAGGGAATCTGAGTTAATGTTTTGACATGAAACAATGCCTCTATTTCTCCCTCCACAGAGACTGCCTAACCATCAACATTTTCTGTGTTTAGTTTCTCAGCACATCCTTGGGTGTGTTGGTTGTCCACATATATGATGCATTTCACCATATATTTCGAGGTACATGTGACAAATAAATCTAAATCTGAACCTGAATCCCCTGTCACCACTGCTCTCCGCTTCTCCAACACCGCCCTCTTTCCCTCCTGAGCCTCAGAGCCAGAGACCCGGCTGCTGCTGCTTTCCCCAGGCAGCTCAGTCCCCCCAACAGCATTCAAAGTGGTATACATATTATTGAGTAGAACGGCCATAGGGGTACGCTACACTGTCTGCCTATTCTCTTTCCCTTTCCGGACAGTCATCTAGCAACTTGTCTCCTGTGAAAAACCGTGACTGCCTCCCTGTAGCTACTTCTCTATCAACTCCTCATTCTCCCAAATAATCTGTAAGTCATCTAGCTCCATCTCTAGTTACATAACTTCTTGCAGGTGTGGTCATCAGGGACACTGGAGGTCATGCTGACTTCCCACATGACGCAAGGGCAGAACACTAGTGCCCTGTGTTCCATTCTTGCTGCTCTACCTGTGCATAGTAACACAGGAAGAACAAGAAACTCATTTTAGCCTTCACATCTTTTTGCCAAAGTCTCTGGATATGAAGCCTCAGTTCTCCACTCTAACTCTGTCCACTCACACAATGGCCATGCCCACATTGACTGCTTTACTTAAACCTAATTTTATTTTATTGCCCAAGTGAAACTCCCAGGCAACAAGATTTGCCCTTTTCAATGGTTCCCCCATCTCACACAGATCTCACGAACCTCAACTGGAACCCATATGTACTGAGACTTGCTCTGTTCAGCAGTTGCCACTCTCTCACACAGATCTTGCTCTTCTTCATGGTCCTCCAAAGGAATGTTAGGACTGATGCTCCAGGCCCACCTGCTTCCCCATAACAGTTTTACACGCACTGCTGTTCATTCTCCCTGGAGCGCGCTTTCCTCCTAACCTGGCCTTTGATCTAATCCCAGCCTATCTTCGTGCTTCTGTGCTACCTAGTCATGACCTCAGATTTCCTCAGGATTTCCTCTCTTCTGCTCAATTATTTATCCTCAGAAGGCCCTTCATTTTCTACCTTCTCATTAGTGTCCACCTCCACACCCCCTCCCATCCATCCCCACTGTCTCTGGCAGCAGCCTCTATAACTCAATGACCTTCATCTCTAATCTCCTTCTCAAACATAACCTCTGATCTTCATCTACCATGGCTTTTCTGATACCTCTGCACAACCTCTAGTACAGATTGGTGTTTGGGGTCGTGGGCTTGTTCACCTCATAGTCATTCAGACAAGGCAATTGCAATCGTTTATCAGATGCTACCACTAAAGTTTGCAGTACCTGGTGAAAACCCATTCCTCCAAATTTCCTGAAGGCTAAATTGTCAAGTCCCATAGGTGTTCATGCACAATATTGAATCATTATATCCAAGGCCATTATGGCAATTCTACTATTTCAGCAGGTTCTTTATTATTTTGTTTTCTTGACTATGTAGATTTCCATGAAAACAAGTAAAATTTTTCCTGCTGGTAATTCTACAAACATGCGATATATTCTGGCTTGGCTCTCTATCCTTATAGAGCGCACTGACATTTCAAAGGCTTCCTTCATGAGGAAATTACACCTTTACTGATCGTTGACACCTCATTTTTATCTAAATACTTCATTGAAGTGGTCTCCAGTGAAACTTGCATTACAAACCTGCCATGTACTGGAAGGCCACAGGAACGTATGACATCAATAGACAGTTAAAGTCCTGCTGCCTATCTAGTTTATGCCACCTGGCATGCCTTGTGCCTAAAACATATATACCTGGAAACTGCAGGGAACAGTTTCAATGCATTAAACTGCTCCAGTGACAGAAGTATCCAGCTTTACAGCCCCAAGATGTAAATGATTAACATTAGTAAACCTATCATTAGTTAAAAAGTAACACACATCAAAGTTGCTGGTGAACACAGCAGGCCAGGCAGCATCTCTAGGAAGAGGTACAGTCGACGTTTCAGGCCGAGACCCTTCGTCAGGACTAACTGAAGGAAGAGTTAGTAAGAGATTTGAAAGTGGGAGGGGGAGGGGGAGGGGGAGATCCAAAATGATAGGAGAAGACAGGAGGGGGAGGGATGGAGCCAAGAGCTGGACAGGTGATTGGCAAAGGGGATATGAGAGGATCATGGGACAGGAGGTCCGGGGAGAAAGATAAGGGGGGGGGGAACTCAGAGGATGGGCAGGGCGTATAGTCAGAGGGACAGAGGGAGAAAAAGGAGAGTGAGAGGAAGAATGTGTGTATAAAAATAAATAACAGATGGGGTACGAGGGGGAGGTGGGGCATTAGCGGAAGTTAGAGAAGTCGATGTTCATGCCATCAGGTTGGAGGCTACCCAGATGGAATATAAGGTGTTGTTCC
This sequence comes from Mobula hypostoma, assembly GCF_963921235.1. Taxonomy (NCBI): domain Eukaryota; kingdom Metazoa; phylum Chordata; class Chondrichthyes; order Myliobatiformes; family Myliobatidae; genus Mobula; species Mobula hypostoma. The sequence goes on from NC_086097.1 coordinate 199,018,605, forward strand.
TCCAACCTGAGTGTGGCTTCATCTTTACAGCAGAGGAGGCCGTGGATAGACATATCAGAATGGGAATGGGATGTGGAATTAAAATGTGTGGCCACTGGGAGATCCTGCTTTCTCCGGCAGACAGAGCGTAGGTGTTCAGCAAAGCGGTCTCCCAGTCTGCGTCGGGTCTCGCCAATATATAGAAGGCCACATCGGGAGTACTGGACGCAGTATATCACCCCAGCCGACTCACAGGTGAAGTGTTGCCTCACCTGGAAGGACTGTCTGGGGCCTTGAATGGTAGTAAGGGAGGAAGTGTAAGGGCATGTGTAGCACTTGTTCTGCTTAAGTGCCAGGAGGGAGATCAATGGGGAGGGATGGAGGGGGGGGAACGAATGGACAAGGGAGTCGCGTAGGGAGCGATCCCTGCGGAAAGCAGAGTGGGGGGGGGGAGGGAAAGATGTGCTTAGTGGTGGGATCCCGTTGGAGGTGGCGGAAGTTACAGAGAATAATATGTTGGACCCGGAGACTGGTGGGGTGGTAGGTGAGGACCAGGGGAACCCTATTCCTAGTGGGGTGGTGGGAGAATAGAGTGAGAGCAGATTAGCACGAAATGGGGGAGATGCGTTTGAGAGCAGAGTTGATAGTGGAGGAAGAGAAGCCCCTTTCTTTAAAAAAGGAGGACATCTCCCTTGTCCTGGAATGAAAAGCCTCATCCTGAGAGCAGATGCGGCGGAGACGGAGGAATTGCGAGAAGGAGATGGCATTTTTGCAAGTGACAGGGTGAGAAGAGGAATAGTCCAGATAGCTGTGGGAGTCAGTAGGCTTATAGTAGACATCAGTGGATAAGCTGTCTCCAGAGACAGAGACAGAAAGAACTAGAAAGGGGAGGGAGGTGTCGGAAATGGACCAGGTAAACTTGAGGGCAGGGTGAAAGTTGGAGGCAAAGTTAATAAAGTCAACGAGCTCAGCATGTGTGCAGGAAGCAGTGCCAATGAAGTCGTCGATGTAGCGAAGGAAAAGTGGGGGACAGATACCAGTATAGGCTTGGAACATGGACTGTTCTACAAAGCCAACAAAAAGGCAGGCATAGCTGGGGCCCATATGGGTGCCCATGGCTACATCTTTAGTTTGGAGGAAGTGGGAGGAGCCAAAGGAGAAATTATTAAGAGTAAGGACTAATTCCGCTAGACGGAGCAGAGTGGTGATAGAGGGGAACTGATTAGGTCTGGAATCCAAAAAGAAGCAGAGAGCTTTGAGACCTTCCTGATGGGGGTTGGAAGTATATAGGGACTGGAGATCCATGGTGAAAATAAAGCGGTGGGGTCCAGGGAATTTTAAATCATCTAAAAGTTTAAGAACGTGAAAAGTGTCACGAACATAGGTCGGAAGGGATTGAACAAGGGGTGATAAAACAGTGTCGAGGTATGCAGAAACGAGTTCGGTGGGGCAGGAGCAAGCTGAGACAATAGGTCAGCCAGGACAGGCAGGTTTGTGGATCTTGGGTAGGAGGTAGAAACGGGAAGTGCGGGGTGTGGGAACTATAAGGTTAAAAAGTCTTGCCTTCAGCACATAAAGGTCATCAGAGATAAAGTGCCAGAAGAGAGGACCAAAAGAAAAGTCAAGAGGTATGTACAGGAAGTGTGGTGTTTACACTATGATTGGAGGGTAGATCAACAGAGGAACAGGGTCAGGATGACACCTAAAACTATAGGAGTGCAGTGGAGAGTATATTGACTGGTTGCATCATGGCCTGGTACGGAAACATCAATGCCCTTGAGTGGAAAAGCCTACAAAGGTCTGTCATGGGTAAAGCTCTCCCCATCGTTCAGCACATCCACATACTGAACTATTGCAGGACAGAAGCATCCATTATCAGGTACCCCCACCATCCAGGCCATGCTTCTTGCTCGCTGCTGCCATCAGAAAGAAAGTATGAGAGCCTCAGGACCCACACCACCAGGTTCAGGAACAATTATTACCCCTCAACTACCAGGCTTTTGAACCAAAGGAGACAACTTCACAAACCCATCACTGAACTGTTCCCACAACCTATGGACTCAGTTTCAAGGGCTCGTCGTCTGACGGTCTCGATATTTATTGTCTATTTATTTATTAATATATTTTATCTTTTTCATTTTGTATTTGTACAGTTTGTTGTACATTGGTTGATTATTTATTTATTGAGATTCAGCGTGAAACAAGCCCTTCTGGCCCTTTGAGCTGGGATGACCAGCAATCCCCTTATTTAACCTTAGCCTAATCATGGGACAATTTACAATGACCAGTTAACCTACCAACTGGTACGTCTTCCGACTGTGAGAGGAAACCAGAGTGCCCAAAGGAAACCCACACAGTCACGGGAAGAACGTACAGGCAATGGCAGGAAATGAACCCAGGTTGCTGGTACTGTAAAGTGTTGTGCTAACACTACACTGCAGTGTCAAAACATAGAAACATAGAAAATAGGTGCAGGAGTAGGCCATTCGGCTCTTCGAGCCTGCACCACCATTCAGTATGATCATGGCTGATCATCCAACTCAGGTGTCGCCCTATTGGGTGCAGTCTTTCATTGATTCTATTGTGTTTCATGTATTTATTGTGAAAGCTCTCAAGAAAATGAATCTCTGGGTAGAAAATGGTGACATATATGTACTTTAATATTAGATTTACTTTAAACTTTGAAGTGTTGTAAGGGTTTGGGTAGGGTCAGCTGCTCAGGATTGTGGCAAGGAGGTGGGATCTGTGGTCAAATTGATGGTTTTGGGGGTGGGAGGGTGAGGGATGATAATTAATGACCTCAGAGGTCAGGGCTCATTACAGATGCCTACCTGAGTCAAGTACCTTGTGCTAGACAGGTTGCTTTCAAGTAAAGTTGGTTCCAGCCTCACAAGCTTCCACATTAGTGCCCATGGATGCTGCGTGTGGTGTATAGGTGGTGTAAACAGCAGAGAAGTAGTGTTCTGGAACGCCAGTGGAGGTGCCTCGGCATAACCAGATTCTTCTGCGTGTTCACTCCCCCGACACACAGGACATCCAGGATAAGAATCATGGATGAAGCATTTTGCCACAAGTCCCTGATTTTCCTTTCATTGAAGTGTAATTTCATGTTGTACAGGAACACAGTGCTACTTGTCCAATTTCTAGACAATGCACTCCTTAGCATTCACCCCCACCTAAAAGTTGTGCAATAAGTGTACTGTGGAAAGTGCAGAAGAAAGTGTTGCCTTTATGGGCAGAGACAGCTCTCAGTCCAGAAGAAGTGATCAGTTATCAGGTGTGCAAATTTTTGCACAACAGTCAAGCAAATGGTCATTGCAGGCTTTCTAGAGAAGACGTTCACTCTTAGAATTAACAAACAACTATGATACAAGAATCGCAGTAAACCATAACATCTGAGAAATCTCATCAGATAAAAGTTGTCTTACATTCTGTTTTCCAACAATATTATCAAAAGGAAGCTCGGGACTCCAGGAACCTTCAGTAAACGTTGCAGTGCTATTTTTTGTGTCGCAGGATGTACTGGATTCTTTCATAATGTCTTCAGGAAGAGCTAGTAGGCTTTCTTCTGGCTGTTTTATCAGATATGTTTCAATGTTATGTTTCCTCAGAAACTCATTTCTCTCTTTTCCGTGACCTTCTTCCACCTCATAATCATCATTTAGACAATCCAGCGTTGCCTTGGAAATGTGAATCCTCCTGCAAAACACCAAAAGAAACCTACTCAGATCCCGGCATAGAATCAGATCCCCAAAGCCTTAATTATAAGGGCATTTCCTTTGAATTTATCATTGGCTGAAGATTAAATTGCTTACGGCTTGTGCAAAGGTCGTGATATTTACCCAGGGATGCCACCGGACTCCAGTTTGTTTGCTATGTCAACATCCCAGGACCAGACGTCAAATTGCCATTTCCGAAGCCCGAGAACTCCACAGAGTACGGATCCAGAGTGTATACCTATGCGCATGTCAATCTCATGCTTTGTGTGAACTCTCACATATCTATCAGAAAAAAATTACAGGTTTTTAAACATTAAAACATGCTGATTGTTGAATCATTATTGTCAAGTCAAAGCTAATGTAAAAGCATAAGAGATGGGATACAATAAAGCAAAAATTAGCGGGAAGATAGAGGATTGGGAAGCTTTTAAAATTTTACAGAAAGCAGCTGAAAGAATCATTAGGAGGGAAAAGATGAAATATGAAAGCAAGCTAGCAAACAATATCACCATGGATAGAAAAAGCTTTTTAAGTATTAAAAAATAAAAGAGAGATGAGAGTGGATATAGGAGTGCTAGAAAATGATGCCAGAGCAATAATAGCAGGGGACAAGGAGTTGGTAGACGAACTAAATGAGTATTTTGCATCAATTTTCACTGTGGAAGACAATAGCAGTGTGCCAGTTGTTGAGGAGTGAGAGGGAAGAGAAGTGAGTGCATTACTATTACAAGGGTGATCACAAAGCTGAAAGACCTTAAGGTGCATAAGCCACTCGGACCAGATGAACTGAACTCTCGGGTCCGAAAGAGGTAGCTGTAGAGATTGTGGAGGCATTAGTAATGATCTTTCAAAAATCATTGGACTCGAGGATGGGTCCAGAGGACTGAAAATTTGCAAATATCACTCATCTCTTTTAGAAAGAAGGAAAACAGTCCTAAGGAAACTATAGACCGGTTAGCCTGACCTCAGTGGTTGGGAAGATGCTGGAGGCAATTGTTAAGGATGAGGTTATGGAGTACTTCGTGACACAGGACAAAATAGGACAAAGTCAACATTATTTCTATAAGGGAAAATCCTGCCTGACAAACCTGTTGGAATTCTTTGAGGAGATTACAAGTAGGATAGATAAAGGGGATGCAGTGGATGTTGTATATTTGGATTTTCAGAAGGCTTTTGACAAGGTGTCACACATGAGGCTGCTTACCAAGTTAAGAGTCCATGCTATTACGGGAAAGCTGCGAGCATGGTTAGAGGATTGGCTGATTGGTAGAAGGTAGCGAGTAGGAATAAAAGGACCTTTTTAGGTGTGCTGCCAGTGACTGCCAGGTGTGCAGGAGGTGGTGTTGGGACCGCTTCTTTTTATTCTGTATATCAATGACTTAGATGGTGGAATAGATGGCTTTGTTGCCAAGTTTGCATATGATATGAAGATCAGTGAAGGGGTAGATAGTGTTGAGGAAACAGGAATGACTGAGACAGATTAGGAGAATGGGCAAGAGAGTGGCAAGTGAAATACAATGTTGGAAAATGCATGGTCATGCACTTTGGTAGAAGAAATAAATGTGCAGACTATTTTCTAAATAGGGAGAAAATCCAAAAATCTGAGATGCAAAAGGGTCTTGGGAGGCCTTGTGCAAAACACCCTAAAGTTTAACTTGTAGGTTGAGTTAGTGGTGAGGAAGGCAATATCAGCATTCATTTCAAGAGGTCTAGAATATAAGAGCAGAGGTGTGATGCTGAGGTTTTATAAGGCACTGTCGAGGCCTCACCTTGAGTATTGTGAACAGTTTTTGGGCTCTTTATCCGGAAAAGACTTGCTGGCATTGGAGAGATTTCAGATGAGATTCACAGTGATGATTATACCAGGAATGAAAGGGTTATCATACAAGGAATGTTTGATAGCTCTGGGCCAGTACTTGCTGGAATTTAGAAGGATGAAGAGGGATCTCATTGAAACCTTTCGAATGTTGAAAGATCTAGACAGAGTAGATGCGGAAACAATATTTCCCATGGTGGGGAGTCCAGGGCAAGAGCGCACATCCTCAGGATTGGAGGGCGTCCATTTAAGACAGAGATGCAGAGACATTTTTTTAGCTAGAGCGTGGTGAATTTGCGGAATTTGTTACCACATGCAACTGTGGAGGCCAGGATGATAGGTGTATTTAAGTCGGAGATTGATATCTTCTTGACTGGCCACGGAATCAAAGGTTACGGGGAGAAGGCTGGGGAATGGGGCTGTGGAGGAAAAAAAGGATCAGCCATGATTAAATGACAGAGCAAACTCAATGGGCCAAATGGCCTAATTCTGTTCCTATGTCTTATGGTTATGGTCTTATATAGTATGAATAGAACCAGGTTAACATCTTCATTAAAGTAAAGATTGGAGGGATATTTTAAGTTTCAATGTTCTCATATTTACACAGCAGAGTTCTGACTCCATTGTAAGTTCCCCTTTCGTATTCCATCCATTAGGAATATACCCCATTTGGATACTACTTGAGAGAGTCCACAAGAATGAAATGAGCTATAATAAGGTAAAACAGTAACAAAGCAAAGTAAAATGTTAAAGCTACTAAACAAGAGCAGTGCGGAGCAAGATCGTGGTGGCGCGACACAACTTGCACGGCCACTCCGGTGAATGATATCTGTAATCTGTCAAGTAGGGTGCCGTGCACTATCCTGATTTGATGGAGACAGATGTGAGAGAACAGAGGAACATCTGGAGAAACTCCTGAAATGCCTTTTTCGCTGCCGCTGTTACTGTGTGATCCAGGATCTCCAGAGGGGAAGGCTCCGAATCTTCAGCTTTACTTGTTGCTCGGCGGCCGGGATGGGGTCGAGGCGTTCGGCAGAGGTGGTGCTCGGTGCTCGGTGTCGAAGGGCTGGTCGGAGGCTCAAAGTTTTCGGACGGACTCAGATTCAGCTGTCGGGTGCTTCCAATGCATCGACAGTTTTCGGTGCCTGGAGGTTTATGGCAGAGAGAGTTTCTCCTTTCTGCCGCCTGCTATCGGGGACTATTGGGAGTCGATCGGAACTTTGAGACTTTTTTTTTACCGTTCCAATGGTCTGCTCTTTATCAAATTATGCTATCGCTTTGCACTGCTGTAACTATATGTTATAATTATGTGGTCTTGTCAGTGTTAGTCTTTGGTTTGTCTTGTTTTTTCTGTGATATCACTCTGGAGGAACATTGTATCATTTCTTAATGCATGCATGCATTTCTAAATGACAATAAACGAGGACTGAGTGTCCTCATAATCTAAAAAAATTCTGAAAGATCATGATGAGGTAGGCTTTGAGGCCAAGAATCCATTCTTATCGTGCAGAGGTCAAGAGTCTAATGTGAGAGGGGAGAAGAAAGAATGTCAAGGGTGTGTGGGATCTTTGATTGTGCTGTTTGCTTTACCGAGGCACCAAGAAGTATAGGCTGAATTCATCGACAGCAGGTTGCTTTCCGTTTTGTGCTGTGCTGTGTCCTTAACCCATCCCAGTTTCTTGCAGTCATGACCAGAGCAGTTGCCATACCAAGTCATGATGCATACAGACAGAATGCTGTCTATGGTGCATTAGTAAAAATTGGTAAGGGATGATGGCGACATGCCAAATTTCTTTAGCCTTCTGAGGAAGTAGAGGCATTGTTGAGCTTCCTTGGCTGTGACATCAATGTGGTTGGACCAGGACAGGCTATTCATGATGTTCACACTGAGGAACTTGAAGCTCTCAATCTTCTCAAACCCAACAGTACTGATGTAGGCATGATGCATGATAGAAACATGGAAACATAGAAAATAGGTGCAGGAGTAGGCCATTCGGCCCTTCGAGCCTGCACCACCATTCAGTATGATCATGGCTGATCATCCAACTCAGAACCCTGCACCAGCCTTCCCTCCATACCCACTGATCCCTTTAGCCACAAGGGCCATATCTAACTCCCTCTTAAATGTAGCCAATGAACTGGCCTCAACTGTTTCCTGTGGCAGAGAATTCCACAGATTCACCACTCTCTGTGTGAAGAAGTTTTTCCTAATCTCGGTCCTAAAGGCTTCCCCTTTATCCTCAAACTGTGACCCCTCGTTCTGGACTTCCCCAACATCGGGAACAATCTTCCTGCATCTAGCCCGTCCAACCCCTTTAGGATTTTATATGTTTCAATCAGATCCCCCCTCAATCTTCTAAATTCCAACGAGTATAAGCCTAGTTCATCCAGTCTTTCATCATATGAAAGTTCTGCCGTCCCAGGAATCAATCTGGTGAACCTTCATTGTACTCCCTCTATGGCAAGGATGTCTTTCCTCAGATTAGGGGACCAAAACTGCACACAATACTCCAGGTGTGGTCTCACCAAGGCCTTGTACAACTGCAGTAGTACCTCCCTGCTCCTGTACTCGAATCCTCTCGCTATAAATGCCAGCATACCATTTGCTTTCACCCCCTGCTGTACCTGCATGCCCACTTTCAATGACTGGTGTATAATGACACCCAGGTCTCGTTGCACCTCCCCTTTTCCTAATGGGCCACCATTCAAATAATAATCTGTTTTCCTGTTCTTGCCACCAAAGTGGATAACCTCACATTTATCCACATTAAATTGCACCTGCCATGAATTTGCCCACTCACCTAACCTATCCAAGTCACCCTGCATCCTCTTAGCATCCTCCTCACAGCTAACACTGCCGCCCAGCTTTGTGTCATCCGCAAACTTCGAGATGCTGCATTTAATTCCCTTGTCAAGGTCATTAATATATATTGTAAACAACTGGGGTCCCAGCACTGAGCCTTGTGGTACCCCACTAGTCACTGCCTGCCATTCTGAAAAGGTCCCGTTTAGTCCCACTCTTTGCTTCCTGTCTGTCAACCAATTCTCTATCCACATCAATACCTTACCCCCAATACCGTGTGCTTTAAGTTTGCACACTAATCTCCTGTGTGGGACCTTGTCAAAAGCCTTTTGAAAATCCAAATATACCACATCCACTGGTTCTCCCCTATCCACTCTACTAGTTACATCCTCAAAAAATTTTATGAGATTCGTCAGACATGATTTTCCTTTCACAAATCCATGCTGATTTTGTCCGATGATATCACCGCTTTCCAAATGTGCTGTTATCACATCTTTGATAAGTAACTCTAACAGTTTCCCCACCACCAATGTCAGGCTAACCGGTCTATAATTCCCTGGTTTCTCTCTCCCTCCTTTTTAAAAAAGTGTGGTTACATTAGCCACCTTCCAATCCTCAGGAACTAGTCCAGAATCTAAAGAATTTTGAAAAATTATCACTAATGATGCATGTGTATCGACCCACTTTATAAAGTCATGGACAGTATACCTCGACACGGTTTTATCCCCCCTTGTTCAATCCCTTCCTACCTATATTCGTGACACTTCTCACGCTCTTAAACTTTTCGATGATTTTAAGTTCCCTGGCCCCCACCGCTTTATTTTCACCATGGATGTCCAGTCCCTATATACTTCCATCCCCCATCAGGAAGGTCTCAAAGCTCTCTGCTTCTTTTTGGATTCCAGACCTAATCAGTTCCCCTCTACCACCACTCTGCTCCATCAGCGGAATTAGTCCTTACTCTTAATAATTTCTCCTTTGGCTCCTCCCACTTCCTCCAAACTAAAGGTGTAGCTATGGGAACTTGTATGGGTCCTAGCTATGCCTGCCTTTTTGTTGGCTTTGTGGAACAATCTATGTTCCGTGCCTATTCTGGTATCTGTCACCCCACTTTTCCTTCGTTACATCGACGACTGCATTGGCGCTGCTTCCTGCACGCATGCAGAGCTCGTTGACTTTATTAACTTTGCCTCCAACTTTCACCATGCCCTCAAGTTTACCTGGTCCATTTCCTACACCTCCCTCCCCTTTCTAGATCTTTCTGTCTCTGTCTCTGGAGACAGCTTATCCACTGATGTCTACTATAAGCCTACTAACTCTCACAGCTATCTGGACTATTCCTCTTCTCACCCTGTCTCTTGCAAAGACGCCATCCCCTTCTCGCAATTCCTCCGTCTCCGCCGCATCTGCTCTCAGGATGAGGCTTTTCATTCTAGGACGAGGGAGATGTCTTCCTTTTTTAAAGAAAGGGGCTTCCCTTCCTCCACTATCAAATCTGCTCTTAAATGCATCTCCCCCATTTCACGTACATCTGCTCTCACTCCATCCTCCCGCCACCCCACTAGGAATAGGGTTCCCCTGGCCCTCACCTACCACCCCACCAGCCTCCGGGTCCAACATATTATTCTTCGCAACTTCCGCCACCTCCAACGGGATCGCACCACTAAGCACATCTTTCCCTCCCCCCCCCTTCATTCCGCAGGGATCGCTCCCTACACGACTCCCTTGTCCATTCGTCCCCCCCATCCCTACCCACTGATCTCCCTCCTGGCACTTACCCGTGTAAGCGGAACAAGTGCTACACATGCCCTTACACTTCCTCCCTTACCACCATTCAGGGCCCCAAACAGTCCTTCCAGGTGAGGCAACACTTCACCTGTGAGTCGGCTGGGGTGATATACTGCGTCCGGTGCTCCCGATGTGGCCTTTTATATATTGGCGAGACCCGACGCAGACTGGGAGACCGCTTTGCTGAACACCTACGCTCTGTCCGCCAGAGAAAGCAGGATCTCCCAGTGGCCACACATTTTAATTCCACGTCCCATTCCCATTCTGACATGTCTATCCACGGCCTCCTCTACTGTAAAGATGAAGCCACACTCAGGTTGGAGGAACAACACCTTATATTCCATCTGGGTAGCCTCCAACCTGATGGCATGAACATCGACTTCTCTAATTTCTGCTAATGCCCCACCTTCCCCTCGTACCCCATCTGTTACTTATTTTTTTGCACACATTCTTTCTCTCACTCTCCTTTTTCTCCCTCTGTCCCTCTGAATATACCCCTTGCCCATCCTCTGGGTCCCCCCCACCTTGTCTTTCTTCCCGGACCTCCTGTCCCATGATCCTCTCCTATCCCTTTTGCCTATCACCTGTCCAGCTCTTGACTCCATCCCTCCCCCTCCTGTCTTCTCCTATCATTTTGGATCTCCCCCTCCCCCTCCAACTTTCAAATCCCTTACTCACTCTTCCTTCAGTTAGTCCTGACGAAGGGTCTCGGCCTGAAACGTCGACTGCTCCTCTTCCTACAGATGCTGCCTGGCCTGCTGCGTTCACCAGCAACTTTGATGTGTGTTGCTTGAATTTCCAGCATCTGCAGAATTCCTGTTGTTTGAGCTCTTTTGTTTTGTTGATATTCAGGAAAAGGTTATTGTCATGACACCATTTTACTAATCTCTATTTCCTTCCTGTACTCTAAATTATTGTTATTTGAGATACGGTCCACCATAGTAGCACTATCTGCAAAGTTGTAGATAGAATCTGGTCATGCATTCATGTGTGTAGGGAAGAGTAGAGTAGGGAACTGAGGACACAGACTTGTGGATCATCAGAGGAAGTGCGATAGAGGTGTTGCTGCCTGTCCTTACTGTTTGTGGTCAATTAGTCAGGAAGTCAAAGATCCAGTTGCAGAGAGAGGCATTGACTCCCAGGGTCTAGACTTCCATGAGTTTGCTTGGAATTATAGTATAGAATGCATAACTGTAGTCAATAAACAATAATATGATGTCTTTACGGTCCAGGCGTTCCAGGAATGAAGGCCAGGGAGATGGCTTCCACTGTCGACCTGTTTCAGCACGCAGTGGGTTGAAGTTGTCTGGAAAGCTGGCATTGATGCATGCCATGACCAGCCCCTCAATCACTTCATGGCTGGGTGACTGTTAGGAGAAATGGAAATAGGCAGTTAGAGCAGAGCACACTTGTGGCCATTCTCCTCAAAAATAAGTATACCGCTTTGGATACTTTAGTGGGGGATGACCTCCTGGGAGAATGCCACGGCAAACGGGTTACAGGCACTGACCATGGGTCCATGGTGCAGAAGGAAAAGAGAGAGAAGAAGGGAATGGTGGTGATAGGAGACTCAATAGTGACAAGACTAGACAGGAAATTCTGTGGATGTGAATGGGACACCCGGATAGTATGTTCCCTCCCAGGTGCCGGGGTCAAGGACGTCTTGGATCCTGCCTACAATATGTTGGAGAGGGAGGGAGAACATCCAGATGTCTTGGTACATATTGGTACCAATGACATAGGAAGGAAAAGCAAAGAGGTCCTCAAAAGAAAAATTAGAGAGCTAGGAGGAGGACAGGAGAAGATGGTGGCGCGACGCAGCTCGCAGCGGCCACTCCGGTGGTGATGTCTGTTATTTGTCAAGTAGGGTGCCGTGCACAATCCTGATTTGATGAAGATGGACGTGAGAGCACGGAGGAACATCTGGTGAAACCTCTGAAATGCCTGCTTCGCTGCTGCTGCTACTGTGTGGTCCGAAATCTCCAGAGGGAAAGGCCCCGAGTCCTCGACTTTGCTTGCTGCTTGGCGGTCGGGGTGGGGTCGAAATGCTCGGCAGAGGATGGTGCTCAGAGAGGTTGTGTCGAAGGCACGAAGTTTTCGGACAGACTCAGAGTCTGCTGCGGTCGGGTGCTTCCAATGGTGCTGCATCAGCAAGTTTGCGGCGCTTGGAGAGTTCCTCCCTTCTACCATCTGCGTGTGATAATGAGGCTATCGGGACTTTGAGACTTTCTTTTACCATGCCCATGGTCTGCTCTTTATCAAATTATGGTACTGCTTTGCATTGTTGTAACTATATCCCTTACTAGCTCTTCTTTCAGTGAGTCCTGACGAAAGGTCTCAGCCCGAAACGTCGACTGTACATCTTCCTTTAGATGCTCCCTGGCCTGCTGCATTCACCAGCAACTTTTATGTGTGTTGCTTGAAATTCGAACATCTGCAGATTTCCTCATGTTTGTGTTATAATTACATGCTTTTGTCAGTTTTAGTCTTGGTTTGTCCTGTGTTTCTTGTGATATCATCCTGGAGGAACATTGTATCATTTTTTAATGCATGCATTTCTAAATGACAATAAATGAGGACTGAGTGTCCTCATAATCTAATCTAAAAAAAGGTAGAAAGCTGAGCAGCAGGACCTTCTGGGTAGTAATTTCTGGATTGCTACTTATGCCACGCGCCAGTGAGGGTAGAAACAAGGTGATTTGGCGGATAAATGCGTGGCTGAGAATCTGGTGCAGGGGGAAGGGCTTCAGGTTCTTGGATCATTGGGATCTCTTCTGAGGGAGGTATGACCTGTTCAAAAGTGACAGGTTGCACCTGAACCCAAGAAGGACTAATATTCTTGCGGGCAAGTTTGTTAGAGCTTTGGGGAAGGTTTAAACTAATTGTACAGGGGGTGGGAACTGGACTGCAGGGACTTAGGATAGGACCAATGGTAAAAAGGTAAAGATAGTGTGCAGTCAGATTGTCAGGAAGGGCAGGCAGGTGATGGGACTTAGTTGCAGCCAACAGGCTGAGTATCAAAACATTAGGGATGCAGAATCAGAAAGGATAGCAAATACAGCACTCAAGGTATTGTATCTAAATGCACATAGTATATGAAATAAGGTGGACGATCTTGTTGCAATATTACAGGTATGACATTGTAACTGTCAATGAATCATGGCTGAAGGATGGTTGTAGTTGGGAGCTGAATGTTCAAGGTTAAATGTTATATTGGAGGGATAGGAAGGTAGGCAGAGGGGGTGGTGTGGCTCTGCTGGTAAAGAATGGCATCAAATCAGTAGAAGGATGTGACATAGGATTGGAAGATGTTGAATTATGGCTTCAATTGTGGGTTGAGTTATAAAACTGCAAGGGTAAAAGGACATTGATGGGAGTTATATACAGGTGTCCCAACAGCGGCTAGAAGGTGGAAGAGGAAATAGGGAAGGTGTGTCAAAAAGGCAATGTTATCGTAATCATAGGATATGTTAACATGCAGATCGATTGGGAAAATCAGGTTGGTAATGGATTTCAAGAGAGTGAGTTTGTTGAATGCCTAAGACGAAGCTTTTTAGAGCAATTTGTCATTGAGCCTGCTAGGGAATCAGCTATACTGGATTGGATGTTATGTAATGAACCAAAGGCGATTAGGGAGCTTAAGGAACCGGTGATCACAATATGACTGAGTTCAACTTGAAATTTGATAGGGAGAAAGTGAGGTCTGATGTAGCAGTATTTCAGTGGAGTAAGGGAAATTACAGTGGTATGAGAGAGGAGTTGGCCAAAGTAAATTGGAAGGAGCTGCTGGCAGGGATGTCAGCAGAGCAGCAATGGTGTGTGTTTCTGGGGAAAAACTATGAAGGTGCAGGACATGTATATTCCAAAAATGAAGAAATACTCAAATGGTAAAAAGGTATAACCATGGCTGACAAGGGAAGTCAAAGCTATTGTAAAAGCAAAAGAAAGGGCATACGACAAAACAAAAATTTGTGGGGAGATAGAGGATTGGGAAGTTTTTAAAAACCTACAGAGAGCAAATAAAAATGATTAGAAGGGAAAAAATGAAATATGAAAGCAAGCTAGCAAATAATATCAAAGTGGATAGTAAAAGTTTTTTCAAGTATGTTAAAAATAAAAGAGAAATGAGAGTGGATATAGGACCACTAAAAAATGAGGCAGGAGAAATAATATCGGGGGACAAGGAGATGGCTGCTGAACTAAATGAGTATTTTTTGTCAGTATTCACTGTGGAACACATTAGCAGTATGCTTGATGTTGGAGTGTGTGAAGGAAGAGGAGTGGGTGCAGTTACTATTACAAGGGAGAAGGTGCTCAAAAAACTGAAAGACCTAAAGGTACATAAGTCACCTGGACCAGAGGAACTGCACTCTGGGGTTCTGAAAGAGGTAGCGTTAGAGATTGTGGTGGCATTAGAAATGATCTTTCCAAAATCATTGGATTCTGGCATGGTGCCAGAGAATTAGAAAATTGCAAATGTCACTCCACTCTTTAAGAAAGGAAAAAGGCAGCAGAAAGGAAATTACAGACCAGTTAGCCTGACCTTAGTGGTTGGGTAGATGTTAGAGTCAATTGTTAAGGATAAGGTGGTGGAGTACTTGGTGACACAGGACGGGGTAGTACAAAGTCAGCATGGTTTCCTTCAGGGAAAATCCTGCCTGATGAACCTGTTGGAATTCTTTGAGGAGATTACAAGTAGGATAGATAAAGGGGATGCAGTGGATATTGTATATTTGGACTTTCAGAAGGCCTTTGACAACGTGCCACACATGAAGCTGCTTACCAAGTTAAGAGCCCATGGTATTACAGGGAAGTTACAAACATGGTTAGAGTATTGGCTGATAGGTAGGTGGCAGTGAGTGGGAATAAAAGAATCCTTTTCTGGTTGGCTGCCAGTGACTCGCAGGGGTTGGTGCTGGGACTAGTTTTTATGCTGTATATAAATGATTTAGATGATGGATTTGATGGCTTTATTGCCAAATTTGCAGATGAAACAAAGATTGGTGGAGGGGCAGATTAGGAGAATGGGCAAGAAAGTGGCAAATGAAATACAAATGTTGGAAAATGGTAGTAGAAATAAATGTGCAACCTATCTTCTAAAGAGGGAGAAAATCCAAAAATCTGAGATGCAAAGGAACTTGGAAGTCCTTGTGCAGAACACCCTTAAAGGTTATCTTGCAGTTTGAGTTGGTGGTGAGGAAGGCAAATGCCATGTTAGTATTCATTTCTAAAAGTCTAGAATACAAGAGCAAGAATGTGATGCTGATCTTTTATAAGGGACTGGTGAGGCATCACCTTGAGTATTGTGAACAGTTTTGGGCCCCTCATCTTAGAAAAGATGTGCTGGCAGTAGAGAGGGTCCAGAGCAGGTTTACAAAGATGATTCCAGGAATGAAAGGGTTTTCATACGAGGAATGTTTGATGGCTCTGGGTCTGTACTCACTGGAATTCAGAAGGATGAAGGAGGATCTCATTGAAACCTTTTGAATGTTGAAAGGCCTAGAGAGAGTAGATGTGGAAATGATGTTTCCCATGGTGGGAGAGTCTAGGACAAAAGGGCACAGCCTCAGGATAGAGGGGTGCCCTTTCAAAATGTAGATGCAGAGAAATTTCTTTAGCCAAAAGGTGGAATTTTTTGCCACATGTAGCTGTGGAGGCCGGGTTGTTGGGTGTATTTAGGGCAGAGATTGATAGATTCTTGATTGGACATGGCATCAAAGGATACGGGGAGAAGTCCAAGAACTGGGGTTGAGGAGAACAAAAAAGGATCAGCCATGATTGAATGGTGGAGCAGACTTGATGGGCCAGACGGCTCAATTCTGCTCCCAGGTTTTATGATGGTAGATGTCAGAGCCACTGGGCAATAGTTGTTAAGGCACTTTTCTTCGGTACTGGGATGAAGGTGCTCTACTTAAACAGGAGGGAACCACAGCATGAAGCATGGAGAGGTTAAAAATGTCTGCAATACCCTTGCCAGCTGATCTAAGGAGTATGGCCTAGTACAAGTTCTGGCACTGATGATTTCTGTGGGTTCATATTGATACACTGATCATGTCAGCAACAGTAACTATAGATTCAGGTGTACTGGGGACCGTCAGGGTGGGTGAGGACATACCCATTCTATCCTGTTTAAAATCATGGGCAAAGCCTTTATTCTACTTGATCCTTGTTTACAAGAACAATCCTGCATGCATGCTGATGACCAGCTGATTAACTGTCCGCGTTTATATGTGCGTAAGCAAGTGTGGTATCCACTTCTGTGAATACTTTCGATTTTGCAAACTCTGCATGCAAGTTTTTTTTTAAATGAGGAGTGGATATTGTTCATTTGCTACAACTTCATTTAGTGTGACCCTTGTAGTCACAACGCAACTGCACTGTTTTGTCTGCCTGAGAAACAGCCACTATTAGTATGAACCACCCACTTTCATTGTTTTTTGGAGAAGCACCCTATTTTCCTCTAACATATCTATTTCCCAGCCACCTTTCCCAACCATTTAGGACATTTCTAGGTTTGTAATAGATCTCCTTTGCATTTGATCTGATGAAAAGGTACACATCATATCTTGCTATGCTTTTACAGCTGTCTTTGAACATATCTTTCCATTTCTTTACAGCACATGTTAATGCTGACTTCTGTTTTCACTTTGAATTTTAAAAGAAATTGCTTCTGGGGCTTGAGTTTGCACTAGATCTTGATGGAGGCTGCCAAAATGTGAGCCATCATTTGGCAAATGAAACACCTGGTTGTTCCAGCCAGACAAAACACTGATACATATTTGATATGGTAGAATAGCTGACTCAGATTATATGCTGAGATTCTATTTTGTAGTTTTAGACTTTGGTATGGCTCTTCATCTGAGGACTTCAGTAATGCCAGTTGCTTAAATGGATGAAAGTTTCCAAATATTCTCAAGTGCCATTTCCATGGCCGCGAAAATTTACATGCACATTGGAGTAACTCATTATTTTAATATTTGGCACAATCTGAAAATGCAGGACAATTTTAATGCAAGAATAAATTTAATGATGAAACAACATATTAACTAATGCTCTTTCTCTCCTTCCAACTCCTTTTTTTCACATTTCAACATTCAGCAAATTCTAAGAGGCATTTATTGTAGTTTCTGCACATAATTAATCAAAATATTAGGCAGCATCTAGGGGAGGAAAAAAGAGCCAAGATTACAATCTGAGACCATTGAACAATGTTTCAATAATGAATATATCCTTGCATTACAATTGCCCTTGAAGGGGCTCAGTCTGAAACGTCAGTTCTTTCTTCCTCTCCATAGATACTGCCTGACCTGCCGAGTTTTTCCACTATTTTGTGTTATTCTGTCAGGAGTGCAACTTTCATATGTTTGCATAACTCATTATTTTCAGATCTCACAATATCACTTTCCCATAGAAACTTCACAATATTACTCACTTTAATGTACAATGTATAAGCTGAACAGTTCATGACCTTGGTCATAAATCCCGAGGCTCCCTGTGTAGCCAGTCAGAAAAATCATATTGTCATCATCTTTTACAACTGTGACATAGACATTTTGGTATATGACAGACCATGATAAGCCTTGCCACTGTGTTTTACTGTCTTATGCCCCCTCACTGCAAAAGCAATGTACATTGGTACCTTGGCTTTGGTAAAGAAGGTTCAATGCAAGTAGTCATTGAAAAATATGATTCATGTGCTACAAAACTTGCCAAGTGAGTACAATTAGTGTCCTTCAATGATCCTGAAGAAAAATCATCTGAGGTTCCACCCTTCTTGCAAATTGTAATATATTCACCTTATATTATAGGCAGATCAAAGCAAGTTGTGGTTTATTTGCAAAGTAGAACACTTAAACTACACATGTTGTAACCTGATGAGTGTTTCAGTCAATGCTACATTGTTATGAAGCAGGCAAGCTTTAACACCTTCCTCTAAAAATAGAGATGAAATGTATCCACACAGAGACAGAGGCATAGAATAATACAGGCCCTTCAGCTCAATGAGTCCATGTTGACCACTGTACCAATTTACTGACTTCAGCCCATATCCCTCTAAGCCCCATCCACCCCTCTATATACCTGTCCAAATGCATCTCAATACCTGCCACAACCATATCTCTGCCAGCTCATTTCATATACTCACATCTGTCTACATGACAAAGTGACCACTCATGTCTTCTTAAAATCTTTCTCCTCTCACACTAAATCAATGCACACCACTGTTGAAACTCCCTTACCCTGTCTATGCCTCTCATAATTTCAGATATTTCAAAAGATCACGCCTCATTCCCCTACGTTCCAAGGCATAAAGACCTAGCCTGCCCAACCTCTCTCTATAGCTCAAGCCCTCTAGTCCTAGCAACATCCTTGTAAATCTTTTCTCCACTCTAGACAGTATAACCACCCCTTTTGATAACAGGGTGACCAAAACT
Source organism: Mobula hypostoma (assembly GCF_963921235.1). Lineage (NCBI taxonomy): Eukaryota > Metazoa > Chordata > Chondrichthyes > Myliobatiformes > Myliobatidae > Mobula > Mobula hypostoma. The sequence continues at coordinate 199,037,142 of NC_086097.1, forward strand.
ATAGAGTAGTCGAAATGTGTCCTCACCAATGACTTATACAAGCATGTAATATCTCAACTCCTATACTCAGTACCTTGACTGATGAAAGCCAGCATGCTAAATACCTTTTTCACCACCCTGTCTACCTATGATGCTACTTTCAACAAACCATACACTTGTACTCCTATGTCTCTCTGTTCCATCACACTAACCAGTGCCCCATAGTGTAAGTCCAATGCTGGTTTGACTTTCCAAAATAGGTCACCTCATACTAATTTGCATTGAAGTCTATCTGCGACTCCTCAGCCCACTTCCCTACCTGATCAGTATTGTAATCTACAACAACCTGCTTCGCCATCAACAACACCTCCTAATTTTGTATCATCTGCTAGCTTACTGATCCAGCTTGCGGATTCACACTCAAATCCAAATTATTTCTATAAATAAGGAATACCAAGGGTCTTAAAAGCTTCCCACTTGCATTCATTCATTTCCTTTCAAACAGGCTCACCCAATCACCCTCTGCTAGATTCTGTCTAATTCCTCCAAAATTAGCCCTGATAACAAGTATATTTTCAATCACTACCTAAAACTAATAGACCGATAGTTACTGGACCAAAAAATGCTCACTAACAGACAATTCCAACCACTTGCTCTGTCCACTCACTGGAGTCCAGTGTCATGCCCTATTGACTCAGGAAACTTTCCAGGACCTAGCTCACAAAATTAACTTCCTCAGCACTCTACTGTATTTCAAAGTATTGCACAATCATTGAAACTGAAACCTCAGATATTATCATATTGGTGGGAAATCCATAAATCAAATTGCAAAGACTCGCCATCAACAACAAAAGAAATGATAGTCTTCAAATGATACAGATGGATATTTTATGAAGACAGGTTGACTTCAGCCAAAAAAGTGTTAAATCCAAAAGTACAGCAAAACCTCAGTGTTTCTTTAATGCACTTAAATCTCAGTATTGCAGTGAAATATCAATGATGGGACTTAAATCTTTACTCTTATGACTTAGGAACATAACCCGACCTTAAGTATAGAGAAATGTGAAATGCAGTAATGCAGGTTTTATTGATCCAATAACATTGTGTCATAAAAATGAATTGTGTTTCTTGCTTAAAGTAACAATTTGGAATAGCAACCAAATATTCCTCAGACCAATCCTGCTTTGGAATGCAAAAGAAGCAAACAAAGTTTTTTTTCAGGATTGACCTTGTATTTAAAAAATACCACAGAAAAATACTGGCAGGGATGATGGCAGAGCAGCAAGGGCCGTAATTTCTGGAACTAATTGGAAGGGCAGGACAAATACACCTCAAAGAGGAAGAAGTATTCTAAAGGCAGAATAACATAACCATGGCCAAAACCAACATAAAAGCCAAAGAAAGGGCATATAACGAAAGAAAAATTAGTGTGAAGTTAGAGGATTGGGAAGTTTTTAAAAACCAACAGAAGGTAAGAAAAGAAATCATAAAAAAGGAAAAGATGAAATGCAAACATAAGCTAGCCAATAATATTAAAGAGGATACCAAAAGTCTCTTCAGATACATAAAGCACAAAAGAGAGGGGAGAGTAGATATCAGAGCACTTGAAAATGACAGTGGAGAGGTGGTAATGGGGGAAAAATTGAATAAGTATGTTGCATGAGTCTTCAATGCGGAAGACATTAGCAGTATGGTGGAAGTTCGTGAGTGTCAAAAGGCAGAAGTGTGAGAAGGTTCTTGACAGTTCTGAAGGTAGATAAGTCACCTGGACCAGATGGGGTACACCACAGTGTTCTGAAAGAGGTGACTGAAGAGATTGAGAATGTATTAGTAATGATCTTTCACAAATCAATAGATTCTGACATGGTTCTAAAGGAATGGAAAATTGCAAATGTCACTCTACTCTTCAAGAAGAGAGAGAGGCAGAAGAAAGGAAAGTATAGGCTAGTTAGTCTGACCTCAGTAGTTGGGAAGATGTTGGAGTCAAATATTTTGGGGTACTTGGAGGTACGTGATAAAATGGGTCATAGTCAGCATTGTTTCCTTAAAGCAAATCTTGCCTAACAACTCTGTTGGAATTCTTTGATGAAATAACATGTAGGATAGACAAAGGAGAATTGCTGGATGGGGTGTACTTGGATTTTCAGAAGGCCTTTGACAAGGTGCCACACATGAGGCTGCTTAACAAGCTATGAGCCCATCGTATTTCAGGAAACATACTGGCATAGATAAAGCATTGGTTGATTAGCAGGAGGCAAAGAGTGGGAATAAAGAGAGCCATTTCTGGTTGGCTGCTGATAACTGTGGTGTTCTACAGGGGTCTGTGTTAGGTCCACTTCTTTTTACATTATATGTCAATGACTTGATGACATAATTGATAGCTTTGTGGCCACATTTGTGGGTGATACAAAGATAGATGGAATGGGAAAGTAGTTTTGAGGAAGTAGAGAGGGTACAGAAGGATTTATACAGATTAGGAGAATGGGAAAAGAAGTGGCAGATGGAATACAGTGTCGGGAAGTGTATGGTCATGCACTTTGGTAGAAGAAATAAAAGTATAGATTATTTTCTAAGTGGAGAGAAAATTCAAACATCTGTGGGCAAAGGGACTTGAAAGTCCTTGTGCAGGATTCCCTAAATATTAAATTGCAGGTTGAGTCTGGGGTGAGGAAGGCAAATGTGTTGTTAGCATTAATTTCAAAAGGACTAGAATATAAAAGCAAAGATATAACGTTGAGGCTTTATAAAGCACTGATGACGCTTCACGTGGAATATTGTAAGAAGTTTTGGGCCCCTCATCTTAGAAAGGATGTGCTGACATTGGAGAGGGTACAAATGAGATTCACGAAGATGATTCTGGGATTGAAAGGCTTGCCATATGAGAGTGTTTGATTGCTTTGGACCTCTATTCACTATAATTCAAAAGAATAAGGCAAAACCTCACTGAAACCTATCAAATGTTGAAAGGCCTCAATAGAGTAGATGTGGAGAGGATGTTTCCTATGATGGGGGAGTCTAAGACAAGAGGATTCAGCCTCATAATAGGGGGCTGTCCTTTTCAAACAGATATGAGGAGGAATTTCTTCAGTCAGAGAGTGGTTGATCTGTGGAATTTGTTGCCATAAATGTCTGTGGAGGCCATGTCATTGGGTATATTTAAGGCAGAGGTTGACAGATTCATGAATAGTCAGGACATGAAGGGAGACGGGGAGAATGCAGGAGATTGGGGCTGGGAGGGAAGATAGATCAGCCATGATGAAATGGTGGAGCAGACCCAATGGGCCAAATGGCCTAATTCTGCTCCTATTTCTTACAGTCTTATGATCTTACAACACTTTTGTTACACACAGAATAACTCATAATAGTTCACTAAGACACAGATTTTGAAGAAAAAGCAAAAATCTATTTAAATCTCTGGAAAAGTTATTTATACTTAAAATGCATATTGGTTTCTGTTTTAATTATTAAATATGTAAATTTATATGTATTATGTACTGTTACTTCCGTAAAGTTAGATTTTCAACAAGTTGAGTCACAATTGCAGAATTGTGATGACTTTACCTTATGGTCTTGATCATGCTAAGGCCCATTTCAACGCAGCAGTGTGCATGGTCTTGCCGTGGCTCAGGGAGTCCAGATACGCAGTAATAGCAATCTCCCAGGATCTTAATTCTAAGACAGTGATGTTCCTAAAACATTATTAAAGTATTTAAATTAATATACTGCTTTTGCCAATTGTATCAGATGGAACTTTCTGATGGCATTCAACAAAATACTCACTGTTGTAGAGTAAAGCATATAATTTTGCTGTTTGCTATACATTTATAATAAAGTATATATTGCCGATTTTCATTTCACATTTATTGAAACTTCTGTCAATTATATTCAAAGGTTCAAAGGTAAAGTTTAATGTCAGAGAAATGTATACAATATACATCCTGAACTGCTTTTTCTTTGTAAAACATCCACGAAAACAGAGAAGTGCCCCAAAGAATGAATGACAGTTAAATGCCAGAAATCCAAAGAAAAATTACAAAATAGTCATTTCTCTTTGGAAATTAGGGTCTGTGAAATAGGCACTCTTAATAGGCAAGCCTAAGTACATATTAACTATCAAAGCATGTCTAGAATGACTGGGAATATACATTATACATTTATATAAATACTGTATATGTACTGTATATACCGTATGCAGACACATGATTCTGTAGGGGCTGGAATTTGGAACAACAACTAAGATGCTGCAGAAGTAGAATGGGGCATCTGTAGAGGGAAATTTTTTTGGATCAAAACCTTTCATCTGTATCAAATATGATGACAAAATATAGTATTAATGGTAAGACTCTAGGCAGTGTAGAGGATCAGAGGGATCTTGGGGTCCGAGTGGTTAAGAAGTCATATGGTGTATTAGCCTTCATCAACCATGGGATTGAGTTTAAGAGCCGAGAGGTAATGTTACAGCTATATAGGACCCTGTTCAGACCCCACTTGGAGTACTGTGCTCAGTTCTGGTCACCTCACTACAGGAAGGATGTGGAAACTATAGAAAGGGTGCAGAGGAGATTTACAAGGATGTTGCCTGGATTGGCGAGCATGCCTTCTGAGAATAGGTTGAGTGAACTTGGCCTTTTCTCCTTGGAGCGGCGGAGGATGAGAGGTGACCTGATAGAGGTGTATAAGATGGTGAGAGGCACTGATCGTGTAGATAGTCAGAGGCTTCTTCCCAGGGCTGAAATGGCTAACACGATAAGGCATAGTTTTAAGGTGCTTGGAAATAAGTACAGAGGAGATGTCAGGGGTAAGTTTTTTACACAGAGAGTGGAATGGACTGCCGGCGACGATGGTGGAGGCGGATACAATAGGGTCTTTTACGAGACTCCTGGATAGGTACATGGAGCTTAAAAAAAAAAATAGAAGGCTATGGGTAACCCTAGATAATTTCTAAAGTAATTACATGTTCGGCACAGCATTATGGGCCGAAGGGCCTGTATTGTGCTGTAGGTTTTCTATGTTTCTATGGATCAGGTATCTATTTATTCCCTTATTGAACAGTGGCATAATAACACACCACATGATGGCACATCTTTCTCCCCAGAAAATAACACTGCATGAAGTATTCAACAACTTCTGTGAATCCTTATGCTAACTATTGAGTCCTAAAGGACACAATGTGATCTAATTAGCTCCAGAATCAATACATATCCTAGTTAGTGATGCAAAATGGGCTGAATAATTCAGTATGTAAAGAAAAGTAAATGATTATTTGCTATGTGCCAAAAGGATGAAACACTGGGCAAGAGATGAACCCATACAATTCCAAGGTAGTGCAAGGTGAAGCAAACAAACCATAAGGAAATGAATAATCCTCTGTACAATACGAGGCACCTGTGTTCAGTTATTGGAAGTATAACGCGAGAATACAAATTTGTTAGTAACAACATTGTTTTCATTATAGACACATTGCTCATTTGGACAATGGGACTTAGAAACAGGTAGTTTTATGGGCAATATAAGCAATTGCCTGGTGAGTAAACATGGAAATAGAAAACTAGTAGTGAAAGACATCTGAGTTACAGTCATCATAATAAAATGAAAACATCTGAAAATTGGATAAGTGAAAAAAGATTAAGTTTAAATTGATGGGAAGCAACTTGAGTAAAATTCATCAAGTGATTGTACTGAACAGGAGCAAAAGTAAATGGAATGCTTTGAAAAGAGCACCTCTGGCTGCCACAATGCAAACCCTACGATTAGCAGCGAAGTTTAAAGTAAAAAAACAATTTTCCAATTGTATCTAAAGATAAGCTACTGGGAGTTAACAAAATAATCATAAAATTGAAACATACATGCTTTAAAAATAATTACATGGTGTGGTTTACTCCTACTCTTAAGCACTAAAAAGTGGCCTGCAGCTGCTGTATTGTCAGCAATCTTAACAGAAGGGCTGCTGCTGTCCCGACTGCTACAGAGCAGGATCAGGAACATGCTGCCAGTGGCCATTAAGCTCATGGTGGCTATCGATCTTATTGCTTCTGATTATATCTACAATACTTTGTTGTGATGGAGCTAACAGCAATATCTTGCTCTAAGACAGTGCAGTTTATTTTATTCTGCATTGGCAAAGAACAGCAGTCACCGTCACTACATGAATTCAAGAGGAACTTGGGCTTTCTGATTGTGCAGAACTACATTGACTGTAGTTATGATGCTTTCAGGGCACCAAGCATGACTTCTGAGATGTACTGTAAGAACAGATGATTTCTCCCACACCCTGAATGTTCAGCTGGCTATGTTTGAGGACACCAAAATATGATGATCAGGGCCAAGAAATGTACATGAAACATTCCTTCACTACAATCTGTTGCACTTCCTGTTTATGCCCCTCCTACTAAACTCATGGCAGGCAGGGGCCCTCTTCTAACCACCTGGTTTCTAAGTCCCATTGTCCAAACGAGCAATGTGTTTATAACAAAACCTATGTTGTTACTAACAAATTTGCACTTCGGGTCATACTTCCAATAGCTGAGCACAGGTGCCTTGGATTGTACAGAGGATCACTGAATTCCTTATGGTTTGATTGCTTCAGCCTGGGAACTGTATGGGTCCATCTCTTGCCCAGTGCTGCAGTAGGACAGAAGGAGAGGGAGGTAATAGGAAAGGAAGAAAGAGGGAAAATAGATACGGCAGGAAGGGAAAGGAAACATGTTCTTGACCAGACTGTCAAAGAGCAACACATCAGACTCAACTTTCACTCAGCAGTGTTCCAATTCTCTATTCCATAACAGTTTTGATCTTTCTTCTGACTCTGATCACTGCAGCACCCATAAGATTATAATAACGAGAGTATCTAGCCGTGATAGAAACATCAACTAAACATGCAGATCGAATCCCTTAGTGCCTACTTTCCATAAGCGTATGCCTGTATTCATTACTCTCAGTAGCCGCAGCACTGGCTGGGAAAAGCTGGTGCCTTCCTTTCAAAAAGACTGGAGATACTGTTGGAGGATGACTCGAGACCCTCTGTACCTGGACAGCTAAGCTTCAGATTGCATCATATCACCATGTGGGGCGGTGATCAGGTTGGCAAGAACACTGGGTAATTACTGCAATGGCACCATATATACTGTCACTTTGAGAGATAGGAACAGATTTGTGCTATACCAGGTTACTGTCTCTCCCCCAGGATAATGTCTCAATCATTCTGGTCAACTGTTGGAGGACTTCTTTTCATAGCGTGTTGTGAATCTCTTTCATCTTGATACCCACTGTTAGAGTGGTAGCTGTCTGAGATTGTTAATGCAGTACTGAACTGTTAAATAGTTTCTGATTATACTGCAGTGAGAGCTCAGAAATTGCCTTCAAACGCTGCAGGCAGAGGGATTCACAACCACTGAGGTGTGGTGAGCTACAACTCCCAAACTGGAAACAGTGATTTCCAAAATCTGCACAGATATTTGTAGAAGGTTGCAGTTGGATGCTACCTCACTTCTAAATGTACAAGAGACTTGAGGAAGGGCTGCTAAAGCACTAAGCTTTTCATTTAAAAAAAAAATTGCTCTTTTCTTGCTGGCTGCACCGTTTGTGTCCTTGAGAAGCTGGCCCCTGTGCTATCCTGTCCCCTTTTTTGGCTGCAGATCGCTAGTGCCTGATAATTCACCGCATGCAGATTCAATTAGGGGATGGAGGGATGATGAACAGTTCCTGGATTAGAGACAACCTTGGGAGGTGAATACTGTGTGAGGCTGGTGTGCCAGTGGGACTACTAGGTCATGGTGATTTAAGCTCCCTTTACAACCTTGTGTGAACACATTGAACCTTGGGTGGATTATGTCCAAGGCTTACATATGCCATTTTTGTATCCTCCCATTGTCACTTATGGGTGGGTACTGAGCAATGTAGAACGAAGACCTCTCTTCGCTTCACCTTATTAAACAGGCTCATAAATATTGCATCAAAATTGTGGTACCTGCTGTGACCTCTTCTAGCAAATAGTAAGTGCCTTTGGAATGTCTTTTACCACTTCATACCAGCTACAATGCAGTTACTCTTCAAGGAGAGCAGACTGGATTTGATCAGTACAAGTTAGTTTCAACTGGCACTAGCCGCTAATGAAATGGACCCTATTGTGATTTATTAAGGTAACCTAATAGCTGAACTCCAGGTAATAAGCAAGTAGCATGGATTTATTGTATTTCCTGCGCATGGTTGAGATACAGACCAAACTTTACATTACAATCCAAAGGCATATTTTACAGCGCTACATATTTTATGCCTCAACATACTTAGATTTTTTTAAAGCCTTTGACCAATTCATCTGCCATTCATCATCTTTAACAAAGATCAGAAATCAGTCTCACAAGACTATCATGTCATTACAGATGTCAGAAAGACAATTTGAGATGCATAGACCATTGATAATGGGAATATATTAGGCTAATTCAGGTACAATAGGAGAAATAGACCCATGACATTTTTTAATATGGATGTATGTGATATCAGGAACTTGAGTAACAACATACTGGATGGGCTTGTTCAAGGTTGCTGAGTTTGTAAATTACAAGGGGTTAGGTAGCTTGAGTCAGAGAGGATCTGTAATAGACAAAGACTATTGTACAAACCAGTAGGGCATTAGGATATCTTACCAGGACTATTAATAGTTGCCATCATAGAGATAAAGAGCACTGAAAGAGGTCAGATGAAGGCTACTGAATTAGTGGACAGATTAAGGGCTTTAGTAACAGAAATAAAATGAAGAACTAAATTACTTGAATTATTAGGTAGTTTACAACAGAAAAAATCCAAAATGTTTTAATGCCTAGATACAGGTTGGCTGTTTAGAATTTTTTATTTTGGTAGAATCTTTGCCCTCTGGAATAATTCCCAACACAAGCAGTAAGTGGAGATTTGCTTAAAATATTAAAAAGGATGCTGGCTGAGTTCCCAAGTGTCTAATGTGGCTAAAATAGACGGTGAGTCACTGCAAGTATGTTATGCAATCAATTTAGTCTCCAAGAACATGTTTGATCAATTTCAAAGGGAAGAGACAAATTATCTGCCTTTATCCTGATTAAGCCTAAGCAATATTTCTTGGACAGTTGGGAGGTAGTGAGTTCAAATGAAGATATGGGATGTTGAGCAGTATTTGCTTTTATAGAAGGTTACTTAGCTATTGGCATTTGTATTGGAGGACCAGCTAAAGTTCATATCTATTTTGCATTTTTAATACACACACACAAAATGCTGGTGGAATGCAGCAGGCCAGGCAGCACCTATAGGAAGAAGTACAGTCGACGTTTCGGGCCGAGACCCTTCGTCAGGACTAACTGAAAGAAGAGATAGTAAGTGATTTGAAAGTGAGAGGGGGAGGAGGAGATCTGAAATGATAGCAGAAGACAGGAGGGGAGGGGTGGATCTAAGAGCTAGAGAAGGGAGAGGATCATGGGATGGGAAACCCACCACCAAGCACATCTTTCCCTTCCCCCCTTTTTCTGCTTTCCACAGGAATCGCTCCCTACGCGACTCCCTTGTCCATTCGTCCCCCCCATTCCTCCCCACTGATCTCCCTCCCGGCACTTATCCTTGTAAGCAGAACAAGTACTACACATACCCTTACACTTCCTCCCCCACCACCATTCAGGGCCCCAAACAGTCCTTCCAGGTGAGGCGACACTTCACCTGTGAGTCGGCTAGGGTGATATACTGTGTCCGGTGCTCCCATATTGGCGAGACCCGACACAGCCTGGGAGATCGTTTCGCTGAATACCTACGCTCTGTCCACCAGAGAAAGCAAGATCTCCCAGTGGCCACACATTTTAATTGCACGTCCCATTCCCATTCTGATATGTCTATCCACGGCCTCCTCTACTGTCAAGATGAAGCCACATTCAGGCTGGAGGAAAAACACCTTATATTCCAACTAGGTAGCCTCCAACCTGACGGCATGAATATTGACTTCTCTAACTTTCGTTAATGCCCCTCCTCCCCTTCACACCCCATCCCTTATTTATTTACTTTATATATTTTTTATTTTTCCTTTTTTTTCCTCTCTCTTTTTTTTCTCCCTCTGTCCCTCTCACTATAACTCCTTGCCTGCTCTCCACCCTCTGGGCTCCCCTCCCCCTTCTCTTTCTCCCCAGGCTTCCCGTCCCATGGTCCTCTCCCTTCTCCAGCTCTTAGATCCACTCCTCCCCTCCTGTTTTCTCCTATCATTTTGGATCTCCCACTCCCACTTTCTAATCTCTTACTATCTCTTCTTTTAGTTAGTCCTGAGGAAGGGTCTTGGCCCGACCAAAACGTTGACTGTACCTCTTCCTATAGATGCTGCCTGACCTGCTGTGTTCACCAACATTTTTTGTGTGTTGCTTGAATTTCCAGCATCTGCAGATTTCCACATTTTTGCATTTTTAATACATCTTTTTGTCTCCTCTACTTCTCTTTCCTCCTTCAACATATTCTTTGAAGGAGGAAAGAAAAGCAGAGATGACCGTAAGAGCAGAATTAGGCCATTTGGCCCATCAAGTCTGCTGACATTCAATTGCGGCTGATCCTTTTTTTTCCTCTCTTCAGCTTCACTCCCCAGCCTACTCCCCAGAACCTTCGATGCTGTGGCCAATCAAGAACTTATCAATCTCCACCTTAAATACACCCAATGACCTGGCCTGTAGTACACAGCTGCCTGTGGTAACAAATTCCACAAATTCACCACACTCTGGTTAAAGAAATTTCTCCATGTCTCTGTTTTAAATGGATGCCCCTCCGTCCTGAGGCTGTGCCCTGTTGTCCTAGACTCGCCCACCATGGGTAACATTCTTTCCAACTTCTACTCTCTCTAGGCCTTTCAACATTCGAAAGGTTTCAATGAGATTCCCCCCCTGTCCACACATCCTCCTAAATTCAAGCCAGTACAGGCCCAGAGCCATTATATGATAACCCTTTCATTCCTGGAATCATCCTTGCGAACCTCCTCTGAACCCTCTCCAAAGTTAGCACATCTTTTCTTAGATAAGGAGGAGCCCAATACATTTTACTGACCAACTGTTCCAATGACCACTTTAGACTTATATGATGCATTGATTGCTAATGCTTTTGTAAAGTATTCACGAATATTTTACAATGTTATAGCTACTATAGTGAGGAAATTGGTTGTTTGTAAATTCGAAGCAGCTTAATTATCTACTTCTGTAATTATTCCAGCTAACTAATATATATTTTGCAATGATTAGCTATTAATGTAATATATTAATTAGCCTTCATTATTTTTCAATGTAGAGTTCAAGTTTAATTATCATTCAACCATATGTGAATACCCATGAATACAGCCAAATGAAACAGGGTTACAAATGAAACAATCACTGCTGCGATCGAATGCATCTTACTGGAAATTCCAGAATTAATTACTAGAAGTAATTGTTAGATTAGTGTCATTACCTTTAAGGACATCCTTGCTTACTTAGAGGACTGTGGCTATTAAATATGTTCTTCCCGATTATGGGGTAACCTGATCAACAAGTACTCTAATAATACTAAAGCCTTAAAGTACTGCCACAAAAGTGCTTCTAACAAATTTGCAGTTTTTGCTGAAACCTTTCTAATAGTGTGGTAGGTCTTTTTGAATCATAGAGTCATAGAGAAGTACAGCACAGAAACAAGCCCTTTAGCCAACTAGTCTGTGCTGAACCATTTAAACTGCCTATTCCCATCAAACTGCATCTGGACCCTCCATACTTCTACTATCCATGTACCTGTCCAAACTTCTCTTAAATGTTGAAATTGAACTTGCATGCACCACTTGTACTGCAGCTCACTCCACACTCTCGTGATCCTCTGAGTTAAGAAGTTTCCCTCATGTTCCCCTTAAACTTTTCACATTTCACCCTTAACCCATGACCTCTAGTTATTGCTCCACTGAACCTCAGTGGAAAAAGCTTGCTTGCATTTACCCCATCAAACCCCTCATAATTTTGTATACTTCTATCAAATTTCCCCTCAGTCTTCTACTTTCCAAGGAATTAGGTCCTAACCTATTCAATCTTTTCTTATAACTCAGGTCCTCCAGTCTTAGCAATATCCTTGTAAATTTTCTCTGTACTCTTTCAACCTTATTTACATCTTTCCTGTAGCTAGCTACCCAAAACTACAAACAATACTCCAAATTTGACCTCACCAATGTCTTACACAACTTCAAAAAAACATTCCATCTCCTGTACTCAATACATTGATTTATGAAGGCCAATGTGCCAAAAGCTTTCCTTATGATCCTGTCTACCCATGACACCACTTTTAATGTTAGCACTCATTTCACGAGGAGTTGAATATGAAAGTAAGGATGTAATGCTGAGGCTTTATAAGGCACCGGTGAGGCCTCACTTGGAGTATTGTGAGCAGTATCAGGCCCCCTATCTAAGAAGGGATGTGAAGGATGTGAGGTCACTGGAGAGGATTCAGAGGAGTTTCATGAGAATTATTCCAGAAATAACTGTTATTATATGAAGAAGAACGTTCGATGACACAGTGCCTGGGGATTTATTCAGTTTAATTTGCCTCAAGACAGTAAACACCTCCTCCTCTGTAATCTGTATAGGGTCCATGAAGTCAATGCTTCTTTGCCTCACTTCTATAGACCCTGCATCCATCTCCTGAGTAAATACAGAGTCAAAAAATCCATTTATGATCTACTGATGCATACAGACTTGCAGGAACTTTGAAGACTGTTTCAAGGACTCTGTCGTTTTCTCACTTCTCTCTTTTTTTAAAATCTCCAGTTCCCGCTGAATGGTCTCGGTCCGAAATGTCAACTGTACTCTTTTCGATAAATCCTGCCTGGCCTGCTTGAGTTCCTCCAGCATTTTGTGTGTGTTACTATATAGTCGGCCCTCCTTATCTGCGAGGGATTGGTTCCGGGATCCCTAGCGGATACCGAAAAACGCAGATGCTCAAGTCCCTTATTCAATCTGCCTCAATGTGGTGGACCTTAGGACCCAGCGGAACCCCGGACCTTATTTAACCTGTCTCAGTGAGGTGGATATTAGGACCCGGGGGCGCAGCTCTGAACTTGCAGCTTTTCTGTTCACAAAAATAATCATGATCACGATTGAAAATAAAGTGGAAATAATAAAGCGATCAGAAAGAGGTGAAGTGCCATCGGTCATTGGAAAAGTGTTAGGCTACAGTCAGTCAACGATCGGAACAATTTTACGGGATAAAGTGAGAAAGGCCCTGTCCCAATTAAAGCTACAGTTATTACTAAGCAACACAGTGGTTTAATTATTGGGTTTTGGGGTTTTTGGTTTTTGATCCTCCACATCAACCTGGCACGGATGGAGAGCGCGCTCAGGAGTGCTCTATCACTGGATCGAACTCGAGAATTTCCATTCCCGAGCCTGGCGCTGAAACATACGTTTCTTAAGTGTTTTATATGCATAGGAAGGTAAAATATATACTATATACTAAGATAAACGTTTGACTAACTGACGCTAAATAATGCCAGATATACCTGTTCCGACTTACTTAGTAAGAGAACATCCGTTTTTTTTCGATCCCGATCCACGATAACCTATGCACATCCTCCCATATACTTTAAATCATCTCTAGATTACTTATAATACCAAATATAATGTAAATGCTATGTAAATTAGTTGCTATACTGCATTGTTTAGGGAATAATGCCAAGAAAAAAAAGTCTATACAAGCTGGAAGAGCACTTCTGGGTTTTCTCGATTCACGGTTGGTTGAATTCGTGCATGTGGAACTCATGGATAAGGAGGGCCAACTGTATTTCCTTAGTTTCTTTCCACTAAAGTCAGTGCCCAAAATCCAGAGTGCACTACTAGTCAATTACCAGCTTATTTGGTTCAGCCGACAGTATGAATCAAATGGCCTTTTCCTGTGCTGTAATGTTCTATATTCAAAGCATGCTTAGTGATTGATCTAATAATGCCCATTATCTGTTATCTTTTCAATGTTTCAATTCTTTTCCATTCTTTAGAACATTGTGTTAGGGAAGCAGCATTTTAATATATTTTTGTAACATAAATGTTCATTCCTTTGCTCTTAGCCAAGCACTTTGTTTAATTTCTTTTCAATTTTAGAATATACACTTGATTATGTTTCTGAACTCCACCAATATTCAGAGATTTCTTTCTACCCTGCTTTCAATTGTCTTCCCAATGAGCATATAATTCATGATTCTTGCATGGTATTATCATTTTACTTCCAAATTTTCCATAAATCCATTAACTTCCTGAATCTGGAATAGTTAGGCATGGTATTTCCCACACTTCCTAATTGATGTCATTCTCAAATAGCTAGAGCTGAATTTCAATTTTGAAGTCAGTTATGAAAATGATATACTGCAAATGTGGAGCACCATCAAAATATATTTGCATAATAGATCTGATTAAAAAATAAGAAATTTGTTTCTTGTTGGGATCAGCTGACTGAAAACAGTTTCTACTAACTTCCTCCCTCCAAACTTTTGCTGCATGTTTATCCCATCGCCTCTCCTAAGAACAATCCTGGTTTTTCCAGATAAGTTATTTATTCTTTTGCCAAGCTGCTTTGCATCTCTGTAAGATAAACTTCCTAAAGTTTGGTGCACAAAATGGGTAGAGCATTGGGGTTTAACTAATATTATATAGCAGAAAAATATTCCAAATGCTGGAAATCTGAAATAACAACAGAAAACACCAGAAATACTTTGCAGGTTAAGTTGAATCTGTGGAGAAAGAACCAGAATTAGCATTTCAGGTGAATAATCTTTAAAGAATAATCAACATGAAATATTACCTCAGCTTCTCAATGCAAAAACCCTGGTTAGAACACATTTGCAATATTGTGTTCAGTTCTGGTTGCCTCATTACAGGAAGGAAATGGAAGGTTTAGAAACTGTACAGACGACATTACCACATGGATAGGGAGCATGTCATATAAGGATAGATTGAGCTAGCTGGGAATTTTCTCTCTGAAGAAGAGGCAACTTGATAAATGTGTACGAGATAAAAAGAGGCATGGGTCGAACGGATAGCTGGAGACTTCTTCCCAGGGCGGAAATACCTAATACCAGAAGGCATCATTTTAAGGTGATTGGAGGAAAGTATAGTTGGGGGGGAGGGGGAGAATGTCAGAAGAAAATTTTGTATACAGTGTAGTGGGTTCGTAAAATGCCCTGCCAACAGTGGTGGTAAAGATATTAGGAATATACACGAAACTCTTAAATAGGCACATGGGTAATGGAAAATTAGAGGGTTATGTAGGAGAGAAGGGTTAGTTGACCTTAAAAGCTCAACACTTCATGGGCTGGAAGGTCTGTACTGTGCTATAGTGTTCTATGTTCTCTTTGTCCACCAATAAAGTTGTAAGAGTACTCCTTACTGTAGTGTCATCAGATTTTGAGATTATGCCCCTCAGTTTGGAGGTTGTTATTATCAAAGAGAGATGTTGTCCCTTCTACTCTTCTCGTTTAAACAGTAAACAGCTATTCACTATTACTCTCCATTTTCTGGTCCTTGGATTTGTACCCAAACATCCTTAACCACTTGGATTCAAAGTTTTTGAAATGACCATTTAGTGATATTTTAGTAGAAACCTTTTGAAATGTTATGTGTACATCAGCATAACATGACCCACACAACCCTTATCAAACCTCTTCCTCTTCATCACCATAAACCAGTTACTCTTGAGCAATACATCACACATGTTCTTTACACCTTGTGAAATCTGCATACACTTGCATTCATAAGACTGTAAGACATAGAAGCAGAATTAGGCCCTTTGGCCCACCGAGTCTGCTCTGCAATTTTATCCATTTCCCTCTTAACCCCATTCTCCTGCCTTCTCATCATAACCATTCATGCTATGATTAATCAAGAACCTATTAAACTCTGTCTTATATACACCCAGTGACCTGGACTCCACAGCTGCCTGTGGCAACAGACTCCACAGATTCACCATCCTCTGACGGCAGAAAATCCTTGTCATCTGTTCTAAATGAACATCCCTCTATTCTGAAGCTGTGGCCTCTGTTCCTAGACTCCTCCATTATATAAATCACATGCAGTCTATCTAGGACTATCAACATTCGATAGGTTTCAATGAGATCCCCATTCATTCTTTTAAATTCCAGTGAATACAGGCTCAGAGTCATCAAACATTCCTCATATATCGTAACACTTACATTCTGGAATAATTCTCATGAATCTCCTTTGAACTTTTTCCAATGACATCACATCCTTTCTTAGATAAGGGGTCCTAAACTGCTCACAATACTTCAAGTGAGGTGTCATTGGTGCCTTATAAAGCCTCAGTATTACATCCTTACTTTTATATTCAAATCCCCTCAAAATGAGTGTTAATATTGCACTTGCCTATCTCACCACTGACTCAGCCTGCAAGTTAACCTTTAGGGAACCCTGCATGAGGACTTCCAAGTCCCTTTGCACCTTGGATTTTTGAATTTTCTCCTTGTTTAGAAAACAGTCTACACTTTTATTCCTTCTACCAAAGTGCAAGACCATACATTTCCCAATTGCATTCCATCTTCCACCTCTTTGCCCGTTCTCCTTATCAGCAGCCTCCCTGCTTCCTGAACACTACCTGTCCCTCTACCTACCTTAGTATCTTCCGCAAACATAGCCACAAAGCTATCAATTCCAACATCCAAGGCATTGGCCTATAACATTGAAATAAGCTGTCCCAACACAGGCAGCTGTGGAACACCACTAGTCACTGGCAACCAACTGCAAAAGGCTCCTTATATTCCCACTTTTTTCTTCCTGCCTGTCAGTCAATTTTCTATCCATACTCTTTCCTGTAATAACATGGGCTCTTTTCTTGCTGAGCAGCCTCATGCATGGCACCTTCTCAAAGGTCTTCTGAAAATCCAAATACACAACATCCACTGATTCTCCTTTGTCTGTCCTGCTTGTTTCTTCCTCAAAGAATTCCAATAAAATCAGGCAAAATTTTCCCTAGAGGAAAACATCCTGAGTTTGGTCCATTTTATCATGTGCTTCCAAGTACCCTGAAACCTTATCCTTAACAATTGACTCCAATATCTTTCCAATTATTGAGGTCAGGCTAACTGGCTGACAATTTTCTTTATCCTGCCTCCCTCTCTTTTTGAAGAGTGGAGTGACATTTGCAATTTTCTAATCCTCTGGAACCACGCAAGAATCTATTGATTCTTGAAAGATCATTACTAATGCTTCTACAATCTCTTCAACTACCTCCTTCAGAACATTGGGATGTCTGACTTGTCCAGGTGACATCAATTTTCAGACATTTCAGCTCCTTGGCACCTTCTCCCTAGTAATAGCATCAGCACTCACTTCTGCCCCCTGACACTCCTGAACTTCTGGTATACTGTCTTCCACAGTGAAGAATGATGCAAAATACTTATTCAGTTCATCCACCATTTCCTTGTGCCTCATTACTACCACTCTAGCATCATTTTCTAGCTGTCTGATATCTACACTCACCTCCCTTTTTATATATCTGAAAAAGCTTCTGGTATCTTCTTTGCTGTTATTGGCTAGTGTACCTTCATTTTTCTTTTCCCAGCTTATGGCTTTTTAAGTTACCTCTGTTAGTTTTTAAAAACTTCCCAATCCTCTAACTTTCCACTAATTTTTGTTATATTACAGTATATGCCCTCTCTTGTGCTTTTTTGTTGGCTTTGGTTTTCTTTGTCCGCCAAGTTTGTGTCATCCTGCCTTTAGAATATTTCTTCCTCTTTGAAATGTATCGATCCTGCGCTTTGTGAATTGCTCCTAGAAACTCCAGCCACTGCTGCTCTGCTTTCATCCCTGCTAGCATCCCCTTTCAATCAAATTTGGCCAGCTCCTCTTTCATGCCTCTGTAATACCCTTATCCCCACAGTAATATTGGTACATCTGACTTTACCTTCTCCCTCTCAAATTGCAGGTAAATTCTCCCATTTTATGATCATTGTCTCCTGAGGGTTCTTCTACCTTAATCTCCCTAATCAAATCTGGTTCATTACACAACACCCAATCCAGAATAGCTGGTGAGTACAATCACAAGCTGCTCTAAAATAATATCTTGTAGGCAGAATACAAATTCTCTCGCACAAAATCTGGCACCAACTTGATATTCCCAATCTATCTGCATATTGAAATCCCCAGGTATATCATAACATTCCCCTTTTGACATGCCTTCTCTACCTCCTGTTGTAATTTGTAGCCCACATCCTGGCTATTGTTCAGATGTCTATTTTATCCTTGCTGTTTCTTAACTCTACCCACAAGGATTCTAAATCTTCCAATCCTATGCCAACCCTTTCTAGCTTTTCATTCCAGGAATGAAAGGGTTATCATACGAGGAACGTTTGATGGTTCTGGGTCTGTACTTGCTGGAATTAGAAGGATGGGGGGGGGGGATCTCATTGAAACCTTTCCAATGTTGAAAGGACTAGACAGAGTAGATATGGAAAGGATGCTTCCCGGGTTGGGTGAGTCTAGGACAAGAGGGCACAGCCTCAGGATAGAGGGGCGTCCATTCAAAACAGAGATGCAGAGAAATTTTTTTAGTCAGAGGGTGGTGCATTTGTGGAATTTGTTGCCACAGGCAACTATGGAGTCCAGATCATTGTGTCACTTCCTGACACTGTATTCCATCTGCCATTTCTTTGTCCATTCTCTTAAACTGTCTAAATCCTTCTGTAGCCTCTTTACTTCCTGAAAACTACCTGCCCCTCCACCTATCTTCATAACATCTGCAAAGTTTGCATCAAAGCCATCAATTCCATCATCCAAATCATTGACATATAATGTAGAAGGAATCTGTCCCAACACAGACCCCTGTGGAACACCACTTGTCACCAGAAGCCAAGCAGAAAAGGCTCCCTTTATTCCCACTCTTTGCATCCTGTCAATTAGCCACTGCTTTATCCATGCTAGAATCTTTCCTGTAATATCGTGGACTTGTAGCTTGTAAAGCACCTTCATGCGTAGCACCTTGTCAAAGTTCTTCTGAAAATCCAAGTGCACCATATCCACCAATTCTTCTTTGTCTATCCTAAGAGACTATCTTCTCTTTTATGTATCCTTGGATGTCAAGCTCCTAACTATAATCTCCTTTAGGCATGACTCAGTGATGCCCACATCATACCCACCAACCTCTAATTGCGCTACAAGGTCTTCTACATTATTCTGTGTACTGTGTGCATTCAAATATAACACCTTCAGTGCTGTATTCATCACCCTTTTTGATGTTGTCCCCCTGTTAAGTTGCTACTCATCCCATTTGCCTGTCCTTCCTGACAGTCACACTACACACTGTCTCTGCTTGTATGCCAACTGACCGATCCTCAGCCGTATCACTCTCGTTCCCATACCCCTGCCAGCTTAGTTTAAATTTTCCCCAACAGCTCTAGCAAACCTGTCCACAAGGATATTGGTCCCCCTAGGGTTCAGGTGTAACCCGTCCCTTTTCCAGAGGTCATAGGTCCCCCTAGGGTTCAGGTGTAACCGATCCCTTTTCCAGAGGTCATAGGTCCCCCTAGGGTTCAGGTGTAACCCGTCCCTTTTCCAGAGGTCATAGGTCCCCCTAGGGTTCAGGTGTAACCCGTCCCTTTTCCAGAGGTCATAGGTCCCCCTAGGGTTCAGGTGTAACCCGTCCCTTTTCCAGAGGTCATAGGTCCCCCTAGGGTTCAGGTGTAACCCGTCCCTTTTCCAGAGGTCATAGGTCCCCCTAGGGTTCAGGTGTAACCCGTCCCTTTTCCAGAGGTCATAGCTTCAGGTCATAGATCTCTGTGCATGTTTTTTTTTTGCAAAACTCAAAAGACATTTCAGTTTGTCTAACAGATAATTCTGCCAAGCTCAAATCTCAATGTCGAAACTAACACCGTTTAGAAACTATAGAAAACTACAGCAGAGAAACAGGCCTTTTGGCCCTACTTGGCTGTGCCGAACCATTTTCTGCGTAGTCCCACTGACCTGCACACGGACCATATCCCTCCATACACCTCTCATCCATGTAACTGTCCAATTTATTCTTAAATGTTAAAAAAGAACCCACATTTACCACCTCGTCTGGCAGCTCATTCCATACTCCCACCACTCTCTGTGTGAAGAAGCCCACCCCAATGTTCCCTTTAAACTTTTCCCCCCTCACCCTTAACCCATGTCCTCTGGTTTTTTTTCTCCCCTTTCCTCAGTGGAAAAAGCCTGCTTGCATTCACTCTATCTATACCCATCAAAATTTATATACCTCTATCAAATCACCCCTTATTCTTCTATGCTCCAGGGAATAAAGTCCTAACCTATTCAACCTTTCTCTGTAACTGAGTTTCTCAAGTCCTGGCAACATCCTTGTAAACCTTCTCTGTACTCTTTCAACCTTATTTATATCCTTCCTGTAATTTGGTGACCAAAACTGAACACAATACATCAGATTCGGCCTCACCAATGCCTTATACAACCTCATCATAACATTCCAGCTCTTATACTCAATACTTTGATTAATAAAGGCCAATGTACCAAAAGCTCTCTTTACGACCCTATCTACCTGTGACGCCACTTTTAGGGAATTTTGTATCTGTATTCCCAGATCCCTCTGTTCTACTGCACTCCTCAGTGCCTTACCATTAACCCTGTATGTTCTACCTTGGTTTGTCCTTCCGACGTGCAATACCTCACACTTGTCTGTATTAAACTCCATCTGCCATTTTTCAGCCCATTTTTCCAGCTGGTCCAAGTCCCTCCGCAGGCTCTGAAAACCTTCCTCACTGTCTACTACACTTCCAATCTTTGTATCATCAGCAAATTTGCTGATCCAGTTTACCACATTATCATCCAGATCATTGATATAGATGACAAATAACAATGGACACAGCACTGATCCCTGTGGCACACCACTAGTCACAGGCCTCCACTCGGAGAAGCAATTCTCTACTACCACTCTTTGGCTTCTTCCATTGAGCCAATGTCTAATCCAATTTACCACCTCTCCATGTATACCTAGCAACTGAATTTTCCTAACTAACCTCCCATGCGGGACCTTGTCAAAGGCCTTACTGAAGTCCATGTAGACAATATCCACTGCCTTCCCTTCATCCACTTTCCTGGTAACCTCCTCGAAAAACTCCAATAGATTGGTCAAACATGACCTACCACGCACAAAGCCATGTTGACTCTCCTTAATAAGTCCCTGTCTATCCAAATGCTGTAGGGGGTGTATGGGGTGTCAGGGAGGGGTAGCACCTCTGGTGGGGGAACATGTCGCGTCCTTTTCAGGGTGGTTAGTCCACCTTTGGTCCCCACCTGGCACTCAGCTCTCACCTGTGGCTCCCCGTAGCTGTTTGCATGAGACAGCAGCCACACCCCAGGCAACGGCTTCGACAAGCTGGCTAAACCAGGTGAGGGTAGCCGACGGGTCTCAAACCCTTGGTGTGATAGGGAGTTGTCTATTCCAGCACGTGAACACAGACACCAGTGGATTGAGCGGACGAGACCTATGGAAGGTCCAACGGTCAAGAAGGCGGTCTCTGCAAGTGTCGTGGAACGTGTAGAGCAGGACAAGACACAGAAGACGTCCTGGTCATCCACTGCGCCTAGTCCCATCTCCAGCCGTCTAGACTCTGTCTTGCCACTGGATCCAGATGGGAATTGGGAAGAGAGAGTGAGGCTGACACTGCGCAACTCTCCCTCACTTAAATCCAAATCACGCGCTAGTCTTGACACCATCATAATGGTGTTGAGGTCCTCATCGACGTCAACAATGGACGAACAACCAACCAACCAATCCAAATGCTTGTAGATTCTGTCTCTTAGTACTCCCTCCAATAACTTACCTACTACCGACGTTAAATTTACCAGCCTATAATTTCCCCGATTACTTTTCGATCCTTTTTTAAATAACGGAACAACATGAGCCACTCTCCAATCCTCCGGCACCTCACCTGTAGACAGCGACATTTTAAATATTTCTGCCAGGGCCCCCGCAATTTCAACACTAGTCTCCTTCAAGGTCCGAGGGAACACCCTGTCAGGTCCCGGGGATTTATCCACTTTAATTTTCCTCAAGACAGCAAGCACCTCCTCCCTTTCAATCTGTACAGTTTCCATGATCTCACTACTTGATTCCCTTAATTCCATAGACTTTATGCCAGTTTCCTTAGTAAATACAGACGCAAAAAACCTATTTAAGATCTCCCCCATTTCCATTGGTTCCGCATATAGCCGACCACTCTGATCTTCAAGAGGACCAATTTTATCCCTTACAATCCTTTTGCTCTTAATATACCTGTAAAAGTTCTTTGGATTATCCTTCACTTTGACTGCCAAGGCAACCTCATGTCTTCTTTTAGCCCTCCTGATTACTTTCTTAAGTATTTTCTTGCACTTCTTATACTCCTCAAGCACCTGATTTACTCTCTGTTTCCTATACATTTCATACAACTCCCTCTTCTTCTTTATCAGAGTTGCAATATCCCTGGAGAACCAAGGTTCCTTATTCCTATTCAATTTGCCTTTAATCCTGACAGGAACATACAAACTCTGCACTCTCAAAATTTCTCCTTTGAAGGTTTCCCACCTACCGATCACATCTTTGCCAGAGAACAACCTGTCCCAATCCATGCTTTTTAGATCCTTTCTCATTTCTTCAAATTTGGCCTTCTTCCAGTTCAGAACCTCAACCCTAGGACCAGATCTATCCTTGTCCATGATCAAATTGAAACTAATGGTGTTATGATCACTGGAACCAAAGTGCTCCCCTACACAGACTTCCGTCACTTGTTCTAACTCGTTTCCTAACAGGAGATCCAATATTGCATCTCCTCTAGTTCGTCCCTCTATATATTGATTTAGAAAACTTTCCTGAACACATTTTACAAACTCTAAACCATCTAGACCCCTAACAGTATGGGAGTCCCAATCAATATATGGAAAATTAAAATCCCGTACCACCACAACTTTGTTTCCTGTAGTTGCCTGCTATCTCCCTGCAGATTTGCTCTTCCAAGTCTTGTTGACTATTGGGTGGTCTGTAATACAATCCCACTAATGTGGCCATACCTTTCCTGTTTCTCAGCTCCACCCATAAGGACTCAGTAGACAAGCCCTCTAATCTGTCCTGCCTGAGCACTGCTGTAATATTTTCCCTAACAAGCAATGCTACTCCCCCACCTTTCATTCCTCTGCCTCTCTCACATCGATCACAAGAGTTTCTTTCTCTTTTGTCTTTATTGGCTGAACTAGGTATTATTGAATAAAGTCTGAAGCCAAGTGGTGTTAAGAAATATTAAGAAATGTGGGTGGCCGGGGTTTTAGGTGAAGCTTAAAGGAAGAGAGAGGGTTAGAGAAAACTGGGGCTTGGAACAAGAGATGATTGCAAATCCAGAATTTGAAGCCTAAGCAAATAAAGGAATGGATACCAATAATGGGGCAATAGATAGGACAGGATTAGATATTGTACTGTATTTAATACTTCAGCAATATTTAAGAAATATTGTAACTATACTGTTTGATTAAGCATTCTTTATTTGTTTACATAATTCATTACGGGTTGTATGAAAGAATTATGTGAATGGTATAAGTTATTACACCTCCATAACATATGTGTGTACCTCACAAAATGAATTTGAATGGCATTTCAAAGGTATTAAATTGAAGCCTGCAGATATCCAACTTGGAACTTAGACTGAAGAAAAGATAACTCCCATGGGAATGACATTTGTTGCAGTGAAATACAGCAACCAACAGGGCACGTTAAGCTTGTATGCGGTAAAAACAGGAGGGCAGCATTGTGAGGCTGTGATTAGCTGAGACATCTACAACTTGATTAGAGATCCATCCGCCATTGGCATGCCACATCCCCTGCAATGGAGTCAACTGAAAGTGAATAACTAAAGGTACTGAATGATGCCACAGCAGTGTTCAAGTATGGCATGGGAAAACTCAGACATATCAAGGGTACAATAGTTTAAATGAAAATGCTATGCCTAAGTTTTAAAAAGGCTATTCAGTTTCATATACCATTCTTGATAAAGTTGCCAGTGAGCTAGATCGCATGGAAACTGAAGGAATTCTTTCCAATGTTGAGTGGAGCTTATGGGCAATAGAAGTGGTCCCAGTGGCCAAGAAGGATGGGTCTTTCAGGATCTGTGGTGATCTCAATGTCAGCATCAAGCCAGTACTGAAAATAGATCAATACCCTCTGTCCAGGATGGATGATATCTTTGCAAACCTTTCTGGAGGGAAAACTTCAGCAAAGTGGACTTAGCTGAGGCCATCTGCAGATGGAGATGGAAATAGAGTCCAAAGTGCTTCTCACCATGAACAATTCGCAAAGGTCTTTATCGCTATAAGAGGCTTATTTTTGGAGTAGCATCAGTACCTGGCAGAAAGCTATGGAGCAGGTGCTGCGAGGTTGCCCTGGCACTCAGTGTTACCTGGATGACATCGTTATTGCCAATAAGGATAAAAAGGAACATCTACAAAATTTCAAGACAGTGTTAAAAAGATTAGAAGATTATGGGCTCAGACTATGATTCAACAAGTATGCTTTAAACCAAGCGTCCCTTACTGTGGTCACAGCACTGCCACACAAGGTATTTCACAAGTATACTGAGAAAATTCAAGAAAATGGTGGATGCCCCAAGGCCAAAGGGGGTGTCAGAGTTCCAGTCCTTTTTAGGATTTGTCAATTACTCTAACAGGTTCCTGCCAAACATGGTTACTGTACTGTACCCCTTGAACTCATTACTACAGGTTGGGAAGAAATGGCAATATGGGCAAAGCAGTGTGAGGTGGCTTCCCAAAAGCCGAAAGAAATTGTGACAGTGGACACTGTACTCACACGTTATGATCTACAATGTGTAGTGAAGTTGGCCTATGTTACTTCACCTTATGGTAGAGGTGCAGAAATGTCACATGTTATGAGTGATGGAAAGCCTCATAGCCTTTTCATCACTTTCTCTTACCGCTACAGAGAGAAATCATGCACAGATCGACAGAGAGGCCTTGAGTCTGCTTTGGGCTGTAAAGCCTTTCAACCAGTACCTGCATGGGAGAGAGTTTGCCCTCATTATTGATCATCAACTACTGGCGTCCATTTTCAATCCACAGAAAGGATGTTCTACTAACAGCAGCAGCACGAATGCAGAGATGGGCTCTGTTTCTTGCAGGACACTATTACAGGATTGAATTCAAGAGGGCAATTAATCATGGAAATTCTGTGGATTGTCCCCTTTATCCTCGGAAAAGGAATTAAGTGGAAACTTTTCAAAAGAGGACACTACTCTAAGTATTCTCCCAAATTTAAAATCTCCCTATTAAGGCAAAGATGATCCGAAAGGAAACCAGAAGAGATATCGCACTCTCTCAGGTCTATATGGCCACTCACAATGGCTGGAATGTGTAGCAGAAATTCCAGTTCCCTTATTTTTATCAGCACCAGGATGAGCTTGCCCTTGGTGGGAAGTTCCCTTATGTGGGGATCGAGAGTTTTGTTTGTTTCAAGCTGAGAGCTAAAGTGTTGGAGGAGCTACATGGCGATCATTTTGACTATGCCTAGATGAAAGTGTTGGCTCAAAACTTTGTCTGGTGGCCTGGGATAGATCAGCAGATCGACCAGCTTGCCATGCACTATTAAAGACAACACCATGTCCAGAAGATACCAAGAGTAGCGGCTCTCCATCTCTGGGAAAGGACTGCATTGCCCAGGCCAAGGATTCATATGGATTTTGCTGGACCATTCACGGGTACAAATTTCTTGGTAGTTGTGGGTGCAGCCATTAGTGGGCCAGAAGTGTTCTCAATAGCCACCACTACAGCTTTGCGTACTGTTGACGTGTTGAGAAGCCTTTTCACAAGGACTGGTGCTCCAAAACAATTAGTCAGTGACAGTGGACCACAGATTGTTGTGGAACAGTTTCAGTCATTCCTGAAAATGAATGGAATAGGATATATTACATCTGCATCGTACCACCTAGCTACAAAAGACTTGGCAGAAAGGTTTGCCCAGAGTCCACAGAACGCACTGTAAGCAAATTCAGCAGAACACACTACACTAACATTGAATCAGAAGCTCGCCAACTTCCTCCTTGCATGTCACAATGCAGCACACTCCACACCCAACAACTCACCAGCTATGCTGTTCCTGGGTCATCCCTTGCGCTCAGGCTTGGATTTCCTCAAACCCAATTTCAGAAGGAGTATGCAGGACAAACAGCAGAGACAAATTGAGGGCTCCTCAAACAAGGAGGGTTGTTGTTTCACTCCGGGACAAGAAGTCCCGGCGAGGGATACAGAGATGTTCAAAGGAGGGTACTTGGAAAGGTTAAGGACAGAACTGGACCGCTCCCTCCACAGTGGAGATTGCTTCTGATGTCATCTGAAGATGACACATTGATCAGTTGAGGAGAGCAGAGTCAATTGTTAGGGAAGAAAGGTGTCCAGAGCTGTCAGTCTCAGAGTCAACTCCAACGACCATGATGGAGCAGGCCCCAAAAACCTGAGATTGTTTCACAACCACAAGTCTCACCTGCCAAGCTCAGTAACCCCACCTCATTAAGGGCTATACGGAAGAATTATGAGAGTGGTATACGTCACAACACCACCGCATCACAAGTGAGCGCCTCACTAAAGACAAGGGCAGTAAAACTAAGGGACATATTTCCCACCTCATGTTTTTTTTCTTTTGAGTAATTTCTAGATTTCCAAAACATAACAGATACAAGTCCAGAATTGAAGAGTAAAGATCTCCACGTTGTAGGGCAGGAGGAGATTATCAGGTTAGAAGGGAGAAAGTCATGAGGAATTTGAATATTGGGGTGATAAGTTTAACTTCAAGATATTATCAGATTAGATATCGTGCAGGCATGTGGCACAGGGCAATGAATGACCTGGCCTTGGTCTATGTTAGAACACTGACAGCAGAGTTTTGGAACAGCTGAATTTTATGCTGTATGGAAGACGAGAGAACAACCATAACCCCATGAGGTAATACCTAAAAAAAAAAGCCTAAAATTGCAGTGGCAGACATTTAAAGAGATTTTTCATCTATATCAACAAAGGTACATACTAGTGAAAAAGAAGGAAGGTCAGAAGGAAGCATCTTCTGTGGCTAACTAAAGAAGATAAGGATGGTAATGAATTGAAGGAAAAGCATGCAGTGAACTCAGCCCAATTTTAGAAATCAGGCAGAAAGATGACTAAGAAAAAAAATGAAGAGGGAGGTGGAAAGGGCATGTTATAAGGGTAATGACACAATTGTAATGGGGAACTTGAATATGCAAGGGGATTGGAAAAATCAGGCTGCTGTTGGATCGAAAAAGAGGAAATTTGTTGAATGCCAATGAGATGGCTTTTTAGATCAGCTTGTGCTTGAGCCTACTCGGGGAAAGGCTATCTTAGATTGGGAGTTGTGTGATAACCCAGATTTTATTAGTCAGCTTAACATAAAGGAACCCTCAGAAGATAGTGATCATAATATAATTGAATTCATACTGCATTTTGAGAGGGAGAAGCACAAGTCAAATATATCAGTATCGCAATGGAATAAAGGCAATTACAGAGGCATGAACTTGCCCAGGTGGGCTGGAGGGGGGATACTGGCAGGAATGACGGCAGAACAGAGGAGGCTGAAGTTTCTGGGCATAGTTCACAATGTGCAGGACAGCTAAGTCCCACAGAATAAGAAGTTCTCAAATGGTACAGGTAGATAACTGTGGCTGACTAGGGAAGTTAAGGACTCCATAAAAGCCAGGGCAAGGGCATATAAGGTAGCAAAAGTGAGTGGGAATTTGGATGATTGGGAAGCTTTTAAAATCCAACGAAAGGCAATTAAAAATGTTATAAAGAGGGGAAGATGAAATATGAGGGCAAACGAGTAGCTAATATAAAGCAGGATACTAGAAATTTTTCGGTTATATAAAGAATAAAAGGGAGGCGAGAATTGATATTGGACCACTGGAAAATGATGTAGGTGAGGCAGTAATGGGGGACAAAGGAATGGCAGATGAACTTAATAAGTACTTTGCTTCAGTCTTTACTGTGGAAGACATTAGCTGTATGCCAGAGGTCCGTGAGTACCAGGGAGCGGGAGTGAGTGCCGTTGCTATTGCAAAGGAAAAAGTGCTAGGCAAACTCAAATATATTAAGGTGGATAAGTCACGTGGACCAGATGGATGACATTCCAGGGTCCTGAGAGAGGTTGCTGAAGGGATAACGGATGCATTGGTCATGATATTTCAAGAATCACTTGATTCAGGTATGGTCCCGGAGGACTGGAAAATTGCAAATGTCACTCCACTCTTTAAGAAGGGAGGAAGACAGAAGAGTGAAAGTTATAGGCCAGTTAGCCTAAGCTCAGTGGTTGGGAGAGTTTTGGAGTCTATTATTAAGGATGAGGTTTCGGGGCACTTGGGAGATTAATGATAAAATGAGTCAAAGTCAGCATGGTTACTGTAAAGGGAAATCTTGCCACAAAAAATCTATTAGAATTCTTCGAGGAAGTAACAAGCAGGGTGGACAACGGAAAGGCAGTGGATGTCATTTACTTAGATTTTCAGAAGGCATTTGATAAGGTGTCTCAGATGAGATTGCTTAAGATGATAAAATCCTCTGGTGTTACAAAAAAGATACTGGCATGGATAGAGAAATAGCTGACAGGTAGTAGGCAGTGAATGGTAATAAAGGGGGCATTTTCTGGGTTGGCTGCTGGTGACTAGTGGTGTTTGTTAGGGGTCAGTATTAATGCCACTACTTTTCACATTGTCAATGATTTAGATAGTGGAATTGATGGTTTTGTGGCAAAGTTTGCAGATAATACAAAGATACATGGAGGGATAGATAGTGCTGAGGAAGCAATGCGATTGGAGAAGGACTTAGACAAATTGGAAGAATGGGCAAAAAAGTGGCAGATGGAATGCAGTGTTGGGAATTGTATGATAATGAGAGAATGAGAGATAATTGTATAATAATTAGAGAAGAGAAGATGGTGGCGCGACACAGCGTTCAGCGGCCACTCGAAATGAATATCTGTTATTTGTTAATTAGGATGCCGTGCACAATCCTGATTTGATGGGGACAGACGTGAGAAGCACAGAGGAACATCTGGAGAAACTTCTGAAATGCCTGCTTCACTGCCGCTGTTATTGTGCGATCCAGAATCTCTGGAGGGGAAGGCCCCAGATCCTTAGCTTTGCCTGTTGCTTGGCGGCCGGGGCTGGGGTCAAAGCGCTCGGCAGAGATGGTGCTCGGTGTCGGAGGGCTGGTCGGAGGCTCAAAGTTTTTGGACGGACTCAGAGTTGGCTGTGGTCAGGTGCTTCCAGGGTGCTGCATCGGCAAGTTTGCGGCACTGGAGGTTCATGGCAGGGAGAGTTTTTCTTCCTTCTACTGTCTGTGTGAGATGATGAGGCTATCGGGACTTTGAGACTTTTTTTAACTGTGCTCATGGTCTGCTCTTTATCAAATTACGGTATTGCTTTGCACTGTTGTAACTATATGTTATAATTATGTGTTTTTTGTCAGTTTTAGTCTTGGTCTGTCTTGTGTTTCTGTGGTATCATTCTGTAGGAACATTGTATCATTTCTTAATGCATGCATTACTAAATGACAATAAACGATGACTGAGTGTCCTCATAATCTAATCTAATGCATTTTGGTAAAAGGAACTATAGTGTAGACTATTATCTAAATGGAGAGAAGTTTCAAACATTAGAGGTGCAGAGGGATTAGGAGTCCTTGTGCAAAGCTCCTAGAAGGGTAATTTTCAGGTTGAGTCTGGTAAAAAAAAAAAGGCAAATACAATGTTGGCATTTATTTCAGGTGGAATAGAATGTAAAAGCAAGGAGATAATGCTGGAGCTTTATAAGACACTAGTCAGGTTGTACTTGGAGTACAGTCAACGGTTTTGGGCCCCTTATCTCAGAAAGGATGTATTGTCATTGGAAAGAGTCAGAGGAGGTTCATGAGGATGATTCTTGAAATGATGTGGTTAACATACGAGGAGCATTTGGCAGCTTTAGGCCTGTACTCCACTGGAATTTAGAAGAATGCGGGGGAATCTCATTGAAACCTACTGAAAGTTGAAAAGACTAGATAAGGTAGATGTAGGGAGGATGTTTCCCCTGGTGAAGGTATCCAGAAATAGAGAGCACAGTCTCAAAATTGAGGGGCAGCCTTTTGGAACAGAAGGAGGAATTTTTTTAATCCAGAGGGTGGTGAATCTGTGGAATGCTCTGCCACAGACTGCGATGAAGACCAAGTGTCCATGGGTATATTTAAAGTGGAAGTTGATAGATTCCTGATTGATCGGGGAATTACTGGATATAGTGAGAGGGTAGGTGTATGGGGTTGAATAGGATCCAGGATCAGCCATGATGAAATGGCGGGGTAGACTCAATGGGCTGAATGGCCTATTTCTGCTCCTATGTCTTATGGTTTTATGGTTTAAGGAGAAGCAGGTTTTGAGAACAAACCAGCAAATAATGTAAATTCAGATAGCAAGAGCTTCTATGGTGAAACTGAAAGGAAAGAAATAGATAAAGTGAGCAATAGTCCTTTAGAAGATGAGATTAGTGAATTAATGATGTAGAGAAGTACTAGAGACTCTAAACAATTATATTGGGTCTGGTTACTCTGTAAGTGACTAATATATTCCACTAGTAATAGAAAAACAGGGGGTAAAGGGAAAGAGAAACTTTAAACATTGCATATAGCCAGAGAAGGCCAACTAGAGAACAATATCCTAGGATCTTTAATGGGCTGCAGAAATGGTGGATGCATTGGATATAATCTACCAAAAATCCCAAGATCCTGAAAAGTTCCCAGGGAATCAAAGCTGCAAATATAACACCACTCTTCAAGGAAAGAAGAAATCAGAAAGCTGAAAGCTTTCGGCCGATTAACCCCCAGCTGCTACTGGAAAAATCTTGGCAAGCGTAATGAAAGCAGTATTGGAAGATAACTTAGAAATTCATTCACCAGTCAAGCAGCATCAATATGGTTCAATGAAGGTGTTGACAAATTTGCTGAACCTTCTTGAGGATGTAACAAATGGTACATATAAAGACTTGATACAATAATGGAAGAACAGTAGATAACTTGATTTTGGTTGTACACAGATTCGGCCAAGATTTTCGGAAAAAGGACAGCATATTTTGTGCCTAAGATGGCAAGCAGATGAATGTAAATTCTTATCTAAATAATGACATGGGAATGTTATAAATCGGAGGAAGAGTTGGTTGTACATTCTCCTCAGCCTGCTCTACTTTTCAATAAGGACATAATTGATCCTTCACCTCACGTTCACTTCCCTGCCTGATCCCAATATCCCTTAATCCTCTTAATGTTCAAAAATCTATCATTCTCCATCTGGAATGTATTCAATGACAGAGTAACCACAGCTGTTGAATTACATTCAAGATTCTTAAAATATAATAATCTCTCAGCATTACATTGAAATCTTGGTCTGGATAATATACCCTCATCATGCATTGAAGCTTAAGCTGAACTAACTGCTTGAAATTCATCTGTTGCAGTCTGATACAATATTGCACATATTTCCTTACTTGTTAAAATAACTTTGAATGCATATCATTATTATTTGGCATCTACACTTTAATTTGCATCATATCTAGAATACGTTTACTGGTCTTTCTTTTCCTAGTTCTGACTTGCCCACTCTGTGTTTTCTGTATTTCTGTAAGTTGACAAGTATCCAACTTCCTAAAGCTGGTGGGAAGCTCAGATCATATTTGATCAGACTAGCAGGAAGATTGGTCCTGTTAAAGAGCAAATAAGTACATTGAACCTGTGGTTGTGGGGTGGGGTTGCTCTTAAAAATTACCATAAGTGTATGGTCCCAATTCATATACATAAACAGCTTCACATTGTTTCTGGTGGATATGAGACTGCTGTATTGAAAACTCCATCTGAAACTTCCAATAAATAAGCTATAGATATCAATACTGCAGTCTGGACAATTTGTCATATTCTACTGCCAATTCCTGGTTTTAGAGATTTGCAGGCAGTTGGTTGTTGAATTGTTTTCCTATATTATAACCATATAACAATTACAGTACGGAAACAGGCCATCTTCACCCTTCTAGTCCGTGCTGAACTCTTACTCTCACCTAGTCCCACCAACCTGCACTCAGCCCATAACCCTCCATTCCTTTCCTGTCCGTATAGCTATCCAATTTAACTTTAAATGACAACATCGAACCTGCCTCTACCACTTCTGCTGGAAGCTCGTTCCACACAGCCACCACTCTCGGAGTAAAGAAGTTCTCCTTCATGTTACCCCTAAACTTTTGCCCTTTAACTCTCAACTCATGTCTTCTTGTTTGAATCTCCCCCACTCTCAATGGAAAAAGCCTATCCACGTCAACTCTACCTATCCCCCTCATGATTTTAAATACCTCTATCAAGTCCCCTCTCAATCTTCTATGTTCCAAAGAATAAAGACCCAACTTGTTCAACCTTTCTCTGTAACTTAGGTGATGAAACCCAGGTAACATTCTAGTAAATCTTCTCTGTACTCTCTCTATTTTGTTGACATCTTTCCTATAATTCGGTGACCAGAATTGTACACAATACTCCAAATTTGGCCTCACCAATGCCTTGTACAATTTCAACATTACATCCCAACTCCTATACTCAATGCTCTGATTTATTCTTTATCTTCAGACGTAAATACAAACGTGGCCTCAACCGTTAGCATATACCTTTATACAGAAATCGAACATTTTCATTTCTGTTAAAGCAGTGCAATAAATTCAGCACATTGTGAATTTGACCTCTTTTAATCATCAGAATGAATTCTGTGTTACTATAAAAATGTCCAGGGCACTTAAGCATACTCAGTTTATACAGAAAGCAGCACCATTTATGAACACAAGAGATTCTGCAGATGTTGAAAATCTTAAGCAAAACACACAAAATCCTGGAGGAACTCAACAGGACTGGCAGCATTTATGAAGAAGAATAAACAGTCAACATTTTGGGCTGAGACCCTTTTTCAGATGAAAGGAAGGGGGCAGAAACCAGAATAAGAAGGTGGGGGTGGGGTGGGGGGGGTAGAAGGAGGAGTATGAGCTAGTCGGTGATAGGTGAAACCAGGTGAGGGGCTGTTTATGAAACATTCATGCCAGCTATCATTTTAAACAATCCATTCAATTAATAAACAACTATAACTAATTAATGAAAATGAAACATACCTACATGGAGACAATAGTGAGAACGTGTTTA
Organism: Mobula hypostoma; assembly: GCF_963921235.1. Lineage (NCBI taxonomy): Eukaryota > Metazoa > Chordata > Chondrichthyes > Myliobatiformes > Myliobatidae > Mobula > Mobula hypostoma. Next base: position 199,070,336 of record NC_086097.1, read on the forward strand.
TTACATCTGGCAGAATATTATTATGGGTTTAAGAAATTTTTAATCAAGTTGTGTCAGGTTTTCCTGTTAAATTCAATTGCATACGCTATCTACTGTACACATGCTTAGCTTAACTTACATGTGCAAGCCGATCAAATCTTGCAAACAATTCATTCAGCATCCCCACTAGTTCCTGTGCAGACAGGGTTGTAGAGAGGTTGGTAAAACCCTTCACGTCTGCAAAAAGAATGCTAAATAAAAAATGGAAAAGATTGCATTAATACTTCTTTATTCAGCTAAGGGCACTATATTTCAACATTTAGTAGTGCCTGCTTATTGAATTCACATTTTGTTAACAGCAGGCAGCATTTCCGTTTTCTCAGAGCTTCCTTTCAAAACTGCATCTGTCTCAAAATTTGCTTTTATTCTAGAGAATTCTCTCTCAACTGGTGACAACACACAGCTGGCAGAGCTGGTAAATGGGTTTGTAGGTGTTATCATTCATTGCATAATTAAAGTGCTGAGAATAAAGACCAATAATTTCCATCCCATTGACAGGCCTACTTAACTGTTTAAGCAAGTCTGGAAAATAAGTATCAGCCAAGTCATGCAGGTTTCAATGATATATTTGGCAGATATTAAAAGAGTCTGACCACCTTTGAAACATTTTAACTCCCTTGTGGATCATTCTTAAAGGTAAATGACCTTAAAGGTAAGTTCTGATTGTCTTACTCAATAGAAGATAACTTCTTTTGAGCAAGATTTGTTTCACCAAATACATTAAGAGCAAATAGATTTCTCACCTTACATTTTCATATCGATGTATGTAGATTTTATGAAACTGGTGCTGTAAATGTTCATCTTCCACGTTTGACATGTCATTAATCATCTCCAATACAACAAATCGTGGTAAAACTGAAAGAACCAGCCTCTCCTTATTATGTAAAAAAGAACATGTGGATATCATTAGCAATACTAGGTAATACATTCAAGGTGGACCCTTTAAATTTGGAGGAAATGCAGTAGTTACATCTTCATTAATACACGTCACTACACTTTTCTAGAATATTAACTTTGGCTCCGAAGATTAACTTTTTCTTGAACTTTCTTACAATAATTAAACTCTGCTTTTCTTTTGTTTAATACAAATTTAGAAACTTCATTAAATTAAAAAAAAACAAAGATTCTGGATATCTGAAATCAAACCAGAAACTGCTGGAAATACTCAGCAGGTCATATAGAAAATCTGTAGAGAGATTAGAGTCAAAGTGTCAGATTCTTCACAATTGATCCAAACCTCAAAGGGTTAGAAATCAAACATGCCTTAATTACAGTGAAGAAGGGGGAATGGGGAGAACAAAGGAAATGTGTGTGATAGGATGGAGTACCAGAGAGAATAGGTGGTAGTGATGCCAGCTGAGAGAGGGTGGTGATTCTATGTTAATTACAGTTGATCCAGCCAAATGGGATACAAATGGAAGATGAATGGAAAAGCAGGAGAAAACTGGAACTGAGAGACAAACATTGACAATTTACTTCCTGTCTTAGCTCTTCTTTCTCCCCTTGATAAATCAATTTTATCAATCTTTTTTAAAATCAATAGCACTTCTGATGTCTTAATCCCTTTGATCATGAATATCCAATCCCTTTACACTTCCATCCTGCACCATGATTGCTTTATAATATTTTTCTATGTTCTTAAAGAGAGGTCCAACTAATTCCCATCCCTTCTTTTGAATAGCTGAACTTATTCTCACATTGAACATCTTCTTTAACTTGCTCACTTCCTTCAACTGGTAAGAATGGCCATGGGAACAAATACCGTTCCAAACCGTGCTTATCCCTGTAGAACAGTCCTTGTTTTGGTTCTAGTCAGGTCTCCTCCCTCAATTTTTTTTGCTGCTTCCTGCTCACATATACAATTCAAATATTTCAGAGCCTTTGCTATAAATTTATGCCCCATCCTCAGTTTCACCAGCATTCAGAAAACAGATTTCACTTGGATTCCAATTCTTCCCTGCCTTTTCCCAGATTCTGTGACATTATCTCATCTGGTGGATTAGCAAACAATATCCTTTACAAACCCACAGATGCCCTTAGCAATTATGACCAAACATCTTCTAGCTCTGCATTCCTCTGATTTTTCCAGCTCTGTGTTATTTGTTCTGATAATTACACCTTCCACAAGATAGTTTCCTACTTCATCAAGCTTAGCTTGCCCACCTCTGTAGTTGACAGGACTCTTATTTGTGTTTGCTCCGTCGTCTCTCATCCCCTTCCCTCAGACTCAGGATACCGTTCTAATACACTCCTACCCTGTCAAAGTCCGATAGTCAAAGAAAGGACCATCCTCTGTAATTTTTTTCCAATTTCATTGTGCTGCCATCAAAAACCACATCTTTCTTCCACCTTTAGCATTCTGAAGAATTATGATAAAAGAACAGGCCTGACCATTTGAGTAGTTCCAGCATTCTTTGATAATCCATGAACCTCATGTGTTGTAATGCCTACTTTTATTTTTCATTTTCTTGCTACTTAAATGCATTTTTCAGGAAATCAAACCAGAATTACTTGCATTTCTTTCAATTTAGTTTACCGTACTCGGTAGGTTCTTCTACATTGGAAAACCAAACGGAGGTTGGATACCACCTTGCACAACACGACTATTCATGTGCAAGGTGACCCTCCATTTCCTTCCCACTCTGACTGGTCTCTCTTTGCCCTCCTTCACTGTTCCAACAAAGCATAATGTAAGCTCAAAGAACAACATCTCACCTTCTGATTAGACGTACCAAACCCCCTCTAGGCTAAACATTGAATTCAACAATTGTAAGTAAGAAACCTTGTTGGTTTTATCAGAACTGGACTTACCTGCTGAGCATTTCAAAAATTTGATTTGTTTCTAATTTCCAGCTTCTTCAGTGGTTTGTATCTCATAGTTACAGTGCCTTTCCTCTCCCCTTTTCTGTACTAATCTTGTTCCTACATATCTGCTGCAGGCAGGGGTGTGGTGATTAACAAGTAATCTCGACATCCCTGAGCCAGCACTACACCCCTTGTGATTGTTATTCTCCATTAGTTTCCATCATTCCCCTTTCTCTGCAAACTGAAATATATTTCATTTCAAGGTATTATCCTTTAGAATCAAAGGTTGTTGACCTGAAGCATTATTCTTTTCTTTCTTCACCAGTGCTGCCTGACCTGCTGAGTATGCCTATCATTTTCAGTTTGCTACATAATGATTGACTGTCATAAGGGAGCGTTGGGAGCGGATCCAAATGCAAGACACAGACACTGAAGTACTAGGAACAGGACAAGGTTTATCAAGAAAGCAAGGGGAGTCAGGAAGAAACGACACTGGACATGGACACAGGCCCTGGACAAGTCAAGGACACCAGGCCTGGGCTAGGACTAAGAGCAGGAAAGCAGGACCAGGACAAGGAACTTGGAACTAGGAGCCTGGGCTAGAACTCCGAGCCAGAGACTGGACAGGGACCCAGAACCTGGGTCTTGACTCGGGCTCAGGCCCTGGATCTAGGCGAGGACCAGATATGGCTACAGGACTGGACGTGGCACTCCTGCACAGGACGAGGCACATGCACAGGATGAGAACATTAAACCTTGACTTGGACAGGATGAGGTACTTAGATGTGGCTAGGACTAGACAGGAAACTCCTGGACTGGACGAGGGAACTCCAGCACCGGGCTGGGTGGGATACTCCTGGGAAGGACGTGGAACTCCAGGGCAGGACTTGGCTCTTGGACTCAGCTCAGTTAGGCCCTTGGGTACGGAGCTGGAACTCCTTCTTGGAGCACAGGGCCAGGATGCTTTCGCAGGGCTGGGACCCTTTCTAGGATGCAGGGCCAGGATGACTGCTGAGGACACTTGCCAAGGTAACTGTCAGGGATTCAGAGGGGAAGGGAAGGGAACAGTCCAGCAGGCAGTCCTTGATTTGCAGAAGTATTTATGTGCCAGCCCAAAACAAGAATCAGGTGCCTCAATTAAGGCACCCAATGGAACAAGGGAAAACAGGAAAACCCGGAATAAGGATCGATGAACCGGACCGTGAACCGGAATGCGGATTTCACGGACCGGACCATGACATTGACTCCATTTTGATCATCACTTATTTTGTTTACATAATGATCTCTCTTGCTCCCTTTTGGAAACCCAAGCTTTGATACTTCCTTGTAGAAAATAAAGACAAGCTGTCATATTGTGGTCAAGTACATTGTGCCATCCCACAATATAGGAAACACTTTGAGTTCCAGTTAAATTAAGTTAAAATAATTTTGGACAATAACTTAAAATTGCAAATGTTAAATAGTAAAATTGAAATTAGGCTCCATAGAGTTTTTATTTGTATTTATGTCAGCATAATACTGAAGTATGCAAAATAATGGGCAGAAATTTTATATCACACATCATGTAACTTCATTCATAACTAAAATTATGCAATGTTTTATTCACGTTATAGATCTAAGACCAGAAACTTACATCGAAAATACAGCAAACTTGTCTTTGGGTGGTACTGTTAAATGGAAGGTACTGAATTAGCCAAATTTTAGATATTTCTTCCAATTTTGAATTCAATGTAAATGAAAAGTAGGGAGCGGTATAATAGGATTCATTTCCTTAAAACTTGTTATAATGTATGTCTAACTACTACTTCTGATGAAAGGTTAGATCTGAAAATGTCAACATGCATTGCCGTATTATTGCTATCTTAGATTTTACTTTTAGCACTTACTTAAACGCAACCTAATTCACTATTTCCTAAATCAATATTACTTGTCATATAATACCACTGAAATCCAGGGATGTTCTGACTAAGTGAGAAACAAGGTCAGGAGTTTACATCCTTAGATCTCAAAGTAATCTTAACCCAGTAATAAAGTTAAGGCATGCATTTCATACTTTTGATTTAATTACAGAAAGTAATTATTTGCAGAATTGTAAGAGTTGCATTTGGCAGTGTATGTGCTTATTAGGGACAGTCTGCATGCCCTGTCACTTATTATGAGTTTTTTGAGGTGTTGACAAAAATGAATGAAGAGGATAAAACTGTGGACATTGTCTACATGTACATGATTAAGGCACTTGACAAAGTCTCTTATGGTCGGCTGATTCAGAAGAATAAAACACATGGGATTTACGGTGAGTTGGAAGATTGGGTTCAAAACCGACATCCATTCAAGACAGAGTGAAGTAGTGGAGAGGTATTTCTGTTAATGGGCAATTGTGGCAAGTTATTTTCTGCAAGGATCTGCACCTTAACCCCTGTGGTTTGATTTGGTCAAAGATGTCAAAGGGTTGATAATTTTGCAGATGCCACCAAAATTGGTGGGATTTTAGTTGGTGAAGAAGCTTGACAAATGAAAAGGAAAAGTACAGAGTAAATGGCAGGGCCCCTTAGGAGCACAGCGAGCTCAGGGAGTGCATGTCCATTGCTCCCATAATGTAGTAACGCAAATACATACGGTGGTAAAGAATGCATATGGCTTACTTGCCTTCATCCGTTGGGCCAATGAGTGAAAAGTATCGGAAATCAATTTACAACTTCCTCACACTTCAATAGGCCACATCTAGAGTGCTGTGTCCAGTTCTGGTCATCCCATGACTGGAAGGTTATGGAGGGTTTAGAGAGGGTGCAGAAGTGGTTAACTAAGATGATACCCAGCTTGAAGAGTCTTCGGAGAGGCCGGACAAAGTTGGAATGTTTTCTCTGGAGAAGGCACTTGATAGAAGTTTATAAAACAGTGCAATGCATGAACAAAGTAGGTAGCCAGAGACTTTATCCCAGAGTGGGAATGTCAAATACTAGAGGGCATAGCTTTAAGTAGTGAAGGAGAAAATTTAAAGGAGATCTGTGAAGCATATTTTCTTTACACAAAGAGTGGATGGTTCTGGAGCGTACTGTTGGAGGGTGGGAAGTAGAAGCAATAGAGACATTAAGGGGAGTTCTAGATAATGAAGAAAGTTGTCAAATGAAGTACTTCAGTTGGAGATATGGATATGGGAGACAGAAGTTCATCTGGACAAGTTGAGGAGTTATACTTCAGAAGGTCAAATGTTAAAGGGAAAGTATATAGTAAATGGCAGGTCCCTTAGAACCATTAAGTATAAAGAGATCATAGGGTCCATTTGTGACATAACAATATTACAAGGAATGCAGGAATATGGCATTGCGATCAGCATCGGTGTTCATGTAATGAAGGACTTGTTCCTGTGCTAACAAAGGAACACTCACAATGCGCTGGAGGAACTCAGCAGGTCAGTCAGCATCAGTTGAAAAGATTAGTCGACGTTTCGGGCCGAAAACCTTCATCAGGACTGAAGGAAGAACTTTGGGGAGGGTTTGAAGAATGCTGGTAGTTGAAAAAAAACAGTAATTTGAAAGACAAAGGGGTGGGGGAGGGGAAGCAGGGAGATGATTGGCAGGAGAACAATGCGCAGTAGTAGGAGGAGGCGGAACTATGAAGGAGGTGATGTGAAATAGGGATAGAGGAAGGGAGGGGGAGGGAATTACCGGAAGTTGGAGAATTCTATGTTCATTCCAAGGGGCTGGAGACTACCTAGACGGTATATGAGGTGTTGCTCCTCCAACTGGAGTTTAGCCTCATCATGGCAGTAGGGGAGGCCATGTATGGACATATCTGAATGGGAGTAGGAAGCAGAGTTGAAGTGGGTGGCTACTGGGAGATCCTGTCTGTGCTAACAAGCCAACCCATTCAACATTAGAATATGTGAGAAAGCTAAAACTGTATTCCTCCACCCCTCACTCCTCAGGCAAAACCATTCAATTGCAGGGGGAACACACAAACTCTGCACAGACAGGATTGAACCTGGATTGCTGGCACTGTGAGGCATAAAATCTGTGCTTCTTCACTGCTCATAGGGGACTAGCAGAGTTTAGTGAGAAAAGGAAAGGCAGAAACACGCAGGGATTTGAGAGAAGATATGAGAATATTAAAACTGATGTACAGTATGCCTCACAGAGGTCTAATGGAGTTCTGCAGACATGGGCAATGTGTGAATAAGACGTAACAAATGGGTGTCAGCTAAAACTTGGACAACAGAATTTTGAAGATCTCAAGTTTATTGAGAGTAAAGAGTTGAAAGCTACTAACAAGATGGAATAGGAAAACCTAGAATTAACTAAGATATAGATGAGGATTTGATCAACTGATGAGCTTAGCCAGTGACTGAGAGAGGCAATATAACAAATAGAAAACAAAATGAATGAATCTGCTATTGCTAGGTAGTTTCCATAAATACATTTCTTAATACTCCAACATGAACATTAATTTGCATTTCAAAGTGAAGGTAGTATTGATCAGATCTCAGCTAAATAACTCTCCTTGTATTATAGATTAAACGGGAAGCAAAACACAGTCATTCTTCCAATAAAATATGTGGAATTCTTATCCTTACATTTTGCAGCCATGTTAATTGAAGACAAAATAGATTCAGCAGAACGCCTCATTAACTCTGATAACTGTGCTGATGTACTTTATGAGATTCATCTACATCTGGAGTGATTAGAGTGAAGAATATTCAAGCACCAGCAGTGAATTTATTCTTTCACCCACAAAATATAACAGATACCCTTTTATTTGACCTTCACAAATTACAGATTATTGTAAGATGCTTCTATCTGCAAATGTTAATGATATCTGGTGACATGACTATGTCATCTTTTTTCCATTAGTTTGCATTTGAAAATATCAGCTGTTGGGTAGCTGTAATGCCACAAAGCACCTCAACATTTCACAGCCAAGAAATTAGATTGTGCAGAGCCAGGCATCAATGCACCATGAGATTTAATTGCATCCTTTAATAAGGGAGAGTTGTCAGAAGATGTTGAGTTTGGCTTTAAGTGAAATTCCACCTTGTGCTGCGCAATCAGCCCCTACTAGTCACATCCCCACTGCACTCCAAGCAATATCTTGCCCAAATCGCTATAATCTCTCACCCAAACACTTCAATCAATCTCATCTAAACTCAACCTTGAATTCCCTCAATCCCTTGTCCAACCACTCTCAATATGGCTCTCATCCCCTCCTCACTGCCATGACCTCCCTTCAGCCAACTCCATCAAGGAGAGTCCCTAATCTAACTTCAGAGGATCTCCAATAATTTTCTCAACTTCCCCCTCACAATCTTGCCTAACCCTGCCCCCCAATGATTCTCTATGACCCCATTACCAATCCTTCAGCTGCATGCCTCCACGCACCCCAAACACTCAGTCTCTTTCCTGAGCCTTCCATTGATCTCCTGACTGCTGCCCCGGTCACTCATGCATTCTTGATCAATTTCCAATCCAGTTCCTTCTCACCTCCATTCTTATTTACTCATTTATTTATTTACTCATACAGCATTTCAAACTGTGCCACCCTGCAGCACCTCATTTAACCGCAGTCTCTGGACTCCCTTTCCATGACTCATGCACAGATCTTTGACAATAATATCAGTTATCTTCTATGCCCAAAAATAGTGCAAGCACTGTAACTATTTTGGTGGTTCACCAGAACATTTTGCTATCACAAGCCCTTATTCCAAGCATTTGTTAGCTACCATATACTGCCTATTTATACTTTTATATGAATAATATAATCTACAGGATTTTTTTTCAGTTTGAAAAAAATTAAATGCAGGAGCAAAATTATTATGGAGTGGGAACTGTGTGATGCAGTGCGTCAGACTCCAGGGTATGACCTGGGTAGTCAAACAAAATACTGAATTTGTTCATTTGATGTTTGCTTACATTGAAAGCAAAGGACAGAAATTTGAAGTGTGAAATAAGGTCCTAATTCAATACCTCCCATTTTATACAAATTCAACATGAAATTATACTTCAATTTACACTCAATACCTCTTCATTGCTATATTCTGGCTATATCTTGCTATAACATATGGGCTAAGAATCCCTATTTTCTAATACCCAAATAAAACATAACATAAAACAAATATAATTGAAATGATTCCTTCAAAAACTAAAACAATTCTCCCCTTGAGTATCTGTAGCTTTGGTACAGGGATTAGTACAACAAATTATGCAGCAGTTTTATAGATTACAATTTTGCAATTAGCATTTCCTGATGATGTAAAGTGTACTTTGTTGTTAAGCCTGCAGGCCTGTGAGCAATTTGCCAATCTCCCTTCCAGACAGAAAAATGTTCACATCACTGAAAAGACATTAAAGAGCTGCCCGAAATAACAGATTTTATTTAAAGCACGCTGCTTAACATTACTAGGACAGGGATACAATGTTAAAGGAACTTTTCAAACATGGCATTATTGAATGTTGGTTATTAGAAATCATTCATGCATAGTTTCTTGAGATGTGTGTGAAAGACATTCCATGTGATATATCAAACAGCACACAGAATGACAGAGAGAAGCAGTTTTGGGATATTTTGCTTATTAACCTTGATTCTATTTCCATTTTTAAAACATATTCAGCATGCAATTCATGACAGATACCGCATAAAATATCAACAATAACTTTGGTGAGTTTGAGAAACCGGCTATTTTGTTCTGAATTGTTCAATTTGATAGAGAAAGAGTCAAGTGTTATTGGTTTGTGAAGCTACACATTTTGACACAGTATTGCATTCTGTTCTTATTCTATTTATTTTAGATTGCAGGGTTAAGATATTAAAGCAAATCATTTGTGAAGAATTAGGAAACCCTTTTATTATTTAAGCATGCTGCTGGCAATTAAAGCAGAGTCAGAAAGCATCTGCATGCTTTAGGGCTGGATTTATTCAACTCCAAATTCAGATAAAAATAAATCTCTGAAGTGTAAATTTTCTGTAAGTTTAAATGAAAAGCTGAATTTCACATGATATTTTTAAGGACCAGATTTGTGATACTATGCACAATTTTGGTTATGAGGATTAGAATTAAAGCACAATTAAGAAAAACTGAAATGTAGAATAATCAATTTCTGTGTGATTTTATTGGTTGCTTAATTAATACAAAATTTTGTACAATGAATTTAAGAAAATCCTTCAAGTATGGGATTGGGAATTCAGTCAGTTCTCTTACAAAAGTGGATCAAAACCGTAGACTACTTTTTTTGTTTTCTGTACACTGGGAAATTGTTGTTTGTCATTAATTTGTGATAACTAGATGGAAAGTGGTTTCCTGAAAGGTAGACAGCCGTAGACTAGACAGGGATCTTCTTTAGAGTTTAGAAACAAAACAGTAGCGCAAAATTTTTGAAAAACCATGAGAGGAATTTGTCAGAAGCAAGAGTAAAGCAAGATGAATCAAGGAGTAGCTGTGACATACAGATAATTTACAATTCCCATTTGAGTTGCAAAAGATCATGAATTTATTTTTCTACTGAATAATAGGGTTGAGATAAGTATTTCTGTTAATTGTACTTTTATAATTTTTGATTAAATGCTAATTGCAAAATAAATCTTTATTTAGTAAAGGAAGTAAATCATTTCTGGCATTTACGAGTGTCTGTTTTTGTCTGTCACTAATACCAGTTTTATTGAAAAAAAGATGAAAGATCCTTTACGTGGAACATTGAACATAGGACAGGAACAGGCCCTTCAGCCCACTAATTAAATTAGATTTAGTTTCAGAAATGTCAATGGGCATGGTTCAGAGTTAAATAGCAATTTATTTACTTATTGACAAGAGTGCTATGAATGTAATGGTGATGTAGTTATAAAGGTTATTGTAATAATGCCTATATACTGACAGATACATCATCATTATTCTGCAAATGTAATGTTGAAATTGTACAAGGCATTGGTGAGGCCAAATTTGGAGTATTGTGTACAGTTTTGGTCACCGAATTACAGGGAAAATGTCAACAAAATAGAGAGAGTACAGAGAAGATTTACTAGAATGTTACCTGGGTTTCATCACCTAAGTTACAGAGAAAGGTTGAACAAGTTGGGTCTTTATTCTTTGGAATGTAGAAGGTTGAGGGGGGACTTGATAGAGGTATTTAAAATTATTGGGGGGATAGATAGAGTTGATGTGGATAGGCTTTTTCCATTGAGAGTGGGGGAGATTCAAACAAGAGGACATGAGTTGAGAGTTAAAGGGCAAAAGTTTAGGGGTAACATGAGGGGGAACTTCTTTACTCAGAGAGTGGTAGCTGTGTGGAACGAGCTTCCAGCAGAAGTGGTTGAGGCAGGTTCGATGTTGTCGTTTAAAGTTAAATATAAGTTAGATATATGGACAGGAAAGGAATGGAGGGTTATGGGCTGAGTGCAGGTCGGTGGGACTAGGTGAGAGTAAGAGTTCGGCATGGACTAGAAGGGCTGAGATGGCCTGTTTCCATGCTGTCATTGTTATATGGTTATAAATCTCTTTGGATATCCAGTGTTTCTAACCTTTTGCTATTTTAATCAGTATTTTGCTATGTTATTTTTAGATGCACATCTGCCAGTATTGCATTCTGTACAGTTTCACCCAGGTGCTTAATCTACTAATAATAGTTTTAATAATAATAAATTTCAAGTTTCCCTTTACATTACATACAATACTGCTTATCTATGTGGTTCTCTATTCATCACCTATGACATTTACAGTGTTGGTGGATAGATGTGGACATGAAAGACTTTCTTGAAATAATCAATAATCACAACTTGCCAATTCAGGTACCTGTCTGTTATTTGCTTTCTGCCATTCAACCAATATGCCTACCAGATCTATATATTATCATCACCAATAGCCGGTCTTGGTCAAACACATATATAGATACCACAGCCAAGATTGCTCACTAATGCTCCTAATTCTTCAGGAGGCTATAGCAATTTGGCAGGTCCCCTTTAACCCTCATCAACTTTTATCAATACACTATGGAAAGCACTCTATCTGGATGCATCACAGCTTAATGTGGCAATTGCTCTGCCCAAAACCACAAGAATCTTCTGAGAGTTGTGAACACAGCTCAACACCTTATGGAAACCAGCCTTCTCCCCATGGACTCTGACTATAAATCTCAGTCCCTTGGCAAAGCAGCCAAAATGATCAAAGATCTCACCCATCCCATCCCGAAAGCACGTAACATCAGGCTCAAACACCAGGCTTCTATCCTGCTGTTATAAAACTATTGAATGTTTGATAAGCGTGATAAGAGGGATTCCTTGATCTCACAATTTATCTTCTTATGGTGTTGCACTTTATTGTCAACCTATACTGCACTTTCTCTGTAACTGCAACACTCTGTTCTGTATACTGTTATACTTTTTACCTTATACTGCCTCAATGCACTGTTGTAATGAATTGATCTGTATGGATGGTATGCAAGAAAAGTCTTAACTATATCTTGGTAAAGGCATCCGTTAGTCTTGCGAGACCATGGATCTGCGCCTGGAAAGTCTTCACTCTCCAGGGCGCAGGCCTGGGCAAGGTTGTATGGAAGACCGGCAGTTGCCCATGCTGCAAGTCTCCCCTCTCCACGACACTGATGTTTCCAAGGGAAGAGCCGATACAGCTTGGCACCACCAGTGTTGTCACAGAGCACCGTGTGGTTAAGTGCCTTGCTCAAGGACACAACACGCTGCCTCAGCTGGGGCTCGAACTCACGACCTTCAGATCGCTAGTCGAACGCCTTAACCACTTGGCCACATGCCCATACATATATCTCATATATCTTAGTACATGTGACGATAATAAGTCAATGTACCAATTTATTCCCTTTGTTGTACAACTTTCAATTTAGCTGGGAAAATGTCATGTGAGGCATTATTCAAAAAGCATTCAATAATATCGTACAAAAAGCTTTTACATCACACACTAGGATTACTCATTTCATTTTGCTCTCACCTTCAAAAAGAAAGGTAATGTACAATTTTCCATTCAAAATGAATAATTCCTGAATCAAGAAAATATTGTGATATTGTAGTTAGGGCAACTAAAATCTCTTCATCTACTGTCTTTGCAAGTCTGAAATGGGAAACATTCAGTATCATCTACTTGTCATAATTTAGTGTTATTACTTATCATTAATTTTGTTTTGTTAATTATAATTTTATGTTCCTATTTATACTGCTTCAAATGATTTCCCTATTCCTCCTTCAGTTTTAGTTCCCTTAGCATGTCTGGCATACTGCCTTGTTTTTCCACTGATGCGATGTACTTATTCGACTTCTGCCATTTCCTTGTCTGTGCTTGTAGTATCAGGTTTATCAGTTTTGAAAGGCTCAGATGTTTCACATCAGCCTCTTTTCCTTGAAATAATTTCAAGAGGTTTTATTACATTGATATTACTATATATTTCAAGTTATTTTCCTTTTCTAGTTTGATTGCTCTTACTGTCTGTTCTGTCACCATTTGCTGTCTTGTGTTTCTCCTGTCCCCAGGATCTTCACCAGTTTTCTTGTATTTGAACATTTCTGCAATTTTATTTGGTCTCTTCCAAATATACTTGCTTTTTCGAGAGGCAGAGCTATCTCCCAGATTGTATACTACATCGATTTCATTTCTAAAGGCCTTTCACAATTTAATCCTTTTGTTTTAATCATTGATTCAGTTTATCTGTGCCAATTTGCATGTTAGTCAACCTTGTCTAAATCTAGAATTGTTTTGAAGATCAAGAGTAAACTCACATGCATTAACTATATTTACCTTATTCTCTATTACAGAATACACTGAATATAGCCCTCTGATTGTTGACTTTAGGACATAGGTGAATGCTGAACACACTCAAAAAACATAACACCCTTCACACATGAACGGGAGTGTGCCTTTCCCAGTGTGCAATGAAACTGCATTTGATGTCTTTGCTGCACCCATTCCTGGACTCCTCCATCTCAAATACACGTTAGTAATAGGAGGCTTAAACATAACATTCAATACAACTTTAAACGCGTCTTCATTTTCTTAATTCTAGCATTAAATCTCCATCGCCGGTTTACCTTACCAGGGGTGATTGATAAGTTCGTGGCCTAAGGTAGAAGGAAATGAGTTATTAACCTCAAACTTTCCGCATTTTCACTCAGAGTTGAAGTGCACGTGCATGTAACGAGAGCTGTATAACTCATCTCCCTCTACCTTAGGCCACGAACCTATCAATCACCCCTGCTGTGGACCACCTGGAGGTCCAAGACGCTCTCGTTACATGCACGTGCAGTTCAACTCTTTGAGTGATAATGCAGGAAGTTAATAATTCATCTGCTTCTACCTTAGGTCACGAACTTATCAATCACCCCTCCTATGTTTTTAGTCCCTGACGTGATTTTTATCTTTAATCACACAAAGTTGGCTTCCCTGAACACGAGAGAATCTGCAAATGCTGGAAATATATAGCAGCACATGCAAAATGCTGGAGGAACTCGGCAAGGTCCAGCAGCATCTGTAGAAATGAGTAAACAGTCCACTTTTCGGGCTGAGACCCTGATGAAATCTTGATGGAAGGTTGTTCACTCTTTTCCATAGGCCTGTCGAGTTCCTCCAGCATTTTGTGCGCTCCCAATACCCTAGTTTTCCTGTAAGATTTTAAATCTTCTAGATTAAATCACGATCCTTCCATCGAACGGTCACATCTCAGTTTTGGCTTCTATGCCAATAAACATCAGCTGAATTTTCGCCACAATTTCCTCTTTCATCCTATGTGAAGAATAATTCTTTGGGACAATATTAACGTGCCTCCCGCTGCCAGGAATGTTCAAAGTTCAGAACTTATTGATATGGCGTGCTCAAATTATAAACAAGTATGAGTTCCCTCACAATTTAACAAGCAAAATTTTACAGATTACGTTACAGTTTTCAAACTGGTTCCATCTGTCTATGAATCTGCCCTTACCTGTCGCTGGTTCTCCGTTTCCAGTCGAAGTCTCGCTTCAATACATCTTCTGGTTTCCAGGAACGCCTGGCGCTGCGCCCGGTCAGCCAGGTAACTGATAAATATTCCGGCCGTGTTCATACACATGAACAATACCGATTGGGCTATCACCTGAAAGGGGAAAGCCAACACTTCATTTTCCCTCCGGAACGATTCCACTTCTCTTCGGCGCCCGTCTAGCTTATTCAGGATAATAGCACCTCAAAATGACCAACCTGATCAATACTGTTGCTCACTTTAGAGACAACTATCGATTCCCATCTCTACTACAGTCACTTAACCTGCCGGAAATATATGTAAGTCAATATTTTAAAGAGAAACGGCGCGGCAATGTCTTAACGCTCAGGCGCCTCTTCAGAATAATCAGATACTCAACATTTATCTTCTGAACTTGACTTATTAACCCCCCCCCCACACTAATTTATCACATAATTCGAATTCGTTTTCAAATAAGTTGTAATAATGACATATAATAGTTTCATGCAAAAGTGCTGATATAGTAACGTATTTGATCATGTTTATTCCATTCCTATTGTAACGCAAGGAGTGATCTGTAGTTGATAGAGTTACAGTATCTATAAGGTACAATAGCAAGTTGTCAATGTTCATGGATTTACTGTGCTGGAATGAGGTCAGACCTGCCGTGCATTAATTACAAGCGCTTTTCTCTAAAACCCCCCACCACTGTAGAGGAATTACTGCGGAGCATAGCAGTTACCATGCCTTAAAAATCTTGGACCGGACAGCAGAGTCCATGTGTCGGAACAATTTGTCGACACGTTTTAAATTTATTGGGTTATAAACAGCATGACTGGTTGGAAGGCAGTAAATTTCGATTATTTTAGGAGATTATAATTACAATCAGTGATAAGAATGTTCTTCACAGACGCTTCTGGTTTTCGGCATGTGTACGAACGTGCTTCAAGGAAACCAGTAATCTTGAAACCTGCGTTTAGCAGTAACTTTTATGTGTGTATCTTGAAATCTAAGCCTGGTCGCTAGAGGGAGCTTAGTCCCAAACAACCGCCGTTTCAGGCTAATACTTAGACCGTGCAATGGAGAAAGAAAAACCTAGGGAGAGAGGCGGCTGAGCGCTAGGTATTAGCTCCCAGTAGACCCTTATTCTATCCTTATTCAAACGATTATGCGGAAAGAAAAAAAATCTCCTTTTGACTGCAATGATTTTTATCAACAACATAGACTTGCTTATTGATTTAGGAACTTTGGGATATCAGAACCAATCATCTCGCCAACTTCCAGTCTAAAAGTGAGGTGGACTGCGCTACCGCAGTGCAATACTGCGCAAAATCAGCGATTAAATTTTTAAAAATTCTTATTATATTGGTTATGAACATGTGCACGAGGCACTGCCATTGGAACGGTAGGTTGCTAAAGGCATTTTGCCGTAATTTGCAGGCACGTTTTTAACCTGTCAGAGCTAAAAGAAATGCCCCATGGTGACCCGAAGATGAATCTTCGTAATGTCCAGCCGCCCGTTCACTACCACATCAACATTTAACACGCACAGCTACATTGGTCAGTATTGGTGTGAAGCAAAGATGAAGACAAAAGCTGCTGACGGTATGCGTGGAAAGACTGTGGATCTAAAGGCAGTTCCAGTTACTTTCAGGTACAGCTGGGTAAACACCTCACTTTACAAACAAAACCATGGCAAAATGGCAGTGTGGATTGATGGGGTAAGCGGCACTAAATGGAACATGCTTGTATTTATTCTACAGAGAAATTACAGATCGTTCTGTTCAATTGTTCCGTACGAAGTGTGGTGCCGCATTGTATGAGTTGGTTCGTGTGCTGCCTGGAAAAGATCTACGAGGCTACCTGGTTGGTGGTTGGGGCTGCCGCTCGGGGAATGAGTAATTGTACCACAACGTGGAGGACGGAAGTCAGGAAGCCGGCCAGGATCGCCCAGATCAAAGGGAGAGGAAGCATACTATAAGTGGCAAAAAGCGTAAAAAGCACGTAACCGATGCCATCTCCCAAGAGTCCGTGGCCGAGGCCAGTGGCCAGAATCTGAGTAGCCATGACAACCCAGGTCACCAAGCCGCTGTACTGCAGGTAACTGTGCGAAGATGTGTCTTTTTTCACCACCACTAAGGCACAGATGACCACTTCGATGCCGGTGAACAGCGCCAGCAGGATGCCTTTGACTAGGTCCATGGGAGTGGAGGCCAAGGTCAGGTGCAGGATCAGGACGGTCAGCTTGGTCAGGACGTCCAGGATGTTCATCACCACCACCGATTTACGCCTCTGACCCAGGAAGTAGCGCTGGTAGAGTCGCTCTAAATCCCGGGACTTGAAGGAGTTCTTCAGAGTTGGAAAGATCACTCCCCGGTAGGTGTAGCCCCAGTTGAGAAAGAAATCGGAATTACTGGGAGCGCAGTCAAGATGCAGGAAGCCCAGGTCGTTACTGGTGCGCTCAGGGAACACCTTGGTGCTCCCGTTGTTGTGCCCGCTGATAGACGTCTTGCCAGCAGATTGCTTCCTCCTGTTGGGACTCCACGAGTCTTCCGAGGATGAGATGGTTTTGGCGCTGGCTTGCTCGTTCATGAACCTCTGCTCGGTGATGTGCCGAACAGCATTTTGCCAAAGTAGTCTTTTAGGTCTAGTGCCTGGTGTCTTGTTAATTGTATAGAGTTCATCGGTGGCGCTGGAACACCTAACCTCCGACAATTCCATGATTTCCTTCTTAGTAACAACGCGCTATAAAATTACCTCGAGCGTCCTTTCATCTTCCATATTTAGCCAAGAATACTTTGCAACAGAGATTAGCCAGCAGTCAACGCTTGCACGCCTGCTTCCAAAGAACATACTCACGATAGCCGCTTTCCTTGTGTCTAACTATCGCGTCCTTCTGCCTGGAGCCCAGACATCTCTAACTCGGGTGGGATGGGGAGTTTTACTTCTCGGTTCTCGCTTCCGTTTGACTGCGGATTATCAGAGAAACTGAATTCCCATCAGGAGCAAATAAAACCCCAAAGCGACAGGCATTCCACTAAGTCAACACGGCGATAAAAGTGCCCAAGATCAAGGAGTTTTCTGTTAGCGAGAGGGAGGGGAACCATGGAGCCGAGCCGCCGCTCCAGTGCGCAACCGGACTGACAACAGAGAACGAGCTCAGGCAGCCGAGCGGACCGTGTGAGTCTTACTGCTGGCATCAGTTTTGCTGCTGCTGTCGGTGCCGGTTATAGAATGGATTAAATCGCGAACACAGGCTGACAGAGAAACGCTGGGATGGAAGTAGCGGGGGGGCGGGGGAGGTTGTGGTGGTGATGACGTCAAATGCTCTCAGCAAATGTGCAACGGGGTGGGGGTGGTGGAAATAGGTGAAGCGAGAGAAAGAGAGAGAGAGGAGGAAATGTGGATTCTGAGTCGAAAACGTTAAACATATATATCAGCGGCAACAAATAGACAGACAAATGCAACTGAAACAACGATGAATGCAATGACAAGCAGTGAAACCCAGTTCCCCAAAGAGGGACGGCGGGAGAACCAGCTTGGGGCTAAAGTGACAATGGACTGGAAGTTAGAATGTGGTTGGAAGAAAGACAGGCACATGTAAAGTTTGAATTTAAATCGCGTCGCCAATAAGCAGGATTAACGTTAGATATGGGTTGTGGCGCAGGGGAAATAAGCGGGACAGGTAATGGAGGTGGACGAGAGCGTCAGGGTAACACAGATCAGAGGGAGAGATCCGAGGAAGGCGGAAGATTCCAGCAAGGAGAGAGTTCCAAATTGCGTCGGAGGTAAGTGATAAAGAAAGGGTTAACTGGAAGAAGGGAACAGAGCTGAGGTGTTGAATAAGAAAGCGGAGAGAGGCCAAGTGAGCAAAATGGGATTGTGAAGTCAAGTGTCATCTCCAGCAGTCCGAGACGACGCAACGTTGAAAGTCGCTGAAATCAGAGAGAATCATGTTTTAGAGAGGGCATGAAAAAGGACATTAGAATTATATACTTAATAAACAATGTGCATTGGTCGTGCATCTGTTTACTGATATGAGCAATACCCACACATTTGTGTTTAAAATTTCAGGCATGTATGTGTATATTTATGTTAACTAAATAGGTAGTTTGTTATAAAATGCATGCGCGTGCGTAATGCCATGTCGTACTAAGCATTTTATCTACTTGTGCATACACTGCAGAGTTATACAGTGCACTTATGCTTTCATGATATATAAGCATCTTAAACACATTGCATTTTGTTTGAACACATTTTAAACACACATAATGAGAAAAAAGTTCCCAGTTGTACAGTATTGCGAGCATCAGTACAAACATAGATCTTCAGCGGTTACGGTTCGTGCGTTTGCTTATCCACTGTTCGTATTAACATGATTGCATTTATGCATCTTGTATAGTTCACGCAGTCTTTACATTGTGCAGACCATCACGTACTTGAGTCCTCGGGTTCAAACAAACACCCAAACGCCAGTGGCTACATCTATTGGTACTTACAACTTGTTTTTCTTCTTTATGGTATGAGGTTGGCAGTCTCATGCAATGGGGACAAATTATGGGTAACAAGATCGTTGCATTAACGGGGGGAAAAAGCTGCCTTGAATACTTCACAAAAAAAAACGCCAGTGTACGAGAGAATTGAAGTCGTCGTGTGAAAATTGGAAAGTTATAATCAACGGTATTTTCCAGACACCGAAAATCTGATCGTTCGTCAATCTTTCTAGGGTCAGTGGTTCGACAACTGACACACACACACCGAACATTTTCTAAAGCAGCACAGTAGCAAAGGTTTCAATAAGATGCCTGCAGTTTGAGGCCAATTACTTCATCCGAAGAAGCTCAATCAGAAGCAGACCCCAACGCAGTCAAGGGTGATGAAGCCAGTTTATTCTTTAACTTCCAAAGATGACGCGTTTTCTTGATAAAATTTCGGCAAATACATTTTAACAAAGGATAGCAGTTTGTAGTTTAAAATATAAGTTGACGGCGAGATGTCATCTAAGAACTAAGTATTGATACTTTGTTTCCAAAGAGCAGATTAGCTGACTTTGAGCTCAGCATCAAACTCAGTTTGTACGTCTACGATATGAGCAGTAATTTGAATCCATAACATGGCGCGCTAATAGTATGTGAAGTCAAATCTTCGAACGATATCTTCACCCTGGGTGGTAGGTAACAAATGGTATAATTAAGCAAGAATAAAAAATCATTTACTAATGGTTCACATCTAAATGAAAGCAGGTTACAACCAACAGACTACGTTTGAAATACAGTATACTTGCCGTTGCACATGAAAGTATTACATCAATAAATTTTCCAGTAGTCGAGTCGGACAAACATCAACGTGATAATTAGATAATTAAAACAGGCCTTTCAGCCCAACTAATATTTCGACTTAAGCTAGTGCAATTTGCCTGCACTTGGCTCATTCCTACCTCTCTACCTGCCCAAACGCCTTCCGGGTATTGTAATTGAACCAGTCTCTGCCACCGCTTCTGACAGCTCGTTCTATGTAAACACCACTCTGTATTGTGTGTGAAAATTTGTCTTAAGTCTTATTTAAATCTTTAATGCTTCTAGTCTTAGACTCCCTAACTCTGGGAAAAGCAAAAAAAATGTCTATGTGACAGTCTACCCTATCTATCCTCCTGGTGACTTTGTGAGCTCTCCCCTCAGCTTCCCCCAATCCAGGCAAAACAACCCCTGCCATTGTCTCCTTATCATTCAATGTATACAGTCCGGGCAATATCCCTGTGAATTTTGCAGCATTTTCAAATCGATGACATCTTTTTAATACCATTCACTGTGTTTGTCCTGTCCTGCTTTGACTTCCAAAAACGCATTACTTTGCACTTGCAAACAAAAGAAAATCTGCAGATGCTGGAAATCCAAGCAACACGCACAAAATGCTAGAGGAACTCAGCAGGCCAGGCAGCATCTATGGAAAAGAGAACAGTCGACATTTCAGTGCGAGATCCTTCAGCAGGACTGGACAAAGAAAATGAGGAGTCAGAGTAAAAAGGTGGGAGGAGGGGAGGAAGAAACGGAAGGATATATGTAAAACCGGTGGGGGGGGGGCTGGAGGTTGAGGGTGAAGTAACGAGCTGGGAAGTTGATTGGTGAAAGAGGTACAGGGCTGGAGAAAGGGAAATCTGATAGAAACATAGAAACATAGAAACATAGAAAATAGGTGCAGGAGTAGGCCATTCGGCCCTTCGAGCCTGCACCGCCATTTATTATGATCATGGCTGATCATCCAACTCAGAACCCAGCCTTCCCTCCATACCCCCTGACCCCTGTAGCCACAAGGGCCATATCTAACTTCCTTTTAAACATAGCTAATGAACTGGCCTCAACAGTTTGCTGTGGCAGAGAATTCCACAGATTCACCACTCTCTGTGTGAAGAAGTTTTTCCTAACCTCGGTCCTAAAAGGCTTCCCCTCTATCCTCAAACTGTGACCCCTCGTTCTAGACCTCCCCAACATCGGGAACAATCTTCCTGCATCTAGCCTGTCCAATCCCTTTAGGATCTTATACGTTTCAATCAGATCCCCCCTCAATCTTCTAAATTCCAACGAGTACAAGCCCAGTTCATCCAGTCTTTCTTCATATGAAAGACCTGCCATCCCAGGAATCAATCTGGTGAACCTTCTTTGTACTCCCTCTATGGCAAAGATGTCTTTCCTCAGATTAGGGGACCAAAACTGCACACAATACTCCAGGTGTGGTCTCACCAAGGCCTTGTACAACTGCAGTAGTACCTCCCTGCTCCTGTACTCGAATCCTCTCGCTATAAATGCCAGCATACCGTTCGCCTTTTTCACCGCCTGCTGTACCTGCATGCCCACTTTCAATGACTGGTGTATAATGACACCCAGGTCTCGTTGCACCTCCCCTTTTCCTAATCGGCCACCATTCAGATAATAATCTGTTTTCCTATTTTTGCCACCAAAGTGGATAACTTCACATTTATCCACATTAAATCCACACGGCTTTCTGAGAGGCGGGAAAACTGGCAGAGAACATAAAAACGGACTGTAAAAGCTTTTATAGATATGTAAAAAGGAAAAGACTGATAAAGACAAATGTAGGTCCCCTGCAAACAGAAACAGGTGAATTGATTATGGGGAGCAAGGACATGGCAGACCAATTGAATAATTACTTTGGTTCTGTCTTCACTAAGGAGGACATAAATACGACCTTCGGAGAGGACAGAAGGC
The DNA here is from genome assembly GCF_963921235.1 of Mobula hypostoma. Classification (NCBI taxonomy): domain Eukaryota; kingdom Metazoa; phylum Chordata; class Chondrichthyes; order Myliobatiformes; family Myliobatidae; genus Mobula; species Mobula hypostoma. The sequence goes on from NC_086097.1 coordinate 199,092,336, forward strand.
CATGCAAGAAATGGAAGGGGAGGGGAAGGTGATGGGCAGGTAGGGAGATAAGGTGAGAGAGGGGAAGGGGAATGGGGAATGGGGAATGGTAAAGGGTGGGGAGCATTACCGGAAATTTGAGAAATTGATGTTTATACATTCAGGTTGGAGTCTACTCAGACAATATAAGGTGTTGTTCCTCCAACCTGAGTGTGGCCTCATTGCAACAGTAGAGGAGACCATGGACTAACATGTAGGAACGGGAATAGGAAGTGGAATTAAAATAGGTGACCACTGGGAGATGCTGCTTTTTCTGGTGGATGGAGGGTAGGTGCTTGGTGAAGCAGTCTCCCAACGTATGTCGGGTCTCACCAATATACACGAAGCCGCACCAGGAACACCTTCATCTGATCCTATTGTGGATAATTTTCTCCATTTTCCATACTACCACAAATTTGGTGTCATGACCCAACTTGCTGATGATTCCCCTACATTCTCACCTAAATTATTAACTGGTATGACAAGCAGCTTGCTGGCTGGTGGCGTAGTGGCATCAGTGCTGGACTTCGAAGCGAAGGCTCCTGAGTTCGAATCCATCTGGCTCCCTTGCACTGTTTCCATCCATGCTGGGTTGATCGTCGAGCAAGCAACTCGGCCTCGTAAGAATAAGAAAGCCTGCTAAAAAATGCAGTCATGACAGCATCCCGATGACTCCACTCAGAGTTAAGGGCTTTCTTCTTCTTCTTCTTCAAGCAGCGGGATATGTAATACCAATTCCTGTGGAATGCCACCGGATGCAAGCCTCCAATTAAAAAAAAAACCTGCACCTCTATCTTCTGTCTCCTTCCACCAAAACAAACTTGTTTCCAATTGGTTCATTCATCCTAGATCCCATGTGATCTGACTTTCCATATGATGTGGGTCCTGATCAAAGTTCTTGCTAAAGTCCATGTGAATGACATCTAGCACCCAGCCCTCATCAGTCATCTTGATCAACACACATCAAAGTTGCCGGTGAACGCAGCAGGCCAGGCAGCATCTGTAGGAAGAGGTGCAGTCGACATTTCAGGCTGAGACCCTTTGTCAGGACTAACTGAAGGAAGAGTGAGTAAGGGATTTGAAAGTGGGAGGGGGAGGGGGAGATCCAAAATGATAGGAGAAGACAGGAGGGGGAGGGATAGAGCCAAGAGCTGGACAGGTGATAGGCAAAAGGGGATACGAGAGGATCATGGGACAGGAGGTCCGGGAAGAAAGACAAGGGGGGGGGGGACCCAGAGGATCGGCAAGAGGTATATTCAGAGGGACAGAGAGAGAAAAAGGAGAGTGAGAGAAAGAATGTGTGCATAAAAATAAGTAACAGATGGGGTACGAGGCGGAGGTGGGGCCTTAGCGGAAGTTAGAGAAGTCGATGTTCATGCCATCAGGTTGGAGGCTACCCAGACGGAATATAAGGTGTTGTTCCTCCAACCTGAGTGTGGCTTCATCTTTACAGTAGAGGAGGCCGTGGATAGACATATCAGAATGGGAATAGGATGTGGAATTAAAATGTGTGGCCACTGGGAGATCCTGCTTTCTCTGGCGGACAGAGCGTAGATGTTCAGCAAAGCGGTCTCCCAGTCTGTGTCGGGTCTCGCCAATATATAAAAGGCCACATCGGGAGCACCGGACGCAGTATATCACCCCAGTCAACTCACAGGTGAAGTGTTGCCTCACCTGGAAGGACTGTTTGGGGCCCTGAATGGTGGTAAGGGAGGAAGTGTAAGGGCATGTGTAGCATTTGTTCCGCTTACACGGATAAGTGCCAGGAGGGAGATCAGTGGGGAGGGATGGGGGGGACGAATGGACAAGGGAGTTGCGTAGGGAGTGATCCCTGTGGAATGCAGAAAGAGGGGGGGAGGGAAAGATGTACTTAGTGGTGGGATCCCGTTGGAGGTGGCGGAAGTTATGGAGAATAATATGTTGGACCCGGAGGCTGGTGGGGTGGTAGGTGAGGACCAGGGGAACCCTATTCCTAGTGGGGTGGCAGAAGGATGGAGTGAGAGCAGATGTACGTGAAATGGGGAGATGCGTTTAAGAGCAGAGTTGATAGTGGAGGAAGGGAAGCCCCTTTCTTTAAAAAAGGAAGACATCTCCCTCGTCCTAGAATGAAAAGCCTCATCCTGAGAGCAGATGCGGCGGAGACGGAGGAATTGCGAGAAGGGGATGGCGTTTTTGCAAGAGACAGGCTGAAACGTCGACTGCACCTCTTCCTACAGATGCTGCCTGGCCTGCTGCGTTCACCAGCAACTTTGATGTGTGTTGCTTGAATTTCCAGCATCTGCAGAATTCCTGTTTGCATTTAAAGTCATCTTGATCACCTTCTCAAAGCACACATACAAATTTGTGAGGTGTAAGCTTCCATGTAGAAAGGTAGGTTACATCAATCTGATTTGAGTTTCTTGTGTTTGTAAGATTAAAGAAAACTGTAAAATCTATCATTTGACAAAAAGCTGAATTGGGTAGATGCAAGCTTCAAGAAAAATCTGGAACTTGTTCTCCAAATGATGGGATATTAAGTCACTTGAAACTTTCAGGATTAAAACAAGTAAGTCTTTCTGGGTGACCATGTCAAATGCAGGTAAAGATGACAAGATACAGATCAGTTGTAACCTAATTGCATGGTAGAAAGTTCAAGAGGCTTGACCATACCAGATCTGTTAGATAAGGAGCCTAATAAAAATTTGACTGTCTGCAATAAGTCAGCCTAAATTGTCAACTTTAAAGAGGAATGACCTATGCCCCTCTTCCTACTGCCTCTGTGAATTTATGTGATGGCTCAGTTAGGACAGTTTCAAGTCTAATCAGCAGTGTTGGTTGATTAATTGTCCTGTAGTGCCTTGGAAAAGTATTCACCCCTCAACCCTCTGTTCACATAAATGAGTAGTACAACCAGGCATTTTGATAAATTTTACTGAAAATTTTTAATTGTGAATTACATGCTCCCTTTTCACAGCAGAGACAAAAGAAAAACAGGGACAATGGTAAAGCATTAAAAACTAAAAATTCAGAAACTGAAATGTCAGCAGTTTAATCCCCGTTTGCTCAGTACTCACACAGCTGAACCATCTCTCACAGCTATTACTGCCAGTAGTCTTTTTGGATAAGTCCCTATTAGCTTTTTACAATGTGATTGAGCAGCATTTGCCCATTCCTCCTTGCAAAATTGTTTAATCTCTGGCAGGTTAGTTGGGAAGTGGTGGTGAACAGAAATCCTGAGGTCTTGCTGTAAGGTCAATCTCTGACTAGGACACTGAAGAACATCAATTTTCTTCATGTGAAGCTACTCCATCGTTGCACTGGCAGTGTGCTTTGGGTTGTTGTCCTGCTGAAAGACCATATTTCTCTCCAGTTTAAGCTTTCTGGCAGAAGCTAGCAAGTTTTATCCAGGATCTCTCTGTATTTAGCAGCATTCATCCTCCCATCAATTCTGACCAGATTTCCAGTCCCTGCTGCTGAAAAGTGTCCCCATAGCATACTTTATGGTAGAGATGGTGATACATAGTCAATGCACAACAGTAGATTTACACTACACATACCTCTTAGTATTGAGGCCAAAAAGTTCCACTTTAGTCTTATCCGTCTACAAGACCTTCTTCCATATGTTTACAATATCTTCTAAGTGAAGCTTTGCAGTCTTTATGAGCAAGGATTTGCTTTTTTTTGCCAGGGTTTCTTCCTTGCCATTCTTCCATAGATACCCTTTTTGTGTAAGGGCTTAAAGATAGTGGAGCCATGAACTTCATTTCCAATTGCAGCCTCTGACTTCTTCAGCTCACTCAGAGTGACTATTGTCATGACAGTAGCCTCTCTTATGAGTGCCATTCTTCTTCAATGACTACGTTTAGAGGGCCGGCCTGAGCCAAGCAGTGCGGCTGTGGTTTCATATTTTTTCCACTTTTTCACCATGGACTGCACTGAGCTCTGAGGTATGTTCAGTGCCTTTAAGATGGTCCTGTACCCTTCCTCAGATTTGTCCTTCTTTATTTTCAGTTCCTTGACTTGCCTTGAATGCTCTTTTGTATTCATTTTGCTTTCGGTCTGTGGGACCTTACAGAGAGGGAGCGGGGGTATTTATGCAAGTAATCCTCCAATTTTCTACAAATTGGATCAGTTGGTAAGGTAATATACAGTACTACACCTGAGAAAAAAGTTAGCATAGTAATTACCAAGGGGATGAATACTTTTTCAGGTTCAGAATTTTGTTTCTTAATCTGTAGTAAATTGTTGATAGGTGTTGGAATTTTTCTTTTGATTTGACATGATGCACAATGTCTTGTAGATAAGTTCAAATAAATTCTACTTCAATGTATTTTAAATTTAGAAAATGAGAAAGTAAAATGTAAAAATAGTGTGGGCGCTAAATATTATTCACTGTATTATATGTGGGCCAATGACACAAATTGGCCTCAATATTTCAAAGCTCAAAGTTCAACTCCAGCGGTTGCTACTAAAAATGTGACCGCTCAGAGAGGTGGTTGAAGGATACACCAGACATCACATGGCTTTCTCACACCTATCATCAGGCATGCTTATGAATAATATTACCTTATGAGGAGCTGCAAGATATACCTATGAAATTGTATTTCAGAAAAGATGGCAGATAACTGATGAGGATAAATGTAAGAAATATTGCTATGAACCCAGTATTAAAAAGAGCAGAATTGATTATTTCTTTTATTGCAATGTGTAGTACAGGTAAATCTTCAGCATTTTTAATCTTTTCTACAAAATTGCGCCCTCAAGATAGCAGAAGTATAAAAACATGCAATGGTTCTCTGCATAAACGATAACTTTATGGAGTAATATAGAACAACAGTAAACAAAAGTGCTGAATAGTCTAGAGAGCACTATTTGGTTTCTGGTTTGACAGCAAACATCATCTTAATCCAAAAAGGAAAAAGTGTTGTGAATATACTGTACAAACCTCAGAGCACCATGGTTCTTTTCTGTATTTATCTAGTTTACTGTTTTTACACCATTTAGAAGTTAAGACACAGATTCTTTGACAACATAATTGCTCGGTATGCCATTTTAACATAACTGTACAAATTACTGTGCACCATGTAAAATACCAGTTGCTTTACTTATCAATCTGAAAATAAATACAGTAGAAGGTAATTTGTTCTTACACCCATACACTATAGGTCTGGTGGGCATGTTTCTAATTATAGAGATTAATTCAATTTATGAACATTCATAATAGTGTCAAACAAAGGCTGCCAGGCTAGTTCACTTAAGCAAGTATTCTTCAGCTTGCTCTGCACATATTGAATTTGTGGCTGGTATAAAAATAACAACATAAGCCAAGTGTCACAACCACAGACTTTGCTGCGGGATTTGGGCACCCTCTCAGGCGGGCTGCTGAATGGGGTCGACAATCACACTCATGAGAATGCATGTTCCAGCCAGCTAGTGTTTCATTGTGGTGGTATTTATCTCGCTCTCAATTCAGTCTTGTTGAGTCTTGACCAGAAGTACACCGAAGCCAACTTTCCCTGATTACCTTTGTCCTCGTTCTGGGAAAGAAGACTATTGTTTAGATTTTCGCTGTAAAGGAGCGGCATTTATTTGGTGTTAAGTTACTGATTCTGAGCCGCAGTATCGGCATTAGCTTTCAGTTTGAGAGTTTTATTTCATGCACTGTTGGCCTAGTATTTATTGCTTTTCCTTTAATTTTGCACTGTTTTTATTAAAAGTAATTGAACTGCCAATTTGCTTCAGTGTCTTTCCCTTTGCACTTGGACATTAACCACACACTCTCGTCACCAAAATGATTTGCTTAATTAAAATCATGGAAAAGTGTAGGACCAGAAAAGGTCAATGCTTCTTAAACATACGCACTAAATTATTACAGAATGACAAGAAGAGTACTCTTGAAAGAGTGGAGTCAAATATAAAATACATCTGCAAGCAATACTTTTCATTACCAGTTTTTTTTTAGTTCAACCAATTGGGCAGTAGCAGAATGTGCAGGCACTGGGCCAAATCAAGCTGTCTTCAAAACACAGGATTTCAGTTGTTCACAGATGAGTAGGTCCCAGATTTGCCTACACCTAATCTAAGGGTGGGATATATTGAATGATTGCACTCAGTGGCTGAGTTCCAGTGTTGATGCTTGGCTTCCCATGCTTTGTGCCAGGGAATCTGCACCCAGCCCTTATCCTACATCAGTGGCAATCTAACTGATTTCAATGGTGAATCCTACCCCTGTAGAGAGTAGGGGAAAAGATGAATAAAGCAAGTTCAGTTATTATCTTTTATTTATTATATTATTTTATTTTTATTCATTTCAATGCTTTAATTCATAGTTTTAATGAGATCTAGTTTTTTAATTTTTAAAACCTTTTTTATTTTTAAAATTTTGCTAGAGAAATCTTGATAGTTTTAAAATATATATTAATGTGTGAGACATTTAAAACTCTTACAACATCTTACTAGGGTTTGACATGAGAAAACCTTGCTTCCACTTTGACTGTTTAAGAGCTATTTGGGTGTCCTGGTGGTGGTAATTGAACAATATGACTCCCTGATGCTTGTTTGTTAACCTTAATGGATCCACCACAATCAGACTTATTATTTTCTGGATAGATATGCCAACCAATTGTTAAAAGCAAGAATCATAACAAAGAAGAGATCCAATGACTAATTTTACTGCTTTGAGTACAATGAATATTGGAGTTTGCCTGGACAATTCCTTCCTCTTTTATAAAACTAATGTCATAGAGTCTTTTGCACACACAAATGGAAAACATACAGTATCCAGATTAACTTTTTATTCAAAAAGTGGCATTTTGGACAATTCAATACTTCAATACCACACTGAAGAATTACTTTCACAGTCGATCTTTGAGTGGGGTTCTCATTTTGTAACATTCTAACCTAAAAGGGCAAAATACCTACAGTGGGCCAATGCTTATTTCTGATGAAGATGTTTCTTCTGTCATTCCTTTCATTGTAGTATAAAAAGATTTGCTTCAATTCATTAACTTCTTTAAATAAATATTTGACTGAACAAAAGTTCCTGAAATAAAGCTAGGCTAAATAACACAAGAAACGTTGGGTTTAAGAGATTTCAAATATTACCTACGGTTGATGGGAAGTTATCAATGGTCCTGCTGGGACAGCAAAAGCATGAGGGCAGGTTCCCTTATGTAATAATTACAATTTAGGGGTTAAAAAGATTGATGTGGATTTTCAGAGTTTGTTAATCATTGTCAGTGATCTGCTATGTTTAAAATTTATAAAGACTGATCAAGAAAACAGGAGGTGACATTTGCTAAGAGGTTTAGTGATCTAATCTGTTAGCGCTAATGGGTGTGTAGTAGTTGCATGTCTGTTTGTTGCCCAATTATTTCCCAGGACCAAAAATCCAAATAATCTGTCTCTTATTTGTGAATTGTTACAGCATGTTCAAGAAATAATAGTTTGGTGGAGACCTATGAGATCTTTCTTTGCTATAAAATGCTATAAAAGTGCAGGTGTGATACGGTATTTAAGTGAACCTAAAGGCTCCTTCAGGAGTACTGTCCTTCTGGTCTTCCAGTTCCTTGATTGTTTGACTTTTAATGAGTATTTGTGCAGAATGTAAACATGCTGAATTTGAATTGCAGTTGATGGACATATTTATTAGACCATAGGACAAAGGAGCAGAAGTCGGCCATTCGGCCCATTGAGTCTGCTCCACCATTTTATCATGAGCTGATACATTCTCCCATTTAGTCCACTCCCCCACCTTCTCACCATAACCTTTGATGCCCTGGCTACTCAGATACCTTTCAATCTCTGACTTAAATACACCCAGCGACTTGGCCTTCACTGCCACCTGTGGCAACAAATTCCATACATTCACCACCCTCTGACTAAAATAATTTCTTTGCATCTCTGTTCTGAATGAGCACCCTTTAATCCTTAAGTCATGCCCTCTTGTACTAGACTCCCCCACCATGGGAAACAATTTTGCCACATCCACTCAGTCCATGCCTTTCAACATTTGAAATGTTTCTATGAGGTCTCCCCTCATTCTTCTAAACTCCAAGAAACACAGTCCAAGAGTGGACAAACGTTCCTCATATGTTAACCTTCTCATTCCCAGAATCATTCCAGTGAATCTTCTCTGAACCCTCTCCAACGTCAGCACATCTTTTCTTAAATAAGGAGACCAAAATTGCCCACAGTACTCCAAGTGAGGTCTCACCAACGCCTTATAGAGTCTCAAAATCACACCTCTGCTCCTACACTCTCTTCCTCTAGAAATGAACGCCAACATTGCATTCGCCTTCTTCACCACCGACTCAACCTGGAGTTTAACCTTAAAGATATCCTGCATGAGAACTCCCAAGTTCCGTTGCATCTCAGAACTTTGAATTCCCTCCCCATTTAAATAATAGTCTGCCTGTTTATTTCTTCTGCCAAAGTGCATTACCATACACTTTCCAACATTGTATTTCACTTGCCACTTCTTTGCCCAGTCTCCCAATCTATCCAAGTTTCTCTGCAGACTCTCTGTTTCCTCAGCACTACCGGCCCCTCTACCTATCTTTGTATCCTCAGTAACTTAGCCACAAAGTCACCTATTCCATAATCCAAATCGTTGACGTACAATGTAAAAAGAAGCGGCCCCAACACGGACCCCTGTGGAACACCACTGGTAACTGGCAGCCAACCAGAATAGAATCCCTTTATTCCCACTCTCTGTTTCCTGCCAATCAGCCAATGCTCTATCCACGTGTGTAACTTTCCTGTAATTCCATGGGATCTTATCTTGTTAAGCAGTCTCATGTGTGGCACCTTGTCAAAGGCCTTCTGAAAATCCAAATATACAACATCCACTGCATCTCCCTTGTCTAGCCTACTGGTAATTTCCTCAAAAAATTGCAATAGGTTTGTCAGGCAGGATTTTCCTTTAAGGAAACCACGCTGAGTTCTGTCTATCTTGTCATATGCCTCCAGGTACTCTGTAACCTCATCCTTGGCAATCGACTCCAACAACATCCCAACCACCGATGTCAAGCTAACAGGTCTATAATTTCCTTGTTGCTTCCTTGCCCCCTTCTTAAATAGCGGAGTGACATTTTGCAATCTTCCAGTCCTCCGGAAGCATGCCAGAATCTATTGACTTTTGAAAGATCATCCCTAATGCCTCCGCAATCTCCACAGCTACTTCCTTCAGAACATGAAGGTGTATTCCATCTGGTCCAGGAGATTTATCTACCCTTAGACTATTCAGCTTCCTGAGTACTTTCTCTGTGTAATTGTGACTGCACACACTTCTCTTCCCTGACACCCTTGTGTGTCCGGTATACTGCTGATGTCTGCCTCAGTGAAGACTGATGCAAAATACTCGTTCAGTTCCTCCGCCATCTCCTTATCCCCCATTACAATTTCTCCAGCATCATTTTCTATCGGTCCTATATCTACTCTCACCTGTCTTTTACTCTTTATATACTTGAAAAGCTTTTAGTATCCTTTTTGATATTATTTGCTAGCTTCCTTTCATAGTTCATCTTTTCCCTCTTAATGACCTTCTTAGTTTCCTTTTGTAAGCTTTTAAAAACTTCCCAATCCTCTGTCTTCCCACTAATTGTTGCTTCCTTGTAGGCCATCTCCTTTGTGTTAACTTTGGCTTTGACTTCTCTTGTCAGCCACGGTTGCTTCCTTTTTCCATTTGAAAATTTCTTCTTTCTTGGAATATATCTGTCTTGCACCTTCCTCACTTCTCACATAAACTACAGCCACTGCTGCTCTGCTGTCCTTCCCGCTCATGTTCCTTTCCAGTCAACTCTGGCCAGTTCCTCTCTCATGCCACTGTAATTTCCTTTACTCCATGAAATACTGACCACATGGATTTCGGCTTCTCCTTTTCAAATTTCACAGTGAACTCAATCATGTTATGATCACTGCCTCCTAAGGGTTCCTTCACCTCAATCTCTCTAATCACCAACGGTTCATTACGCAATACCCAATCCAGTACAGCCGATCCCCTAGTGGGCTCAACAACAAGCTGTTCTTAAAAACCATCTCGCCGACATTTTACAAATTCTCTCTCTTGAGATCCAGTGCCGACCTGATTTTCCCAATCCACTTGCATGTTAAAATCCCCCACAATTATCATAACACTGACCTCCTGACAAGCCTTTTCTATTTCCTGTTGTAATTTGTAGTCCACATCCCTGCAGCTGTTAGGAGGCCTGTATATAACTGCCATCAATGTCCTTTTACCCCTGTGATTTCTCAGCTCAACCCATAAAAAATTCTGCACCTTCCGATCCTATGTCACCTTTTCTAATGATTTAATATCATTTCTTTCCAATAAAGCCACGCCACCCCCTCTGCCTACCTGCCTATCCTTCCAATACACCATGTATCCTTGGACGTTCAGCTCCCAGAGACATGCATCCTTTAGCCACGCCTCAGTGATGGCCACAGTATCATACCTGCCAATCTGTAGCTATACGACAAGATCATCCACCTTATTCCTTATGCTGCGTGCATTTAAGCATAACACCTTAAATCCAGTATCTGGTACTTTTTGCTTTGATTGCATTGCAACTTTATAGCACTGCAACTCATCCCAATGGCTGCAAATTTGCCCCATCACCTTCTTGTCCTTCCTGACATCTTTACTGCTCACTATCTTAGAATTATTTCTGTTTTTCCCTCCTCCGCTCTATCATTCCAGTTCCCATGCCCCTTTTAAATTAGTTTAAACCCACCCTAACCGCTCTATTAGACCTTCCCACCAGGATATTGGTCCCCTTTGGGTTCAGGTGTAGCCTATCCTTTTTGAACAGATCATACTTCCCCCAGAAGAGATCCCAGTGATCCAAGAATCTGAAGCCCTGCCCCCTGCACCAGTCTCTCAGCCATGCATTCATCTGCCTGATCCTACTATTCTTGCCCTCGCTAGCATGTGGCACAGGTAGCAATCCCAAGATTACTACCCTGGAGGTCCTGCTTCTCAGCTTCCTTCCTATCTCCCAGAAATCTCTCTTCGGGATCTCCTCCCTTTTCCTCTCTATGTCATTGGTACCAACATGTACTAAGACAGCTGGCTGCTCGCCCTCTCCCTTCAGAATATTCTGGACCCGATCCAAGACATCCCGTACCCTGGCACCTGGGAGGCAACACACCATGCGGGTATCTCTGTCAGGCTCACAGAATCTCCTGTCTGTTCCCCTGAATATGGAATCCCCTATGACTACCACATTCCTCTTCTCTCTCCTTCCTTCCTGCACAACAGCTCCAGGCTCAGTGCCAGAGACCCGGTCACTGTGGGCGTCCCCTGTCAGGTCATCCCCCTCAACAGCATCCTAAACAAGATACTTGTTGCTGAGGGGGACAGCCACAGGGGTGCTCTTCACTATCTGGGCATTTCCCTTCTCTCTCCTGACGGTCACCCAGTTTTCTGACCCCTGTAGCCTTGGGATGACTACCTCCCCGTAGCTCCTGTCTATCACTTCTTCACTTTCCCTAGTAAGCAGTAGGTCATCAAGCTGCAGCTCCAGATCCCTAACACGGTCTCTGAGGAGCTGCATCTCGGTGCACCTGGCGCAGATGTGACCATCAGGGAGGCTGGAGATCTCCCAGGATTCCCACATCTGACACCCTGAACAAAGCACTAACCCTGCAGTCATGCTACCTAATTCTACAGGAATGAAACAAGAAAAAATAATTCTACTCACCCACTTACCTCACCAAACACTTAAACTTTTTAAAACCGTTAGCTCGTACCATTAGCTGTGTGAGCCCTGCTGTTCCTCTGTCTGTCCGGGCCGATTCACCAAAGGGGGTAAACGGAGTTGGTGTCTCGCTCATGCCTCTTCCCGTTACTGCCTAAGCCTGTTGAGCCAAAGCCCTACACTCTGCTACCACTCACTCCACTGCCCACTGCGACTGCTGCCCGCTGTATAGGGTGGTCTCCTTTTTAAACTCTCCGTTCTGTCCTGTCTATGTCACACACCTGCACAGTCTTATCCTTCTTGCACTCGAAGAAGTTTTAAAAAAAGCTGCCTTCCTTCAGAATTCAGCTCTCACGCTGTTCTTCTTGTCCTGATCCAAAAAAAAAAGAAAATGTGCCAGCCTGTAACAAAGTACTCAGAAGATAGGGGTTGTTGCATATAGGATCAGATATGACACTGTAAACTCATTCTGGGCAGTAGTTTAAGTCAGTAAAAGTGCTTGGAAGGTATTTGTAACCAAGAATAATAATTATTTAAAGGAGTCATATAGTGCTGTCTTAGGCATTGAAATTTGCTTGAGTTCAGAAGCGGCGCAGAGCAGGAAAGAATATCACTGAAATTACCAGCTAAAATAATCAAAGGCCAGTGTGTACTGAGTCTGAAGATCTGGTTTAACTGTGGTAAGGTTCTGCTTGATTCATAGCTCTGGAGATGAAACAATAATTAAAATGGGACAGAGAGTTTAAGTAGAATTCAAATACTATCTAGCACCTGGCCAATCTAACCATTAATCAAATTGAATTGTGAGAGTAAACTATTCAACCCTAGGTTGGTTGGAGGGCACTGGACATTCAGAGAAATAATTTTTCAAAGAAGAGGAAATGAGCTAGGATATCATAGGGTATTTATTCAACATCAATATTCTGTGCAATCTGTCAAAAAGACAAAACGAGCGTTTGGATAAGTATGTTAAACAGAGCGTGCCAGTGTGATTTGTAAAAGATAACACGTCTAATAAAACAGCTCTTTGAGGAATTAACAGTCAAGGAAGAGAAGGAAAAATCTATAACTGTTATTTATGTTGACATTCAGAAGATATCTGGCAAGATTTCACAGCGTAAGTGAGAAGGTATGGAATTGCAGACAAACTATCAGTTAAGTTAGGAAGTTAATCAGGAGGTAGAAGGGAAATTAAGTGTAAAATCAAAGTGTTAGGACATATTTTATAATAAAATGCTGGCAGCCTTGACATTTCACTATAATTAGAAATGACTGTAATAATGGAATAGAAAACCATGTATATAAGTTTATACATCATTGCTTGTCACACAGATAATGTTGTTGGGGCAGACTGTTGCAAAGGAACATTGATAGATTAATTTCATAGAGTTCAGAGTTTCATGATGTAGAAACAAGCCCATTAGTCTAACTGGTTATGTAACCAGATACCCTATATAAGCTTGTCCTATTTGTCAACACTTGGCCCATTATCTTCTAAAAATTTCAAGTCCTTGGCTCTGTCCAGCTGCCTTTTAAATGCTGTTGTACCTGTCTCAAACATTTTCTCTGCAGCTCGTTCCAGATATAAACACCATCTATAAATTCACAGATAACACCACTGTAGTTGTTAACATTTCAGATGGCAATGAGGAAGTGAACAGGACTAAGATAGAGCAGCTGATTAAGTGGTGTCACAACAACAAATTTGCACTCAACATCAGCAAGATCAAGGAATAGATTGTAGACTTCAGAAAGGGGAATTTAGGAGAACAAGCTCCAGTCCTCATTGAGATGTCAGTGTGGGAAGGGTGAGCAACTTCAGGTTCCTGAGTCTCAACATCTCAGAAGATGTCCTTTGGCCCAATACATTGATGTCATCACGAAGAAGGCATACTAGCAGCTCTACTTCAGTGGAAGTTTGAGGACATCTGTTATGTCAGCAAAGACTCTTGATAATTTCTATAGATGTGTAGTAGAGAGCATTCTAACCAGTTGTATTATAGCCTGGTATGGAGGCTCCAGTGCAGAAGGTTACAAGAGGCTGCAGATGCTTGTAGACTCAGCCAGCTCCATCACAGGCATAGCCCTCTCCACCTTCGAGGACATCTTCAACAGGCAGTGCTTCAAGAAAGTGGCATCCATCATGAAGAACCCATACCATCTGGGACATGGCCTTTTCTCATTACTACCATTAGGGAGGAGGTGCAGGAGCCTGAATACCCACACTCAATAATTCTAAAACAGCTTCTTCCTCTCTGCCATTAGATTTCTGAATGGTCAGTGAACCCATGGATACTATTTCATTATTCCTACTTTGCACTATTTACTAATTTTGTGATTTATAGTAATTTTATGTCTTTGCACTGTACTGCTGCCATAAAATAACAATTTTATCGTCATATATGTCTGTGATAACAAACCTGATTCAGAATCTGATTTTGATACATGCCACACTTTATGTTAAAATGTTTGGTTTTTCTCCCTGAATATACATAAAATCTCTTTGGGGTTCTTCTTAATCTTCTTTGCCAAAGTTATACCATGTGCTTCTTTTTGTCTCCTGATTTCCTTCCTAAGATACTCCTGTATCCCCTATAATTCTCCAGGGATTTCAGGGGATTGAACACCTTTCATTCCACCCACCTTATTGTGGCTTCTGCCCCATTCCTTTCTAATCTGTTGCAGAGTCTCAGCCCAAACTGCTAGTTTACCCCAGGATTTTGTTTGTATTGTTCATGATTTCCAGCACATTCAAAATCTCTTTTGTCTAAGCCCTTAGCAGAATTGCAGTCCCAGTCTATGCTAGGAAAGTTAAAAACCCTTGTTATTCTTATGACTCTCCACAATCATCCAAAATACTTATTCATCTAATTCCCATTGTCTCTTTGGCGGCCTAGAGCACAACTCCAATAAGGTTATCATACAATTCTTATTTCTCAGTTGTGCCTCTTATAGCCTCACTAAATGATCCTTCAATAATCAGACAACTTCTGTGACATTCCCCATAATAAAACAATGCATCTCCCTCTCTTCTCTTTCACCTGCCTCTATCCCATTTAAAGCACTGAAACCCTGGAACATTAATTATATTCTATTTTCTGTCGCTGACTTCTGCATCACTTTCCAGCCCCTCATGTACTTCTTACTGCTTGGGATCATGCCCGTAGTCAAACTAGTTTAAACACCATTCATGTGCCTCCTGCCCGCAGTCAAACTCATTTAAACTCCATTCTGGGAGGATGTAGGTCTCCCTCCTGTTCAGCTGCGAACTCTCCCTCTTGTAGAGGGACAGGAGTGATCACAATGGTCCAAAAAACTAAATCCCTGCCCCCTGCACCAAATTTTCAGCCATACACTGATTTGCCTTTACTTCCTGCCCTCATCCTCAGTAGCACCCGGAACTAGAAATAATCCAGGAGTTACTACAGAGATCCTGCTTTTCAACTTCTTCACTAGCTCTCTATTTTCACTCTGCAAGATCTCATCCCTTTTCCTGCCAATAATGAGGGAATAAATTTGTGATACTTGGAGCAGTAGTATTTTCTAAATGTAAAGAAGTCAGCAATGAATGAGCATGAAAAATTTATATCAAGGACAGAAATCATTTCAAGAGAGAGAGGATTTGTTTGAATTCCTTCAAAACCTAATGGACTGTAGTAATTATTCTCAAAAATATCTGGAGCTCTGGTTAGACCACACTTGGATTATTTAATTCAGATCATGGCATCGAATCTTAAGAAAGGAAATATAAATGCACACGTCTGAAATTCTGTACAATGATACTTGGGCTAAACGGTTTAAGTTATAAGACCAGTCTGCCTCGAGTAGGCTTGTATACTCTTGAATGTAGAGGATTAACGGCCTAAATGAGGTGCTTAAAGTGATTAAAGGATTTGAAGAGTAGATAAAGAATCATTATTTTCTCCTGTGGGAGAATCAAGAGCAAGGACTAACCTGCCAATCGCCACATGACCACCTAGGAGTGATTTTATCAAGCATTTCTTCACATGAGAGGCAGAAGGTATCTGCAAATGCTTCCTCCAAAATGCTGTTGATGCCTGGTCTTTTAAGCACTTCAGAGCTGAGATTAAATGAATTTTGTCAGGCGAGAATATGAATAGTTATGAAGTCTTAGTATGGATTTATGGATTCCAGTTAAATTGAAGAACTTATGCCTTATTGTTTCTAGTTCCAAAGTTCCTGAAGCCAACTAAGTTCTGTCCTTAGTGGTCACTAGGGACTGGGAACCTTGACCAATTTCCTTTCTCCTGTCAGCAGCTTAAAAGCAATTGTGACAATCTGCTCTTTCCCTTACTCAGCATCAGGTAGAGTCACAGAGTTATACAGAATGGGAATAAGCCCTTTGGCTAAACTGGTCCATGACAACCAAAGTGCCTTACCCAGAGTTTGGCCTGAACCTTCCTAACCTTTCCAATCCATGTATCTGTCCAGTCGTCTTTTAAAATTTGTTATTGTACCTTCTTCAACCACTTCAACTGGCAGTTGATTCCACATGGATACTACCCATGGTGTTAAAAAATTTGCCTGTCAAGTTCCTATTAAATTGTTCCTTTCTCACCTTAAACCTATGCCCTCTAGTTCCTGATTCCCCAACTCTGGGAAAAAGACAGTGCATTCACCTTATTTATATTCCACATGATTTTATGCACCTCTGTAATATCACCTCCCAATCTCCTACGCTCTAAGGAATGAAGTCCTAGCCTGTCCAGCCTCTTCCAATAACTCAGTCCCTCAAGTCCTGGCACATCCTTGTAAATCTTTTCTGCACTCTTTCCAGTTAAATAACATTGTTCCTATAGCAGGGTGACCAAAGTTGAACATAGTACTCCAAGTGCAGCCTCGTCAGTGCACTATGACCTCTCAACTTTTATACTCAGTGCCCTGACTGATGAAGGCTAACATGCCAAATGTTTTCTTTACCACCCTGTATACTGTGATACCTCTTCCAATGGACCATGTGCTGTACTTGTTCTCCAAGGACTCCCCAGGACTCTGCAGCTCACTGTGAAATTCCTATCTGGCTTTGGCTTTCTAAAAAGCAACACCTCACACCTATCGAAATCAAACTCCATTTGCCATTTCTCAGCCCGATTACTCAACTTATCAAAATCTCCCTGTAATAATGACAATCGTCCTCACTGTCCACTATAACGTCAATTTTTGAGTCATCTACAAAACTCACGAACCATGCCAAGTACATTGTTATTGAAATCGTTGATGTGGATGACAAACAGCAATGGGCCAAACTGACACTTGGTGCACACCATTAGTCATGGGTCTCCAGTCTGAGAAACAGGCTTATTACCATTATTCTCTGCTTCCTCTTCAAGTCAATTGTGTATCCAATTAGTCAGCTCTCTCTGGATTTCAATTTACAGTATCTAATCCTTCCAAATAACCCTCCTTGTTTAACCTTTGTAAAGGCCTTACTGAAATCCATAAAACCATGGATTTCCTTTCCTTCATCAACTTTCTTGGTCACCTCATCAAAGCACTCAATCAAGTTTTGTAAGACATGAGCTCCTGTGACCAGAGCCATGTTGACTACCTCTAATCAATCCTTGTATTTACAACTGTATGCACAGCTTGTCCCTCAGACTCCTCTCTATTAACTTACCTACTACAGATGTCAGACTTAATGGCCTATAGTTCCCATGTTTATCTTTGCTGCCCTTCTTAAATAAAGGCATACCTTTGGCTACACTTCAGTGTACTTGTGTCCAACAATTATGCAAGTTCCTTAGTCTTGGCTCCTGCAATTTTTTCTCTGACCTCCCAGAGTATTTTTGGATATATTTGGTCAGGCTCTGGAGATTTTTATTAACCTGTTTTTATGGCAAATTGAAGATGGTATTGAGGCCATTATCTGCTCTTGCATTAAAATAAAAAATGTCATCTCCTTTGCTGTCAATTTCCATTCCACTATCATCTTTACATAGTCCATCTCTAATTCATCTCTCCTTTAAGCTCTCTACCCTCATTTAATGGCCACAGACTCGAACAACTCTTTTGCTGCCACCATGCTGACCAAAGCTTCCAGTGTGACTCAATGTGTCTCAGTTAGGGATTCCCCTTCACCACATTGGAAATGACCCCAAAGTGTGTCTGCATTTGGAGCAGATAAGGCATCTTAGATGAATGAAATGGGTATCAGACCCGGGACATTCCTACTATTAATGTTTTGAGGTCTGCTACAGGCGCTTTCCAATGACATCAAACAGTTGGGTTAAAAAAAATCAATGTTGCTATTGCTTCAGCATTAAAACATCAATAGAGATGATTTTTCATTCTCAACTCAGTGACATGATTTTTTTTTTAGGAACAGATCCTCTGTAGAGTTGAATGTGCAAACAGAGAAAATACGCAGGGCTGAGGTATCCAGCCCTCAAGACCAAAAGTTTTAGCAGCAAGAGCAACATGCTGGAAGAACACAGTGGGACAGGCTGCATAACATAAGACATAGGAGCAGAATTAGGCTATCCAGCACATCAAGTCTGTGCCGTCATTTCATCATGGCTGACCCTGGATCCCATTCAACTCCATACGCCTACCCTCTCACCATATCCCTTGATGCCCAGACCAATCAGGAATCTATTAACTTGTGCTTTAAATACACCAACAGTCTTGGCCTCCACTGTAGTGGCAGTGCGTACCACAGATTCACGACTCTTTGGCTAAAAAAACTCCTCCTTACTTCTGTTATACAAGGTTGCCCCTCAATATTAATGCTGTACCCTCTAGTTCTTGACACCCTTACCAGAGCAAACATCCTCTCCACATCCACCTTATCTAGTCCTTTCAACGTTCAATAGGTTTCAATGAGATCTGCCTGCATTCTTCTAAATTCCAGTGAGTACAGGCCCTAAGCTGCGACATGCTCCTCATGTGTTAACCATTTCATTCCCAGAATCATCCTCGTGACCTTCCACTGGACTCTCTCCAATGACAATGAATCCTTTCTGAGATAAGGGGCCCAAACTGATGACAATACTCCTAGTGCAGCCTGACTAGTGTCTCATAAAGTATAAAGTATAAAGTAAATCTTCAGCATTATCTCCTTATTATTATATTCCATTCCCCTTGACATGAATGCCAACATTGCATTTGCCTTCTTTACCACAGACTCAACCAGTGAATTAACCTTCTGGGCATCTTGCATGAGCACTCCCATGTCCCTCTACACCTTTGATGTTTGAATTTTCTCCCCATTCAGATGATACTCTGCACTATTGTTCCTTTTAACAAAATGCTTCCTAACACTGAATTCCATCTGCTACTTTTTTGCCCATTCTTCCAATTTGTCTAAATCCTACTGCAGTCACATTGCTTCCTCAGCACTATCTATCTCTCCACCTATCTTCATATCATCTGCAAACTTTGCCACAAAGCCACCAATTCCACTTTCTAAATCATTGACAAGCAATGTGAGAAGTAGCAGTCCCAATAATGACCACTGAGGAACATCACTAGTCACTGGCAGCCAACCAGAAAAGGCCCCCTTTATTCCCACACACTGCCTCCTGCCTGTCAGCTATCCCTCTATCCATGCCAGTATCTTTCCTGTAACGCTATAGGATTATATCTTGTTTAGCTGCCTCGTGTGAGGCACCTTATCAAATGCCTTCTGAAAATCCACTGCTTCTCCTTTGTCCTCCCTGCTTGTTACTTCCTCAATGAACTACCAGATTTGTCAGGCAAAATTTCCCTTTACAGAAACCGTTTTGACATTGACTTATTTTATCATTAGTCTCTTAGTACCCTGAAACCTCTTCCTTAATAATGGACTCCAACACTTTCCCAATCACTGAAGTTAAGCTAACTGGCCTATAATTTCCTTTCTTTTGCTTTCCTCCCTTAAAGAGTGGGGTAACATTTGCAATTTTCCAGTCCTTTGGGACCATGCTAGAATCAAGTGATTCTTGAAAGATCATGACCATTATCTCTTCAGCAACCTCTTTCAGGACTCTGGGATGCAGTTCATCTGGCCCAGGTGTCTTATCCACCTTAAGACATTTCAGTTTTCCTTTGTAGTAGCAATGGCACTCACTCCTGCTCCCTGACATTCACAGACTTCTGGCATACTGCTAGTGTCTTCCACAGTAAAGACTGAAGCAAAGTACTTATTAAGTTCATCTGCCATTTCTTTGTCCCCCATTACTATCTCACCAGCATCATTTTCCAGTGTTCCAATATCAACTCTCACCACCCTTGTATTCTTTATATAACTGAAAAAAACTTTTATTATCCTGCTTTATATTATTGGCTAGTTTGTCCCCATATTTCATCTTTTTCCTTCTTATAGCTTTTTTAGTTGCCTTTTATTGGATTTAAAGCTTCCCAATCATCCAACTCCCACTCGCTTTTGCTACATTATATGCCCTTTCCTTGGCTTTGATGCAGTCCTTAACTTAGCCACGGTTGCCTACCCCTGCCGTCTGAGAACTTCTTCTTCTGTGGGATATAGAAACATAGAACATAGAAACATAGAAAACCTACAGCACAATACAGGCCCTTCGGCCCACAAAGCTGTGCTGAACATGTCCTTACCTTAGAACTACCTAGGCTTATCCATAGCCCTCTATCTTTCTAAGCTCCATATATCCATCCAGGAGTCTCTTAAAAGATCCTATCATTCCCACCTCCACCACCTTACTCACTTACCTCTGACACCTCCTCCGTACCTACTTCCAAGCACCTTAAAACTATGGCCTCTTGTGTTAACCATTTCAGCTCTGGAAAAATGCCTCTGACTATCCACACAATCCATGCCTCTCATTATCTATCCTGCACTTTGTGAACTATTCCCAGAAACTTCAGTCAACTCTGCTCTGCCATCATCTCCGCCAGTATCCTCCTCCAATCCACCTAGGCAAGCTCCTCTCTCATGCCTCTGGAATTCCCTTTATTCCACTGTGATACTGATACGTGTGACTTATGCTTCTCCCTTTCAAATTGCAGTATGAATTCAATCATATTATGATCACTGCCTCCTAAGGATTCCTTTACGTTCAGCTCCCTAATAAAACATGGTTTATTACACAACAACCAATCTAAGATAGCCATTCCCCTAGTAGGCTCAAGCACAAGCTGCTCTAAAAAACCATCTCCAGAGCATTCGACACATTCCCTCCCTTGCAATTCAACACCAACCTGATTTTCCCAATCCCCTTGCATATTGAATTCCCTCATTAGAATTGTGACATTACCTTTATTACATGCCATCCAGCTCCCTTTGCAATCTCAACCCCACATCTTGGCTACTATTTGGAGGCCTATATATGCTTCCCATAATGTTTTTTTGACTCTTGCAGGTTCTTAACTCTACCCACAAAGATTCAACATTCTCTGACCCTCTGTCACCTCTTTCTAAGGACTTAATTCCATCTCTTACCCCTAGAACCACACTATTGCCTATGCCTTCCTGACTAGGCAAAGTATATCCTTTGATGTTAAACTCCCAACTATGACCTTCCTTCAGCCATGACTCAGTGATGCCGACAACATCTTACTAACCAATCTCTAATTGCACCATGAGTTTGTTCACCTTATTCCGAATGCTATGTGCATTTAAATACAACACCTTCAGTCCTGCATTCTTTGCTCTTTTGAATTTTGCCTCTGTGGTACTATTTAACTCTTTGCTCTGCCTGCAGTTGTACCCGATCACTGGCTTATCTTTCTTTACATTCATATTACATATTACGTCATCTACCTGTAAACCTGCTGGTTCATCCTCAACTCTGTGATACTAATTCCCACCCCCAGCCATATTAGCTTAAACCACTCCCAACAGCTCTAGCAAACCTGCCCACAAGGATATGGTCCCTCTTGGATTCAACAGCAACCCATCCCTTTTTGTACAAGTCCCACCTGCCCCAGAATAGGTCCCAATGATCCATAAATCTGAATCCCAGCCCCCTGCCCCAATTCTTTAGCCACGAATTTAAACCCTCACCTCATTCTATTCCTAGCCTCACTGTCCCAAGATTACTACCCTTGAGGTCCTGCTTCTCAGCTTCTTTCCTAACTCCCTGTATTCTGTTTGCAGGACCTCCTCCTTTTTTCTACCTATGTCATTGGTACCAATATATACCATGACTTTTGGCTACTCCCCTCCCTTTTCAGGATTTTGTGGACACTTTCAGAAACGTCGCGGACCCTGGCACCTGGGAGACAAACTACCATCTATGTTTCCTTTTTGCATTCACAAAATCACCTACCTGTCTCCTCACTATAGAATCCTCTATTTCTGCTGCCATCCTCTTCAGTTCCCTGCCCTCTCTGAGCCACAGGGACAGACTCAGTGCGTGAGGCATGGCCACTGTTGCTTCCCCCAACTATGCCATCCCCACTCCCCCCCCCAACAGTACTCAAAATGGTGTACTTATTGTTGAGTGGGACAGCCACAGGGGTGCTCTCCACTATCTGACGTTCTCCTTTCCCTCTCTTGACAGTCACCCATTTAGCTGTCTCCTATACCCTTGTGGTGACTACCTCCCTGTAGCCCCTGTCTATCACCTCTTCACTTTCCCTAACAAGCTGAAGGTCATCGAGCTGCATCTCCAGTTCCTTAACACGGTCTCTAAGGAACTGTATCTCGATGCTCCTGGTGCAGATGTAGCCATCGGAGAGGCTGGTAGTCTCTTGGAAATCCCATATCTGATGTCCAGATCAGAACACTGGCTCTGCAGACATATTCCCTATTCTCTCAAGAGTTAATTCAAAAAAAAAGAAATAAGAAATAGGGAATGAACTTCTGTACTTACCTTGCATCTGTCTGTTCTTGCCGAAGCCTTGTTGAGCCAAAGCCTTACTACTCTGACTCAGACCACTCTGACGACAACTGCTCCCACAATGACCGCTCCACAATGGTACCTCCCTTTTATAGAGACTGGGTTTTTAAAGCTCTACACTGGACCCATGTGGGAATGCTTCTGTTGTGTCTGTGCAATAGACTGCATAGCATCTGTGGAGGCAAAAGGTGTGGTTCAATATTTTGGGTTGCCATTATATAGGAATATCTAGGGGGCTGGGATAGAGTCTAACAGATGAACAAGAGAGGGAGGGATGATATGCAGATGGAACCAGATGGGGGAATGGAGGTGGGACAGAAGCTAGGAAGTGATAGCTGGAATCAGATGGGGAGAAGAAATCCAAGTGGACAGGTAAGTGTGTGGGGCAGGTATCTCTGGGACGTGAGTTACTTGAAATAGAAAACTGATAAGACCATAAGATATAGGAGCAGAATTAGGCCATTTGGTCCATCAAGTCTCCTCCACCATTCCATCATTGCTGGAAGAGAGCCCAAAAATCCAAAAATCTCATGCCCTCCCTCCTACATTTACTTCTTAGCCACTTATTTAACTGTACAATCTTCCTAGTTCTAGCCTCACTAGGACATGGCATGGGTAGCAATCCTGAGATCACATCCCTGGAGGTCCTGCCCTTTAACTTAACAATTTACTTGTTGAACTCCTTATGCAGAACTTGGTCACTCATCCTACCCATGTCATTGGTACTTATATGGACCATAACTTCTGGCAGTTCACCCTTCCATTTAACAATGCTGAGGACTTGATCTGTGATGTCTCATACCCTGGCACCCGGGAGGCAACATGCCACCTGGGAATCTCATTCTCTCTCACAGAACTCCCTGTCTGGTCCCCTAACTAATGAATCCCTTATCACTAAAACATGCCTCTTCTCCCCACTTCCCTTCTGAGTCACAGCGCAATATTCATACCAAATGACTATCAACTTCCCAAGCAGAACTTCGTTCTTCCAATTTCTGATTGATCTCTCTGTAGTAAAGGAGAAACAAGGACAAACAAGTTGGTGTGGGAATGGGGAATAGAATTAAAATAGCATACTATTTGATCCTCAAGATGGCAATTGTGGACAAAGCGCATATGTTTTATTTGTCACATTTACATCAGAGCATACAGGAAGATGCATTGTTTATGTCAAATCAAATCTGTGAGGATTCTGATGGCCAGTCCCAAAAAGCAGCCACACTTACAGTGCTACAATAGCATTCACACAATTCACTAACCCTAAGTGTGTGTCTTTGGAATGTGGGAGGAAACTGGAGCACCTGGAGGAAACCCATGTGGTCACGGGGAGAATGGACAAACTTCTTACAGATGGGGCAAATCGAAGCCTGATCTTACAGCTCGCCTCATAAAGTGATTGTGCTAACCATGACACTACACTGCTGCACAAGTTAGGGGTCACATTGTGAGCACTGAATAAAGTGGGCCAAGTGCAGCGAACCTCTGCTTCACTTGGAAGGGCTAATTAGCTCCTTGCACGGCTGTGAGGGGGAAGGTGAAAGGAGAGTTGTTGAAGCTGCTTTGATTGCAGGGGAAAGTTGCTTTCATATGAGGTGATCTATGAGAAAGTGAACAACTATCAAAGGGGAAACGTAAGCTAGTACAAAATGAATCCTTGCAGTTGAACCAGAACAAAGGACTGAAAAAAAAAGAGGATGCACTTCTGTATGAACAGCAGTCTGGGAATATTAAGTCCAAGGACTTTGCCAGGTCAGGAAAAGAATGGAGATTGGGAAAAGGGATAAATTAGGATTGAAAATGATTACAATGAGATACATGAGGAAGAATTTTAAAAAGTGCATGTCATATAGCAGATAGATACAATAATGTCAGCAAAGAAAACAAAAGATTGCATGGATATAAGAAAAAGAATTTTCCACCACACAATAGAGAGAAGTAAAACCAAGAATGAAATAAAGAAACTAATCAGGAAATTTAGAGAAAGTTTAGAAATTTAAAGGAAAAGGAGACCAACAGTGGAATGCTAGAAAAGCAGACACTCCATTCACCTCCCCTTTTATTTTTCACTCTCCTGTAGTACAGGATAGAAAAGATAATGGATGTGTGTCATTTAATTTTTACATAGACAAAGAAGTGTGGAATTGCTACCCATCTGATGAGCCAACTGGATTTTGTTTTGATCAGTGTCTTATGATTTTTCATTGGGTGTCTCTTGGTCTCTCTTGCTCTTTTCCCAGAGTTATAAGGGAAACGAAAGGAGACACTAGGGATCTTTTATTTAAATTACTTGCTCAATCTTCACAAGCTTTAACACGTATCAAAGATAATTTGGAAGAAGAGTGCTCCCAGTAATGACTAATGGCCACAGGGAGCTTACTGAGAGAATTGTTGCATATAAATTCAAAGATTTTCAGCTTTTAATTAAAAAGTAGTTTAGAAAGACAACTTTCAAGCTGTCACTGGGGAAACAAGTGCAGAATTACCTTAGAACAGAGAGGATCCCAAGTAACCATTGTTATTTTTCTAACTAACCTCATTTCTGGTTAATAGTATTAACTGACTGGTATTAATGAATGTAAGCTGAGTTGAGGAGTGACCCATCAGCAAGAGGGATTCATTAGAAAGAGCCAAAAAAATAGCACAGCTGCAATCAGAGTGGCCGTTCTTTGAGTGTCCTGTGTTTAGAGCGGCTTTGCCTTATCAGGCTAAGGTAATTAAGGTTAAGAATCTGGTAGGCGTCTCACCTTCAGTCATTATTTGTTCATTCTTCATCTGTTAGAGCAGAGTAGTATAGTGGGAATGGCTCCAGGGGTACTGTTTTATACCCTATGTGTGATGTGGGAAGTCTGGGAGACCTCCAGTCTCCCAGATAAACACAGCTGCATCAGATGTACAGAGCTGTGGTTCCTGAGAGAATGTATTAAGGAACTGGAGCTGCAGCTTGATGACCTTTGACTCATATGGAAGAAAGAGAAGGTGATAGGAACTACAGGGAGGTAGTCACCCCTATATTGCAGGAGACAGGTAACTGGGTGACTGTCAAGAGAAAGAGGGGAAATATACAGCCAGTATTCTTGTACAATAGTAAGTATACAACTTTCAATACTATTGAGGGGTTGACCTTCTAGGGGAGCCACAGTGATCGCTTCTCTGGCACTGAGTCTGGTGCTCGTTCTCCCATATGACACAAAGGTCATCAAGCTGAAGAGCAGAGAGGTGGAGAGGACTGCTGTGTTGATGGGTGATTCCTACGCAGAGGAACAGAGATGAGGCCCTGTGGGTGCAATAGAGACACCCAGATGGCATGTTGCCTCCTTGGTGCCAGGATCAAGGATGTCTCAAATCAGGTCCTCAAGGGTGAAGGTAAGCAGCCATAAGTCTTGTTGCATATTGGCACCAATGAGATAAGTAGACAAGCTGAGGGGTCCTGAAGTGAGATTTTAGGGAACTAGGTAGAAAGCTGAGAAACTGGACCTCCAGGGTTGTAATCTCTGGATTGCTGACTGTGCCATATGCCAGTGAGGGTAAGAATAGGATGATTTGGCAGGTGAATGTGTGGCTGTGGAACTGGTGCAGGGTGCAGAGGCTCTGATTTATGGATCATTACGATCTCTTCTGAGGAAGGTATGACCTGTACAAAAGGGATAGAAACATAGAAACATAGAAAATAGGTGCAGGAGTAGGCCATTCGGCCCTTCGAGCCTGCACCGCCATTTATTATGATCATGGCTGATCATCCAACTCAGAACCCAGCCTTCCCTCCATACCCCGTGACCCCTGTAGCCACAAGGGCCATATCTAACTTCCTTTTAAACATAGCTAATGAACTGGCCTCAACAGTTTGCTGTGGCAGAGAATTCCACAGATTCACCACTCTCTGTGTGAAGAAGTTTTTCCTAACCTCGGTCCTAAAAGGCTTCCCCTCTATCCTCAAACTGTGACCCCTCGTTCTAGACCTCCCCAACATCGGGAACAATCTTCCCGCATCTAGCCTGTCCAATCCCTTTAGGATCTTATACGTTTCAATCAGATCCCCCCTCAATCTTCTAAATTCCAACGAGTACAAGCCCAGTTCATCCAGTCTTTCTTCATATGAAAGACCTGCCATCCCAGGAATCAATCTGGTGAACCTTCTTTGTACTCCCTCTATGGCAAGGATGTCTTTCCTCAGATTAGGGGACCAAAACTGCACACAATACTCCAGGTGTGGTCTCACCAAGGCCTTGTACAACTGCAGTAGTACCTCCCTGCTCCTGTACTCGAATCCTCTCGCTATAAATGCCAGCATACCGTTCGCCTTTTTCACCGCCTGCTGTACCTGCATGCCCACTTTCAATGACTGGTGTATAATGACACCCAGGTCTCGTTGCACCTCCCCTTTTCCTAATCGGCCACCATTCAGATAATAATCTGTTTTCCTATTTTTGCCACCAAAGTGGATAACTTCACATTTATCCACATTAAATTGCATCTGCCATGAGTTTGCCCACTCACCCAACCTATCCAAGTCACCCTGCATCCTCTTAGCATCCTCCTCACTGCTAACACTGCCACCCAGCTTCGTGTCATCCGCAAACTTGGAGATGCTGCATTTAATTCCCTCATCCAAGTCATTAATATATATTGTAAACAACTGGGGTCCCAGCACTGAGCCTTGCGGTACCCCACTAGTCACCGCCTAGTGTCACAACTGAACATGAAGGGGTCCAATATTCCTACAAATGGGTTGGCTTGAGTTGTTTGGGAGGGTTTAAACTTATTTGGCAGGGGGATGGGAATCAGAATGATAGTGCTGAAGGTGAGGTTGTTAATAGGGTCAACAGGATGATTTGCAATGTAAAAGGTGGACAAATTCAAAAAGTGTATATAGGACTGAAGGTGTTATATCTGAATGCATGCAATATATGGAACAAGATAGAGGAGCTTGCAGCACAGTTACAGATTGACATTTATGATGTTATAGGCATCATGGAATCATGGCTGAAAGATTATAGCTGGGAGCTTAATGTCCAAAGATACACATTGTATCAAAAAGACAGGCAATTGTGCAGAGAGGGTGGTGTTGCTTTTCTGGTTTAAAAAAAAAATGAAATCAAACCATTAAGAAGTGATGTAGGATCAGAAAATGTTGAATCATTATGGACAGTGCTCAGGAACTGCAAGGGTAAGAAGACCCTGATGGGAATTGTATACAGACCCCCAAACAGTATGAAGGACATGATCCACAAATTACACTGGGAGATAGAAAACACATGCCAAAAGGGCAATGTTACAATAGTCATGGGGGATTTTAATATGCAGGTAGACTGGGAATATCAGTTTGTGTTGGATTCCAGGAGGGGGAATTTCTAGGACACCTACAAGATGGCTTTTTAAAGCAACTCATGGTTGAGCCCACAAGGGGATCAGCTATTCTGGATTGGGTGTTGTGCAATGACCCAGAATTGATTATAGAGCTTCAGGTAAAATAGCCCTTAGAGGCAAGTGATCATAATATGATATCAAATTTCAGGGTGAATTCAAAGGAGAAGCTAAAGTCAGATGAATCAGCATTACAGTGGAGTAAAGAGAATTACGAGGGGTGATTGATAAGTTTGTGGTCCAAGGTAGAAGGAGTCAATTTTAGAAAACCTAGCATATTTATTTTTTCTACATTTACACACTTAGTCCAGCGATCGTGGAGCATACAGATCCCTTCTTTGTAGAAGTCGGCATCTTGGACCTCCAGAAGTGGTCCACAGCAGGGGTGATTGATAAGTTCATAGCCTCAGGTAGAAGGAGATGAGTTATACAGGTCTTGTTATATACACATGCAGTTCAACTCTTTGAGTGGTAATTCAGAAAGTTTGAAGTTAATAACTCATCTCCTTCTACCTTTGGCCACGAACTTATCAATCACCCCTGCTGTGGACCACTTCTATAAAGAAGAGATCTGTATGCTCCACTACCGCTGGACTAAGTGTGTACATGTAAGAGGAGACTACGTTGAAAAATAATTGTGCTAGGTTTTCTAAAATTGACTCCTTCTCCCTTAGGCCACGAACTTATCACTCACCCTTCATACAGAGGTATGAGTGAGGAGTTGCCAGAATTGAGTGAAAAAGAACATTGGCAGGGATGACATCATAACAGTAATGCCTGATTTTCTGGAAGCATTTGGAAGGCACGTGATACAGACATCGCAACAAGGAAGAAGTATTTAAAGACAAGAAAATGTAACAATGGCTAACAAGAGCAAGCAAAGCCAACATAAAAGCCAAAGAGAGGATATATAATAGAGCAAAAATTAGTGGGAAGCTGGAAGATTGGAAAGCTTTTAAAAGCCAACAAAAGGCAATGAAAAATGTCATTAAGAACATAATGATGCAGTATGAAAGTAAGTGAGCCAATAATATCAAAGAGGATACCAAAAGTTTCTTCAGATATATAAAGTGTAAATGAGGCAAGAGTGGATAACGGACTGCTGGAAAATCATGCTGGAGAGGTAGTAAGGAAGGACAAGGACATGGCGGATGAACTATGGAAGGCACTAGCAGTATGGTGGAAGTTCCAGGTGTCGGGGGCATGAGGTGTGTGAAGTTACCACTACTAGGGAGAATGTTCTTTGGAAACTGAAATATCTGAAGGTAGATAAGTCACTTAGACCATATGGTGTACACTGCAGGGTTCTGAAACTTGTGGCTAAAGAGATTGTGGAGGCATTAGCAGTGATCTTGCGGAATCACGAGATTCTGGAATCATTCTGAAAGACTTGCAAATTGTGAATATCAGACCACTCTTCAAGAAGGGAGAGAGGAACAAGTGAGGAAACTATAGGTCAGTCAGTCTGATCTCAGTGGTTGGGAAGATGTTGGGGTTGATTATTAAGGATGCAATCTCATGGTACTTGGAGGCACATGATAAAATAGGCCATAGTCAGCATGGTTTCCTCAAGGGAAAACCTTGCCAGACAAATCTGTTGGACTTCTTTGAAGAAATATCAAGCAGGGTAGACAAACGAGAGTGGGTTGATGTTTTGTAGTTGGATTTTCACAAGGCCTTTGTCAAGGTAGCACACGTGAGGTTGCTTAACAAGCTACGAGCCCATGGTATTACAGGAAAGATTCTAGTGAGGATAAGGGAGTTGCTGTTTGGCAGGAGGCAAAGAGTGGGAATAAAGGGAGGTTTTTCTGGTTGGCTGCTGGTCTTTGGGACCATTTTTTTAATGCTATATGCCAATGATTTGGATGATGGGAATTGATGGCTTAGTTGTAAAGTTTGCAGACGATATGAAGACAGGTGGAGGGGCAGGTAGTTTTGAGGAAGCAGAGAGACTAGAGAAGGACAGATAAGGAAAATGGGCAAAGAAGTGACAGAAACAAAAGAAAATCTCTGGATACTGGAAATCTAAGCAACACACGCAATATGCTGGAGGAACTCAGCAGGCTAGGCAACATCTATGGAAAAAAGGACAGCTGACATTTCAGGCCAAAACCCTTCGACAGGACTGGAGAAGAAAAACTGAGGAGCAGATTTGAAAGGTGGGGGGAGGGGAGAGAGAAACACCAGACGATGGGTGAAACTTGGAGATGGAGGGATGAAGCAAAGAGCTAAGAAAGTTGATTAGTGAAAGAAACAGAAGGCCATGGAAGAAAGAAAAAAGAGTGGGGGGGGAAGGTAGCATCAGAGGGAGGCGAGGGGCAGGCAAGGTGGTAATATGAAAGGCGGAAACGGGGATGGGAAATGAAAAGGGAGGTGGCATTAGTGGAAATTTGAGAAATTGAAGTTCATGCCGTCAGGTTGGAAGCGACACAAACCAAATATAATGTGTTATTCTTCCAACATAAGTGTGGTCTCAACACAACAGTGAAGAAAGCCATGGATGGACATATCGGAGTGGGAATGGAAAGTGGAATTAAAATGGTTGGCCACAGGAAGATCCCGCTTGTTCTGGCGGACGGAGCGTAGGTGCTCGGCGACTCAGTCTCCCAATCTACGTCGGGTCTCACCAGTATACAGGAGGACACACTGGGAGCACCGAACACAATATATGACCCCAACAGACCCTCAGGTGAAGTGTTGCCTCACTTGGAAGGACTGTTTGGGGCTCTGAGGAAGGAGGTGTAGGGGCAGGTGTAGCACTTGTTTGGCTTGCAAGGATAAATGCCAGGTGGGAGGTCAGTGGGGAGGGACGCATGGACAAGGGAGTCACTTAGGGAGCGAAAACACAAAATAATCTGCAGCTGCTGGGGTCAAAGCAACACTCACAACACGCTGGAGGAACTCAGCAGGTTGGGCAGCATCCGTGGAAAAGATCGGTCGATGTTTCGGTCCTGATAAAGGGTTCCGGCCCGAAACATCGACCGATCTTTTCCACGGATGCTGCCTGACCTGCTGAGTTCCTCCAGCGTGTTGTGAGTGTCACTTAGGGAGAGATCCCTGTGGAAAGCAGAAAGTGGGGGAAGGAGCAGGTGTGTTTGGTGGTGGGATCCAGTTGGAGGTGGCAGAAGTTTCGGAGAATTGTGTGCTAAGTGTGGAGGCTGGTGGGGTGGTAGGTGAGGATAAGAGGAACCCTTTTCCTGGAAGGGTGATGGGAGAATGGGGTAAGAGCAGACTCACGTGAAATGGAAGAGATGTGGTTGAAGGCAGTGTTGATGGTGGAGGAAGGGAAACGCCTTTCTTTGAAAAAGGAGGACATTCCCTTCGTTCTCAAATGAAAAATCTCATCCTGAGAGCAAATGCGGTGGAGACGGAGGAATTGAGAGATGGTGATGGCGTTTTTACAAGTAGCAGGGTGGGACGAGGTACAGTCCAGGTCGCTGTGAGAGGAGAGGCAGAAGTGTATTGTAATGCACTTTGGTAGCAGAAATGAAAGGGTAGACTATTAGAGCCATAGAACACTACAGCACAGAAAACAGGCCATTTGGCCCTTCTAGTCTGTGCCAAATTTTCTAAATGGAAAGAAAATACAAAAAAACAGAGGTGCAAAGGGATGTGAGCGTCCTTGTGCAGGATTCCCTGTAGGTTAATTGGTAGGTTGGGTCTGTGGTGAGGAAGGCAAATGCAATGTTAGCATTCATTTCAAGAGGACTAGAATATAAAAGCAAGGACGTAGTGTTGAGACTTTATAAAGCTTTGGTAATACCTCATAGTATTTTGAGCAGTTTTGGGCCTGTTATTTTAGAAAGGAGGTACTGAAACTGAAAAGAGTTCAAAGGAAGTTCATGAAAATTATTCCAGGGTTGAATAGCTTGTCATAGGAAGACACTTGCTAGCTCTGGGCCTGTATTCACTAGAATACAGAAGAATGAGGGGTGACCTAATTGAAACCTATCAAATGGTGAAAGGCCTTGATAGAGTGGATGTAGAGATGCTGATTCCTATGGTGGAAATGTTTAAGACCAGTGGACACAGTCTTAGAATAGAGGGGTATCCTTTTAGAATGGAGATGAGGAATTTCTTTTGCTAGAGAGTGGTGAATCTGGAATTCTTTGCCCCAGGCAGCTGTGGAGGCCAGGTCTTTATGTATACGACAGAGGTTGATAGATTCTTGATTGGTCAGGGCATGAAGGGATAAAGGGAGAAGGCAGGAGATTGGTGCTGAGAGGGAAATTAGATCCGCCATAATGAAATTGCAGAGAAGACTGGATGGGCTGAATGCCCTAGTTCTACTCTTGTATTGTATGGTCTTGTGGTCTAAGGTGCAACACTCATGGATCCTAGTGGTTGTTCTTAATTAAATGAAAAGTTCCTACAGCCATTACCTGTGACTGGTGTAAAGCGGAGTTTATGAAGTCTATAGCAGGGGGCTAATTCCTACTGAGTAGGTGGCTCTGTTTGCCCATGCAAATCGAAAATCTGATCTTTGAATTACAAAGGGAGTGTCCCACATATCAAACTGAAGTTCAAGTTTCATTGTCCTTCAAACCTACACATGAATACAGCTAAGCAAAAAAGCATAACAGTGAGAATCTGCAAAACACAGTACCAATAGTCACACACAACACACAGCACATACACCACATATAACTATGACAGCAGAAAAAACATAGCTACAAAAATAAACAATAATAATAATATAGCTGAAGTCCCTGAGTGTCATGGTCTGTAGATGGATGGAGCGCGGATGTTTTCCTGCGACCAAAGTGGAAAACACCACACCAACATTCAAACACAGCGCATATAGCATGTATAGTAACAATAGCAGATAAAACATACTCTACACTTACAAGAAAATACATGAGTCAAGTCCCCGAGTGTTATGGCCTGTAGATTGATGATGCACGGGAGGTCCTGGAGCCATATTTCTGCAAGAACAAGCATGCAGCATTTCTTCATCATACACTAAGGCAGCCACAGATGAAGCAATCAAGCTTGTCTTCCACTCTGCAAGCACTAGAAGGCAGCACCAAAGTGAGGTAGCCAAACCCCCAATCCAGCATGGACACCAACTCTCTCCCACGCTGTGTCTCCTCCCCTCGGCAGCTGCAACAGCACCATGGCATGAAGGCCTGGCCTAAGGCCATGCAACTCATCTGCCTTTCCCTAATCCTGTTTTGACTCCATAGCCATCTTAGTAAGTGCTTGTGATGACTTGTACCTTCGTTTTGTTATGAGACCATTATATTCAAATCCCACAACCAGGTGATGAAGGGTTATGGGAATGTTGTAACAGTAACTATTTTTCCCATTCTGCCTGATTGACTAAGTTTGCTTCTCTGTTCTTTACTAGTTTGTGCTGGGTCTTGGACGGAATTTCCTCGACTTTTAGAAGAGAATTGGTTAAGTATTTTGGGAATGTTTGGAGCAGCACACAACAAATCCAATTTTCTAGGTGTTTCCTGCCTATTTTATAGAGAGTCAAGTATTTCAGATGTGGCCCTGAAGGATCTGGGTTTGCTGGCCATGAAGTTCTAAACACAAATGAAGACCTTAAGCCCTATTTGATATAAGAGCTGATGCTTTTATTTTTGCTGGTGGGGGAGGGGGTTTTTGCTTACTGCCACTTACGTGCAGGAGAGGGGATTTTGAGATTCTAGCATTTAACTGTTGTTCATTCTTTGGGGCACTCCTCTGTTTTTGTGGATGGGTGTGAAGAAAAAGCATTTCAGGATGTATATTGTATACATTTCTCTGACATTAAATTGTACCTTTGAAACCTTTGATGCCTTTGAAGTAGCTAGCTGTACCCTCACTAAAGGGAGGTTATACTGTACTACACCATCTTCAAAGACTACTTAATTTCCCTGTTTATCCTCCAAGTTGAGCTTAGCTACCAACACCCACTATTTGATCAGTGGTTTCCCCCTCACTACCAAGGAGTGGATAGTTCCAGCTAACAAAGTAACAAAGCTAACACAGTTCATTTATTTTCAGTGATATGCATTCAAATTCAAATAACCTTCTTAAAACAAATTAAAACACATAGGCAATTTTATCTTATTAAACATTTCCAAATTGCAAAAAGACAAGTACAATTTCTTTAAGCTAAAAAGATATACCCACTTTCTGTAGAAGAGCCAGTTGTCTGACACAGCAATCGAAGGAAACGGAATGAATTCTAGTTCACCCTATGTTTCTGTCATGCTTCTTGATGTTCCTGGACCATTCCTAATAAGGCTGAACTGCTCCCTTATTCTATCTTTCTGCCACTTGCATGACTTCACATATGTGATTTTTTTTTCCCCAAATACCTTTTAATACAAATGGTCTAAAAGCTTCTGGAGACAGAGTTCACAGGTGCCTACAATTAATGTTGTGAAGCAGACCCCCTGAGCGCACAAATTTATTAATAGATCAGTTATTTAATATGCTAAGTGATATTATCATCTGGTCTGCAAGCTTCCTTGAACTGGACAACTTACCCAAATTAAATAATCCATTGCCTTATATACTGCACTTCTTAAGTAATAAGCCCACATGCTCTGAGCTGGCATCTAGCGTCTCTATAGTTTGCAAAACTGTATTTTTAATCTCCAGCCGATTACAGCTTTCCATTTACATTAATATCTGAATACTGGATCCCATTTATGACTAGAATCTAAAGAAAGAATATTAGTTGGAAATTTAACTTAATTAAAAACAATACTTTGATCTTCACAAGTGGTAGATGCTCTGTTTAGAAAGCTGAGCCTGGCAATAAACAAGAGCCCCCTGGCCTACAGACAGTGAATATCTATCACACTATTGTTAAGAATTTCATCACTTGAAGAAGAGGGGAATTTTTGGGAAGTGAAACTACCCTTACTTTCTCACTTGTGGTGCTGGTATGAAGTTGGAAAAGAACAAGTTCTTGCTTATTGCTTCTACTGACTCTGGTGAGCATTAATATCAGAAGACATTTGTCAGTATGATCTCAGAGCAACCAGTTGGACTGTCCTTCAGGGAATTTTGAGGCCAAAATTTGCTTTGCAGTTTTGTGTAATTGATACAACTGCTGTTTTCTCTTTCCACAAAGATGGTTAGTTAAACCAACACCTTTAATGTATCATCAGTTTAGTTTACATCCATTTGTCTGCTGGCAGACTTTAGCCAAACCAGATTCCGGCAAACTGTGAAAAGAAGATCAGGTGCTGGCACACAACATGCTGCTGATATACAATGATGAAGATTTTCTGTTTTAATCATGAAATCACAACAAATTATTTAGAGTGAGCAGAAAAGGGTGCACTCTGCATCAAAGAAGACTTGCCTTCAGGACATGAATATGAGGCTGATTCTGTGGAAAATACCAAAAACAAAAGGTCAGTAACAAAACATTACTTGAAGGTTCATCAGTGTCAGAAGAAAGGAAGAAATTCAGGGAGATAGTGTGTGATTAGAACTAATATATTCCCTTTAAAATAACATGTGAGTTACCTGTTTTAATGTCCCATAAATGTCAAATGAATTACCGGATAGGAAACAGCAAAAACTGGAAGCAAGTAGCAACACAGAGTCCAACAAATACAGGCAGCACGATGAGTAAAAAAGGTTCAGGAGGAAAGGAGAAAAACAATGTAGACAGAGGGAAGAATGTCAGCAGGCAAATTCCAGGAACATCTCCCCACACCCCCAGAACTGGAAGATTAATTTATTCAAAAACAGCACTTTGATCTTTGCAATCACTTCCAAAAGTAATCTAAGATTATTAGAATGAAAAGAATAGACCCTTATTTGACTCCAAAACCATAATCTGAGAATGGAGGCAGAAGATAGGTGTGAATTTATTCATTGCATCTGTCATTAGTAGAAGAGGGGACAATTTAGGCATTGACATCAAGGGGTACGAATGTGACATACAGAAAATGGTTAACGCAGAAGAATACATTGATTAAAAAAAACTGGGTATGTCACTAGGTCTGGTTAAAAAATAATAAAACGTTATTAAAAAACAAAGAAAGAAGTAGCCCAGCCTCTGAATGTCATTTTCAAATGATATTCAGAGCCTGGGCTACTTCGGCAGGTGGTGCCAGAAGACTTGAAGCTTGCTAATATTATGCTGTTGCTTAAAGAGAGAGAAAGGGATAGATAAGCTAAATACTATTCAACATAACATCAATGACATGTCTACAGAAAGGTGCTGGAAATGGGTCAGTAGTATCAAGAAGGATCCCACCCAACATGTTTATGGACTTTTTGTCCCACTCCTAGGGAGGAGGCTACATAGCATCCAAGCCAGGACCACCAGACTCAAAAACAGAGACTTTCTTCAAGCAATAAGGTTAATCAACATCTCCACCAGTACTTTATTATTTCCTGTCAGTCACCTTATGTACAGCATAGTGTCATGATATGGACGTACAATTAATCTACCAAACTATCTTATGTACTTATAATTATTGTGCTTTTTATTATTATTGTGTTTTTTTATCTTTTGTGGTTTATTTGTGCTGCATCGGGTCTGGAGCAAATCAAACTTTTAACTTGGGTTTAGTTCTCCTTCCCTGAGAAAATAGATTATGAGTGTTCATTCTGTCTGTGCCCCTCTTAATTTTATACACATCTCTAAGATCACCCCTTAATTTCCTTTGTTCCAACAAGTGCAGCATGCCAACTTCTCTCTCAAGCACTGGCAGCATCCTTGTAAATCTTCTCTGCCCTTACCAATTTAATCATGTCTTTGGGAAGATTGTTACCATAAATAAGGTTTTCAAACTAAGAGCATTAATTGATGTTTTATATAAATGGGTTTTAGCAAGGTATTTGACAAGATCTCAATGACAGATTAATAAAGAAAGTAAAAGCCCTGGGATCCAAACAGAGAAGTGGATTACATTAAATTGCATTAAAGTTGGCTCATTGGGAAGGATGAAAGAATATTAGTTAATGGGCCTTTATGCAAAGGACTTATGTTACATTTTGTACCAAAATTAAATGCCTTGGACAAGTGCTAGGGCCACAATTATATTGCTGTCAATAATACCAAAACTGACAATTCTGTTGACAGTAATTAAGAATGTATTAAACTTTGCGATGCTACTAACGTATTGGTTAGGAGATGAAAACATGACAAGCAGGATCAAATTTGGAAAATGTTAGGCATTGAATCAGGGAAGACAAACAGGACAAGGGAATAATGAAACTGAGGATACCAACAAATATGGAGAAACAGAGGGGTCTTGGTATGCATTCCCAAAGAATCTTGGAAGTATGATTTGGTTGATAAATTGATTAATAATGCAATTTGAAATGTCTGCAAATAAACCTTCCAAAAAGCTGCTTGCAGACAAGTTTATGTTGCATTTTAAATTGTAATATCCAACTGTTGCAGGGATGAAAGTTGTTAACATCCATTTCCTTTGTAAGACATTTGGCTTTCTCTACCAAATCTTCCTTTGTTAAAGTAATGCTTGAATTGGTCTTGACTGTATAGATAAGACCAAGCAAGAAAGATTTTATCCCATCCCATTTCTTTTGTGAGTCACATCTCTTTAGTGCTCGTCTTGCATTATTTTTAAAAAAAAACTTTTTTTGATGTTTGTTTTTAATCCGGCCATTGTGATGTACTATGTCTGACTGCATTCAACTTTTATTTCTTTTGTATTTTCTTTTTTCATCACAAGTCTTCGATGCCTTATACTGGAAGATCTGGGAATCAGATAGTCTTATTCTCCACGGTTCGATATGATTTTCAAGTGGATTTTAAGGGTTAACACTATATGTCCCTGAAGTATGGGGCTTATAGAAAGTGAAAGTGACATGAATACATTCTATTGTCTGTTCTCTTAGCATCCAAACCTATTCAACAGCAAATGTTACCACAACAGTGGTAGCAAGATGAGATGAAGCACTATATGTGTAAGATGTTGAAATGTGTATGTTATTATTAAACTGGGCCAGAAGAAAGATTCTTGTTGACCCACCTCATTATTTCCACATGTGGTTATTGAGATAGCGTGGTGTAAACTGTAAAGGCAAATTAAGAGGTACAGTT
This sequence comes from Mobula hypostoma, assembly GCF_963921235.1. Classification (NCBI taxonomy): domain Eukaryota; kingdom Metazoa; phylum Chordata; class Chondrichthyes; order Myliobatiformes; family Myliobatidae; genus Mobula; species Mobula hypostoma. Next base: position 199,130,240 of record NC_086097.1, read on the forward strand.
GACGTTTTGGGCCAAGACCCTTCGTCAGGGTCTCGGCCCAAAACGTCGACTGTACCTCTTCCTATAGATGCTGCCTGGCCTGCTGCGTTCACCAGCATTTCCTGTGTGTGTTGCTTGAATTTCCAGCATCTGCAAATTTCCTCGTGTTTGCGTGAAGGCAAATTAAGAGATGGATTGAGACTTTATGATGTGGTTGACAGTGGCTGGATCTCAGCATTCATGAGACTGAACTAAATAGATGGCACTGTATTTGTGAAAGAAAACTAAAATGGCATTAGTGTGCAGTGACAGGAAGATGAAAGCAGGAAGAAAAGCACCACTTTGTAGAGAAATATTTCACCATGGGAAACGGATTAAATTGGATGTTTTGATTTTTATTCATAGAACACAACTGAAATGGTTTTATTGGAATCATGATTAGTTGATTTGTGCATCATAGAGTAACTGGTCAGATTTAATGATGGTTATTTGAACTATTTTTCTTGTCATAATAAATGGCTTGGTACAAAAAGAATAATAGCATGCAAAGGCAAGGAATGATAAATTAATAACAAATAGAAATTTTCATCGGGTTCAGCTATACATTTAAAAACTTTGGCTACAGAGCTGATTGTACAATTGCAGCAATCATCTAGTTATAAAGAAAGCTGCAAATGGTTTTGACGCTTCAAACAAGTTCACTGGCTGTCACTGCTTCACGGAACGCAGCTATTAAGCTGTTTATAACTTTAGAGTAAGGCTTGAATCCTCATATTTCAGACTCAGAAATGAGAATTCTACCCTGAGCCAAGAGGAGAAGGTGAAAAGATGCTAATGACTAAGAAAGACAGTAGTTCTGCTACAAAAGATGAAAACAGCAGAAAGGTGAAATTCTAGGCAGAATAGCAGTTTAGCATTGTCCTAGTGAAGGGTCTTGGCCTGAATCATCAACTCTTTATTCCTTCCCATAGATACTGCCTGATCTACTGCATTCCTCTGGCGTTTTGTGTGTATTACTTGGCATGTACTAGATGGACTGAAGGGCCTGTTTTTGGGCTCTACTGCTCTATAACTTTGTGTTTTCTCATTGGTACCAGTTATGCACAGAATGCAAATTAATACTCATGATAAAAGTGGAAGGTAGGTTTTCAGAAAATAAGAACATAAGAACATAAGAAATAGGAGCAGGAGTAGGCATCCGGCCCATCGAGCCTGCCCCGCCATTCAATAAGATCATGGCTGATCTGTCCGTAAACTCAGCTCCATCTGCCTGCCTTTTCCCCATAACCCTTAATTCCCTTACTATGTAAAAACCTATCTAACTGTTTCTTAAATATATTTAGTGAAGAAGCCTCAACTGGGCAGAGAATTCCACAGATTCACCACTCTCTGTTGAAAGACAATTTCTACTCATCTCCATCCTAAATCTTCTCCCCTGAATCTTGAGGCAATGTCCCAAGATTTATAAATGTCATTTTATTTACTCTGTAAAAATTATGCTTATTTGTTAAGATGCACATCCATACCTATATTTTATTTAATCATAGGTTAATTTTAAAATATCAGGGTATTAGAAAAACACTGTTGCACAAAATAAAAATTGCTTGATATTGGATTTTCTTCACTTCATACACTTTAAATTAGTGATTGAATTTATTGTACTGCTTGCAGTCAATTGTAATCTTTGATAATACTGAGGAGAGGAATTCTTCACGTATGCAAACATGTCCTGAGGCTTTAAAAGATAAAACACAAATCACACTGGGGAGATTACAATGAAAGTGCATTTAGGATTATGTGGTACCACAGATGAACAGTGCTTTCCTTGCATGTGGCACAGTCAGTGGATTGGGGAATAAGGCAAAGTCACAGATTTTAATCTTTTGAATGTACTAAATTAGACTTGGATTGTATAAACTAGTGTTCTTCTCATCTTAGAAATATTGCAGAAAATGCAATTCACATGGCAACATCTATAAAATCATTTATTTGGTTTATTCTGGATTGTAGAATGTTAGAAAACCATTATATTTATTCAGACAATATAGAATTTAAAGAAATTTGCCTGAACTGTGAGCAGAGGCAGCATTCTCAGACGTCAGAATGTTTTCAATAGAATATTTTTGGAAGTAGCTTTGGTCTTTGGTGAACAGTCTGAGGTTTACAAGATTTAAGTATATTAACATTAAACTGCCAAATTAACACAATTTAAATTAGTAGCAAACATGCTTCTTATAAAGCCATTAGAAATGAGAAAAGCTCATTTTCTTACCTATTCCCTCTATTATTATTGTACAATCTCATCCACTGGGAACACTACTACCTCTAATCTCCTTACGGGAAATCTTGGAGGACAATTCCAGAATAATACCATTTAATAATTCCCATAACACTTGCTAATTGAGAATTTCCTCCCTTTCCCCCTCCAAGCCTCAAACGTTGTTCAGCAACTATCACTCACCCTAACTTAGCCAATCCATCATAATTTGTTAAATCTGTATAACTTTTATTTTCATTGGAGTTCAATCTTTTGACTGCAGACAAGTTTACAAATACAATTTTCAATTTGTGTTGCGATGTTGAGGTTGATCATCTCAGTCACAGTACCAGCAGAGAAATTGATCTCGGTGACACTAAATTAGGGAGGGAATCAGTTTGAATTCATGTTTCCGATTTCTGATTCTGCTGGAAATATGTAGATAATGCCAAGAATGATGTTGCCAAAGATCAGCTTTCAGCCTTTCATTTGCACCTCCTAAATTTGAAGAGGCTTTGGTTTTCATTGCACATGAGTGAAATACTCAAGGAAGACTGACCTACTCAGGTCATACTCCAGCAACATGTTGACATCTTCAGGAGAGATTGAGGAGTGCACACAAAAGGAGAAAAAATCCTCAGGCTTAATTGTCCTTTTATTTTCCCCTTATTAGATTTTTAATATTGCAAAGCAGAAGATACATCATAACTTGTGCATCTTGACAACTGTGATGAAATATCCTTTGGATCTGTTTGAGTCTTTGTACAGCTGATCTGACTGCGATTGTTTGATTTAATTCATTTGCACAGTCACTAGCATTTGTGTGGCTACTGATTGATGAATTAATTTCATTTTGCTATTTGATTCTTTAGTTTTACATCAGGCTCGTACCAACCAGTGTTTCTCAGCCTGATGTTAATATTGGTGCCACTTATTGTCCTGCTAACACGATGGAGTAAATTGTAATTATGAAATAAAATAAAGATGCTTTTACATGGAATTACAAAGACATTATGGCATGGAAAGTGGCCAAGTGTCCAAGTAGTTTGTGTTAACTTGCACATGCAGGCACATCCCAGTCTCCACCCAGCTAAAAGGAGTCAGCTACCACTTGTTTCCAACTTAGTACCTGCAACCAATTTAAACCCAGCTTTTGAAGACAGTATTAGCCTTCATTTATGTTGTTGCCTGTGGTGTTTAGTAGCAGTTCTTTCTGGTGGCTCCTTGAGGCTTGTTATTTTGTGTTTAACATTTAGCTCAATGTTAAATTGTCTGTGCTGCTTACTTTTGGGTCAAGCCTCCTCTACATTTCCTGACAGGATGAGTGAGTCTGTGATTCACCCAGCGGAGTTTGCTTGCCTAAAGGAAGTCATCTGTCAACATGAGCACACGATCCAAAACTACTGAGCTGCACCAATGGCTTTTGGGACTGCCTGGTAAAGGAAGTCATTGAAACAAACCTGGAGGAAAAGAATTTTAATAAAGACAAAGGTTGCACTCTAAGTAAGAACTGGAATTCGATTATAAACAATGTGGGAGAGTGAAAACCTGTTTGGATGAAGACTAACCAATCGGGAGGAACAGCTATGGGGGTATAAATACCACTGGACTAGACATCCCTGGGCATCATCTTTGATGAAGATGGCAGAGTTTGTCATTGAAATGTTGGTTATACAAAATGAAGATATCAGGGGAATTACTATTAAAGGGACAGAACATAAATTGGCCTGTTACGTGGACGACATTCTGATCTATCTAGGGCAACCAACATACTCTTTACCCAAATTGATGAAATCCTTTGAACAATATGGCCAATTATCCGGATACAGTATCAACATAGATAAAGCCCAACTACTTTCATATAACTATAGCCCACCAAGAGAAATTGAAAGTAGATATTCTCGGGCATGGCAAACAGAGTCTGTCAAATATTTGGGCATCATTATGCCAAAAGATTTGGCAAAATTATCAGACTGCAATTATCAGCCTATATATAAAAAAAATTAAGGAAGATATAACAAGATGGAACCTAATTCCTTTTCTTGGTCTCAGTTCAAGGATTGAATCTATTAAAATGAATATACTGCCCAGACTACTATATCTCTTTCAGACCCTACCAATAGAGAGTAACCAAAATCAATTCAATGAATGGAACAAGATGCTATCAATATATATATGGCAAGGTAAAAGGCCTAGTATTCATCTCAAAACTTTGCAATTAGCCAAGGAAAAGGGGGGATGGGGCCTACCTTCTCTTAGAGATTACTATTTTGCAGCACAGTTGAGAGCCGTGATATGCTGGTGCAATCCATCATATGGCGCTCAATGGAAAAACATTGAGGAGAGGATACTTTCCATCCCATACAGGCAATTTTGGCTGATAACAACCTACAAAGTTACATAAATACTATTGATAACCCATGGGTGAAATGGACTCTTAAAATATGGAAAAAAATATAGACGAGAGAGAGACATTGCAATTCTTAAATGGTGGGCATATGACTCAGATTTTACGCTGAACAAACTGGATACTAGATTTAATGACTGGACAGCTAAAGAAATAACAGCTATTTACAATATAATGAAAGAAGGAACACTGTTCAGTTTTGAAATGCTCAAAGAGAAACACTTATTAGAGAAACAAGACTTTTATTGATATTTACAGATGCAGCAGTATGTTAATAGGACAGTTAAAATGTAACCAAGGCAAGTACATGTTTGATAGAGCTATTTAGAAAAGCATTTAATTCAGACAATGGTAGTAGAATAATTTCAAGTGTGTAAGAGGGTTTGTCAAATCTTAAAATACATTCGTCTTCATACATTAAAACAAAATGGGAGAAGGAAGGATGGACAATAATATGGAGGTATCAATGGAAGTGTACCCGTTCACAGAAATGAAGGGAGTTTGGGTGGAAAAACTTGATAAGATATTTTATTACAACCTCTCAGAAATCCCATTATGATAGTAACCTCCCTGTTTGCTGGAGAAATTGTGGAAATCAAAATGCAAAACATTATCATATTTTCGGGAATGCCCCGTTATCAAAGACTATTGGAGTGGGATACACAATACCCTACAAGACATCTTTAAATGTGAAATACCCTTAGAAAGTAAGACCATATATTTTGGGTATATACCTCAAGAATGGTTGAAAAGATAAATATTTAATGAATGTACTGCTGGTAGCTGGTAAAAAGACCCTTACCAGGAAATGGTAATCACAGGAGAGCCCAACTTTAAATGTATGGATGGAAATTACAATGGACATTTACAAAATGGAGAAGATAACAGCATCTGTTAATCATAAGTTGGAACAACTTGATTCATACTGGGAAAAATGGTTTAACTACATATCACCTCATAGACCTGATTTTATTCTCACAAGTCAATGAATATGTTGTTAAAACCCTCCCTACTTTGTACATAGTTTTCTTCTTTTGATTGTTCTTTCTTTCCTCACCTTTCTATAAGTATATACCTCAGATAAGTATTATGTGGAGATTTGTGACAAATATGACAATATGATATATTTGTACAGTATCTGAAATACATGTTATGGAAAGTTTTGTTTGATGATGAACTTCAATAAAAAATAATTTCAAAAAAAGAAACATTGGTTATGATCAATACCAATAAATGGCTGGAAGCCCGAGAACATGGACTTGAGAAACTCGGAATGTGGACATGAGAAACTTGGAATGGAGACTGGAGACACTTGGAACATAGTCTGGGACGTTGACTTGAGAATGGACGTGCCCACCTAAAATCAAAATACCGATGTTCAACCTCTACAGGGTCCATTACTTGGTGGGGTCTTTCTCACATGATGTGCACTCGTAATGTTGGAACCCAAGTGTGGACGAAGGACAGGCCCCGTTGTAGAGATGGCGGCAAGAGTTTATTTATAAGAATTCTAACAGAACATCTGTGGTTCAGCTGAGCAACAGTGCAAGATGTAACATTCTCAGAACTAGCATGCTGAGATTAGTGCTAACTAGGCGTCCACATAAATATACCAGAACCCCCAAACCTATCAAAATAAATGTAATAAGTTTAAACAGAAAGCACCAGGAGACTGCATTACAAAGAGTGAGTCACTCAAGAAAAAAACACAAGGAACTGTAAATGCTTATTGATTTTTATTAAACAACATTTAACCAATTCAGGGGCTCTACAAATCTTGGAGGCCAACATTCTCCAACTCCCTGCAAAAGTCTGAAGAGCTTATTACATTTTCAGATGAGCCTTCATCATCTTTCTTGACCGGGTGAGCTCTGAGCTGGGCCACCAACTGGGGCATTAAAACCACCATCTGTAATAAATATGCAGATTTCATCATTGAGATGCACAGGGTTTTTGACCTATGGGAAATGGAAGGAAGTCAATCGATCAGACACTTTGCGTGTTTCAAGGCTGATGCTCTGTACAGGATTACACAGCAGAATTCAGGACCTTTGCAGCTGGAATGCGGAAGTGCTGCTGGCCCGTTACCAGACAGCTTGAAAAATAAGCTGTTAGCCTGGGAGATGCCCACAAACCTCATCACTCTGGCCCTCTATATTGACAAGAGTCTTATGGAATGAGCCTCCAGATCATCACCCAGAACCTCAGTTCCATTCCCAGAGCCATTTCAAGCAATACACTCAGACTGCTTGAGGAACTCAGCAGGCCAGGCAGCATCTATGAAAATGAATAAACAGTCGACATTTCAGCTGGGACCCTTCTTCAGGGCTGGGAAAGAAGGAGGAAGAAGCCAGAATAAAAAGGTAGTGGAGGGGGAGAGGAAGTTGAATAGCTAGAAGATGATAGGTGAAGCCAGATGGGTAGGTAAGGTAAAGGGTTGGAGAAGAAGCAATCTGATAGCAGAGGAGAGTGGACCACAGGAGAAAGAGGAGGAGGAGGGGACCTAGGGGGTGGTGATGGGCAAATGAGAAGAAGTAAGAGGCCAGAGTAGGGAATAGAAGAAATGGGAGGAGGAGGAGGAGAAGGAGGAAAAGAGAAATCGATATGCATGCAATCAGGTTGGAGGCTATCTAGTTTTTGTTCCTCCACCCTGAGGGTGGTCTCCTTGTGGCACAAGAGGAGGCCATAGACTAACATGCCGGAAAGGGAATGAGAAACAGAATTAAATTTTTGTCAACCAGGATGTTCCGCTTTTGTCGGATGGAGCAGATCTGCTGGATGGAGTGAACTCCCCCGCCCCCACCGCCAATTTACATTGGTCTCATCAGTGCTGAGCTGGATGTATTGGGAGCTCTGGACTCATCAGATGAACCCATTGGTGAAGTGCTTCCTCACCTGGGAGGACTGTTTGGCCCCGAATGGAGGTGCAGAAGGAGTGACTGGGCAGGTGTAGCACTATGGACACTTCCAGTGATCAGTGCCGGCAGGGAGATGAGTGGGGAGAGATGAATAGGGAAGGGAATCACGTAGGGAGTGATCCCTGTGAAAGTGGTGTGGGGGGGGAAGGTGAAGATATGTTTGGCGGTAGGCTGCTCATTAGCAATGCTTTCAGAATGCATGCCGTTAGGGAGAGCTCCCCTAACTTCCCAACAGCATGAGGGTAGGTGGAAAAACTAGTGCACTTACTGCCGAGCTGCCGATCACAACACATTCAATGCCCACAGCGTCCAGGAAATGCCACCATCAGGTAGAGACGAGAGGCTTTTTATCTGGTAAACTGCCCCCCCCCACCCCCCAGGCATCTCATTCCAGCACCATAGCCTGACTCACTCTCTCTACTCTCTCCACAGTCCGATGGGTCTACAAGTGCAGGAGGCGCTGGTGGATTCTGGTGCAGAATTTTCTGGACAGATCCGTGTGCCCAGCTTGGATTCCCTACTGACTCCCTATTTCTCACCCCTCTACATCACAGCCATTGACAGATGTACCCTTGGGTTCTAGGGTGGTCAGAGAGTGAATGTGGCCTGTGCACATGGGCATCAGGGAGCACCACGAGTCCATCCAATTCCCTGTGATTGCCTCACCCAACACTTCTCTCCTCCCCTCTTGTCCGAAACCAGTCAGAAGAATGATTACATGACTTTTGACAACTGTAGGTTTTCCTGTGATAAAGTATGCAATTTGCTGCACTTTCAAGTGTTAACTTGGAAATATATCACATTCAGAAAGGGTTCTAGCTTGATGTTATTCATCTGGTGTGTGACTATGTGCCTGCCTTCTGCAGTACTTCACTCTATTATCTGCAGTTAAGCTATCCCCTTCAAACAGGTAACTGCTGGGCAATATGGTATCCTTCTCATTACGTGTGTCTTAACTTAGTGATCTAACCCATGAATAGATGAGCAATGTGAAGACAGTGGATGTTAGGGTGCTGCATTTTATTGGTAGGCTGCCCTGCAGTCTATCAGCAGAGCTTGGTAGAGTGGGTTGCAGGTAACAGCATGGCCAGATGTGGACCAAGGCCACACCTGCTCCCAAAAGTCAAACTGAAGAAAAACAAAGATTGAGAAAAATGAAGATTCCATAACTAATTTGTATATCAAAACTTGATGCAATCATATAGCAATTTATTGCTCTGGTGCTTGTCTTCCTTTCATCCTTGACTATCCTAGTTCTTTACTGTATGACCACAGCAGGGAGTGGCATGGATCTTAGAAGGCTGCTGAAGTACAGAGGAGGACAAAGAAGGTGCTATTGCAGGGCAGCCTTGGGTTTATGAGAATTGTATCTTTGTGGTGCAAACAGCCATGGTGTAGTCCAGCTTTCAGATGCTGGTGGAATGGCAGTGGTGAGATCACAAATGTGATCTTGACAAAGGACGACCGATTCATGCTCCATGGAGACACTTCCTCGGGATGAAGTCTTAGAAATTCTAGTCGTCTAGTTGAGGATGCATTACAGCATTGCGTTGACATCCTATACCTTTTAACGAGCACCGGTATTGACATCTCTGATGGCAGCAGACATTCCACTGAAAAACTCAATGTTGGGTTGCATTGACAGCTGAGATACTGGCTATGAAGTATCAGATTGCTTTTCAGGATGACTGTCAATATTGGAATTGCCTTCTCTGATCGTAGAAGTACTGTAGTTAGTGATTGAGCAATGATGTGCAGTACAATGAACTATTTGTGAAGCTCGTGGTGTGGTTGGTGAAACATGGCTATTGAAGATGCAAAAGACTGAGTTTAACAAAGCATGTGAGATCAGTTAATCTCATCTGATATTGTCAAAGTCGAGTTTGTTGTCATAAGCACAAATCCATATATGCACAGGTGCAATGAAAAACGTAATTGTAGCAGTATCACAAGCACAGAGCTCATATAAGCGTCATTCACAAAGAAAGTATAAATTATTCTCAAACTATACGCAATTTTTACAAGAGTACGTCCATTTTAGTGCAATATAGTCAGTGATCATTGTGTTGCTAATCTCTAGTGATTAGAGAATTGCTGGTTGAATGTTTGAAAGCAAGTAACTGTTTTTGAACCTTTTGGTGAAGGAATTCAGGCTTTTTTACCTCCTGCCCAAAGGTGGCTGTGTAAAGATGGCATGGTCCGCGTGGTGGAGCTCTTTGTTGTTTATTGAGACAGCACTACCTGTAGATGCTACCAATGGTTGGGAGGGAAGTGCCTTTGATGTATGGGACAGAGTCCCCTACTATCTGCAGCTTCTTACGTTCTTGCACATTTGATTTACTGTACTGGGTGCTATGCCTATAATTATTTGTCATCTATATTTATGATCTGGATGATAATTGGATCAGCAGATTTGTTGATGACACCAAGAATGGGAGTGTAGTGGACAGCAAAGGAAGGTTATCAGCTTTATTGGGATCTGGATCAGCTGGAAAAATGGACTGAAAATGCAGATGGAATTTAATGCAGACAAGTGTGAGTTGTTGCTCTTTAGGAGGATAGGCCAGGATAGGACTTACATAGTGAGCTGTCGGGCTCTGAGGAGGCCAGTAGAGCAGTGGGATCTGGGAACAAAGATCCATAATTCCTCGATAGGGTTTTAAAGGGAGTTTGCAGCACATTGGTCTTCATAAATCAACGTGTTGTGTACAGGAATTAGGGTAATATGCTGACATTGTATAAGCTGTTGGTGAGGCCTAATTTGAATATTGTGCACAGTTCTGGAAAGTTCCTACGGGAAAGATATCAAGATGATCGAAAAAGTGCAGAGAAAATTTACAAGGACGTTGCCAGGACTTGAGGATCTAAGTTATAGGGAAAGGTTGAATAGGTTAGGACTTTATTCCATAGAGCATAGAAGAATGTGGGTAGATCTGATAGGGGTATACAAAGTCATGAGGGGTATAGATAGGGTTAATGTAAGCAGGTTTTTTCCACGGAGTTTGGGTGAGATAAGAACTAGAGGTTATGGGTTAAGGATGAAAAGTGAAATGTTTAAGGGTAACATAGTAGTCATAGTCATAGTCATAGTCATACTTTATTGATCCCGGGGGAAATTGGTTTTCGTTACAGTTGCACCATAAATAATAAATAGTAATAGAAATAGTAATAGTAATATTACTATTAGTAAACAGTAATAGTCATGGAAATAATAACTAGCAATAGAAAATAGTAATAGTTAAATGTAAATTATGCCAGTAAATTATGAAATAAGTCCAGGACCAGCCTATTGACTCAGGGTGTCTGACCCTCCAAGGGAGGAGTTGTAAAGTTTGATGGCCACAGGCAGGAATGACTTCCTATGACGCTCTGTGCTGCATCTCGGAGGAATGAGTCTCTGGCTGAATGTACTCCTGTGCCTACCCAGTACATTATGTAGTGGATGGGAGACATTGACCAAGATGGCATGCAACTTGGACAGCATCCTCTTTTCAGACACCACCGTCAGAGAGTCCAGTTCCATCCCTACAACATCACTGGCCTTACGAATGAGTTTGTTGATTCTGTTGGTGTTTGCTACCCTCAGCCTGCTGCCCCAGCACACAACAGCAAACATGATAACACTGGCCACTACAGACTCGTAGAATATCCTCAGCATCGTCCGGCAGATGTTAAAGGACCTCAGTCTCCTCAGGAAATAGAGACGGCTCTGACCCTTCTTGTAGACAGCCTCAGTGTTCTTAGACCACTCCAGTTTATTGTCAATTCGTATCCCCAGGTATTTGTAATCCTCCATCATGTCCACACTGACCCCCTGGATGGAAACAGGGGTCACTGGTACCTTAGCTCTCCTCAGGTCTACCACTAGCTCCTTAGTCTTTTTCACATTAAGCTGCAGATAATTCTGCTCACACCATGTGACAAAGTTTCCTACCGTAGCCCTGTACTCAACCTCATCTCCCTTGCTGATGCATCCAACTATGGCAGAGTCATCTGAAAACTTCTGAAGATGACAAGACTCTGTGCAGTAGTTGAAGTTCGACGTGTAAATGGTGAAGAGAAAGGGAGACAGGACAGTCCCCTGTGGAGCCCCAGTGCTGGGGAAGAGGAGGAACATGAGGTGGAACTTCTTTACTTCTTCACTCAGAGGTTGGTAATAGGAAGTAATGGATGTAAGTTCGATTTCAACACTAAAGAAAAATTTGGACGGAAGGGTATGGAGGGCTAGGGCTGCATTGCTCAATGGGACCAGGCATGGACTAGATGCACCAAAGGGCCTGTTTCTGTGTTGTGGTCTTCTGTGACTCAGTCACTCTATGATGCAGTCAGGATACTTTCAACAGTGCATCTTGTTAGACTGTACAATGACAAGCTGAACTTCCTTATCCTTCTCGGAAAGTAAAGACATAGATCAGCTTTCCTAATGAAACCCCACTGGTTTCCTTGACTGCGTAGGTCTAGGGAAGACACACTCCAGTCCCACCAACCTCATGAGATTGAGATGGCTCTCCCACCCTAAATCCTGGTCTGTGTGGATTGTGTGTAATTTGCTGCCCTGTTACAACACAGTGCCAAGAAACAACAGACAGCAGACTGCATACGATTAAAGGAATTATATTTATGAATCTTGACTAAAGGTTTAGTAAAGAAAAGAAAGAAAAAAAACAAAAAGGACCCATTATAATTAAACAGTCAAACATGCATCAATTGGAGCTCAATTCACCAATCCTCAGTTGTGCTCGCCGCCCTGTTCCATTGAATCACGATCTCCCCACCAAGTTGTATCCTATGACAGGTTCTCTCCAGCGTCTTCTCTCTTCATCTCTACACTGAACAAAAGACCTAGCTCACATTCCAAAGCATCCATTATCTCAAACCATAACCCAAACATTGCTTCCATAGAAAGACCATTACATTAGCAGTGAAACCTTTCCCAGTGTGTTACTTTTATGATTACATCTATATAATGGGCCCAGGACAGGTCACTGAATATGTTAACACCTTTGAAGTTAAGGCTGTTGCTTCCCTCCATCACCAATTTCACCAACCTAGATTGAGAAATGTGTGCCTTCCTTCCCCTTCCTGATGTCTACAATCAGTTGATTAGTTTTGCTGTATTTGAGCAAGAGCTTGTTTTCTTGGCACCATTCAACCCAGGTGACCTCTCTTGCTCTGGTTGCCAGCTCTGATTTGTCCAATAACAGTGGTGTTGTTGGCAAATTTGAGATTGATATTGGAGCTATGCTTAGATCATAAGACACAGGAGATATTAGACTATTCAGCCCATCTAGTCTGCTCTGCTAATTCATCATGGCTGATCCTGGCTCCCATTCAACCCCATCCACCTGCCCTCTCACCATATTCTTTGATGCCCCAACCAATCAGGATATTATCAACTTCCACTTTAAATATACCCATGGACTTGGCTTCAATCGCAGTCTCTGGCAGAGCATTCTACAGGTTCACCATTCTTTAGCTAAACAAAAACCTCATTACTTCTGTTATAAAAGGTTGCCCCTAAATTTTGAGGCTGTGCCCTCGAGTTCTGGATACACCCACCAGAGGAAACATCCTCTCTCCACATCCACCTTAGCTGCACAGTCATGTGTGTAGAACAGGGGGCTAAGAACGAAGTCTTGAGGTGCACCTGTGTTGACGATAAGTGAGTAGGAAATATTGTTACCTATCCTCATTGACTGAGATCTGCTCTACAAGGAAGTCAAATATCCAGCTGCAGACGGAGGTACAAAGGCCCAGGTCTTGAAGCTTGATGAAAAGCCTGGACGTAATGATTGTGTTGAATGCTGGAGCTAAAATTGCCTGACATACCTATGAGTTCCTGTTTTCCAGATTGCAATGCCTACAGTAGAAAGAACAATGCCATCTGTGTCTTTAAATGTGACTGAAAACACCGGTACTCAGTTACATATGGTTAGTATAAAACCTCTTTCTTATGAAATGGACTGCTAACCCAAGGCTTATTTTGATTTGAACAGGATTGTAAATCTAGTTTTAATCCCAAGAGCATTAAGTAGCTCTTCAATAAGCCAATGAACAGTGCAGTTTGTGAAATTATTTATTGAAAACCTTCTAATAATCAGGTAGCACAAATTTGGTTCCTGCAACAGGTCATCTGCCTGTTTTGGGGAAATTGTCTAACATAATATTGAGAGATTTTAGGATTTCCAAATCCATTCTCTGAAATTATGCTCAATGTATGCTCATTTATTTCTATTGGTTTAAAGTGCAGGATTTGAATGACAATGAGGGCACATATTTCTTGTCAAGCTGCTGAAAGTTGCATCTTTATTAATTACTTATTATATATGTATATTTATGATGATTTATTTTTAATAATTTATAAATAAAGGGCTCTGCATATCAATTGAACTTCTATAGATTCATTTCAACCCTCATATCATATTTGCAACATCAGAGGCAAGTTCTTGAACTTGCATTCCCTATCACACATTTTGCTCACTTGAAGAAAATGTTGAGAATTCAGGCATTTGCCTTTCATATCTTTACTTCCACTCTTCTTAGTAGTATTTATCTTAAAATATGATATTTGAAGTACTCTAGTGTGGGAAGATCTGTCAGTGGTTTACACCCACTAGAAACTGGGACGAGATGGTATCAAACGCAGTTCATTTATAAGCTAAGAACATGATGTGAATTTATACCACCAATCTGTTCTGGAGTCAGTATTTGGGCTTAAGTGAAAGATCAGCATGTTCCCCAGCTTCCAACCAACACAAATTTCTTTTCCAGAATTCCATTAGATGAAATTATATTCGTGTTTCTACCTGCATCAGCTAGGAGGCTATAGAAGTTCAGAATAAGGCAGCAAGATATTAATTAGTGGGGGTAATGGTTGATATTAATGAATGACTCAAGTTGTGGCCCTGTTAGGTTACTGCTTCAATCATTCATTATCAGCATATTTTGGCTTCAATAAACCAGATGTTATTTATTACTTTGAAACAGCAGGGATGTAACACAAGTGAGACATTCATGTATCTAACTCAATCTTCAAGTCTAAATTAACTTGGCATCTATTTACTATTGTTGTATTGAAGCCTCTATGGCATAACTGCATGCATCTTGGGAGGACTTCAAGATGTGAATATTGGGATTAGCTCATTACACACGGATTCACCCGGCAAAGATGAATAATAACGATGGTACAGTGCACAAGCATGTAAATGAGATTAAGTAAAGTTATTTAAAAAATTGTTTTGCAGAAACAGTAGGGAAAACTGACTGTTCAAATTCAATTTATTTCCTGTTTTATTAATTTTGATTTAATTTCTATTCTGATCACAGCAAGTGAAATAATATACTTCATCTTAGAATCTGAGGAGAAAAATTCTGGCACTGTGCTGTGAGAAGACTCTTTATGTCCTTCTCGGGAACGTGTGGGTTTTCTCTGGGTCCTCTGGATCCCCCCACCACAGTCCCAAAGACACACTGGGTAGGCTTCTTGGTCATTGTAAATTGTCCCATGACCAGATTGGAGTTAATCAGGTTTGGCGGGGATTGCTATGTGGTGTAGTTCAAGGGCATACTCTGTGGCGTATTGCTAAATACATAAATAAATAATAAACTGCCTGTAAAGTACACCATTTTAATCCAAACATTGATCATCATCATATAGAATATATGAGGGTTCACTGAGAGAATTAAACAATTTCTGTGGTTTTGTGAAAGTGCAACACTCATGAACTATCTCAAGGCAAAGCCTGGAATTTTGTTTACAGTAAAAGGAAACAATGGAGCATACTCTCTTGGCAAGTAAATTGCTACTTGATTTTTTTGTGCAGATACATCAAAACACCTAGTAGAAACAACCTTGTTCCTCATTAGGGAGATCTGGCGTAGTTCAGCGCCTTCCTGACACAACAGTTTCATGTGTGCTGCTAGTATTTTTCAGGAAAATCCAGATTAATATATCAATGAGAAATAATTTTGAGTGTTAGTGGAGTGAAATTTTTGGGCATCTATTAGGCTTTGGATATTTGAGCTCTGGGCTTGGTTCAATGAATGCATACTGATTTGAAATTTGCAGTTCAGCTCAGAAGTCAGATCAATATTTGGATTGGTGACTGGAGCCAATATCTGTCAGTGTTCATATCCATGGTAATATATCCACTGAAAAATTAAACTACACCTGAAGATGTTGTCATGTTACTTTGTGAAGATTAGAGAATAAGTAACAACAATGGTAGAGAACAACATGAATGATATTAAAGTAAATAATTATTTCATAATCAGAAATCATGGTGTTGGGTGCCATCAGTATAGCTGATAAAAATCCAAAGGGAACTTAAATAAAAAATTTACAGCCTCATCTGTCATAATGGGGGGCATTGGGAACGGACCCAAATGCAAGACACAGACACTGAAGTACTAGGAACAGGAACGAACAAAACTAAATGACGGGACAGGACGCAGACTAAGAGTAGAGACAGGAACACAGACTAGGCTAGGGAAGCAGGGCCAGGACGAGGGACTGGGAACAAGGAGCCTGGGTGTGGACTCCAAGCCAGAGACTGGACAAGGACCCAGAACCTGGGTCTTGACTTGGGCTCGAACCCCCTTGCCTCGCTTCACCTGAAGCCCTTCCTCACCTCGTCTTCGCCTGTTCTCCAGGAACACAAGCCTCACCACGTCTTCAAAGTTGCTGGTGAACGCAGCAGGCCAGGCAGGGATGTAGAATTAAAATGTGTGGCCACTGGGAGATCCTGCTTTCTCTGGTGGACAGAGCATAGCTGTTCAGCAAAACAATCTCCTCTACTGTACACATTTTAATTCCACATCCCATTCCCATTCTGATATGTCTATTCACGGCCTCCTCTACTGTAAAGATGAAGCCACACTCAGGTTGGAGGAACAACACCTTATATTCTGTCTGGGTAGCCTCCAACCTGATGGCATGAACATTGACTTCTCTAACTTCCGCTAATGCCCCACCTCCCCCTCGTACCCCATCCGTTATTTATTTATATACACACATTCTTTCTCTCTCTCTCTCTCTCTCTCTCTCTCTCTCTCTCTCCTTTTTCTCCCTCTGTCCCTCTGACTATACCCCTTGCCCATTCTCTAGGTTCCCCCCCTCCCCCTTTTCCTTCTCCCTGGGCCTCCTGTCCCATGATCCTCTCATATCCCTTTTGCCAATCACCTGTCCAGCTCTTGGCTCCATCCCTCCCCCTCCTGTCTTCTCCTATCATTTTGGATCTCCCCCTCCCCCTCCCACTTTCAAATCTCTTACTAACTCTTCCTTCAGTTAGTCCTGACGAAGGGTCTCGGCCCGAAACGTCAACTGTACCTCTTCCTAGAGATGCTGCCTGGCCTGCTGCATTCACCAACAACTTTGATGCGTGTTGCTTGAATTTCCAGCATCTGCAGAACTCCTTGTGTTTGCCACGTCTTCGCCTAGTTTTGGGGTCCAAGCCCGAGTCAAGACTCAGGTTCTGGGTCCTTGTCCAATCTCTGGGTCGGAGTCCATGCCCAGGCTCCTTGTTTCCAGTCCCTCATCCTGGTCCTGCTTCCCTAGCCTAGTCTGCATCCTGTCTCGTTATTTAGTTTTGTTCGTTCCTGTTCCTAGTACTTCAGTGTCTGTGTCTTGCATTTGGGGCCATTCCCACGCCCCCCATTATGACAGAACGACCCAGCCGCAGGGTAACGGCAATCGGACTGGCTTACCCGAAAGAGGCAAGGGACAGGAAGGGAGCTAGGACCGGGGTGGCTCCAAGACTTGAGGTGGCCGGTAACCTCGGCGGGCTACGGAACAGCCAAATACATATCTCGATGACTGCACTAGCCTTCCACCAGAAGCTTGCTTCCAGGGAATCTTGACAAGACAAACCAGCAGCCCACACTCGACCCCAAGGCTAATTATATTTCAAGCCGCAAGATGGGAATCAGGTGCCTATGATTAACGCAACCGAAACAAGAGACAGCTGGAAGACCCGGAGTCCTGAGTCCACAGACCGGACCGTGAATCAGAATGCGGACTTCACGGACCGGACCATGACATCATCTCTCATGTCTGAGAAGAAAACGACATGCGAGGAGATCTCAGAAACAGCATGGACATAACCACGTGATCAATTTTAGAAGTGCCTGCCACAGGGAAAGTCTTAGAAACATAGAAAACATGCAGCACATTACAGGCCCTTTGGCCCACAAAACTGTGCCGAACATGTCCCTACCTTAGAAATACCTAGGCCTTATCCATAGCCCTCTATTTTTCTAAGCTCCATGTACACATCCAGGAGTCTCTTAAAAGACCCTATCGTTTCTGCCTCCACCACTGCCGCCCCATTCCACGCACTCACCACTCTCTGCATAAAAAAACTTACCCCTGACATCTCCTCAGTACCTACTTCCAAGCACCTTAAAACTGTGCCCTTTCGTGCTAGCCGTTACAGCCCTGGGGAAAAGCCTCTGACTATCCACACGATCAATGCCTCTCATTATCTTGTACACCTCGATCAAGTCACAACTCATCTCATCCTCTGTCACACCAAGGAGAAAAGGCCAAGTTCACTCAACCTATTCTCATAAGGCATGCTCCCCAATCCAGGCAACATCCTTGTAAATCTCCTCTGCACCCTTTCTATGGTTTCCACGTCCTTCCTATAGTGAGGTGACCAGAACTGAGCACATTACTCCAAGTGGGGTCTGACCAGGGTCCTATATAGCTGCATCATTACCTCTCGGCTCTTAAACTCACTCCCATGATTGATGAAGGCCAATGCACCGTATGCCTTCTTAACCACAGAGTCAACCTGAGTAGCAGCTTTGAGTGGCCTATGGACTCAGACCCCAAGATCCCTCTGATCCTTCACACTGCCAAGAGTCTTACCATTAATGCTATAATCTGCCATCATGACATATATTCTGGAGTACAGTATAAGCCAATCCCCCACTTCTGAGGTTAAAAAAGTGACTTTTTCATGTTACCTTTGTATAAGCTGACCCCTTTTGTAGAGGTTTTTGATTTAACCAGAAAAGATCACAAGATCTCACATGCTGGTACTCAGCTTTCCCAGATCCGGTTCCTGGAAATTTTGTGAACCAGTACCTGCTAAGAAAACAAGCCTACACATTGCAGAGCAAATTCATAATAAATAAATCAGGGCAGGATATTGCGGATTAGGTTCCCATTGGTAAAGACTCCTCTGGAATGTAACCCTCGTGAAACCATTTAGTGCCTATTGTAATCTCGTTAAAACATAACACGGGGTGGCGGGATCAGTACGTGTACTCAGTATTGGGTTTGCGACCACCATGTACAAAAGATTAAAAGGAATGTGATATGATAGTGGCTTCAAGCTGAAGGTTGTTGATTTTGCTAAAGAAACGAATAATTCTGCAGCTGCTAAGAAGTTTTGTGTAAACGAGACACAAATGAGAGAGTGGAGAAAGGCAGAGGACACGCTGAGGGAAATGCCAAAAACAAAATGTGCAAACCGTGGGAAAACATGTCAATGGCCAGAACTGGAAGAAAAGGTTTTAGAGTGGGTGAATCATTAGCGATCGTCTGGATACATTGTTACCAGAGAAATGAGTCGAGTTCAAGCGTTGAAATGGGACGAAAAACACTGTGAGGTCAGCAGAAATTTCAAAGCTACACGAAGTTGGTGCACCCAATTTATGAATAGACGTGATCTTGTGTCGAGACAAAAAACAAAGATTGCTCAGAAAATTCTTGCGGAGTGTTGTTGTTTATGTCCAAAAGCACTGCTGGATGGACGAAGAGGGTTGCTTGAAGTGGGTTAAAGAGGTGTGGCGTCGATGTCCCGAAGGTTTCAGGAAGGAAAAGTCGCTACTAGTCTGGGACATATTCAAAGCGCACTTGTCAGGTGAGACAAAAGCAGCATTGAAAGCTGAAAATACGGACATTGCAGTCATCCCCGGTGATTTGATATCCGTGCTCCCGCCACCAGATGTGAGTTTAAACAAACCATTCAAAGAATTCATGCTTCAACAGTGGAATGAATTTCACTCAAAAACAGCCAATAAATACGACCTGTCTTCCGTGTATTCGTTTTTCCAAAGTTGGCACCCTCTGTATAAGCCGACCCCCTATTTTAGGACCAAAATTTAGGGGCAAATTCTCGGCTTATACTCCGGAATTTACGGTATTTGACCTACCAAAATGAACATCCTCACACTTATCTGGGTTCAACTCCATCTGCCACTTCTCAGCCCAGTTTTGCTTCCTATCAATATCTCGTAACCTCTGACAGCCCTCCGCACTATCCACAACACCCCCAACCTTTGTGTCATCAGCAAATTTAATAACCCATCCCTCCACTTCCTCATCATTTATAAAAATCACAAAAAGTAGGGATCCCAGAACAGAGCCCTGAGGCACACCACTGGCCACCGGCCTTCATGCAGAATATGACTCATCTACAACCACTCTTTGCCTTCTGTGGGCAAGCCAGTTCTGCATCCACAAAGCAATGTCCCTTTGGATCCCATGCCTCCTTACTTTCTCAATAAGCCTTGTATGGGGTACCATATCAAATGCCTTGCTGAAATCCATTTACACTACATCCAGGGCTCTACCTTCATCAGTGTGCTTAGTCACATCCTCAAAAAATTGAATCAGGCTTGTAAGGCACAACCTGCCCTTGACAAAGCCATGCTGACTATTCTTAATTATACCCTGCCTCTCAGGATCTTCTCCATCAACTTACCAACCATTGAAGTAAGACTCACTGGCCTATAATTTCCTGGGCTATCCCTACTCCCTTTCTTGAATAAGCTAACCTCTCTCGCCCTCATTGATAATGCAAAGATCATTCCCAGAAGCTCAGCAATCTCCTCCCTCGCTTCCCACAGTATCCTTGGGTACATCCCACCCAGTCCCAGTGACTTTTCAACTTGATGCCTTCCAAAAGCTCCAGCACATCCTTTTCCTTAATATCTACATTCTCAAGCTTTTCACTCCACTGCAAGTCATCCCTATAATTGCCAAGATCCTTTTCAATAGTGAATACTGAAGCAAGGTATTCATTAAGTACCTCCGCTATTTCCTCCAGTTCTATACACACGTTTCCATTGTCACTCTTGATTGGTCCTATTCTCTCACATCTTATCCTCTTGCTCTTCACATACTTGTAGAATGCCTTGGGGTTTTCCTTAATCCTGTCCACCAAGGCCTTCTCATGGCCCCTTGTGGCTCTCCCAATTTCATTCTTAAGCTCCTTCCTGCTAGTCTTATAATCTTCTAGATTCATATCATTACCTAGTTTTTTGAACCTTTCGTAAGGTCTTCTTTTCTACTTGACTAGATTTACAGCAGCTTTTGTGCACCATGGATCTTGTACCCTACCATCCTTTTTGATGTCTCATTGGAATGTACCTACTCAGAACTCCGTGCAAATATCTCCTGAACATTTGCCACATTTCTTTGGTACGTTTCCCTGAGGATATCTGTTTCCAACTTATGCTTCCAAGTTCCTGCCTGATAGCCTCATTGTTCCCCCTACTCCAATTAAACATTTCCCTAACTTGTCTGTTCCTATCCCTCGCCAATGCTATAGTAAAGGAGATAGAATTGTGATCACTATCTCCAAAATGCTCTCCTACTGAGAGACCTGACACATGACCAGGTTCATTTCCCAATACCAAATCAAGTACAGCCTCTCCTCTTGTAGGCTTATCTACATATTGTGTTAAGAAACTTTCCTGAACTCACCTAACAAACTCCACCCCATTGAAACCCCTCACTCTAGAGAGATGCCAATCAATATTTGGGAAATTAAAATCTCCCACCACAACAACCCTGTTATTATTACTCTTCCAGAATCTGTCTCTCTATCTGCTCCTCGATGTCCCTATTACTATTGGATTGTCTATAAAAAAACACCCAGTGAAGTTATTGACCCCTTCCTACTCCTAACTTCCACTCACAGAGACTCCGTAGACAACCACTCTATGACTTCCTCCTTTTCTTTGCCAGAATCATCCTCATTTGCCTCCTGCCTGTGGCTGAACAGCTTCTTTTACCAATGCATGGTAAAGCCTTTGATTCCTTCAATCGTAGAGATTGAAACACCTTCACAAATTTGTCTCTCTGCATAAATTAATCCCCACCTGCACCTGCTTCATGATGGCATGCAACGTGATTTTAATGAACACATCCAGAAAAGATCCAACCTCAGTGCAGACTAGTGTTAAGGAACTATGTCAATGCCCTAAAACTTCATACAACTTTTCTTGCTTCAGTCCGGCACCTCATCTCTATCGACCTGTAGTGGAAACAAATGAGCACCCATTTAACCAATGTCGTCGGTCACTACGATGCAAACAAGAGACACTTTTGGTTGCCCTTGCTAGGCTCCCTTTGCCGTTGAACGTCTCTCCTCTGGCTCAGATGTTGAGAGGCCAAGTCCCACATCATGGTCAGCTCTTCACTCAAGCACGTTCCAGAATAAGTTTTAACCTTGCCATCAGTCTCAGGCAGAGGTCTGCCAGCCTGCTTTGCAACATTGTTTTATGATAGTCCACTATGATACCTTAGAGACTGCGAACTTGCATACATATCGTAGGATCCATTTCTCAGTGAAGGGATGGTGAACTTCACTTTTGGTTTCAATCCACTAGAATTCCTTTGTCATGTGAGGTAAAAAGTGTTTGCTTGAAGCTGAAGACTTCAAAGCCGGTACAAAGTTCAATGGTGACTGTACAGCATTAATGCCCTCCGTCTCATGTGCTTCTGAGACTTGGAATGTCAGCAGCCGGCTCCTCAAAGCACTGAAGAGGGACCACCAGTTCTGTCTCTTCAAAATCCTGAAAATCTATTAGCAAGATAAGTCTCATCTGCCAGGCCAAGATCCTGGCACTGAGGCTCTACTTACACTCAAATGGTTCCACTGGACAGACTAATTTATCATGTACTGGATACAAAAATGCTAACACAGCCTCTCTGTTATGAGCAATGGTATGGCAGGAGATTACCAGGCAGACTGTGGAAAAGGTACATAGTGTCCTCAAAGCCTCCGTGGGCACTGCAGTAGTGTCGCAGTTAGCACAATACTCAGGGTGTTGGAGTTGCAGAGATCATTTCAGATGTCATCTGAGAGGAGTCTGTACGTCCTCCCTGTGGAATGAGGGGGTTTTCTCGAGGTGATCCGCTTTCCTCCCACATTCCAATGACATTCCAGTTAGTAGGTTAATTGGTCATTGTAAATTGTCCTGTGATTAGGCTAGGTTTAAATTGGGGATTGCTGGGCAGAGCAGCACAAAGCGCCAGAAGGCCCTGTTCCACACTGTATCTCCGTAAGTCAATCAATAAAAGTGCAGAATCCCAAAAGGGAAACCTCCGTGGGAAGCTAATGACCCATGAAAATGTGGAAGGAGTTCCAAGAATTTTGAGCTATAGATTAGAACACCCAGATGACCAGTTTAAATGATAGAAAGAATTGACTCCTCACGTACTGCATCAAGAATCTTTTGCCTCATCAGTGGCTGAGTGAGGATGTCATATTAGTTCCATCAGCCATCTTAGAAGCCACTGAAATGGAATGGAATGAATTCATCCATCATCCTGAGGGACTCCCTGAGAAAAAGAACAAGATCAAATCACCACCAGGAGCAGACGAGCAGAGCCATTGCACTGTCTGCGAGGGCACTTGAACCTGAAGTTGACTCAATATTAGCAAAACATTGATTAGAGTAAGCAGACCTCTGAATGAGCGTTAGCGTTAGAGAAGACTTCACCTGTTCTTACGTTTCTAGTGAATTAGCACATGGCTACAGCAATTGAGGTTGTGACCGTATCACTTGTTTTCGGTATGGTGACAATTTAATTCAGCAACTCTGGAATGTTCCGTTAATTTATCATCCACTATTAATTAATATTAGTTAGATGGTTGTCCGGAGCCACTAGTCGAGTTTGGAGCTGTAGTCCTTTGGGTGAAGTGAACTTTCAACCGTCCCCTTGCTCTGTTAGTTTATCACTGACAAAGGTAAATATCCTTCCGCTGAACATATCTACTGTAATTATTGCTGCTGTACATCTGAACCATTATGGTCACTAATGAGTATGTGCTGATATCACTTGGCCTCAACAGCACAGGCTCAGACAGCATGATATTTCAATTAGTGGCACCATTTATTATGCATTACTATGCAGATGTCTGTACTTACTGTGCCTATTACTATCACAGACTGAATGTGCATATCTACGCTGAACTAAAAGGTTGATTCTTTTGTGTGTACAGAGTTTCTGTGGCACATGCGAACAAGTATCTCTTGTATTCCCGTGCTTCTGTTTCTGAAGCAGAAACCCTGTTCCAGAGACTTGAGCACAAGAATTGGGCTAACATCACTGTGCAGTAGGAGGCTCATAGCTAGGGGTGGTAGTGGGGATAAGCTCCCACTACCTATAAGGTGCTCCAAATGGCATGCGACTCTCACAGCCTCTGAAAACCAAGTCCAACTCTTGGCCTTCATGTGTGGCTTAGCTACCAGGCCTGGTGGAACTGTTTCTACCGTCAAGAGAAGGTGCAAAGGAAGACCACTGGCGTCTCAAACCTGTTGCTTTGGGCAGGTGGGGCTCGTCAGCCTTGGACAGCAGCCCGCCTAGGGAAAGGAAAACTCTGATTTTAAACCTCCGCTGCCTTGCAGTCATACCCACTCATGGGAAAGGCTTTGGGAGTAAACCCTGAGGAAGAAATCTGGAACTGGGGTCCCTAAGGCAGTTTGATGTTGTTTACAACTTCACTCTGGCAACCTTTGAGATGACACTGGTGCCAAGCTGTATCGGCACTTGCCCTTCCATTAGACTACAACACAGCCGGTTCTTCAAATCTTCCTGCCCAGTCTTGCACCCCGGAGAGGACACAGTCCACCAGCAGCACAAACCCATAATCCCCTGGGATCGACGGCTGCCTACTATGAGTGGAGATCTGTTGGATCTGTTCTCTTTAAGATGAATGTTAAACTGAGGCCCTGTCTGCTGTCTGAAAGAACTTGCAACAAAAACTTGAAGAAATCTGTTTCTGTGTTACACTGGCAACTGCAGGTCAAAAGTATTTCATTGCCTGTAAAGAGCTTTGCACTGATGTGAAATTTGATAATACTTATTCTTAGGTTTACTGGGTTGATTCTAGTGCTGAGTCTTCAATCTACCACTAGTGACTATTTTCCATAAAGGAGGTATGGAGACCTGTGCTATAAATGAACACAAAATGATTCTTGATATATTGCAAACATCAGCCTAGGAACTTCTTGAGAGCAATATGTCATATGTTCAATATTTCAGCGACTATTCCATTGGTACTAGCGCAACTCAACATGAAAGTCAGTTATCAAACCCTGATTACATGTATGTATCATTCCGGCAAGGCTACATCAAGAGCAATGGAAATGTAAGAGATCTTCTAGATCAAGGATTCCTCAGTCCGGGGTCCAAGGACCTCTTGCTTAATGATGTTGGTCCATGGCCAGCCCTGTTCTACTCTTGAGGAATAGTTTACAGCTGATCTCTGAAGAATGAATGACAACACCCACTGTTTTATGCCAAACTTCTATTGCAGCAAATGAAATGCAGACACCAGGCTTCTGAAGCCTTTAGAAGCTTGTAATTTTTATGGTTCCTTAGAACTCAATATCTCCATTTCTTTAGCCACATCATTAAAGATGCTTTGGAGCTGGGATACAGTGAGGCAGGAAACTAACTGGATTGGATTAGTTATCTATATTATATTGAGCCTCTCTATTTGATGGAAAGTAAAATCAAGCAGTGAGTAAAACTTGATCCGGTAAGGTTAGATTTGAAATTATCCTCGTGTAGTCACGCGCAAACGCGCTACTAAAGAAACACACGGAGGCAGAGAGAGCTGAACTCAGAATGCCTTTACTGATTCAAAATCACATGCTTAAATCTCCCCTCCAATGGGCCCCTGCGACCCACAGGGTGGACGTGACGTCAGACTGTACCCGGAAGGTCTGCCCCGAGCGGGTAGTTCCAAACGCTCTACCACGTGTCTGCCCCGCGGCTCCCGATGGCGGTTTGAGTCCCGCGTGTGCAGGCTGCCACACCCCCCCCCCAGAATCATCCACTGGGGGAGTGGAGCCCCCAGTCTGTGTGGCTTGCCTGGGTGGCCGGCCTTGCCGGCGTGGTGCGGGTATCCTCACTGGTTGCTCAACGTCCAAGTGTGCCGGTTTGAGGCGGTCCACTGTAAAAGTCTCTTCCCGGCCACCCACCTCCACGGCACACATGGTTCCATTGTGCCGGATCACCTTGAAGGGTCCCTCGTACGGCCGCTGTAGAGGTGACCTGTGCATGCCCCTGCGAATAAAAACATACTCACAGTCTTGGAGGTCTTTATGAGTGAAGGATGGTGTGGGACCATGCCTGGAGGTCGGGACCGGTGCCAGGGTCCCTACCTTGTCCCGCAGCCTCGTTAGCACCACTGCTGGAGTTTCTTCCGAACCTCGGGCCTCTGGTACGAACTCGCCTGGGACCGTCAGGGGATCGCCGTAGACCAATTCCGCCGAGGTGGTGTCCAAGTCCTCCTTGGGGGCTGTGCGGATGCCCAGTAGGACCCGGGGAAGCTCATCTGTCCAGTTGGGGCCCCTGAGGCGAGCCATCAGGGCTGACTTGAGATGCCGGTGGAATCGCTCAACCAAACCGTACACTGTGGTGTGATGCAGCTGGGTGCCCAGGAGCTGCGCCAGTGCTGTCCACAAACCAGACGAGAACTGCGCCCCTCTGTCGGAGGTGATGTCCATTGGGAGGCCGAACCTGGCGATCCAGTTTGCAATGAGCATCCTGGCGCAGGACTCAGTGGATGTGTCTGCGAGCGGTACGGCTTCCGGCCATCTGGTGAACCTGTCTACCATGGTAAAGATTTACCTGGCAGGGGGCCGACGGTGTCCACGTGGATGTGTTGGAACCTCCTGTGCGTCGGCTGGAACTGCTGGAGGGGAGCCTTCACGTGCCGCTGGACGTTGGCGGTCTGGCAGTGTACGCGGGTCCTGGCCCAGTGTCCGACCTGTCTGCGCAAACCATGCCAGACGAATCTGTCCACTACCAGCTTGATGGACACCAGGATGGACGGGTGGGCCAGGTCATGCAGCGTGTCAAACACCTGGCGCCTCCATGCAGCTGGTACCACGGGTCGGGGTTTGCCAGTTGACATGTCGCACAGGAGTCGACCCGCTGCCGGGCTGATGGGGACGTCCTCCAACTGGAGCCTCGAAACGGCGCTGCGGTAAGCCAGGATCTTGGTGTCCGACCGTTGTGCTTCCGTCAGTGCTGCGTAGTCTATTCCTGAGAACGATATGCCTACTTAGTGGAGGCAGGGGCGAGACAGTGTGTTGGCGATGACGTTGTTCTTCCCTGCAATGTTGCGGACGTCCGTGGTGAATTCTGAAATAAAGGACAGGTGCCTCTGCTGCTGAGCCAACCATGGGTCCGATACCTTGGCCAGTGCGAAGGTGAGGGGCTTGTGGTCCATATACACGGTGAACTCCCTTCCCTCGAGGAAGTACCGGAAATGCCGGACAGCCAGGTAGAGCGCTAGCAACTCTCTGTCGAAAGCGCTGTACTTCACCTCTGGTGGCCGTAGGTGCCGGCTGAAGAAACCGAGTGGTTGCCACTGGTCCTCAACGAGCTGCTCCAGGACTCCACTGACTGCCGTGTCGGAAGTGTTGACTGTGAGTGCCGTGGGTATATCGACTCTCAGGTGCACTAGGAGAGTCGCCTTTGCCAGCACCTCCTTGGCTTGTTCGAATGCCTCCGTGGACTCCGTGTCCCGTGCCACTTCTTTGGCCTTGCCGGCCATCAGGCTGAACAAGGGTCTCATGATGCATGTCACCGCTGCACGAACTGATGATAAAAGTTGACCATCCCTACGAACTCCTGCAGGCCCTTGACCGTGCTGGGCTTGGGGAACCGGCGGATGGCCTGGACCTTGTCCGGTAGGGGAACTGCGCCATGTCGGTTGACTCTGTGGCCCAAGAAGTCGATCTCCGTCAGCCCGAACTGGCACTTTGCTGGATTGATTGCCAGTCCGTGGTCGCTCAGGCATTGGCAGAGCTGGCGCAAATGTGCCATGTGCTCTTGATGCGAACTGCTGGCCACCAGGATATCATCCAAGTAAATGAAAACAAAATCCAGGCCTCGTTCCACCAAGTCCATGAGCCTTTGGAAAGTTTGGGCTGCACTCTTGAGACCGAAAGGCATCCTCAGGAATTCGAACAAGCCGAACGGGGTGATGAGGGCTGTCTTGGGCACGTCGTCGGGGTGCACTGGGATCTGATGGTATTCCCTGACCAGGTCGATTTTCAAGAAGATGGTCGCTCCGTGCAGGTTCGCCGTGAAGTCCTGGATGTGGGGTACCGGGTATCTTTCGGCGGTTGTGGCGTCTTTGAGCCTTCTGTAGTCTCCGCAGGGCCTCCATCCTCCTGCGGACTTGGGCACCATGTGGAGCGGGGATGCCCGCAGGCTGTCTGAGCAGCGTACGCTTCCCATCTCTTCCATCTTACGGAACTCCTCCTTGGCGAGGTGGAGCTTGTCGGGTGGGAGCCTGCGAGCTCGGGCATGCAGCGGCGGTCCTTGCGTGGGGATGTGGTGCTGCACACTATGCTTGGGGTCGGCCATGGAGAAATGCGGGGTGACTATGGAGGGAAATTCTGCCAATACCCTGGCGAATTCGTTACCCGAGAGGGTCACGGAATCCAGGTGGAGAGCTGGTGGTTTGGCTTCTCCGAGCTGGAAAGTCTGGAACATCTCGGCGTGGACCAAACGCCGGGCTTTTAGGTCAACCAGGAAGCAGTTGGCTTGTAGGAAATCTGCCCCTAGTAGTGGATGTGACACCGCTGCCAACGTGAAAGTCCAAGTGAAACGACTGGACCCAAAATGCAGTGAGATAGTTCGCGGGCCGTACGTCCGAATACTGGTACCATTTGCACATGGTGGACGGCAGCGACGCGCACCTCAGCCCCATCTTTGGTGATAGAAACACCATTGTTCCGAACTTTGGGTCTCAACGGCTTCGGTTGCTGGGTCTGGGCTTTGGGGCGCGCGATCGTGACTAGGCCAATGGAGGCTGCTCCACGTTGTTTGCTCTGCTGAAGGACGTCTGCTTTAGCTGCGACCCTGCATGGGTCACTGAAATCCTCACTCGCGAGGAGGAGGTGAATGTCCTCTGGCATTTGCTCGAGGAACAACTGTTCAAATAAAAGGCACGGCTTACGGCCGTCCATGAGCGCCAGCATATCATTCATGAGCTCGGATGGCGTGCGGTCGCCCAGGCCGTCCATGTGTAGGAGCCGCGTGGCCCGTTCGCGGCGGAAGAGTCTGAAGTACGGATCAGGAGTGCCTTTAGCTTAGTGTACCTGTTCTCCATTGGTGGCTGGTGTAGGAAGTCGATGATCCGCCCTGTCGTCTCCTGGTCGAGCGTGCTGACATTTAGTAGTACCGCGTGGCGTCGGCTGTAATGTCTCTGATATTGAACTGGGCCTCAGCCTGCTCAAACCAAACGTGGGGCTGAGTGGCCCAGAAATTCGGGAGCTTCAGAGAGACCACGCTGTGCGAGTTGCTCAAACTCATGGCTGGTCGCTGAGTCGCCGGCTCCAGATGCCGTCTGGAACGTCGGGGTCACCAGTGTAGTCATGCGCAAACACGCTACTAAAGAAACACACGGAGGCAGAGAGAGCTGAACTCAGAATGCCTTCACTGATTCAAAATCGCGCACTTAAATCTCCCCTCCCATGGGGCGGACGTGACATCAGACTGTCCCCAGAAGGTCCGCTCCGAGCGGGTAGTTCCAAATGCACTACTGCGTGTCTCCCCACGGCGGTTCGAGTCCCACGTGGGCAGGCCGCCACACCCAGTTGGTTTAAAGTCTTATTTCAATGTAAAACTGGGAGGTCATGCAGTATATATTTATGAATGGGATAGCCTCTTCTGTTCGAGCTTATGAATTGAAGAACATAAGAAGAAAAAGCAGTAACAGGCTTTTTGGCCTCTTAAGCTTTTCTATCATTCAATAAGATTAAGATCTTTTACTTAAGTGCCACTTTCTTGTGCTATTTATCCTTTGATTCCCTTAATGTACAAAAATCTACCAATCTTTGTGCTGGGAGGTCAGCTTACTGAAGAATTTCAGAGGTGGATTCTGAGCAATTGTACTCCTACTGCCTATCATTTTCTCCCTGTGAATGTCTCTGATACATAGCTAATAGTTCATTTAACGTCTCCTGTGTAAGAAAGCTCATTTTGCTTGACTTTTGGTTCCTGGGCGCACTTGTGAAGAGAGTATGTGGAGCTTTATACTGTAAATGAAAACCAATATGATATTCTTGATGGCAGAACAGGACAGAAGCAGATATTCTGTCTTAACACAGGATGCCGAAAAAAGCAGATGCACTAAAATTGCTGTTTTATCTTTGGGACTGACCTTGAAGTGGGACTTCATCAGCAAATAAATGCTAGTCCCGACCAGTCTGTAAAATGAGTTTGAATTTACACTTGGGAGATTCACAGCCCCAAAGCTGTGCACTTCTCTGCTGTGTTAACATTAACAGTTAAAACTATCATGAGCTCAGCAACAATTAAGTCATTTGAGAGATGGGAAACTGACATAATCCTAGATAAATTACCATTAATATTAATGTTAAAGATGAAAAACATTCTCCAGTGGACAAGAAATGCTTTTAATTGGATGAATGCTAAAATTTATATATCTTAAAGATAGAATTTAAGATAGCAAAAACCAAAATGTATCCTTTTATGTCATAGTCTTGGGCATCAATCTCTAATACCATCAAAATAGCCTTCTATATTAAAGCTTGTGTTAATTTTTGAAGTGGAGCCTTATTATTTTGTAATTGTGTCACCATGAAAAATTCTGAGGTGCTTGTACTTGATAAAATTGTCAAAAATCAATACAACTGATAGATAAATGCTTGACACCTGTTAATTCAAATAATGTCTCTGCAGCAAGGATTGAGAAAATCGAGCCAGATGTCTCATAATTAAAAGTGACTGGAAAAACTATAGACCTGTGGGGGCAGTGGCACCTGGAGGATTCACAAGAGGTTTAATTTCATCCAGACATTCATAATGCAACAATAACTGTGGAATTCTAGTCAACTGCTGGAGATTTCACACTCGATTTCTGATGCTCAGCTGTTGCTTGATAATGAGGTGTTATTCCTGTTTTTCTTTATATCACCCTCGCATGCCAAGTTGAAAGATGATGATTTGAAGCTGGTGCACAGTTCTTATTGCAAATCATAAATGGTGAATTCAAGCACTAATTCAAAAATATCGCAATTTTCATTTGAGCCTGAGTTAACCTGACCTGACATTTGATCTAGTTCAAAGTGTGATGCTGTGAAATATTCTTCACCGAGACAGCACTAATTGATCTATTTATGAACTACAGCAATATAGCATGTCTGGATGTGAATCTGGTGGATCCAGCACAATTTCTCTCATTCTTTCCAGATTTGAACTAGGTCAACTTCATGAGGTATTGCCCTTCTACAGTTGTCACCAGCTGCACATGTTGCTTAGTTACCCAGTATTAAAAACGGATTCATATATTGTACTTTTTTTAGATTAACAGTTGCAATACCCCTGAAGCATTAGCTGTCAAACTAAGTGACATCTATACAAAGACTGTGTACAGCAATAACTTCTAATGCTTGTCAGAATTGTAAATTGAAGCACCATCTTTTCAATAGAAGCAAAAGGCCAACATGCTGCTTCCAGATTGTATTAGTTAAGTCATTGATAGAGGTCTTAACATGGTGATAATCATTTTGGACCCTTTGTTTAAGAGATGCTGTGCTGACTTTAGAGAGGGATCCAAAGAGGTTCATGAGAATGATCCCAGGAATGAAAGGATTGACATATGAGGAGCGTTTGATGGCTCTGGGCCTGTACTCACCAGAGTTTAAAAAAATGAGGGGGGATGTCATCGAAACCTATCGAATATTGATAAGCCTGGATAGAGTGGATGGGGAGGGATGAATGGAGAAGGGAGTTACATAGGGAGCAATCCCTACGGAAAGCAGAGTGGGGGGGAGAAAAAGGTGTGCTTGGGGGTGGAATCCCTCTGGAGATCACATGACCTTTGGTATTATGGAATATGAATATAAAAAATAACCTGAGTTTTGGGTGTGACTATTACTAGTTCAAACTAGCCGACATTGCCTGTAGTCCTGATTCTGTTTCCAAAAAGGAAAGTGGGTGTTGTGGTTGCAGCAGATAACAGTATTCATTATGGACATGATTGCAGCTTGCTAAAAGACTTATGATGTAACATAGGTGACAGCAAGCACTGCACTATTGAATAATGTGTTGGAATACTTGGAGATAAGGAAAAGGTGATTAGTAACTGGAGGGAACTAACACTGAAGCATAAACTATCCTTAAGGGCAGCATACCATTTGCTGGAGGAGCTTAGCGGGTTGAGCAGTATCTGTGGGAGGCAAGCAATTGTCAATATTTTGGGTCAAAACTTTGAACAGGACTCCAGATGCGTTGTTCCGGATTCCACCATCTGAAGTCTCTTGTGTCTCCAAAATCGTTAAGGCACTTGCAGGACAGGTATAGTCAAAGTCAACAGAAATTTATTATCAAAGTACATATATGTTACCATATACTACCTTCAGATTCAGTCCCTTGCAGGCACTTACAGGAAAATAAAGAACTACAATAGAATTTATGAAAAGCTATACATAAATAAACTTTGTTTAACTTTGAAGGTATGAGACGTGAATTAGCTAAGACAGAATGGCAAATGATACTTAAAGGGTTGACGGTGGATATGCAATGGCAAGCATTTAAAGATCACATGGATGAACTACAACAATTGTTCATCCCAGTTTGGCAAAAGAATAAACCAGGGAAGGTAGTGCACCCGTGGCTGACAAGGGAAATTAGGGATAGTATCAATTCCAAAGAAGAAACATACAAATTAGCCAGAAAAAGCGGCACACCTGAGGACTGGGAGAAATTCAGAGTCCAGCAGAGGAGGACAAAGGGCTTAACTAGGAAAGGAAAAAAAGATTATGAGAGAAAGCTGGCAGGGAACATAAAAACTGACTGTA
Source organism: Mobula hypostoma (assembly GCF_963921235.1). Taxonomy (NCBI): domain Eukaryota; kingdom Metazoa; phylum Chordata; class Chondrichthyes; order Myliobatiformes; family Myliobatidae; genus Mobula; species Mobula hypostoma. Next base: position 199,162,896 of record NC_086097.1, read on the forward strand.
AAAGCTTTTATAGATATGTGAAAAGAAAAAGATTGGTTGAGACAAATGTAGGTCCCTTACAGTCAGAAACAGGTGAATTGATCATGGGGAACAAGGACATGGCAGACCAATTGAATAACTACTTTGGTTCTGTCTTCACTAAGGAGGACATAAATAATCTTCCAGAAATAGTAGGGGACCGAGGGTCTAGTGAGATGGAGGAACTGAGGGAAATACATGTTAGTAGGGAAGTGGTGTTAGGTAAATTGAAAGGATTAAAGGCAGATAAATCCCCAGGGCCAGATGGTCTGCATCCCAGAGTGCTTAAGGAAGTAGGCCAAGAAATAGTGGATGCATTAGTGATAATTTTTCAAAACTCGTTAGATTCTGGACTAGTTCCTGAGGATTGGAGGGTGGCTAATGTAACCCCACTTTTTAAAAAAGGAGGGAGAGAGAAACCAGGGAGTTATAGACCGGTTAGCCTGACATCGGTGTGGAGAAAATGCTGGAGTCAGTTATCAAAGATGTGATATCAGCACATTTGGAAAGCGGTGAAATCATCGGACAAAGTCAGCATGGATTTGTGAAAGGAAAATCATGTCTGACGAATCTTATATAATTTTTTGAGGATGTAACTAGTAGAATGGATAGGGGAAAACCAGTGGATGTGGTATATTTGGATTTTCAAAAGACTTTTGACAAGGTCCCACACAGGAGATTATTGTGCAAACTTAAAGCACACGGTATTGGGGGTAAGGTATTGATGTGGATAGAGAATTGGTGACATACAGGAAGCAAAGAGTGAGAATTAACGGGACCTTTTCAGAATGGCAGGCAGTGACTAGTGGGGTGCCACAAGGCTCAGTGCTGGGACCCCAGCTGTTCACAATATATATTAATGATTTAGATGAGGGAATTAAATGCAGCATCTCCAAGTTTGCGGATGACACTAGGCTGGGCGGCAGTGTTAGCTGTGAGGAGGATGCTAAGAGGATGCAGGGTGACTTGGATAGGTTAGGTGAGTGGGCAAATTCATGGCAGATGCAATTTAATGTGGATAAATGTGAGGTTATCCAGTTTGGTGGCAAGAACAGGAAAACAGATTATTATCTGAATGGTGGCCGATTAGGAAAACGGGAGGTGCAGCGAGACCTGGGTGTCATTGTACACTAGTCATTGAAAGTGGGCATGCAGGTACAGCAGGCGGTGAAAAAGGCGAATGGTATGTTGGCATTCATAGCAAGAGGATTCGAGTACAGGTGCAGAGAGGTTCTACTACAGTTGTACAAGGCCTTGGTGAGACCACACCTGGAGTATTGTGTGCAGTTTTGGTCCCCTAATCTGAGGAAAGACATTCTTGCCATAGAGGGAGTACAAAGAAGGTTCACCAGATTGATTCCTGGGATGGCAGGACTTTCATATGAAGAAAGACTGGATCGACTAGGCTTATACTCGCTGGAATTTAGAAGATTGAGGGGGGATCTGATTGAAACGTATAAAATCCTAAAGGGATTGGACAGGCTAGATGCAGGAAGATTGTTCCCGATGTTGGGGAAGTCCAGAACGAGGGGTCACAGTTTAAGGATAAAGGGGAAGCCTTTTAGGACCGAGATGAGGAAAAACTTCTTCACACAGAGAGTGATGAATCTGTGGAATTCTCTGCCACAGGAAAGAGTTGAGGCCAGTTCATTGGCTATATTTAAGAGGGAGTTAGATATGGCCCTTGTGACTAAAGGGATCAGGGGGTATGGAGAGAAGGCAAGTACAGGGTTCTGAGTTGGATGATCAGCCATAATCATACTGAATGGCGGTGCAGGCTCGAAGGGCCGAATGGCCTACTCCTGCACCTATTTTCTATGTTTCTATGTTTCTAAAGACTTACAAACATTCAAGGTGCAAGGAAGGCAAAATGGGCAAATATAATAATAAATAATACTGAGAACATGAGTGTTAGAGTCCTTGAAAGTGAGTCTGTAGGTTTTGGAATCAGGTTAGAGTAGTGGTGAGTGAAGTTATCCACACGGTTCAGGAGCCCGATTGTTGTAAGGTAATAACACAGTTACAGTCATTGAGTCATAAAACGCAACAGCACAGAAAAAAGCTATTTGGCCCATCTAGACAGGCCAAACCATTAACCTGCCTAGTTCTATCAATTGCACCCAAATTATACCCCTCCCATTCATGTAGCCTTCCAAACTTCTCTTAAATGTTGGTATCAAGCCCATATCCACCACTTTCACTGGCAGCTTTTTCCACATTCTCACCTGAGTGAAGATGTTCTCCCTCGTGTTCCTCTTAAACATTTAATCTTTCACCCTTAACCCATGACATCTAGTTCTAGTCTCACCAAACCCCAGTGCTGCTCCCATTTACCCCATCTATACTCCTCCTGATTTTGTTTACCTCTATCAAATCTCCCCTCATTCTTGTTATGTTTTGTAACTCCAGAATCTCGAATTGAAAGAGAAACATAGAAGCCAGGATACTTGTTTACTTACTTTTATTTCCTTATGTTTTAATGAGGCACTTAAATATGACCTGCTGGTGTAATGACACATGCTATTCACATATTCTTAAATATAGCCCACAAAAATTATGTAAACAGAGAACGCTAAATCAAACAATATACTTAAAGTATCACTGAAATATTAAATACACTACAATTCTTCTATGCTGTAGGGAATAAAATCCTAACCTATTCAACCTTTCTCTATCACTTAGGTCTTGAAGTCCTGGCAACATCCTTGTAAATAGTCTCTGCACTCTTTCAATCTTATTTGCACCTTTCCTGTGGATAGGTGACCAAAACTGCATACTATACTCCAAATTAGGCCTCACCAATGTCTTATACAATTTCCACATAACATTGCAAATCCTTCACTCAATACCTCAATTTATGGTCAAAAGCTCTCTTTATGATCCTATCTACCAGTGTTCAAAGTTCAAAGTAAATTTAATTATCGAAGTACATATATGTCACAATTTACAATCCTGAAATTTGTTTTCTTGTGGACATACTCAATAAATCTATAGAATAATAACCATAACAGAACCAATGAAAGACCATCCAACTTAAGGTGTTCAACCAGGTTCGAAGATGAATCCCTGAATACAGTCCTGTAGGCACTCCTGTGCTTCCCTTGTCCTTAACTTCTTGGTCGTCACTACTGGTGCTGCAGTTTTCAGTCTCTGCCTATAAGCAGGGAGTAGCAGTATAGCCAGGTGATCAGGCTTCCTGAAGTGAGGGCGTGGAATAGCACATTAGGGATTCTTGTTGGTGGTGTAGCGACGGTCCAGTGTGTTGATCCTCTAATATTGCAAGTGATCTGTTGATGGTAATTGCTTAGTGAGTGTTTCAGATTGGCCTGGCTAAAATCTCCCAAAATAATGGTGAAGGTGTTAGGGTGCGGTGTTTTGTGCATGTTGATCCCATTGCTCAGGTCATTTAAAGCCTGATTGACATTGGCCTGAGGTGGAATGTATACTGCTGCCAAAATGATCCCGGAGAACTCCTGCGGTAGGTCAAAAGGACGGCACTTAACTTCTAGATATTCCAGGTCTGGTGAGCAGAACTGGGACAGCACTGATATATTTGTGCATAAGAAAAGTTGATTAGGATGCATACTCCTCCACCTCTGCTTTTGAGAGACTCTATAGATCTATCCTGATGGTGTATAGTAAACCTATCACTCTGAATCGCTGCATCCGGTACGGAAGGGTTTAACTAGGATTCCGTGAAACAAAGGACACACGTGGTCCTAATGTCCCTTTGATTCAGCACCCTAGCTCTGAGATCATCGATTTTACTCACCAGAGACTGCCAGCAAGATAGTCGGTATTGGGAGTTTAAAGCCCCGTTTCCTTAAACGCACTTGTATCCTTAATCTGCAGCCACGCTTCCTCCATGGAATCCTACGAGGATGCATCCGTCCACAATCAGTATTGTTTCCATCAGTTTTAAGCAGTGATAGTTTATTTAAACGCATTAAGACATCTTTGTTGACTGTGCTGACCTTGGAAGCAGTTGTGCTTTTTAGCTCTATCAGGCTGAAACAAGAATATTTAATCATATCCATTGAGAGTCCTGCTGCTACTCGAGTCGCCTTTAGGCACCCCGGAAGTAAAAGTAGTCATACTTAGACCTCTTGTAACTCTCTTGGTCACCAGACTTGTATGTCTCTGAACTGGATCTCAGCACTTGCAAGGAATTAAGGATCTGTATTCCAAGGTCCCTCTGTTTTACAGCACTCCTCAGTGCCCTAGCGCGTACTGTGTATATCGCTCCCTGGTTTTTCCTCCCAAAGTCTAGCACCTCACATTTGTCTGCATAAAATTTCATCTGACATTTTTCAGTGCATTTTTCTACCTGGTCCAGATCCCTCTTCCTTGCTATCCACTAACCCCCCAATCTTGGTGTCATCTGCAAATTTGCTGACCTAATTTATCACATCATTGTCCAGATCATTGATATAGGTGATACAACAGTGGTCCCAACACTGCTCCCTGTGGCATGCTTGTAGTCACAAACCCCCAGTCAGAGAGGCAACCAGCTACTACCACTTTTACCCAATTTACTACCACATCTTGTATGCCAAGTGACTGAACCTTTTTGACCAACCTCCCATGCAGGACCCTGTCAAAGATCTTGCTAAAATCCATTGTAGACAACATCCACTGCCTTGTCGTCATCAACTTTCCTGGTAACTTCCTCAAAAAGACTCTATAAGATTGGTTAGATACAACCTACCACGCACAATACCATGTTGACTATCCCTAATCAGTCCCTGTCTAACCAAATACTTATATATCCTTCCTTAGAATACTTTACAATAACCTACCCACTAGGTTGAGGAGGGTGAAGTTATCCGCATTAGTTCAGGAGCCTGATGGTTGAAGGATAACTGTTCCAGAACCTGGGTTTGATATTTCTCCTGGCAGTGGAAGCTAGAACTGGAGTCACCAGCTCAGAAATGGGGTTGATCATTCAGGATAGAGATGAGGAGAAATTATTTCACTCAGTGCTGAAACTTTGCAATTCACCTTTTGAAAGGGCAATGGAGGCCTCTGGCTCAGTTTAATCAAGATTAAGATTGACAGCTATTAAGGCATCAAGAATATGGTTTTGTGCAGAATAGAATAACTGAGGTAAAAGATCAGCCTGAATGTCACTGAGTGGCTCAGGTGACATAAAGAGTCAAATGGCTTTCTCTTGCTTCTAATTGCTATGTGTTCTTAAGTGCTGCAGACAAGCATGTACACAAAAAAACGTTGAATGAGACACTAAGATAGTCAATGCCAAGATTCAAAGACTAAATGCCTAAATACGGTGCTGGAAGCACTTCATTTACCTCACTTCTGTTGTCATTGCCAATGAGTGCATGATGAAAGACCATATCCCACAAGCCCTACTTCACTCCCCTCACATTCAAATACCCACATGACACAGATCTAACAATACACATTGTCTGAAAACCTTCGCTTAACGTCAGAAAACAAAGAAGAATCCAGCACCAAACTGGCACAAGGCTTTGTGCAGAGCTTGAAGCTTTCTAGCTCTGGCGGGGAAGTGATGGGCAACTCAGTTCAATCAGCAGTCTTGCAGATACTGCCATCATTTAGTATCTCATTTTCCATGCAAAGCAACAAAGATCTGATTCACCAGTGGCATTGCACTCCAGAACTAAGCGTGCCAACAGTGTATCACAGATGCCATCCCTCGGAGAAGCAGTGACTCCATGTATTGTGAATCTCCTCTCTCAGGACATCATCACTGGTATTGCTAATAGTTTATTCTTTTCATATGCACCAAGATACAGTGAAAAGCTTGTCTTGCATACTATTTATACTCAACAAATCATTGCACAGTGCATTGAGCTCAAATAATGCAAAACAATAACAATGCAGAATAAAGAGTAAAGGCTATCAAAAAAGTGGAGTGCAGATACTCGATGAAGGTCATAATGAAGGAGATTGTGATGCCAAGAGCCATTATTGTCATATGAGATCCATTCAACAGTATGATAACAGTAGGATAGAAGCTCTCTTTGAGCTTTCAGGCTTTTGTATCTTCTGTTCAATGGGAGCGGGAAGAAGAGAGACTGTCCTGGGTGGACAGGGTATTTGATTTTGCTGGTTTCTTTACAGAGGCAGCAAGAAATATAGACAGAGTCCTTGGAGGGGAGACTGGTTTCTGTGCTGTGCTGAGTTGTGTCCACAACCTTCTGCAGTTTTTTATGGTCATGAGCAGGCCGATTAGTATATAAACTGTTATGAATCCAGAACAGAATGTGTTCTATGGGTCATCAATAAAAATTGGTAAGAGTTGATGGGTTATACTAAAATTTCTTTAGGTTCCTGAGGAAGTAAAGGCATTGGTGAACTTCCTTGACCATGACATCAACGTGGTTGGACCACGGCAGGCTATTGGTGATAATCAAACCTAGGAACGTGATGCTCTTAACCTTAACACTATTGATGTTAATAGAAGCACCCATACCACTAGGACCATAGCTTTTCTGTTCCTTATCAACCAACCAGCACAGACTGATGCTGATTACCTAGGGCCATCCAAGGGCCATCTTCGGCTTCCTTACAAAAAAGTCAACAGGTCGACAGCAGCCAAGCCATGACAATCAGGAAAGAATCAGTTAGGATCAGCGGGCGAAGCAAAAGTGAGAGATATTGACAAAAGTTCTGCCAGAAATCTAAGAATAACATCTTCAGGTTTGGCATTATTGGAAGAAAAAATAACTCACTTGCATTTCCCTCTTTCTCAATTCTGTCAGAAGAGCTCAGACTTGAAATTTTGACTGCTTCTCCTTTCTCATGGATGCTGAGTTTTTCCATCATTTTCTGTTTTAATTTCAGATGTCCAGCATCTGCAGTTTTGTTCTTGACTTTCATTTACCACAGAAATAATTCAATCATGTTCTCAAAGCTTCGTTGACAAACTGAAATAGCACAACAGATTCACGGGATTCATGGCCATGCAAAATGGAGAAGGAACATAAGGATTAGCAACAAGAACTTCAAGTTCATGCATTGAGAGCACTGAGAAACCCAGCCTGCCATTCATCTACTTTGTGTTTCCTGCCCCATTGTAGCCAATATCTGTGGTTCCCATATCGGCCTCTTCATCTACAGTATTTGAGATTCATAAATGAAGCAGGTCATCTTCGATCCCAAGAAGAAAAATAAAATTTTACTTGCTGTTTTGAAAGAGAGTACTTCAACTGCACTTTAGAAGTGACAGCGGAAGTTTATGAAGTAATACACAATGATAAAAAGCAATTGAGCGTAGCCAATTTAAAGCACAGATTCCAATATGCTATCCACGCTGAATTGTCAAATGACATTTTCAGGATCATTGTAAAATCTTTCAGCTGCAAAAACAATGGAATATGATGGGGGAAGTGTGAATACTCGGCTGTAAACAAAAGAATAATAGATACATTTTGAAATATTGTCTTAATGTTGAAAGCTTAATTGAGTTTTAAGAATGAACAGATGAACTGTGGAGATACGTATGTCATTCTTACTTTAGAAATTCAGTTCCATTTAGATCAGTGGAAGAATTTGAATGAGTACAGTGTGTTGTCTAGAATACACTGCATATGCAAGACACAACTGGTACCCAAAAAATATTCTAATCACTGGACTTCACCCTTAAGTGGAGAGAATGTTGGTAAATGGTTCTGAGCAATTTAGGCTATTCTAAACTGGAGGATTTGATTTGCCTTTCTGTTCAATATTCAGCTTCAAAATCGCAAGCCAGAATTCAAAATTTTGATACCCTTTTGTAGCATGTGCTACCAGGCCACGAGGAAATGATATGATTTGGCGATATGAAACAATATGAGTCAGCTGCACCCTTCCTCATTCCCTGTCATGCACTGTTGAACTTGAATACACCCCCACCTCCGGTCGGCTGGTCTGCAAGAGTATTGTCAATATTAAACCGGTCCGCGGTGCTGAAAAGGTTGGGGACCCCTCCTTTAGCCACCTATCTAGGCACTCATCTAAGAGAAGTTTGGATAACTACATGGATGGAGGGTTATGGAGGAGATATTATCTAGGTGCAGGTTGTTGGGGTTGGGGGGGGGATGATATAGAGGCCTATTGTCCAGGTGAGGGCTGATTGGACATGGCAGAATAACAGTTCAGCTCAGACCTGATGGACCAAAGGGCCTGTATCAGTGCTGAAGTACTCAATGACTCCTTTACTCCCTACAGTTGGAGGCACAAAGAATTTCCAGTCTAGTTCTTTATTAAAACAGGATCCAAAGCAAGTTTGCATTCAGAAACTTCCATTTTTGAAGGGCCTACTCTGCATGTTTGCCATTATCTGTTGATTTTATCGGTTTGCAGCATTCATTGTTCTTTTTATTTTGAGCAGGAAGTGAGCTATGTGAATACCATACAATAGAAACATAGCACTGTAGGCCGGCTGGTGGCGCAAAGACATCAGTGCTGGACTCCGGAACGAAGGTTCCTGGGTTCGAATCCAGTTGGGGCCGCTCCCGAGTACACCTTCCATCCGTGCCGGGTTGAGTGTCGAGATTGCAACTCGACCTCGTAAAATAAAAGGGAAAAATATTGCAAAAATGTCTGTGTGAGGAGTGGCGTGTCAGTCTCTCTCTCGCTCCGCGACTTGTAAAGGCATGAAAGAAGACAACGTGCCTCCGACATCGCACACACACGCACAGGCAGATGCACATGCAAAGACGCGCATGCTAAAAAAAAGAAACATAGCAGTGTTCGAGCTGTAGTGTTCTGATTTCTATGATCTGCGCTGCAGTATATCCCATGGGAGAAATATTCTCGGTGTTGGTAATTTTATACTGACTTCATGCCACTTGTCAATTTTTGCAGGGCTGCCATGAAAATATACAGTGTTAATGCCAACTTGTGTCCAGTCAGGAAACAGTTGTAATCAACAGAAGTAAACCTGTAGTTTCTGGCATCATTAAGTTTACACACCACTTCTGCTATGCATTACATCTCGACAGGGTTCTAATATATCTTACAGATATCTGACAATCCTTCATTTCTCTGTAATATGGGCAGAATTTTGTGTATATAGCACTGAATTTCTAATCTTCATTACATCCTTAGGTATGACAATACCCTGCTTGTGGTATGCACAATATAGTTTTACAGCTTAGTAAACTTAGTCTTTGGCTGTTCTGCAGAGAATTTCCAATCATTTAATCAGTTACTCACATGTGTTGGACAGTATATTAAAAAAGCTTATCTTTTTCTGATAGGCCGGTTTTCAATTGTAATAATTCATTGAGTCCTAGAGCACAGAAACAGGCCATTTAGCCTATCAAGTCCCTATCTATATTATTCTCATTTCCCAGCACATCTATGTGTTGGTGATTTAAAGGCTCCTCTAGATAACTTCTATATAATATAAGATTACCTGCCTTCTCTTTCTGGCAGTGCATTCCGGAGTCCAACCATTTACGTGTCAACGTTCTTCCACAGATTCCTTCTAAACCATTTAATATTTATTCCCAACCTATGTTCTTTAGTTTCACATATTTCTGAAATGGAGAGAAGCTAGTGACAATTTATTCCACCTAACTGCATGCGACTCGCAGCATTTTAATGCAGCATCGAATTCAGGATTTCCAGGATTATACACAGGAACTTGGAAGGGTGAAATTTGCTGACAACTGTTCACCAGCATTTGCTGATGGTATTCTGATAGTGGACTCAAATTCCAATGTAAGAACACAAAGACACAAAGAGCAATCCAGTGAAGTAATTCATGCCAGGAAATTCATCTGTTGAATTCACAGAGGAGAATAGCAGTCAGGAATTGAAGCGTGAATATTTCAGTGTGATTTAAAAAAAGATTGACTTTTATTTGAATGTTTTAAGAGGTTTTAATTGATTAGATTGTTATTTTTAGATATGTATCATTTTGAAGCTTTTAATACCATACTAATTTTTAAAGGTTTGGATATTTTTCAAATGTTTCAACATTTTCTAAATGCCAGAAGTATTCCATGTTTTTCCAGCTCTGAGAGCCAGCTAGACTTGGGGAAGTGCTTGACATAGTACTTCTTGGCATTTTCATGAGTGGAGCATGATCTGGTTGCAGCTTGATGTTGTAATTTATGCATAGGAAGGCCAGCCATCACAGAGGGACTTGCCACTGAGGATCTGGCAAGTTTCTATTCTGGAATTTAACAAAATCAAAACAAGCTTAAACTGGATATCACTTGGGAAGCTCAGTGCTGATTTAAAACCAAGTCCAATAAAACTGCAGGAGGTTGTCTATACAAATATATTTCAATGAATATTTTCAAGAACCAAATCAATTATTAGGTTCCAAACTGTTGCCTGATTACATTACTTCATGGCTAATTTGACAGTCAATGATTTTCAACTGCATTTGAGCAGAAAACGGAACAAAAATTCATTTCAGGAAACTAAAACAATGTTATGAAAAATTTGTTCAGTTGAGGCTAATTATTTGTGAACTGTAAACACCAGGCAAAAATGCTCATTCCATTATACTATGATTCCTGCATGGTACATTGTATGCAGCTTATTTAATGGTAGGTACTACCTTAAGAATTTTCTTTTCAAATGTATGCTTTCTTTATAGAATGCACAGTAATTCAATATTCTTTTCATTGCCTTCATCTCTCTATGAAGTATATGAAGTATAGTTGCTTGCAGTATTTACATTACAACAACATGCCTTCAAATTTTCAGTCCCCAACTTTCATCAGTGATGTTTCAATTGTTGTTATGCAGGGAAACCTCCCTGTGTCCATTGGTATGAGATTCCTATGCTCATGTATTTCCTTAAGAGCTGTATCACATGGACATCTGCTTGCTAAGTTGTTGCAATGTTGTCTTGTGTCAGAGGTCCACCTGAACCTGTGGAGAAAGACTCAATAAGAGGATGGTTCCATTTTGCTTTTATCTAATAATATTACCTGTTAATTATTGGCCATTTTACCTGCATATTAAAGAAGAAGTAATAACAAGACACATATCTGCTGCTCTCTTTCTGATCAAGTCTTCTTGTTCCGACAGTCCATTCTGGAATCACTGAATTTGTTCTTAGTAATGCAAGCTCATGGCAAGTAATAAATTGATCTGAAAGGCAACATTTCAACAGAACAACAAGATTGAGAAACATCAAACCTACTGGTACATGATATGGATGATCTTGGAGAATTTCCAGAGGCTTCATTATATATTTGCAGTGAAAACTAGTGCCCACTCTGCCCATTAATAATTGGCTCATTATTAATGGGTGTGTGGGGAAACAGCATGTAGCTGCACCCCACAAAGCTTGGGGCCTTCTTTATGGCTCAAACAAAACTAAACTGTTTGTACCAGGTATAGCAACATGGTTAAGATAAAGTAAAACAATAAAAGTTAATTCCCAAATATAATCAGAGTAAAATAATCTAAAAACAGATTAACTGTTGATTTTGAGAAATTAACTTTTATTGTTTTTTATTTATTTTAAAAATGATCAGAAAACTTAATTCTAAGATGAAGCAGAATAATTTACAAGAAATTAAAGGATTGACATTCATGGTGTTCTGTCTGTGCAGAGGTTAATGCAGTTCAATCAAGTTAGATTAAGAAACTTCGTGGGAGAACATTTAGTGTACTGGGCAGATTTGGCAATAGGGTTCATTTCCCCTCTATGACATTGATAAACTTCCGAGGGTGACAATGTTGTAGATCATTATGAATACAATATCTTTTGAGATTCTTTTGCCCTGATTTGTCCTTTGAGTGCCCACCTGGATGCACAGTATTCAGTATATATGATTAGGTGGGCATTGTTCGTGCAATGCCAATATTAAGCTACATAAAGGGGTAGATAAATCTATATCTATTGTTTTTGTATCCTCGCGAGGGCAGTGAATTGCATACATACTACTGTCTAATGCTCTTGCCATTAATTATTACGGGTGAGTTCCTAGACAACAGCATATAGCTGCAACACTTGTGGCCATAGCTGTCTTTGTCATGAAGACAAAGTTAATAATTCAGCATCCTGGTATTTTGGGTCAACATCTCTCTCCATTGTATCTAAGGCCTGAGGTACCGAGGGCACAAAGTTGGCCCTAATACCTTGCTGAATATTCTTCTTAAATTCAAATCACTATTGTTTTTGTGTATGCTTGTGGATTGATGGACTCATTGAGTTTCGGAAACAAAACATTTGGAAGATGCATTTCATGCTGGCTCATTCCAAATTATCTGTGTGTGGCCACCGGGGGGGGGGGGGGGGGACATCATTATTGGAGGACTTTTACATGTGCCCAATGGCTTCTCATTCCCACACCAACCTGTCTGTCCTCCACTGCCAGGGTGAACCCCGATACAAACTCAAAAAAAAAGAAAACAACATTTCATATTTCATCTGGGTAGTCTCCAACCCAATGATATGAATGTTTAAGTTTTCCAATTTTGGGTAACCTTTACCTCCTGTGTTTTCCCCGTACCCACCTATCCTATCCATCTCAGGTCTTGCTACTTTTGTCTCTTTCCCTCCCTTATCTAGTTCTATCTGCCTGCCATCTCACCCCTAACAGTTGCTATTATTAATCTCCTTATTCACCAGAATCCAGCACGGGTAGCATATTGTGTTCCTGTCTATCATCCTCTAGCATGTGTTTGACTTTCACCCTCACCACACCCAACACTAATCCCCCACCCTGGTTCCATCTGCCCTTTATCTTCTCTTGATTGCTTCTATCTATCACTCACTGCATTTGTTTCCCAACCCTACACCTCTCCATTTCACACCTGGATCCATCAGTCCATCCTCCATCACCCTGTAATAGAGTACCTATCACCTACTGGCCTCTGTCTCACCACTCCCCTCTTCTCTTTATCCTGGCTATGTTCCTTCTTCCCTTTCAGTCCTGATGCAAGGTCTTGTCCCACAGTGTAGACAATTATTTTCCTCTCTCCATTCTCCTTTCCCTCAAAAGATGCCACTTGATCTGCTGAATTTCTCTAGCAAATTGTTTAGTGTTCCAACTGGAGTCTCTTGTATCTTCAGATAAATATCTGACATTAATATGGTTCAGAATCAATGTAAATGGCTCCTCTCCTACTTGGAAGTGTTGAAAATACCACTGTGACATTTTCAAAATGATAATAAAACGTGTGTTAAGCTAATTTGATTAGATATAAAACGGTGACCCGGCTGGTGGCGTCGTGGCATCAGCGTTGGACTTCGAGATGAAAGATCCCGAGTTCGAATCCGAGCTTTCTATCCGTGCTGGGTTACGAGCTGGTGACCTCTTTGGAAACTCACCCAGCGGAAGGTAATGGCAAACCACTGCTGTAACTTGCCTCGTACGCAGTTCCCCACTACATCAGAGAGGCATGGAGGGAGATCGTCCGCTAACCGGAGAAACTCCAGATGCGATGTACCTTTCCTTTCCATCAAAAGTAGCATTTATTTAATTTATATATTTTTATTGGCAGAATTAATTACTTAATAATATTACTCTTCAATTTCTGACTGATCCAAGACTTAAAGTTCAGTGCCAATAGGATTTGCTGTTTTGTTTGCTCTGAGGGCTGCAAAGAACTCTCAGAGTTGTTCTTTTAAAATGAACAAATAAATTGTTTTTTTTCCTATTGGATTGGTTATATGTGAATGAGCATGAAATTTAGAAAAAGATTTTTGTTTTCTAGTGTTGGAGCAGTGATTAATCAGCAAATCTTCTAATCCTTTCTTATGAATCCCTATTAAAAGGCACACACTTGACTTGATGCAATCAAATATTACTCATATTTTTGGCATGCATAAATATTTCATTACTTTCTGACATATTTTGGCATCAGATGGAATTATTGTGTCAGTTAGAACATCTCAAGGCACAAGTGTCTCTTATTAAGCATGGTTCATTGAATGCAAACTGCACATTATTTTCCAATATCCTTCCCTTTCCATAGTGCCACATCAAACAAAGAACTAAAGTAAAACCTCACACAAATGAGCTTTGTGGAAAATCAGTACAGAGAGCCAATTGACCAACCTTAGCACAGAACATTTTGAAGAAAATTAAAAAGACTTGCTTTCATACAAAGAATTTCATGTCTTTTATTTTGGGACATCTCAATATGCTATGCAAACAATCAAATACCAAAGTAAACAACAGGAATTCTGCAGATGCTGGAAATTCAAGCAACACACATCAATGTTGCTGGTGAATGCAGCAGGCCAGGCAGCATCTCTAGGAAGAGGTACCAAAGTCCAAAGTCATTGTATTGACCCCCATCCACAAGACTTTAAGATCTAGCCCACTACAGTGGTGTCATCTGCACATTTTAAATGGAGTTAGGGCAGGGAGTACAATAAGGGGCTGAGAAAGCAGCCTGCAGGACACTTGTTTTGGGATTAATCATGAAGGAGATGTTGTTGACTATCCTTGCTGATTGTTATTGGTTGATCTGGAAATTAAGGATCCAGTTGCAAGTGCTGCAGAATTCTAACCCAAGGAGGTTTTTTGGAATTAGAATGTTGAAGGTGGAGCTATGGTGGGTCTCCAACTTGCTCTGGTATTATTTCTTAGCATCCTCGATGGCATTACCAAGTTTGTGCCTGATTTCCTTTATAGGTAGAATCACCAAATTTGAATGCCTGAGACCTGGGAGAGAACTCCTCTTTTCATACATGGTTTCCATTTGGGAAACACTAAGATTGACAATAGTATATTTATGTCACTGTAAAACTTAGGCAAGACTACAGTAGTTCATACCCAGCAAACTCTAATGTCAGGTTAATGTATTTTAACGATGTTGATTAAGTGTCAAACATTGACCAGTGCACAGAGGATAACTTCTCTGTGGCACTATTTTGGTGTAATAGTGTCATTGGATCTTTAATATCTACAGGCATGTGAAAAGCTTTAATGTAGTTTCTTGCTCAAAGGCTGATTTTAGAGAATATCATTTATTTATTTATCCAGTCTTGATTATATTTAGTATTAATGTAAAATGGATCCTTTCAAAAAGCATAATGTTTCTAATGTGAGACAGAAATAGGATGGTTTATACTTATAACAAAGTACTAAAACAGGATATCTGCGACCAAACTCCGTTCAAAGCCTTTCATGACAATACAATGCAACATTCAGCGATGGGCAGCATATACTTAAGGAAGTTTCTTCATTAACTGTTAGAGCAGCAACACTCAGTGTAGCATCCATGAAAAAAGGAAATAAGGTAATTAATATTGTTCAAAATACACCATATATCTTGCACATAACCCTGCTTCAATTTTATTCAATTTTGCATGAGTTGATTGAAAACATTCTGTGCCATTATTCATGATAGCAGCATGAATACCAGCTTCTTGCAAATCGTTTACTGGGGCATCGATATTTTGGACCTCAGCAAAACTAACTCTAGATAATGTGCTGCTTACATAAATTAGAGTTAAGAGGGAAAAGTTTGTAGGAAGTCTGCAAGACGAGTTGTTTTTAAAGGTACTACCCGGGGAGCTAGCATATACAACAGGTCATTTAAAAGGCATTTAGACAGGCACATGAATAGGCAGGGGTGAAGGGATGTAACTTGTGTGCAGGCAGAAGTGATTAGTTTAAATAGGCACCATGGTCAACAGAGATGTCCTGGGCTTGAGTGCCTGTTCTTGTGCTGTACTGTTCTATGTCAGGAGGGCAGAAGTGGGATTTACTTCTTCAACACCATCAGATGTGTGACTGATGCTGGTATCAATGGAGCAATCAGTCTCAACGTCAGCCGAGATTTCTGTGCTGAAGTCTCTTGAGTAGTATTTGAACTGAAAACTTTAAGGCCATTAAACTGGTTTGACTGAAAGAATAAAGCACTATCCAATGTGTCACCTAGTTGTAGAATTTCACAGTAGGAACCATCTTTGACCAACGAATCCTTTGAGCATTCTCTTTCAATAGTACCATTTTATTCTCCCCACAGATTCCACTACTTAACTGCATTTACCAATTTACAATTAACCTCCCAAATTGCACATTTTTGGGATATGGGAAGAAACTGGAGCACTCAGAGGAAACCCACGTGGTCACAGGGAGGATGTGCAGACTTCACACAGATATTATCTTAGATCAGTGTTGAAGCCGGGCTCATGTGTTATGTGTGTATTAGACAGCAGAGCAGGGGGTAAGCATAAAGCATTGAGGTTCAGCTGTGCTGACTGTCAACAAGGAGGCGACGTTACCAAACCCCACTGAGTGAGGTCAGCCGATGTGGAAGCTGAGCTCAGTTGCAAAGGGAGGAAAAGAGAACCAGGTCGTGAAGCTTAATGGTGAGTGGATGGGATAATTGCGTTCAACACCAGGCCGTGATCAATGAACAGAATCCTGGTGTCCTTGTTAGGGATTATTCTGGAGTTATGAAATTATGGATAGCATAATTATGCATTAACTAAAGTGAGAACCAGTCTTCAGGAATTAAAACAGTTTAACTTCCAATGATATTTTGTGGCTAGTGAAACTAATCATTGGGTGTGGACATCTGATTCTGTCCTATTGAAGCTCTCTGGGGAAAGGCATTAGATAAATATTCCTGCCATTAAAGTTTATCCCTGCTACTTAAGGTTCCGTTCAGACAGATCTGTTTCGTCACTTAACCTTCTGGTTAGTCACGAGTTCATGGAGTCAGGGTAGGACTTTCACAGTGAATACTAAGACTCTGGGAAGAGATACAGAACAGATGAAACTAGGAGAACAAGTACATAGTTCCCTGAAGGTGGAATCACCAATAGATAAAATAGTGAAGAAGCCATTTGGTATACTGGCTATCTTCACTGAGTTAGAAGTTGGGATGTTATGTTGCATTTGTACAAGATGTTCCCAAGACCACACTTGGAGTATTGGAGTACTTTGAACACCCTGTGAGAAGATGTCATTGAGCTGAAAAGAGTCTAAAGAAGATTTATAACAACCTTTCCAGGACCTGAGAGTCTGAAATATAAAGGGAGGTTGGGCACGCCTGCATGCTTGGACTTAAGTCCTTGCAGAGTTGAACTCTGAAAAAAACCTCGTGGAGGTGGCCGAGAGGGCCTGTTTCTGTGCTGTAATTGTTATATGGTTATAGTTATAGGTGTATAAAGTTATGAGCGATGTAGAATGAATGCACACTATTTGTTTCCCAGGGAAAAGGAGTCAAGAATTAGACGGGCAACTACTTCATACAGAAGGTGGTATGTAAGTGGAGCAAGCTGCCGGAGGAGCTGGTTGAGGCAGGTACAATAACCACATTTAGGAGACCCTTCAGTTAATAGTAAGGCACCAAGGCATAAAAAAAGGTTGAGAATTCCTGATTTAGAGGGATGTGGGCCAAACACTGGTAAAGAGGACTGGTCTGCACGGATGTATTGGACTATAAGGTCTGTTCCTTTGCTGTCTTGCTCTATGATTCTAATATGCTTATATGAGTTTTCAATTTTTATTTTCTAACAATACAGTTTAATATACTGCTGCTAAAATTATGTTTTCAATCTTTTCAAACTGCTTTCCATACATTGGTTCCAGTGATGATCCAGACTTTGCTGCCAAATATTAGGGACATTAGTAACAATTCACTCACTTTTACTGAAAGTGTAAATCACTCAGCAACTTACAGTGAGGAAAGAAAACCCTGTGAATGTGAAAAGGCCATGGGGATCATTTTCCATTTCGATGTTAAATTACAGCTGGCTCTGAAACCCTCACCAGCACCTGAATTTCACAAAATTGTAATTAAGCACTGCAGAAAGTTAGGAATGTTATTTAATAACGTAAGAGTATTTTAATGAGAAGTATTTTGTTTCCCCAGTGATTAACTTCCATTAACTTTCATTCACAATTCCAAAAGGATTAGTTCCAAACCATGGAGTTTCATTTCTTATGTTATTAAATAGTGGTGATTTTGTAAATTTTACAGTTTTTTTTTCTATCACTGTTTGCTCCTTCTTAAGCCAAATGTGGATAAAGTGGTACAGTTGCATGGAAGGTGCTGTGCAGGTAGACAAAGTTCAAAGGCCACCATGAGGTAGTCTGAGAGATCCAGTGTTCAACTCCTAAAGGCTGATTTATACTTGTGCATCAAATGTACGCCACGGGTACGGTGTAGCTGTGTACCCTACGCTGTACTGTACGCCAACCCTACACCGTAGCCTAACACGCACCTCTCCCAAAATGTAACTACGCGTCACAGCGATGCAGATCGAACAACTGTGATTGGTCCGCTTGGTAGCATAGCTTCCTACTGGGTGACTGAAGGGCAGGGAAGGAACTCCAGCTGCAATGCTTTCCATAACACTTTACAGACCTCTGAAATTATGGAGGACACTGTGCTTGATGACAGCTTGTAGCTAGCTGCTACAGCCTGTTGACTTCCACCTGAGGTTAAAACTCAAATGGTGATTGCCAGTCTCTGAGTATACTGTATGTATACTGATGCAAAATAAATGGTTGGAGATGATGAACCAATTCGTCAAACCTACCTGCCGACATCCGAAAATATTTGAAATGCATTTCCTCGTCCATGTCTCTCAGTGGCCGGACAAGCACAGAAAATTCATCCTCCTTCAGTTTCAGTCGCCATTGTTTGAAGTTTGAGTTTCTTCGTGTTGAGTTTCAACATGAAGAGACTCAACACAGTGGCATAGAAACCCCACCACCAACTAGCGTTTTGGCGGTGAATTGCAGAGAGACGCAGACACACCAGCGCACAAGTATAAATGCTCACAACAGCCTAGCCCACTTACGTAGGCTGCGGCGTAAGCTAGTACGCACAAATTTAAATCAGCCTTAACATATCATGGTCCATTCAAAGGTCTATCCTTAAGCCTGGTGGTACATTTTCTCAGGCTTTTGTATATTCAGCCTGACAGAAGTGGGGAGAAGAGAGAATGAACGGTGTCAGGTGTCCATGATTATACTAGCTGCTTTCCTGAAGCAGTGGGAAGAGTAGACTGAGTCAGTGGAGGGGTGGTCAGTTTGCACGATGGTCTGGGAAGCAATCAGAAGTATTGGCAATTTCTCGTGGTTTTGGGCACAACAGTTGCCACACCAAACTGAAACACATATGGACAGTTTGCTTCCTATGGTGAATCTGTAGCATTTGTAATAGTTATCTGAAACATACCAAATTTCCTTAGTCTTCTGAGGAGAAAGAGGCAATGTTGTGCTTTCTAGGCTGTAGTGTCACAGAACTTGACCAGGACGAATTTTTGGTGATATTTGCACCTAGAAACTAAGCTGCGAACCACCTCCACTCCCAGTGTGCTGCCTTAGTAGTCAGTTATTTTATTTGTCATTTAGCACCCTTTGCTGGTGGTTTTGTATTGCAGTCATTTAGGTCATGTGATCTGTGTCTCTAGTTGATGACATCATCAGTAGGCGTCAAGACAGTTCTCCATGTAGAGTTGAGGGAGAGCTTGTGCCTTTTCATCTGACATCATCCTGACGTTCAGGTCTTTGAAAGCATTGTCGGTTATGTAAAAGTAATCTTTGTGTTTATTATTTATTGATGTATATGCATATTTCCACAAATCAGAGATATTTGAATGGTTTGTGTGCAGATGGAATATTCATGAGGGCCACATGTTCTGGCTAACCTGTAGTGAGAAAATGTGCATAAGATGCATAAGATACATTATATGTAGCAACGTCTTAGCTAAGATAGACTGGCAAATGACACTTCAAGGATTGACGGTGGATATGCAATGGCAGGCATTTAAAGGTTGCATGGATGAACTACAACAATTGTTCATCCCAGTTTGGCAAAAGAATAAATCAAGGAAGGTAGTGCACCCGTGGCTGACAAGAGAAATTAGGGATAGTATCAATTCCAAAGAAGTAGCATACAAATTAGCCAGAGAAAGTGGCTCACCTGAGGACGGGGAGAAATTCAGAGTTCAGCAGAGGAGGACAAAGGGCTTAATTAGGAAGGGGAAAAAAGATTATGAGAGAAAACTGGCAGAGAACATAAAAACGGACTGTAAAAGCTTTTATAGATATGTAAAAAGGAAAAGACTGATAAAGACAAATGTAGGTCCCCTGCAAACAGAAACAGGTGAATTGATTATGGGGAGCAAGGACATGGCAGACCAATTGAATAATTACTTTGGTTCTGTCTTCACTAAGGAGGACATAAATAATCTTCCAGAAATAGTAAGGGACAGAGGGTCCAGTGAGATGGAGGAACTGAGCGAAATACATGTTAGTAGGGAAGTGGTGTTAGGTAAATTGAAGGGATTGAAGGCAGATAAATCCCCAGGGCCAGATGGTCTGCATCCCAGAGTGCTTAAGGAAGTGGCCCAAGAAATAGTGGATGCATTAGTGATAATTTTTCAAAACTCGTTAGATTCTGGACTAGTTCCTGAGGATTGGAGGGTGGCTAATGTAACCCCACTTTTTAAAAAAGGAGGGAGAGAGAAACCGGGGAATTATAGGCCGGTTAGCCTAACGTCGGTGGTGGGGAAACTGCTGGAGTCAGTTATCAAGGATGTGATAACAGCACATTTGGAAAGCGGTGAAATGATCAGACAAAGTCAGCATGGATTTGTGAAAGGAAAATCATGTCTGACGAATCTCATAGAATATTTTGAGGATGTAACTAGTAGAGTGGATAGGGGAGAACCAGTGGATGTGGTATATTTGGATTTTCAAAAGGCTTTTGACAAGGTCCCACATAGGAGATTAGTGTGCAAACTTAAAGCACACGGTATTGGGGGTAAGGTATTGGTGTGGGTGGAGAATTGGTTAGCAGACAGGAAGCAAAGAGTGGGAATAAACGGGACCTTTTCAGAATGGCAGGCGGTGACTAGTGGGGTACCGCAAGGCTCAGTGCTGGGACCCCAGTTGTTTACAATATATATTAATGACTTGGATGAGGGAATTAAATGCAGCATCTCCAAGTTTGCGGATGACACGAAGCTGGGTGGCAGTGTTAGCAGTGAGGAGGATGCTAAGAGGATGCAGGGTGACTTGAATAGGTTGGGTGAGTGGGCAAACTCATGGCAGATGCAATTTAATGTGGATAAATGTGAAGTTATCCACTTTGGTGGCAAAAATAGGAAAACAGATTATTATCTGAATGGTGGCCGATTAGGAAAAGGGGAGGTGCAACGAGACCTGGGTGTCATTATACACCAGTCATTGAAAGTGGGCATGCAGGTACAGCAGGCGGTGAAAAAGGCGAACGGTATGCTGGCATTTATAGCGAGAGGATTCGAGTACAGGAGCAGGGAGGTACTACTGCAGTTGTACAAGGCCTTGGTGAGACCACACCTGGAGTATTGTGTGCAGTTTTGGTCCCCTAATCTGAGGAAAGACATCTTTGCCATAGAGGGAGTACAAAGAAGGTTCACCAGATTGATTCCTGGGATGGCAGGTCTTTCATATGAAGAAAGACTGGATGAACTGGGCTTGTACTCGTTGGAATTTAGAAGATTGAGGGGGGATCTGATTGAAACGTATAAGATCCTAAAGGGATTGGACAGGCTAGATGCAGGAAGATTGTTCCCGATGTTGGGGAGGTCTAGAACGAGGGGTCACAGTTTGAGGATAGAGGGGAAGCCTTTTAGGACCGAGGTTAGGAAAAACTTCTTCACACAGAGAGTGGTGAATCTGTGGAATTCTCTGCCACAGCAAACTGTTGAGGCCAGTTCATTAGCTATGTTTAAAAGGAAGTTAGATATGGCCCTTGTGGCTACAGGGGTCAGGGGGTATGGAGGGAAGGCTGGGTTCTGAGTTGGATGATCAGCCATGATCATAATAAATGGCGGTGCAGGCTCGAAGGGCCGAATGGCCTACTCCTGCACCTATTTTCTATGTTTCTATGTTTCTATGTCTTGCTTACCAGTAGCCTATCTTTATGATATATTTGGAACTTATTTGAATACAGTATCTTGTGTATTATTTTGTATCATTTGTGATATACTTAATGCTTGCCTTGTACTTACCATAATGGGAATTTGGACACCTTTTGATTGTATGTTTTTCTTTCTGTCAGTTTTACCCTACTGCCAGTTGTTACATTAAAGAACATCAATTTGGAACGTCTTTGTCAGTGTAGTAACTGGGAATGGAGTTCATCTGCCTGTCAATTCATGCAAGGCATGTGAAGAGGACAGGATACCCAGTACCACTGATACAGACAAGGTCTTCTACTCCACCCTGCTTCCTGATATCAATTGCCAGATCTTCCATCTTGCTGACATTGAGTGAAAGGTTATTGTCTTGAAGCCATTCCACTAGGTTCTCTGTCTCCATCCTGAACACTTGGAAACAATGGCCTAATTAGGGACAGGTTGTCTGGTGTGTGTGGGGCAAGTCATGTCTTACTATTTTGACTGGGCTTTTGAAGAAGTGACAAAGGCGATGTTGAAGGAAGTGTGGTGGATGTAGTCTACATGGATATTAGAAAGGTGTTTGAAATGAGAGGCTCATCCAGAAGATTAAGATGCATGGTGTCTACGGTGAATTTGTACTTGGATTGAGAATTGGTTTTCCCATTGAAGACAGATGTGGTGTTTGATGGGACCCTGCTATTCGTGATATACACTCAATGGCCACTTTATTAGGAACCTCCTGTATCTAATACAGTGGCCACTGTGTCTACGTTCACAGTCTTCTGCTGTTGTAGCCCATCCACTTTAAGATTCAACATGTTGTGCTTTCAGAGGTGTTCTTCCGTACCTCACTGTTTTAACACATAGCTAATTGAGTTACTGTTGCCTTACTGTCAGCATGAGCCAGTCTGGCCATTCTCCTCTGACCTCTTTCATTTATCAAGGCATTTTTGCCCACAAAACTGAAGCACACCAGATGTTTTTTTGTTTTTCACGCCATTCACTGCAAACTTTTGAGATTATTGTGCATGAAAATCCCAGGAGATCACCAGTTTCTGAATTACTCAAACCACCCTGTCTGACCAGGGCCAAAGTCACTTTGATCCCATTCCTTCTCCATCCTGATGTTTGGCTGAAACAACAACTGAGTCACTTGACCATATCTACATGCTTCTATGGATTGAGTTGCTGTCACATCATTGGTTGATTAGATATTTATATTAATGAATAATGCAGAGGTGAACTTATAAATTGGCTACCGAGTGTGTATGGCCTTGATGAAAACATAGATGGGCTGGTTAATGAGTTTGCAGATGATATGAAGATTGGTACTGCTGTGGATAGTGTAGAAGACTGTCAGAGGGTACAATGGTTGTTGTCCAGACAAAGCCTTCATGCTGCGGGGTCAGGGAGAAGACGGTGGAGATGGTGAGGCGTGGTGGATGTCTGTGCTAAACTAGGGGCTGACCCCTGCTGTTGGTGCTGCCCTCCGGTTTTGTCTCGATGGAAGACAAGCTGAAATGTGTTCATCTGCAGCTGCACTAGTGTGTGATGAGGAACTGTTGTGTGCTTGTTCTTGTGGAAACATGGCTCCAAGACATCATCCCACGCACCATCAATCTACAGGCCATGACACCCAGGGACTTGGGCTATGTAGTTTTTGTGATTGCATGTTTTACTACTATTGTATTTGTATGTGGTATATGCGTCTTGTGCTGTGTGTGACTCTTTGTACTCTGTTTCACACCTTGGCCCTGAAGAACTCTATCTTGTTCGACTGTATTCATGTATATGGTTGAACGACAATTGAACTTGAGCTTGAACTAGATCAGTTGCAGTCAGGGTTGGAGAAATGGTAGATGGAATTTAACTCAGCCAAATGTGAAGTATTGCACTTTAGCAGATCAAATGTAAAGGGATAGTACATGGTAAATGCAAGGCCCTTCACAGTGTTGATGTGCCAAAGGATCACGGGGTCCTTTATTAGTGAGGGAACTGAGTCTAAGTTGGGAAGTTATGTTGCTTCTTTATTGCACTCTAGTTAGACCGTACCTGGAGCACTATATTCATTTCTGGTTCCATGAAGGACACTGAGGATCTGCAGAAGATGCACAAAAGGCTCACCAGGATGCTGCCTGGATTAGGAGACATGACCTATAAAGAGAAGTTGGACAAACTTTGGTTGTTTTCTCTGGGGTAGAGGAGGCTGAGAGGAGACTGAGTAGAGAGCCAATATCTTTTTCCCAGGATTGAACTAACCACTACAAGAGGGCATTTATTTAAGGTGAGTGGGGGTAAATTCAAAGGAGAATTGCAGGACATGTTTTTTGCATGAGACATGCCACTGGAGTGGTGTGAAAGGCAGATATAGACTCCTCCAGGTGCCTCTTAGATCTTCACATGTAAGTGCAAGAAGCAGAAGGCTATGGACATTGTACAGGCAGAAGCAATTAGTTTAGTCGAGTATTTGATTATTAATTTAATTAATTAGGTACAACACGTTGGCCAAAGGGCCTGTTCCTGTGTTGTACTTTTCTATGTTTTATACTTCAATTGAGATGAGGCCTCCTAAGGTGGTGCCTTCTGCAAGGTTACATATAGATGGAGTTTGTGCAGAATTTGACCTCACAATTGTGAATGTTTTGTCGCTATATAAATTGCTGTGGGTCAAATTTGTCTAGGTGGCTGGAATTAATGTGTACCATGATCAGCCTCTTGAAATACTTCATCTTGATGATGGATGCAAGAGCCACCTTATTTTCCTTTGGCACCAGGATGATAGTGTTTTCTCGTAAAACAGATGGAACCTCAGAATGAAGTAGAAGGTTAAAGATATCTACAGATACTCTTGCCAGCTCCTCCATGCAGGATCCGAGGACAAAGGTAGGGACTCTGTGTGGCAGTCGATTTCCATGGCTCCGCCATCAGGAAGACTGCTATGACTTCTGTTACGACGACTCTGGGTATGGATGCATCAAAGGTTGATGGGGTGGGTGTCATCAGTTCACTGACCTTGTCCTCCTGATTTGACTATAATTCATCATTATTCTGTGCTTTAATTCCCACTGGCAAGCAGGCAACCTGCCACCAACCATTTAACTATGCCGGAAGCTGCCTGCACTTGCAAATTGCAGAGGTGTACTGAATGGTATTAGAAGTAGTCCAGCAGGATATGATCCAGCATTCAAGAAACATTGCTGCACATAAACCAACCTTCACATCTTTGCATAAGCGACTCTACCTTCAGTTTGGTTCCATCAGTTTTCTTCGTGTGTGATATGATTTCATGTCTCTGAGCAGCCTTAAAGCTTCTAATTTATATAAAATTGCAAATTGCTCATTTACATACATTAACAATCTTTCTTAAAGTCCAAATAGTTTTTAGTTGTCAGTACAACAGTCTCAAGGTAAGCAGCTGAAAAGAGCTCTGGAAATCAGGATTAAATCTGAGCCTTTGGCACTGAGAGTCAAGTGAAATACTGTGCTCTTCTGTGAGACCATAAAATATCGTGTAGGAGCAGAATTAGGTCATTTGGCCTGTCGCATCTGCTCCATCATTTCATGATGGCTGATCCAATTTTCCTCTCAGACCCAGTCTCCTGCTTTCTCCTGTATCCCATCATGCCCTGACCACGGATGACTCTATCAACTTCTGCCTTAAATATAAATAAAGACTTGGCCTCCACAGCTGCCTATGGCAAAGAATTCCACAGATTCACCACCCTCTGGCTAAAGAAATTCCTCCTCATCTCTGTTCTAAAAGGACACCCCTTTATCCTGAGGCTGTGTCCTCTGATCTTAGAATTCTCCTACCAAAGGAAACATTATCTCCACACCCACTCTATTAGGCCTTTCACCATTCTATAATTTTCAGTGAGGTCACCCCTCAGTCTCCTGAATTCTGGTGAATACAGACCCAGAGGCATCAAACGCTCCTCATATGAAAAGCCTTTCAATCCTGGAATCATTTTCATGAACCTCCTTTGAACACTTTCCTGTTTCAGTACATCCTTTCTAAGATAAGTGGTCCAAAACTGCTCACAATACTCCAAGCAAGACCTCACCAGTGCTTTATAAATTCTCAACATTACATCCTTGCTTTTATATTCTAGTCCTCTTGAAATGAATAATAAACATTGCATTTGTCTTCCTCACCATGGACTCAACCTGCAAATTGACCTTTAGGGAATCCTGCACAAGGACTCTCAAGTTCCTTTGCGCCTCAGTTTTTTGTATTTTCTCTCCATTAAGAAAATAGTCTACTCTTTCATTTCCTCTGCCAAGTGCAAAACCGTACCCTTCACAACACTATTACATTTGCCATTTCTTTGCCCATTCTCTGAATGTCTAAGTCCTTCTGTAGCCCCTCTACTTCCTCAAAACTAACTATCCTCCACCTATCTTCATATCATCAGCAAACTTTGCACAAAGTCATCAATTCCATCAACCAAATTACTGACGTATAACGTAAGAAGTATTGGTTGCAACAGAGACCCCTGTGGAACACCACTAATCAGCAGCAGGCAGCCAGAAAAAGGCTCCCTTCATTCCCACTCTTTGCCTCCTGCCAATCAGCTACAACTTTATCCATTCTAGAGTCTTCATGTAATACCAAGGGCTTATAACTTGTTAAGCAGCTTCATATGTTTCACCTTGTCAATGGTCTTCTGAAAATCCAAATATA
The DNA here is from genome assembly GCF_963921235.1 of Mobula hypostoma. Taxonomy (NCBI): domain Eukaryota; kingdom Metazoa; phylum Chordata; class Chondrichthyes; order Myliobatiformes; family Myliobatidae; genus Mobula; species Mobula hypostoma. Next base: position 199,189,403 of record NC_086097.1, read on the forward strand.
CAACTTCAACCGATTTTCCTTTGTCTACCCTGCTCGTTATTTCTTCAAAGAATTCCAACAGATTTGTCAGACAAGATTTTCACTGAGGAAACCATGCTGACAATGGCCTACTTTATCATGTGCCACAAAGTATGCCAAAACCACCCCCTTCCCTACATTTTCCCAACCACTAAGGTCAGACTAACTTCCCTACAGCACTTTTTCTTCTGCCTCTTTCCCTTCTTGAAGAATGGCATGGCACTTGCAATTTTCCTGTCACTGGAATCATTCTACAATCTAGTGATACTTAAAAGATCATTACTAATGCCTCCACTATCTTTTCAGCCATCTTTTTCATAACTCTGGAGTGTACACCATTTGGTCCAGGTGACTTATCAACCTTCAGACCTTTAAGTTTCCCAAGAACCTTCTCCCTAGTTATGGTAACTTCACACATTTCATACCTTTGACACCTGGAACTTCCACTATACTGCAAGTGTCTTCCAGAGTGAAAACTGATGCAAAATACTTATTCAGTTTGTCCCCATTACTACCTCACCAGCATCATTTTCCAGGGGTCTGATATCCACTCTCACCTCTCTTTTACACTTTATGTATCTGAAGAAACTTTTGGTATTTGTTATATTATTGGATAGTGTACTTTCATAATCCTTCTTTATCTTCTTAATGATTTTTTAATAGCTTCCAGTTGGTTTTTAAAAGATTCCCCATCCTCTAACCACATTAACTTTTGCCCTATTATATGCACTCTCTTTGGCTTTTATATTGACTTTGACTTCTCTTGTTTGGCACAGTTTGGTCATCTTTCCTTTAGAAAACTTCTTCATCTTTGGGATGTATGTATCCTGTGCTTTCCGTATTGCGTCCAGAAGTTCCAGTCATTGTCGATCTGCCATTATCCCTGCTAAATTCTGGTCAACTCTTCTTTCATGCCTCTGTAATTCCCTTTACTGCACTGTAATACTGATACGTCTTCCCCTTCACAAATTTCAGGGTGAATGCGATCATTTTCCTCTAAGGGTTCTTTTACCTTAAGCTCGCTAATGAATTCCAGTTTATTGCACAGCACCCAGTCCCGAATAGCTGATCCTCTAGTGGGCTCAACCATGAGCTGCTCTAAAAAGCCAACTTGTAGGCTCTCTAGAAATTCCCCTTCCTGGAATCCACCACCAACATGATGTTCCCAATCTACCTGTATAATGAAGCCCCCCATGACTATTGTAACATTGCCCTTTTGGCATGCATTTGCTACCTCCCATTGTAATTTGAAGGTCACATCCTTACTGCTGTTTGGGAGTTTGTATACAACTTCCATCAGGGTTTTTTTACCCTTGCAGGTCCTTAGCTCTCTCCATAATGATTCACCTTCTGACTCTATGTCACCTCCTTCTAATGATTTGATTTAACTTTTTATCAGCAGAGCATAACGCTCCCAGCTATAATCTTTCAGCCATGATTCAGTGATGCCTACAACATCATACCTGCCAATCTGCAACTGTGCTGCAAGTTCCTCTATCTTATTTCATATACTGTATGCATTCAGGTACAACCCTTTCATCCTGTATTCACCCTTTTCAATTTTGTTGCTCCATGCTCAACCTTTTGATTTCTAACTTTGTCTGAGGTCTTACCAACATCTCCCTCCACATTCTCTCCACTAACTGTTCTGGCATTCTGGTTCCCATCCCCCTGCAACTCTAGTTTAAAACCCACCATGCAGCATAAACAAACATTCCTGCTATAATGTTAGTCCCCCTACAGTTCAGGTGCAAATGATCCTCTCTCTGTAGGTCCCAACGATCCAATAATCTTCTGTCCTTCCTCCTACACCAGCTCCTTAGCCACGTATTAAACTGTATCGTCTTCCTAGTTTTAGCCTCACTAGCACGTGGCAAGGGGAGCAACCCTGAGATCACAACCCTGGAGGTCCTGCCCTTTAACTTAGCACCTAACTCCGTGAACCCTCTATGCACAACCTCATTACTCATCCTACTCATCTGTAACATTGATTTTAGGATGATTAGTATATGATTTCCAGATTTTGCTCTACTCTTTCATTGGGATGGTATGGTAGTGTAGTGGCTAACACAACACTTTACAGTACAAGTGACCTGGGTTTATCTCCCGCCACTGTCTGCAAGGAGCTTGTACATTCTCACTTTGGCCACATTGGTTTCCTCCGGGTGCTCCAGTTTCCTTCCACAGTCCAAATACATATTGGTTGGTAGGTTAATTAGTCATTGATTAGGCTAAGGTTAAATTGGGAGTTGCTGGGCAGCATGCCTTGAAGGGTTGGAAGTGCTAATTCCACACTGTATCTCAATAAAATAAAAATAAAAAATAAAAGCTTGAAGTAATATTAGCTGGGAAAAGGAGTGAAGGAGACGCGCTTGGATACTTAAGTTCTTACCATCTTGAAGATGAACTTTGCAAGTGGCTGTATTTTGTGAAAGGCAAATATGAATAACAATGAAAATTGTTCTAACTGTTTAAGAAGAGCAACAAAGTAAAAAGACTTCTATTTATAGACCATCTTTCACAACCTTGGGATGTCTCAAACCATGTTTCAGCCAATGAAAATTGTTTAATGTTAGTTACTATTTTATTTTCTTATCTTCTGGCGAAGCTGATCTCCTTTCTAGGAAACCTTAGCGAGAAGCAAAGATTTGTGAACTTGCTACTCCAACAAGTTCATAAAGCAAGTTTGATATTTTAACTTGGAAATAACAATGGATGTTGGGCTCTGCACACACTCTAACCATACCAAATCTGACATTTCAAAGGCATTTTTCACATAAAAGCTGTAGTTGCTGCTAACAGATGTTTTCAGTTGTACATACCAGAAAAAAAGTTGACTTAAAAATTCTTAACATTCAATGTCCTTATCGATGCTAACAACATACAGATGTATTGATAATTACAATGAGTGGCAGATTCACTGGGATTTAGGGAGGAAATATTCTATTAGAATAATCTAGAATATCATACAGAGTCTGGGAATCACACAGGGAAATAGTTAAATATATTTTATTTAGAGATACAGTGTGGTACAGACCCTTGTAGCAATGAGCCACACCACCCAAAAATCAATTTCTTCCCTTAATCACAGGACAATTTACAATGGCCAATTAACTTACCAACTGGAATGTCTTTGGACTGTGGAAGGAAACCAAAGCACCTGGAAGAAACCCATGCGCTTATGGGAAGAACATACTAACTTTCTTAGAGGACGTTGGAATGGAACTTAAAACTCCGAGCCCCCAGCTGTTATAGCATTGCCATAACGCTACACTATCGTGACGCTCCAGAATGAATCTGAAAAATTCTTCGTAGTGTTGGATAGTCAAAAGTTGTTTCATATTGACTCTGGTTTATATTACAGGCAACTGCATTTGAAGGACATTTGGACCGATACTTAAGAAAGTATAGAGGGATATGGGTTTAATGTGGATAAGTGAGATTAGTGTAGATAGTCATCACAGTAGGCATGGGTGAGGTGGCTGTAAGTGTCTATCTGTGCTGAATGGATGTGTGATTTTTCATTCCACTCAGACCGATCTCTCTATGGCCTCCAGCACTGATATAATGAGACCTTATGTCAGGTTGAGAAACAACACCTCCTCTTCTGTTTGAACACTTACAGCCTTCTGGAGTCAATATTGAATTTTATGACATTACGTACTAACTTTATTTGGATGTGTCAGAACTGCCCTTTTCCTCTAACTTATCCATCTGTGATTTGACTCAGTTTTTTCCTCTCTATAGCACAGATTGACATATTGTGCATGTTCTACATCCTTATGTTTTTCAGCATGGATTCCTTTATTTGTATAAGGTGTCTTTAACTGCCCCTATTAACCCAATAACTTGATAACCTCTATGATTTATCTTCATGTAGTTCTGTCCTCATCCAGTCAAAGAAATTCCCTTCATCCTTTCCCCTTGCCCCACCCTTAACAGCCTAAGGAATTTTTTCTCTCTTTCTTCAAAATGTCAGCTTTGCTTCTCTTTCCACAGAAGCCGGCGGACCCGTTCAGTATTGCTGACATTTTTTTTTAGCTTTTGTTTATCTAGGATTTATAATTTCTGATTTTTATTGCTAATAGTGGAATGGCAAATGCCAGTTAATCAAAATTTTGGATTTAACATGTAATACATATTTATATATGCAACACATGCAAAATGCTGGAGGAACTCAGCAGGCCAGGCAGCATCTATGGAAAAGAGTATAGTCGATGTTTCGGGCCAAGATGATTCGGGTCTCAGCATTTTGTGTGTGTTGCTTGGATTTCCAACATCTGCAGGTTTTCTCTTGTTTATGCCTTTTTGTATTCCTAGATTATAGTAAAATAATACGCACAAAGTAACATATAAAGATGTTACTTTATATGCATAAAGTAACATCTGGGAATGGCAGCAACCTCTAAATATGTGGTTTACTTGGGGTTCTTCTCAGACCTCAAGAGAATAAGTTACCATAATGAGGTGTTCAGCTATTGGCTTTTTCAGCAGCCCTTTGAGGCCACATACTGTACCTTAGAACTTATCTTGCTAACGGACGCACAAAATAAATCGAGATAAAGCACGTGTTTAAGCAATGGCGGCTAGAATGCAGTTCCGGGGGAGGAGCTTGGCTGCTTGGGGCAAGCGCTGCGTTTTTTTCGCACGCTGCCATTTTTCACGTGCTGCATTTTTTGTAACAGTGAAAAAACCTTCTGTTAGCGAAAACAGGGTACAAATGTAGGTCTTTTGTAACACTGAGGTTTCGTGAAGCGAACGTTGGAAAAGCGGGGGACACCCGTACTCCATATATCTGGAACTGGGAATTTGGTTGTGTGACGATAAGTACTGAACAGTCCTTAACACATTAATGTTTGTTTCCACCTGAATCATTTGATTGACAGTTTGGTAAAGCTGTAACGAGAATTAATGTTGGAAGCAATTATTCTTAAGACTGGTTATCAAAAAGGGTTAACAACTAAGTACATAGCATGAGATGCATGGAAAAAGCATATAATAAATATGAGCCAGAGAAATATTGAAGAACTTATATAGACCTGATCAATGATAACAACATAGCAAATGGTTGAGGAAGGTACAATAACAACTTTCAAAAGACATTTGGACAGGGACATGGATAGGAAAGGTATAGAAGATTAAGGGTTGAACACTGGCATATGGGATTGAATTGGATGGGACATCTTGATTGATGTGGACAAGTTGGGCCAAAAAGTCTGTTTCAGTGCTGTATGACTCCTGAATGTGCCAAAATTTATTGATTTCTGTTTTGAATTAACTCCAATAATTGATGCTCCACGGCCCTATGGGGTAAAGAATACCAAAGATGATCTCCCCTCAAAGTAAAGGACTTTTTTCCTCATTGCAGTCTTAAACTTCAATTCTTTGTTTTGAGACTGAAACCCACTTCTAGACACTTTAACCAAGGAAGGGTTCCTCTGCACATAACATGTGGGCACCTATCGATCTTTTGCATGTACAATGAGGCCACCTTTCAATCTACATTCCACTTCGAGACCAGGCACACTCAGTCTCTCCATTAAGCCAGGAGCCAGTCTGGAAGAATTCTATTTCACATCCTTTAACCAAAGTACATCCTGATTTAGGTAAAAAGACCAAGATTTTAATCAATAGTCTTAACAAGATCCTATGTAATTGCAGTCAGATACCTTTACTGTTGGACTCCTGCAATAAACTTGTGAGTAATAGCCACAATTCAGAAAACAAGTAAAGGATAAAGAAAAATTGATAAGCTTTAAAATGATGAGAAGGTACAATCAGCATTGCTGGGTGACGTAGTTGACAAAATTGCTGCCTCACAGATCCAGTAACCTAAGTTCAATCCTGACCACCAGGGCTGATATATGGACGTTTCTGAATTTGCACATTCTTACTGTGATTGTGTGGAATTCTTCCTGGTGTTCCAGTTTCTCCACACATCACAAAGGCACTTGGATCGAAAAGTTACTTGGCCAAGGTAAATGGTTAAATGGATTCTAGTGAAGAGTCATAGTTATAGAAACCTAGAGCACAGAAACAGGCCTTTCAGCCCATCTAGGCCATGCTGAACTATAAATCTGCCTAGAGCCGTTGAAATGTACCTGGACCATAACCCCGCCCCACACCCCCGCGACTCTTGCCATCCATGTACCTACCCAAATTTATCTTAAAAAACCCACATTCCTCACTTGTGATGGCAGCTCGTTCCACAGTCTCACAACCTTCTGAGTGAAGATGTTCCCCTCATGTTCCCCTTAAACATTTAATCTTTTATTCTTAACCGATGACCTCTAGTTTTAGTTTCACCCATTGTCAGTGGTAAAAGCCTGCTTGCATTTAACCTATCTATACCTCTCATAATTTTGTATACATTATGGGAGTTCCAGTCAATATGTGGAAAGTTAACACATAAATTGGTAGAATTGATTGGAATATGAGGAAATTAGATAGCTGGAAAAATTAATGGGGGAATGGGATTGTCCTGTGCCCTGGCAGGGCTCAATAGGCTGAATAGCTGCCTTTTCTGTTGTACATGCGGGAATATAAGGAAACTGATTTCTCTAATCCAAAACAAGGAGGCATAAGATAGGGACTGTGTACTAGAGAACACATTTGTCTCCACATACAGACTTACACTGCAGACACGTGGTCAGTACCTGTGCCCCTGAACGGAAAGTTGTATGCTTTTGGTCAAAGGTTCTTGCACTAGATACCACACTTTCACTTCAAAGAGGACATCATTAACACCAATCATAAACAAGAGCAAATCTTCAGATGCTGGAAATCCAAGCAACACACACAAAATGCTGGAGGAACTCAGTAGGCCAGGCAGCATCAATGGAAAAGAGTATAGTCGATGTTTCAGACCAGGACCCTTCATGAAATATCAACTAAACTCTTTTCCGTAGATGATGCCTGGTCTGCTGAGTTCCTCTAGCATTTTGTCTGTGACCCTTTGTTGAGTTTTGTCAGTGTCTGAGATGATGAGTTATGGAGTTTACATATTCAGAACGTATAAACTGAGCCAATCAAACAATCACACAATAGTTCTACAAAATTCAGGACAAACCCAGGGCAGACTATGGTTGCCAGTGAACATGCTAACTCACGTTTTATTTGAACTCAGCATGGTAATGAATGCAAGGATGTGGCTCATCTGGAATACTACCCCTTGACTACACACCAGCAAGTGATAATAAAAACTAACAGTTCAGATAACAGACTCAAATTTCTCTACACAGTTGAGAATATGTGTAATCCACAGCTACATGAAATAATGACACAACATTTGTCTATTATTATCAGGTTTAAATGTAATAATGACGTGGATCTATGTCCACAGTTTCAATAACATTTTGCTTTCCAGTAGTAATTTCAAAATATGAGAATTAAATATATTGAATTCTCTATCTCTGAATAACTCACTGTTGTTAGCAAGCTATTAGAACTCAAACACTAATCCTAAATGTCATAAACTTATTCATTTCCATAGATGCTACTTGACCTGCTGAGTTCTTCTAGTATTTTGTATGTGTTACTCTGGATTTCCAGCATCTGCACAATCTCTTGAGTTTATAAAATTCAGATTTTGTAAGTTGGCACATTTTACCATAAAGTTTCAAATTGATCTTTCAGATGTGATTATTGAATAGTTTAATCTGATATTGTTAATACTTTGAGAAGTTCCCGACAGCTTTTAATTCCTGATACGCTAATTCACATTCAAAGAGTCTTAATCTCCAATCTATAAACTAAATATATAGTAATCTTGGGCAAATTATTGCCGAAGATAACTTTAAAAGTTGAGGCAATAATTCATAAAAAAAGATCACTTATTGTGAACAAATTCATATTTTTCCACTTGTCTGTTCAATGACAAAGCTCCAAGTACAAAAAGTCCCCTCACAAGTATACCCACTGCTAGGCAGAAAAGAAATGTTTTACGAATTATATTTTGTTTCCAATCATTATATTTAATAAATCTGTCTGCAGCAGGCCACTAAACATTTTCTTTGTCCTTGAAAAGACAATGTAAGCCAAAGAGGTAAGCTGTAGTATAATTTCTGGCACTACACATAAACATTGGGGTGTAAGGAGTGTCTAGGGAGTGGTAGCACCTCTGGTGAAGGAGCTTGCTGTGTCCATTCTGGGACAGCTCACTCACCTTTGGTCCCAACCAGACACTCTTCTTTCACCTGTGGCTCCAAGTAGCTGCTTGTATGTGACAGTGGCCACACCCCGGTACATTGCTCAGACAGGCAGGCTTAACCAGGTGAAGGTAGCTGGTGGCCTCACACCCTGGTGAGATAGGGACATGCTTGTCCTAGCATGTAAAGTCAGTTCCAGCGAACTGGCAGATGAGATCTTCAGTGTGATCCAACGGTCAGGAAGGCAGCACTGTAACACTCAGTGGAGAGTGAAGGGCATGATGAGGTTCAGACGACATCATAATCATCCACTGCAACCAAGGAAGACCCTTGTGATGCTTGTTTGCAATGGCTTTTTCACTTTAAAAACACTCCTTCATGGGTTTTTCGGTCATCATCGAATATGATGCACAACCACCACACATAAACATTGTCATCATATCATCAGTGAAATCTCTTGAACATTTCAATGGTTATAACTTACAAATTTGATTGGGTTCTTCTGAGGAGCTAACAAAAGTGATTGATAAGAATGGGGCAGTGGATTTTGTCTACAAGCATATTAATAATACACTTAGCTGCCTCCTGATTATCTGATCCAGAAGTTTAAGATTCATATTAGTTGGTAGTATGTGTTGTGTTTCAGAAATGGCCTGCTCATGTAAGACAGGGGGTTGTGGGAGGAAATTCTGGCTGGAGATATGTAGCCAGTGGTGTTTCATAGGGATCAGTATTTGGGTGAAGACATGGCTAGTAAGTTTACAGGTGACAAAAGATTAGTGGAGTACTGGGTAGTGAGTGCCATCAAAAGATACAACAGAATATAGGTAGAGAAATGGCTGATGGAGTTTAATCAGAGCATGTGTAAGGTGTTACACTTTTCGAACGAAAGCAAAATATTTACAGGAATGATATACAGAAGGATCTTAGGCTCCAAATCCATAGGTCATTGAAAGCTACCATACAAGTAGATAGGGTGGTAGAGAGGGTTTATGGCATGCTTGCTTTCTTTGGTAGGGGCAATTCTGATTGCCTCATTACAGGGATGCAGCAGTATCAGATCCTGACAATCTCATTATAAGAAAGACGTGGCAGCATCAGAACAGGTGGAGAAGAGGTTTACTAGGGTGCCGCCTGGATTAGATGGTATGAGATTTGAGAGGCTGGACAAACTTGGGTAGTTTTCTCTAGAGCATTGGAAGCTGAAGGGAATCTTGATAAACATTTCTAAGATCATGAGATAAATAAATAGGGTGGACAGTCAAAATATGTTCCCGTGGTAGAAGACATGAAATTAAGGGGGGTGTTAATCAAAGGGGGGGGGATAGAGTATCCTTTTTAATATGGTGATTGGTAGTTGCATGGAACAATCTGCCAGAGATAGTGGCAGCAGATAAGATAGTTTTGTTTAAGAGGTTGTTAGATACACGAGTATATAGGGAATGGAGTGATATGGATCACATACTGTACAGGCAGATTAGTATCAGACTACCTTGGCATCACATTTGGCACAGACATCAGGTCAAAGGGCCAGTTCCTGTGCTGCACTGTTCACTTGTTTATGTCTATTTCTTTTTTAATTATCGTTCCTTTTTTTATTGGCTTGGGGCTGCTGAGCCCCAGAGCCTTGCCTGAGAACTTGTACTGGATATTCGACCACAAAGTCAATGCATATATGAGAGATCAGACTGAGCTTTAACTCCTTCTCCAGTTTCAAAGGAAACTTTTTTTATTCTTGCATTTTTGGAAAGAGCAAAAACAAATGTAATTTGATAGATGATTATAATGTAGAACACAATAAGGTAAAGAGTGTTTTTGTGTGCATCAGAGACTATCATTGCCAACTTGACCAACAGCAATCAAACTTTGAGGATAAGAATAAAGACAGGTCAGGCCCATTTTTTTTTTCTGCGTATGAAATGCATGCTGTGGATTGAAGGTTTGTCAATGTTTTATAATTAACTGTGGACAGAATTTAAATATATAAAATAATTCTATCACAATTCTGTCTGTGCACATTCTTTTGGGCATAAGTCACAGTCTTATTTTGTATGTTTGTACTGCAATTCAATTGACTTGCTGTTCGTGGAAAGAAAACGCCATAATTTTATTCAATCCCTAAAGGTTCCTTTGGAGAGAATTTCTGAACTTTAACTATATTAAAGAGAAGCTGTTGTGGGAATTGTAATTACTTAGCTAATATTTGTCTGGAATAGCTTTCAAAAGATTTGTCTGAGTAATTCTGTTTATGAGATTTATTTGATTTTTAGAGGAGCAGTTTATTTTTTTGCAGGGACAAAAACCTCAGAGCACATCCGCACTACAAAACCAAAGTGCAACAGCTGTAACAAAAAAACATAAACATATTCAGTGCTTATTCCTAAAATATTTAACTGACACTTGATGTGTATAGCACTTAAAATTCAGAAAACACTCTTCAAATGGTTCACTTGAGTGCTATAATATAATGAATTACTCCACAAACTGATTTTGTTTTTTCTGAGGAGGCACTCTGTACTACCAATTGTTTTCTAGATACTCACAAGGCTCTGTCCATCTGTTCTTGTTTGGTTTATAGTACAAGTCTTGATGTCTGTAAATGCTATATCAGATGTATGCAAATTGCCATTGAGTGATGAAACCTGTTGCAGCTTGCTGCAAGTTAATAGTGTAAAGGTGGCATCTGGGCAACAGTGAAATGCCAAACTCATTAAAACCTTCCAAAAATAGGTGAATGTAGTTCCAGTTCCATATTGCATTCTCAAGTCACCCTGTATTCAGATAACTAGGTAGCAGTTTCTGAAAGAAATGATATTTATTTCAGTACTTTAAAGTTGAGTCTACATGGTATTTGTATCAAGTAGCTAAACGTCGATGGTTTTGTTTCCTACCTATCACCTGAATTTGCCAGTTCTTTTTTTAAACTCACATCAAATCCGTTAGAGTGAAGGGAAAGGCTGGCAGGATTATTGAACCCTGGTTGGTGTGGGTAATCGAGGCTCTAGTCAAAAAAGAAAGGAGGCATATATCAGGTAGAAATAGCTGGAATCAAGCAAGTCCCTTGAGTATAAGGAATATAGTAATATTCTGAGGTCTTTGTCGGTCAGAATTGAACATGGATATCGTGTCCTAGCTGTCTAGATATGCAAGCCTGGGCAGTACGATATGGAAAGCAAACTGTTGCCCATGTAGCAAGCTCCCCCCTCCATGCATCTGATGAACCCAAAGGAATGGCAGAGACCAATACAGTTTGGTGCCAGCAGCATCGCAGGAGCTGCTAGTCAGCATTGACCGCAATGAAGGACTGCCTTATGGACTCCAGCTCTGGATTTTTCCCATGGGATTTACTCCTGAAACCTTCCCCAAGAGTGGGTATAGCCGCAATCAGCAGAGTTTGAGATCAGAGTTTTCCTTCTCCTAGATAAGCTGCCAACCATAGCTGACGAGCCCCATCTGCCTGAAGTGACTGGTTTTAAGGTGCCAGTAACTGCTGCCATTGCCTCTTCCAGTAGAAAATGTTCCACCGGGCTTAGTAGCTAAGCTACACATGAAGGTCAGGATCTGGACTTGGTTGTCAAAGGCTATTTGAGGCGCACACCATTGGGAACATTTAATAGGTAGTAGGAGCTTGTCCCTATTACCACCCCCCGGTGATAACAATCTTATGGAGCCTATAGTAGTAGAACACTTTAGAAGAAAATCAGGAGGACCTATAGGAACATGAGTTGTCCTTGGCAGATAAGATACAGATTAATCCTAAGTGATTCATAAACCATATTAAGAGCAAAAGGTTAGCTAGGGAAAGTCCAATTAAGGGTCGGTGTGGTTACCTATCTGTGGAGTCCTGAGAGATTAGGCATGGTTTTAAATAAATACACTTCATCTGTATTGACTGTGGAGAATGCTATGAGGAAGTTCATTGTTTTAGGGAAGAGAACAGTGGTGCTCTGAAATATATTGACATTACAAAAGGGCAGGTGTCGATGGCTGTGAAGCATATAAAGGTGAATAAATCTTTGGGCTTGATCTAGGACACAATGGAAAAAAGCTGGGGCTCCAGCTAAGGTTTTATATCTTCATTAGACAGAAGTAAGGTACCAGAAGACTGGAGGATAGCTAATGTTGTGTCTTTATTTAAGAAGGGTCGCAATGATAGGCCAGAAAACTACAGGTTGGTAAGTCTAGCATCAATGGCGAGAAAGTTACTGAGGTGTATTATGAGACGCAGGATCTGTCTGCATTTGGAAGGCAATGATTTAAATAGTGATAATGACAAGGCTTTGTGCAGGGGAAATAGCACCTCACATGCTTGATTGAACTTTAAATGAAGTAACTGACAGGATTGATGAGGACTGGGTGACACATTTTCCCTACGTGGACTTTAGTGAAGTCTTTTGCAAGAGCCTGCATGATAGGCTACATGGAAGATTGTATCACAGGAGATCCAGGCTGAACAGGCCAAATCGATACAAGTTTGGGTTGGTGGTAGGAGTGAGAGGGAGGTATTGGAGGGCTGTTTATCAGATTGGAGGCCTCTGGCTAGTGGTTTACCTCAGGGATCAGTGCTAGGTCCATTGTCACATATAAATAGTTTGGATGAGAATGTAAGTGGCATCATTAGTATGTTTGACAAGTATAGTGGACAACGAAGAGAAAGATGCAGTGGTATCCAGATCAATGGGGAAAGTGGGAAAGAAATGGCAGATGGAATTTAACTCAGTCAACTACATAGTGATGCGTTTTGGAACATTAAACCAGAGCAGGACATAGTGAATGACTAGGTTTTGGGGAGAGCTGTAGAATACATGGACTAAAGGGTACAAATAGATAGTTTGATGGAAGTGATAGCACAGTCAGACAGAATGGTGGAGAAGGCCTTTGTTAATCTGGGCATTGAGCAAAGAGTTGGGATGTCATATTACAGCTGTGCCAAACGTTGAAGAGACCACAGTAGGAATCTTGACTGCAGTTGTCACCTAGCTATAGGAGGGTGTAGCTGAGTCAGAGAGGGTGCAGTAAATATTCACGGTGTGTCTCCAGGACTGGGAAGCTTAGTTTATAAGGAGAGATTGGATTGGCAATGTCTGTTTCGCCAAGAACGAAGAACACTAAGGTATGGCCATGTAGAGATTTATAAAATTGATGTGTAGGGTAGAGTAGATAGCAATGCTCTCTATGTGAACCAACTATTGTTCTGAGCAGGAAATTTTTAGATGGTCTGAAAGCTGAGTAGCACTTTAAATGTTTTTTTTCTAATATGCATGATATGAATATTTGTAAAAAGTAAGTCTTTCACATTTTGTAAACTTTTAAACATAGACAGCGTCAGCGTTCAGTGGGCCAGTGATTTATTAACCATGAGCTATCAACTTCCGCTCTGTGTTTATTGTTACAATTTGTAACAGTGTTGTACTTGAAACACTGACAATGTAAATACATTGAAGCTTTAAAATGTTTCAAAGTAAAGGTTGTGGTACATTTATTATTTAGAAAATTTATGGATTATTCTCATTAACATGTAACTAATTACATAATATTTCACAATTATATTAACAGATTTTAAAACTATATTAGCATTTTCAAAATAATATGAAGACATATAAAAGAAAATTCCAGCTGTGCAGCAACAAAGTCTATGTGTGAGGGAGCCTTTCAGTTATTGTGTGGCTGCTCACCCACGCACCTTAGAGGGAACAGTGGTAGATAGTCTTTTCCCAGGGTAGCAAACTCCAAAACTACAGGGAATTAGTTTAAGGTGAGAAGGCAAAAATCTAAAGGGGACCTGAGGTGCAGGTTTTCACCATACTGGTGATGGGGTTATTCAATGAGCTGTTGGAAGAGGCAGTAAAGTAGGGTACAGTTGCAAGGTATACATTAAGATATTTGGACGACTACATGGATGGGAATGATTCTGTTGGATCTGGGCCAAATGCAAGCAAATGGGACCAGCTTAAGCAAGGCACCTGAGTTGACATGGACTCAAAGGCCCATTGCTGTGTCGTACAACTGTAATTCTATCTCCTATGTGCTGTTCTTTGTGGGGCTAAGGTAGTGAGGCAACATCAGTCATGAGAATCATACTGGGCAGCTCTTTGTCTCCAGGCCTTGCAGCAAATAAAGGATGGTCAGGATTGACGTCTTGGACGCACAGGAAGTAACCTGCCAGGTGATACCACCTGAAGATGATTCACCCTAACATTCAAGTTCATCTATGTGCAGAAACAACAGGTTTCCAAGATAATCCCTATTATATCTATTGTTGGTATTTTTAAAACACTTCAAAGTTACTCAAGAAAGTCTCTGAATATTTATGTCTGCTCATTCAAAAAATGGCAAGAAATATCTAGCAAATACATCAAACTCCAGTGCAGAGCTTTATTATGCACACAAAATAATTATTTGTCCTCATCAAAGATTTCATTGCTTTTATCATGGATGCCTTCCACGAACCAAAGTATTAGGCTGTGATTACTCTAAAATAAGCAGGATATGAGGTAGAATAGAGAAATGCTGAGACAGGACGGTGACGAAAGTAGACTAGTAAAACACTGGTTTAAATATCATTATGTAACTGCCAATTTGTTTTATTTTGATCAAGTTATGCCTGATTTTGCTGTGCTGATGTAACATAGATGAGGGTGTGTCTTTACCCAGGTTAGCAAAGAAATCAACTGACATGCAATAGAAGAAAGTCAGTCATAATCTAAATGAGGTCCCAGAAGCAGCAATTAAAAAATCCATAAGTGGAATGTATTAAAGGCAACCTTCTGAAATATCTGAAATATGAAAGGCTAAGTCTCTACTATCCAGGCCTTTTGTTGAAATAAGGGTGCTTTCACTATTGCTCATGCCTTTGTACCACAATTTATGGATTGTATAGTACTTTGTCCATTTTAACTTAATTTACTTCATCTTAGGTTAGCCCTTACGCATGCTACATGTAAAATTATGTGCAACATTGCTCTGGCTTTTGTGATATTGTTTTAATAATTTAGTATTTAGCATAAAAAAAATAATAAAGAAACAATAATGCTCAGATCTG
The DNA here is from genome assembly GCF_963921235.1 of Mobula hypostoma. NCBI lineage: Eukaryota > Metazoa > Chordata > Chondrichthyes > Myliobatiformes > Myliobatidae > Mobula > Mobula hypostoma. Next base: position 199,204,610 of record NC_086097.1, read on the forward strand.
GCACTCTTCTCATCTGGAGTTAATCTTAAACTTGCTAAATCTCCTCCTTAGGGATGGTCGCATCTGTTACCCACAGAGTGAAAAGAGAAATCTGTTGGAATAAGGAACATGAGGGATGATAGGCATCACACAATCTGCAGCTCAGCACATGCGTACGTGTATGTGATTGCACGTATGCCAATTCTTTAAACTTTACTTAATTTCATAAGCCATTAGTCACGGTCATTGACATGATAGTAATAGTAAGTAAGAAGCAAACACACGCATGTCTGTGCATTCAGGAAGCAGGCAAATTAATGCTAGAATTCCAATATTTCTTTGTTATGCTGTACAAGATCAGTTAAGTTGAAAAGATTCAGTGGAGTGAAAAGATCTGTTAGAAAGGTAATTACTAACGTGAGGTGAGTGGGTATAAGTTATTATTTGACAGTTTTAATTGTTACTTTAGCAAACATTCATCTTTTAACAATCAAATTCCTAGTAACAATGAAAGTACTAGGGATGGATAGGATTTTCAATGGTTAGATATTTTGAATCCTCACTACTTAAATTTAAATTCACTACTAGTGCTGCCTGTATTGCTTTAGAAAGATTTGAATCCCAGATGAAAAGTCAGAAAAATGAAGGGGAAGCTGAACATGTTCAGGACTTTTATCCAACTCACAACTACACCTCCACTAGATGTCTAATGGTAGATGAGCAAGGAACACTTACAATTAAACATAAGGAAGAATGCAATGCATTCAGTACCTACTATTACTGCTCATCCCTTACCATTGGATCAGTCCTGATCAACAAAATCCCTGAAACCTGAAGGTACGCTCATCTTCCAGGCCACATCCTTCGGATACCAAAAAGCGGCCGGTCGTGAAGCCCTGAGAGCGGGTCCCATTCCTGCAAAGAACCAAAATCAGAGTGTAACTCTAGGCCAGGGTCTTCAAAAGTCCCCCCACACCCTGAAAGGGAAAAAAAGAGATATTAAAGATAGAAATAAAGCTGTTTCTGAAGATGAAAGCAAAGGAATTGCCATTTAGTGCCTCTCAAATTCACCCTGCCTTGCTGGGAATTCATCAACTTTGTCAAAGATATTGATAATATCTTTCATTAGCTGCAGCTGACTTCTCCAGGATGAATGCATGATTGCCACTGACTGTTGACAGTGACTCCACTGATCCACTGGTGTAGAAGAGTGAGAAGGTGAGAAGGAACTTGATTAATATAGATAAGGGGTGTTGACAGCATAGAAGCGGAGAGAATGATTCCTCTTATAGGAGAACCTAGAAAGTAGGGACATTCACTTAAATCAGAAGTGAGGGAATTATTTTCCTCTTGTCATGTGTCTTTAGAACTCCCATCCTCAAAAGTAATGGGAGCAGTATTTTTGAATCTTTATAAGACTGAAGTAAAAATAATTCTGATAAGAAAGATGAGGAAACGTCACCTCAGGTAGATGGGGATGCATTGAGGTTATAATTAGATCAATCATGATTTTTACTGAATGGCAGAAAAATGGCTCCTGTATCTCAGCAATCTTCCCCTGCTCCTAATTTGCATGTTTGTATGGGAAGAAATGAACCAAACTTTGATCTCAGAGTTCAATGAAGCTGAGAACAAGTTTCACCTTGAAACAGTCACCATGTGGAGCAGATACAAGAACATAATGTATTTTTAACTGTTTACATTAGTATAGATACTTTTTTTTCCTCGCAATATACAGACAGCAAACTCACTTCTACTGTAAGCACAAGAGATTTTGCTGATTCTTGAAATCCAGAGCAACACATACAAAATACAAAAAGGAAAGGTGAAAGATGCCATAATAAAAAGGTTGGGGGGGGGGAGGAAAGAGGACAAGAAAGAAGGTGATAGGTGAAGCCAGGTGGATAGGGGAGGTGGGGGATTAAGTAAAAAGCTGGGGGGTGATAGGAGGAAAGGGTAAAGGGCTGGAGAAGAAGGAATCTGCTAGGAATGAAGAGCAGACTATGGGAGAAAGGGAAGGAGGAGTGGCACCAGGGGGAGGTGATCGGCAGGTGTTGAGAGGAGATAAGAATTCAGAGTGGGGAATTGAATAAGCAGGAAGGGAAAGGGAAAAAATTATCAGAAGTTGAAGAAATTGATTTTTATACCATCAGGTTGGAGGCCACTTGGACAGAATATGAGGTGTTGCTCCTCTTCCCTGAGAGTGGCCTCATGGTGGCAGATGAAGAGGCCATGGACTGCTGTTCTGGAATGGGGATGGAGATATGAATTAAAATGGTTGGCCTCTGGGAAATATGTTTTTTTGTGGATAGAGTGGAGGTGCTCAACAAAGCAGCCCCCAAATTACGTTGTGTCTCACCAATGTAGAGGAGGGCACACTGGAAGCACTAGATACGATAGATGACCCAGATTCACAGGTGAGGTGTTACTCACCTGGAAGGACTGTTTGGGGCCCTGAATGGAGATGAGGGTGAAGGTGAATGGGCAGGTGTAGCATTTCTGTCACTTGCAGGGGTACATGCCAGGGTGGAGGTTGGTGGGAAGGGATGGATGGACATGGGACTCAAAGAGGGAACGATCCTTGAAGAAAGCAGAGAGCGGGGGTGGTAAAGATGTGTTTGGTGGTAGGATCCCATTGAAGGTGGCGGAAGTTGCAGAGAATGAGGTGGTAGGTGAGAACAAAAGGAAGATGGGGTGAGTGAGGATGTTGGAGAAATGGAGGAGATGCGGTTGAGGGCAGCATTTATGGTGGAAAAAGAGAAACCCCATTCACTGAAGAAGAAGGACGTCTCTGATGTCCTTGAAAGGAAAGCTTCAATCTGCGAACAACTGTGATGGAGACGAAGGAACTGAGAAAAGGGAATAAAATTTTAATAGGATTCAGGGTGGGAAGAAGTACAGTCAAGATAGCTATGGGAATTGTTAAGTTAATAAAAGATATTGGTAGACACCTTATCTCCAGAGATGGAGACAGAGGGATTGAGAAAGGGGAGAGAAGTATCAGAAACGGACCAAGTGTATTTAAGGGCAGGGTGGAAGTTGGAGGCAAAGTTGATGAAAATGATGAGCTTAGCATGGGTGAAAACATAAAAACATAGAAATCTACAGCACATTACAGGCCCTTCGTCCTATAATGTTCTGCCGACCTTGTAACCTACTCTAGAAACTGCCTAGAATTTCCCTACCGCATAACCCTCTAGTTTACTAAGCTCCATGTACCTAACTAAGAGTCTTTCAAAAGACCCTATTGGATCTGCCTCTACCACCTTTGCTGGCAGTGCATTATAGGCATCACCACTCTGTGTGAAAAACTTACCTCTGACATCCCCCTTGTACCTACTTCCAAGTACCTTAAAACTATGCTCCCTCATGTTAGTCATTTCAGCACTGGAAAAAAGCCTCTGGCTATCTACATGATCAATGCCTCTCATGATCTTATACACCTCTATTAGGTTACCTCTTATCCAAGGAGAAAAGGTCAAGTTCACTCAACCTATTCTCATAAGGCATGCTCTCCAATCAAGGCAACATCCTTGCAGATCTCCTCTGCACTCTCTCTATAGTATCCACATTATTCCTTTAATGAGTTGGCCAGAACTGAAACAACACACATAAAAGTTGCTGGTGAATGCAGCAGGCCAGGCAGCATCTCTAGGAAGAGGTGCAGTCGACGTTTCAGGACGAAGGGTCTTGGCCTGAAACATCGACTGCACCTCTTCCTAGAGATGCTGCCTGGCCTGCTGCGTTCACCAGCAACTTTTATGTGTGTTGCTTGAATTTCCAGCATCTGCAGAATTCCTGTTGTTTGGCCAGAACTGAATACAGTTCTCCAAGTGGGGTCTAACTACGGTCTTATATAGCTATAGCATGATCTCATGGCTGTTGAACTCAATCCCACAGCCGATGAAGGCCAACACACCATATGCCTTCTTAACAACACCGTCAACCCATGCAGTAGCTTTGACTGACCTCAAGATCTCGCTGATCCTCCGCACTGCCAAGAATCTTACCATTAATAATATATTCTGTCTTCAAACTTAACCTACCAAAATGAAGCACTTCACACTTGAAGCATGTGAGTATATGAAGCAGCACCAAAGCAGTCATCAATATAGTGCAGAAAGAGTTGGGGAGCATTACCAAGGAACGCTTGGAACATGGACTGTTCCACATAGACAATGAAAAGGCAGGCATAACTGTAGCTTATTCTACTATTTTACATTTTTAACAGAAACCATAGAAAAACTACAGCACAGAAACAGGCCTTTTGGCCCTTCTTGGCTGTGCCGAACCATTTTCTGCCTAGTCCCACAGACCTGCACACGGACCATATCCCTCCATACACCTCCCATCCATGTATCTGTCCAGTTTATTCTTAAATGTTAAAAAAGAACCCACATTTGCCACCTCATCTGCCAGCTCATTCCATACTCCCACCACTCTCTGTGTGAAGAAGCCCCCCCTAATGTTCCCTTTAAACTTTTCCCCCCTCACCCTTAACCCATGTCCTCTGGTTTTTTTCTCCCCTTGCCTCAGTGGAAAAAGCCTGCTTGCATTCACTCTATCTATAGCCATCATAATTTTATATACCTCTATCAAATCTACCCTCATTCTTCTACGCTCCAGGGAATAAAGTCCTAACCTATTCAACCTTTCTCTGTAACTGAGTTTCTCAAGTCCCGGCAACATCCTTGTAAACCTTCTCTGCACTCTTTCAACCTTATTTATATCCTTCCTGTAATTTGGTGACCAGAACTGAACACAATACTCCAGATTCGGCCTCACCAATGCCTTATACAACCTCATCATAACATTCCAGCTCTTATACTCAATACTTTGATTAATAAAGGCCAATGTACCAAAAGCTCTCTTTACGACCCTATCTACCTGTGATGCCACTTTTAGGGAATTTTGTATCTGTATTCCCAGATCCCTCTGTTCTACTGCACTCCTCAGTGCCTTACCATTTACCCTGTATGTTCTATGTTGGTTTGTCCTTCCAACGTGCAATACCTCACACTTGTCTGTATTAAACTCCATCTGCCATTTTTCAGCCCATTTTTCCAGCTGGTCCAAGTCCCTCTGCAAGCTTTGAAAACCTTCCTCACTGTCCACTATGCCTCCAATCTTTGTATCATCAGCAAATTTGCTGGTCCAATTTACCACATTATCATCCAGATCATTGATATAGATGACAAATAACAATGGACCCAGCACTGATCCCTGTGGCACGCCACTAGTCACAGGCCTCCACTCTGAGAAGCAATTCTCTACTACCACTCTTTGTCTTCTTCCATTGAGCCAATGTCTAATCCAATTTACCACCTCTCCATGTATACCTAGCGATTGAATTTTCCTAACTAACCTCCCATGCGGGACCTTGTCAAAGGCCTTACTGAAGTCCATGTAGACAACATCCACTGCCTTCCCTTCATCCACTTTCCTGGTAACCTACTCGAAAAACACCAATAGATTGGTCAAACATGACCTACCACGCACAAAGCCACGTTGACTCTCCCTAATAAGTCCCTGTCTATCCAAATGCTTGTAGATTCTGTCTTTTAGTACACCCTCCAATAACTTACCCACTACCGACGTCAAGTTTACCGGCCTATAATTTCCCAGATTACTTTTCGATTCATTTTTTTAAATCTTAATGAAATATGAGTACACTTTGTTAGTAATCATTAAAATGATCGAAGCTCATGGAATAATATTATTTAGGTGATTTATCAAAATATTAAAAGAACTATTCTTGCCACAGGCTTGCTTATTGATCAATACACCGCTGGGTAGATTAGAATTGGAGAAGATTTTAAGAATTGCAGTAATGGAAAAAGTTAAAATACGTAAGGTCTTCCATAACCAGAAGGCAATATTACATTTAAATCCTGATGCAAAAGGAGGGGATCTTACACTTGCTGAAAAGTCATCAACTTTGTTGAGGATTTTGATAACATCTTTCATTAGCTACGGTTGAATTTCCCCAGATGAATACATGATCAATACTGATAGTTGACAACAGGGAATGTTTGTGACTGATATTGATTTCTAATAGAAAGTTAAATTCTGTTTCTAAAAGTATGTTTGAAAAATGGTTAGGATTCTTCATAGACCAAAGGATGGTGTAAAAAACACTGGGTGCTAGCTGGAAGGCATTCAAGGATGAGGGTAATGAGAGCAAAATATACAAGGATATCCTCCTTGCCCCTACTTTAATATATCCATTTAGCTCCATCAGGTTAATACCAAGACATCAAAGTCATTTAGGAGACATGTTAGATTCTAAGGAAATGGTTCTAGAATCAAAAATACATAAATATTCTGGCAAAAACAGTGCAAAAGGGAAGGATCTAAGGTAGATGTTAAATAATGTATAAATGAGTCATTGTAATGTAGTAACAGTATGCTATCTTTCTTCTGGATATACATTGGCAGTGTACAACCACTAAATTCAGACTTGACAACTTACTGAGTTGACTACAATTAAAGTCTATTCATGTAACATTATCACTTTGCTTTGTGGACCATGTCCCAGTTTATAAAGTAATACAATTGGAATCAATATCACAACTTAAGAAGTAGCAGAAACATACAGAATTTTGCCAGGCTTCCTGATGGGGAATGTGTTCACATAAATATCGGGCATGGAGTTAAATAGCATTTGAAGTTTATTCCCAAACTCACATGTGTTATGTTTTATGACTTCAAAACATTAAACTAATTCAAATGAAGATATGGGAGTCCAAAATGTAAGTGTAACTTCAAGTTTATTTCAAGCAAGGTGCGCATGTATCATGTGGTTGTGTGATGTAGATTTGACATTTGGGTTAAGCTGGTGGATACTGCATTATAAACACCAAGCTGCAATGTTAAAGATAGAAGGGAAGAATGCTCTGTGGGGAGGGGGGAAGTGAATTTCTAGAAATCATTCAGATGAGGAATGAAGATTCAGGCATTCTTCTCCCATATCTATATTCATGTTTTTGCCATGTCCAACCTTTACAGACTCTGAATGAAATGCAAGAGGTCTTGCTGCTTGGAATAAGCAGCCCAAAGGTAATTCAAGGTAGGCCAGGTGAATTTCCAAATACAAAAATAATTCAAAGTAGGTCAGGTGAATTTTCAAATGCAATTACTTCTGTAGCTTTTTCATATTTGGGCAACTTCAAACTCTGGAAAGTTGGCTCGTCCCTGTCAGAAATAAGTAATGTTTGCTGGCAATTGAAGCAAATCAGTTTAACTGTATAAAAGGAAGTTAAGACTTAAAACCTAATTCTATTTGTTAAAGTTTGGCAGAATGGGTAGTGGAAAGCATATGCCTTTCAAACTTGAAATACTAGAGTGTCAGCTCATTAATAATAATGGTGGGAAGCTGTGTTGAGGATAATGACAGGTGGAGCGCGACAAATTAATGGTATTATACTAGCAAGCACTGAAATGCAAACCCATTTCTGGGGAGACAGCTCCAAACAGCACAAAGCTGGCAGGAATGAAAACAATAATTTCATCCCAAAATGTCAACTGTTTACTCATTTCCATAGATGCTGCCTAATCTGCTGTGTTCCTCCAGAATTTTGTGTGCGTTGCTCTGGACTTCCAGCATCTGTAGAATTTCTTGTGTTTATGAAAATAATAGGCTTTTTTAATGCTGTTACATTGAATACATTCCACAATGCTATCACTGTCTTAATTCCTTTTCCCTTTATGTTTAAGGGAATGGGAGTTGTAAATGAACAGGTTACAGACAAAATTATGACCAAGACATAAGTTGATTAAATTTGGACAGCATTAGGATTTTAGAAACTGCGGGATATTTACAGTGGTATGCAAAAGTTTGGGTACCCTGGTCAAAATTTCTGTTACTGTGAATAGCTAAGCAAGTAAAAGATGATCTGATTTCCAAAAGGCATAAAGTTAAAGATGTCACATTTCTTTAATTTCTTAAGCAAGATTAATTTTTTATTTCCATATTTTACAGTTTCAAAATAACGAAGAAGGAAAAAGGCCTGAAGCAAAAGTTTGGGCACCCTGCACGGTCAGTACTTAGTAACACCTCCTTTGGCAGGTATTACAGCTTGTAAACACTTTCTGTAGCCAGCTAAGAGTCTTTCAATTCTTGTTTGGGGGATTTTCGCCCATTCTTCCTTGCAAAAGGCTTCTAGTTCTGTGAAATTCTTGGGCCATCTTGCATGCACTGCTCTTTTGAGGTCTATCCACAGATTTTCAATGAGGTTTAGGTCTGGGGACTATGAGGGCCATGGCAAAACCTTCAGCTTGCGCCTCTTGAGGTAGTCCATTGTGGATTATATTTAGTGACTTTACATTTGGATGATCTGTTATTGCAAGTGCATCAAAGGATAGTTGCCATATCGCAGGTTTGCAGTCGTAACATCTCACCAGCACTGTGGATGCTGGAATCTGGAGCAACAATTAACTAGAGGAACTCTGCAAGTCAAGTAGCATTTGTGGGGTGAGGATGGGAAGGAATTGCTGACATCTTTGGTCAAACCGCTAGATCAGGAGGTTAACGCTTCAGGTCAAAACCCTTCATCAGTCTGAATCATTGGCATTTCTTTGCCCCACAGATGCTACTCGATCTGCTGAGTTCCTCCAGCAGGTTATTTGTTGCACATCTTGCCAGTCTCCTCTTGCACTGCTTCTCCAATATGTCCTGATTGCACTCTCTGTTGTTGAAGGCTCACTGATACTATGGTAGTATCTGTTGCATATGCCACCTATGTTCTATGTGCACCACCTTCCTCTCTTCAATAACAATAATAAGAACTTTAATTTTTGTCTCTATTTTTTCAAAGGATGTTATTAAACTAAAATTGACAGGAAGCCATACAAGATCACATTTGTTCCAATGTTCAAAAGCCTGATAAAGACTCTAAAGAACATAGCAACAGGAGATAGAAAAGCCATTCACTCTGCTATTCTGCAAGGTTATGGTTCATCTGTTACCTCTGCTCCTTTCCAGCACAAACCCCTTACTCTTCATTCTTTTCCTTGAATATGCAATGACTGACCTTCCACAGCTCTCCCAGATAGAGGAATCCAAAGATTCAGTACTCTTTGTACAAAGGAATTTCTTCTTCTCAGCTCAGGTTTGAATGGTGGACCCTTTATTTTGGGACTGTGATTCCTTGAATTAGACACAGCCAAGGGAAATATCAGCTCAAATCTACCCTTAAGATATCAAAAAATATTTTGCTATCACCTCATTCTTCTAACAAGAGTACAGGCCCAGTCTGATTGCCATCATACCCAAAACCCATTGTCCCAGAAAGCAATCGGTTGCAGTCTCTGTATTGTATCCTTAGCAGGGAAGCTATAATACTTTAACATGTTTTCTTTTAAAGATGGAATCAGAGTTTTATCCTTTCATAAAGTCATTTTATTTTCCTTAAATGGAATAATTTCCTAAAATATGTGCATTGAGCACAGTGCACACATATGTAAGGTTGTTTCACATCCCCTTGACCACAGTGGGAACTTCTACTGACCTTGAACAATGTCTTCAGTATTTCCTCTCAATATCTTCTCAATTGTGTACAGTTAGCCAAAGGCACTTCAGGGACCTGATCATGTTTTGGGCAACACACACAAAATGCTGGAGGAACTCAGGCAGCTGTGGAGGCTAAGTCATTGGGTATATTTAAAGTGGAGGCTGATAGGTTCTTGATTAATAAGGATGTCAAAGGTTACGGGAAGAAGGCAGGAAAATGGAGTTGAGAGGGATAATAAATCGGTCATGATGGATTATGGAGCACAATTGATGGGCTGAATGACCTAACTTGGCTTCTATGTCTTATAATCTTAATAATAGAGGGAAATAAACAGTTGACATTTGGGGCTGACACCCTTCATCAGGACAGGAAAGGTAGGAAGCAGAAGCCAGAATAAGAAGGTAGGGCATGAGGGGTGAGGGGGAGTGGGGGTGGGGAGAGGGTAAGGAGTATAAGCTGGCAAAGCTGGGAGGTGATAGGTGGAAGAGGTAAAGGGATGAAGAAGGAATCTCATAGGAGAGGACAGTGGACAATGATGAGAGACCGTAGAAATATGTTGTTTCATATTTTCAATATCAGATCCTGAATGATATTTTTCTTGTCATGAGCAATTCTGCATGAATCTGTCTCATCTGAGATCTGATAAATGAACAGAAGCCAAGATTCTATGGCTTCTAAGTTCCCCCAGTATTCCAGGAGTAGTCTCACCAGGGCCCAATTTAATTTCAGTTACAAAACATCTTTACTCTTATATTAAGGAGGACATAAATAATCTTCCAGAAATAGTAAGGGACAGAGGGTCCAGTGAGATGGAGGAACTGAGTGAAATACATGTTAGTAGGGAAGTGGTGTTAGGTAAATTGAAGGGATTGAAGGCAGATAAATCCCCAGGGCCAGATGGTCTGCATCCTAGAGTGCTTAAGGAAGTAGCCCAAGAAATAGTGGATGCATTAGTGATAATTTTTCAAAACTTGTTAGATTCTGGACTAGTTCCTGAGGATTGGAGGGTGGCTAATGTAACTCCAATTTTTAAAAAAGGAGGGAGAGAGAAACCGGGGAATTATAGACCGGTTAGCCTAACGTCGGTGGTGGGGAAACTGCTGGAGTCAGTTATCAAGGATGTGATAACAGCACATTTGGAAAGTGGAGAAATGATCGGACAAAGTCAGCATGGATTTGTGAAAGGAAAATCATGTCTGACGAATCTCATAGAATTTTTTGAGGATGTAACTAGTAGAGTGGATAGGGGAGAACCAGTGGATGTGGTATATTTGGATTTTCAAAAGGCTTTTGACAAGGTCCCACACAGGAGATTAGTGTGCAAACTTAAAGCACACGGTATTGGGGGTAAGGTACTGGTGTGGGTGGAGAATTGGTTAGCAGACAGGAAGCAAAGAGTGGGAATAAACGGGACCTTTTCAGAATGGCAGGCGGTGACTAGTGGGGTACCGCAAGTCTCAGTGCTGGGACCCCAGTTGTTTACAATATATATTAATGACTTGGATGAGGGGAATTAAATGCAGCATCTCCAAGTTTGCGGATGACACGAAGCTGGGTGGCAGTGTTAGCAGTGAGGAGGATGCTAAGAGGATGCAGGGTGACTTGGATAGGTTGGGTGAGTGGGCAAACTCATGGCAGATGCAATTTAATGTGGCTAAATGTGAAGTTATCCACTTTGGTGGCAAAAATAGGAAAACAGATTATTATCTGAATGGTGGCCGATTAGGAAAAGGGGAGGTGCAACAAGACCTGGGTGTCATTATACACCAGTCATTGAAAGTGGGCATGCAGGTACAGCAGGCGGTGAAAAAGGCGAATGGTATGCTGGCATTTATAGTGAGAGGATTCGAGTACAGGAGCAGGGAGGTACTACTGCAGTTGTACAAGGCCTTGGTGAGACCACACCTGGAGTATTGTGTGCAGTTTTGGTCCCCTAATCTGAGGAAAGACATCTTTGCCATAGAGGGAGTACAAAGAAGGTTCACCAGATTGATTCCTGGGATGGCAGGACTTTCATATGAAGAAAGACTGGATGAACTGGGCTTGTACTCGTTGGAATTTAGAAGATTGAGGGGGGATCTGATTGAAACGTATAAGATCCTAAAGGGATTGGACAGGCTAGATGCAGGAAGATTGTTCCCGATGTTGGGGAAGTCCAGAACGAGGGGTCACAGTTTGAGGATAGAGGGGAAGCCTTTTAGGACCGAGATTAGGAAAAACTTCTTCACACAGAGAGTGGTGAATCTGTGGAATTCTCTGCCACAGCAAACTGTTGAGGCCAGTTCATTGGCTATGTTTAAGAGGGAGTTAGATATGGCCCTTGTGGCTACAGGGGTCAGGGGGTATGGAGTGAAGGCTGGGGTGGGGTTCTGAGTTGGATGATCAGCCATGATCATAATAAATGGCGGTGCAGGCTCGAAGGGCCGAATGGCCTACTCCAGCACCTATTTTCTATGTTTCTATGTTTCTATGTATATTCAAATCCTCTTGAAATAAATGCCAACTTAATTACTTGATATAATTTCATATAAAATTAGAGTAATCTATGTACTAGTACACCCTGATCCTGCTGAACAATGCCTTTCAACTCCTCATCATTAAAAAGCACTTAATACTATTTTTTTCTTTTCATAATAACTGGATAATCTCATATGTCTCCATGTTATATTCCACTTGCTATTCACTCAATCACTTGGCCTGTCCCACATCTATCTAAAGTCAATCCGTATTTGTGTTACAATCAACACAGCACCCAGCTTTGTATTAACTAAATCATGATATGTTATACTTGATCCCCTCACCAATTCATTGTTATCAGTTGTCAGCCGCTGGGGCCCTGTATGTTCCCTACAGCATTCCACAAATAACAACCTCCCAACCCAAAATTACACATGTAGTCATAATCTTTATTTTCTATCAATTATTACCTCAGATCTTGGCAGCTCTAATTATCCTAAAGGCATATAAAATGTTAAAAGATGGAAAAGTTTACGATAGGAATGTCAGATTTTCATAACTGGCAGCTGAAGGCATGTCCATCACTGACTCAGGGATTAATATTGGAAAAGATTAAGTGACCAGAATATTTACCTTATTTTATCTTGCAGGCCATAAGTTGCTTCATTTGCCTTTAAATTGATAGGTCCATTACTCATCAAACTGTAAATTTACTTTCTACTGGTTTGTCACCTCATCCTCCAATCCTACTGTTAGTTTAGTTTGAAATAGTTCAGCAGCGAATGAATGCTTAATGCTTCAAGCTAATATACTGTGGATTTCTTTTCAATGTGTTCTTTTGCAAAAATAGAATTGAAATTTGCCAAAATGACGGTTATTTTATGTAGTGTGCCACTAAATAGGCCAGCAAAAGATTGCACTGAAGGCCAATATATATCAGATCAAGTCCTCTGCTGAAATGTTTCATTAAAAATGCATCAAGCCTGAAAAATATAAATGAGAAATAAAAACCTTTATTGACTGCACCAGTCTTCTAAGAATAAACAAAAGCTTACTGAACAATTTAAAAGTTGTTTGATGTAGAAATTCCTGGAATTTATTTGGTTACACTTCATGCTGTTACAATTGCTCTCTGCCAACATCACCAGCTCCTGCCTTCACATTCTGCTTTTTGATTATACAAATGATTTTATTGGTTTCTTTGGTAATTCTAAACAGTGGTCTCTCCTCTGTGACTTCTCAGTTTTCAGACTTGTTCTTCCTTCTAATCACTACTAGGAACCATGGATTTAGTTGACCTGAAGGTTAATGAATAATTTAGCAAAAAAAGAAAATCTGTAATATTTTCCTTACTCATAAAGGTAGTTGGACAGGATAAAGTCTTATAAAATTACCTTCTTTTGAGTGGTGTATAAATTGCAATTGGAGCTGGCTTGTTCACAATAATCCAGCTTAATGCCAACTCTTGAAATAGTACAGACTAGTTTTGATGTTTTGACTAGCATTTGAATTAACAGTATTAATTTCACTGTACATCCTAGTTTGAGCAATACCTTGCAAGTAGACCTGTGAGAGCTGGCCAGCACTGGGGATCCTGGGATTTTATTGCCTGATGAAACCTGATGTGCATGGAAAACTTTACAGTCAAAAGTTATAATGGGCAAGGAACTGGATCGTGAAGCTTTGTTTCTTTTGGAGATACAGAAAGGATTTTGGCTGAATTTCAATCACAAATACTTATCAGTATCACACAGAAAATGCTGGAGGTCAGAGTGGGGATTAGAGGAGGGGGGATATTTTTACTGGAAGGAGAAATTGATAGTGATATTATCAGGTTGGAGGCTACCCAGGAGGAATAATACCCCTGAGGGTGGCCTCATCTTGGCACCAACATGTCAGAACAGGAACCTCTTCCTCTATTCCCCAATCTGACCTTTTACCTCTTCTCACCTGCCTATCACTCCCCCCAGGTCGCCTCCTTCTTCCCTTTCTCCTATGGTCTACTCTCCTCTCCTCTCAATTCCTTCTTCTCCAGCCCTTGACCTTTCCCACCCACCTGGTTTCATGTATCACCTCAAACAACAGGAATTCTGCAGATGCTGGAAATTCAAGCAACATCCCCCATCAAGAAGGTCTCAAAGCTCTAGGCTTTTTTTTGGATTCCAGACCTAATCAGTTCCCCTCTACCACCACTCTGCTCCGTCTAGCGGAATTACTCCTTACTCTTAATAATTTCTCCTTTGGCTCCTCCCACTTCTTCCAAACTAAAGGTGTAGCTATGGGCACCCATATGGGTCCTAGCTATGCCTGCCTTTTTGTTGGCTTTGTGGAACAATCTATGTTCCGTGCCTATTCTAGTATCTGTCCCCCACTTTTCCTTTGCTACATCGACGACTGCATTGGCGCTGCTTCCTGCACGCATGCAGAGCTCATTGACTTTATTAACTTTGCCTCCAACTTTCACCCTGCCCTCAAGTTTACCTGGTCCATTTCCGACACCTCCCTCCCCTTTCTAGATCTTTCTGTCTCTGTCTCTGGAGACAGTTTATCCACTGATGTCTACTATAAGCCTACTGACTCTCACAGCTACTGGACTATTCCTCTTCTCACCCTGCCTCTTGCAAAAACGCCATCTCCTTCTCGCAATTCCTCCGTCTCCGCCGCATCTGCTCTCAGGATGAGGCTTTTCATTCTAGGACGAGGGAGATGTCTTCCTTTTTTAAAGAAAGGGGCTTCCCTTCCTCCACTATCAACTCTGCTCTTAAACGCATCTCCCCCATTTCACGTACATCTGCTCTCACTCCATCCTCCCGCCACTCCACTAGGAATAGGGTTCCCCTGGTCCTCACCTACCACCCCACCAGCCTCCGGGTCCAACATATTATTCTCCGCAACTTCCGCCACCTCCAACGGGATCCCACCACTAAGCACATCTTTCCCTCCCCCCCCCTGCATTCCGCAGGGATCGCTCCCTACGCGACTCCCTTGTCCATTCGTTCCCCCACTGATCTCCCTCCTGGCACTTATCCGTGTAAGCGGAACAAGTGCTACACATGCCCTTACACTTCCTCCCTTACCACCATTCAGGGCCCCAAACAGTTCTTCCAGGTGAGGCAACACTTCACCTGTGAGTCGGCTGGGGTGATATACTGCGTCCGGTGCTCCCGATGTGGCCTTTTATATATTGGCGAGACCCGACGCAGACTGGGAGACCGCTTTGCTGAACACCTACGCTCTGTCTGCCAGAGAAAGCAGGATCTCCCAGTGACCACACATTTTAATTCCACATCCCATTCCCATTCTGACATGTCTATCCACAGCCTCCTCTACTGTAAAGATGAAGCCACACTCAGGTTGGAGGAACAACACCTTATAATCCGTCTGGGTAGCCTCCAACCTGATGGCATGAACATCGACTTCTCTAACTTCCGCTAATGCCCCACCTCCCCCTCGTACCCCATCTGTTACTTATTTTTATGCACACATTCTTTCTCTCACTCTCCTTTTTCTCCCTCTGTCCCTCTGAATATACCCCTTGCCCATCCTCTGGGTCCCCCCCACTTGTCTTTCTTCCCAGACCTCCTGTCCCATGATCCTCTCGTATCCCTTTTGCCTATCACCTGTCCAGCTCTTGGCTCTATCCCTCCCCCTCCTGTCTTCTCCTATCATTTTGGATCTCCCCCTCCCCCTCCAACTTTCAAATCCCTTACTCACTCTTCCTTCAGTTAGTCCTGACGAAGGGTCTCGGCCTGAAACGTCGACTGCACCTCTTCCTAGAGATGCTGCCTGGCCTGCTGCGTTCACCAGCAACTTTTATGTGTGTTTCATGTATCACCTTCCAGCTAGCCTCTTTCCGCGCCCCCCCCCGCCTTTTTATTCTGATGTCTGCTCCTTTCCTTTCCAGTCCTGAAGAAAGGTCTTGGCATGAAATGTCGACTGTTAGTTCATTTTAATAGATGCTGCCTGAGCTGCTGAGTTCCTCCAGCATTTTGTGTGTTTTGCTTTGGATTTCCATCATCTGCAGTCTTTCTTGTGTTCAGCATTACATTATGTGTTTTACTATTTATACATGATTACACACTAGAACATAAGAAACCAGAGCAAACAATCTAGCCTTTTGTGCATGCTCTGTCATTCATCAATATCATTGCTGTTCTTTTACCTTGACTCTTATGAACATTTTCAGGCTGTCAGTCATCTATCCCTGGCCTGGGGAATAGAGACTATCTGTTAAATTCATGGTTTTTGCTCCAAGGCTGCAATGGAAGATTTGAATCCTGCAATAAAATTGCAAAGATTGTCTATATCTCCAACGTCCAATTAAACTTTCAAAGGAATAATTCTGATGAGCATAGCTACACTGAGATTGAAAAGATTTGACAGCATGCATTTTAAGGAATCTTGCTAAATTTGACCCGAACTATATATTCACTGCTGTGCATTCTGATACACTTTGGCATCAGTTTGGATGGCAGAAAATCTCCAAGGCTTCCTCAGCAGCCTCTGTCAGCTAATGGAAAAGTTCAGTAATTGTTCTGCTACTCTGATTTACAAAATGCCCTCTAAGTTGATCACCATTCTGTCCTGCAAATAAATATCTTTTCCAGTGTCCTCCTTGGATTACATTCCCAGAACAGCTTGCCTTAATATCATGGGAAATTCCTACAATACCACCATCCGAGTAAGTGACTCATCCCTTTCTTATCAAGAGCTAATTAATGACATTCATTAATATCAAATCTGCTGACATCAAACATCCCAATGGAAAATAACAATAAAGATCTGAATCCCAATATCAATAGCAAGATATTGTATTTTATCTACCCTGCTGTTAATCCTTAACTCACCCGCTTAAGCACTAATGCCAAGATCACCCAAATAAACAAAGTTTAAAGTTTAAAGTAAGTTTATTATCAAAGTACATATATGTCACCATGTAAAGCCCTGAGATTCGTTTTCTTGCGGGAATACTCAGTAAATCCAAGAACCGTAATAAAATCCATGAAAGACTGCACTCAACAGAGTGGATAAAAACAACGTGCAAAAGTCATTAAACTGTGCAATTACAAAAGAAAAAAACAATATTAAATAAATGAGCAATAAATATCGAGAACATTAGATGAAGAGTCCTTGAAAATAAGTCCCTAGGTTGTATGAACAGTTCAATGATTGTGCAAGTGTGGTTGAATAAAGTTATCGCCAGTGGTTCAAAAGCCCAATGGCTGAGGGGTAATAATTGTTCCTGAACAGTTGTGGTGTTAGTCCTGTGGCTCCTGTACCTTCTTCCTAATGGCAGTAGTGAGAAGGCAGCATGGCCTGGGCGGTGGGGCACTCTGATGATGGATGCTGTTTTCCTGCAACGGTGCTCCATGTAGATGTGCTAAAAGGAGTTGGGCGGGGGGGGGCGGGGGTGGTGGTGGCTTTACCCATGATGGACTGGGCCATATCCACTACTTGTTTTAGGAATTTCTGTTCAAGGGCATTTGTGTTTCCATACCAAACTGTGATGTAACCAGGCAATATACACTCCTCTACATATCTATTTGAAGTTTGCCAAAGTATTAGATGTCATGCCAAATCTTTGCAAACTTCTAAGGAAGTAGGGGTGCTTGTATGCTTTCTTTGTAAGTGCATTTATGTGCTGAGTCCAGGACAGGTTCTCTGAATTGATAACACTGAGGAATTTAAAGTTACTACCCTCTCCACTTTTGATTCCCTGATGAGGATTGGCTCATGGACTTCTGGTTTCCACCTCCTGAAGTCAATAATCATCTCCTCGGTCCTGTGTTGATAGAGATTGAAAAGAAGATGTTATTGCAAATCCAAACTGATTGGGCTCTGCAAGTGAAGAAATCAAGGATCAAATTGTACAAGGAGGTACTGAGCCAAGGTCTTGAATCTTCGTGGTCGTGGCTATCCCTCAAGGTCGAGGATGATGGTCTTCATTCTGTTGATCTACTTATGGGCTCTCAAGTGGCTTATGAGTCCAATCTTGACTTTAAAAGTTCTTCGGCATTCAGGACAGGTAGTTCCAGATGGCAGATTGGGCTTTGGTTGTTGCTGCCTCTCTTTCCATTTTCTTCTCTTTTCTTCTAATTCTGCACATCTGTTGGCTTTGAAAGTTGCTGTTCCTTCTCGGATGATGACTTACCAGAGTTTCCTGTCCTTGGCATTGGTTTCCCAATTGTTGATGTCAATGTTACATTTCTTCATATTGGCTTTTAAGATGTCTTTGAATCTCTTCTGTTGTCCACCTCTTTTATGTTTGCCTTCTTTAAGCTGGGAGTAGAAGATTTGTTTTGGCAGACGTTCGTCTTTCATCCAAACAACATGACCGCTCCATCTTAGTTGGTTCTTGATGATGTAGGCTTCAATGCTTGTTGTTTTTGCTTCATTGAGCACACTGACGTTGGTTCTTCTATCTTCCCAGCTGATATTTAAGATGTTTCGAAGACAACGTTGATGGAACTTTTCAAGTGCCTTCAGATATGTAAAAAGGAAAAGACTGGTAAAGACAAATGTAGGTCCCCTACAGACAGAAACAGGCAAATTGATTATGGGGAGCAAGGACATGGCAGACCAATTGAATAATTACTTTGGTTCTGTCTTCACTAAGGAGGACATAAATAATCTTACAGAAATAGGGGACAGAGGGTCCAGTGAGATGGAGGAACTGAGCGAAATACATGTTAGTAGGGAACTGGTGTTAGGTAAATTGAAGGGATTAAAGGCAGATAAATCCCCAGGGCCAGATGGTCTGCATCCCAGAGTGCTTAAGGAAGTAGCCCAAGAAATAGTGGATGCATTAGTGATAATTTTTCGAAACTCGTTAGATTCTGGATTAGTTCCTGAGGATTGGAGGATGGCTAATGTAACCCCACTTTTTAAAAAAGGAGGGAGAGAGAAACCAGGGAATTATAGACTGGTTAGCCTAACGTCGGTGGTGGGGAAACTGCTGGAGTCAGTTATCAAAGATGTAATAACAGCACATTTGGAAAGCGGTGAAATCATCGGACAAAGTCAGCATGGATTTGTGAAAGGGAAATCATGTCTGACGAATCTCATAGAATTTTTTGAGGATGTAACTAGTAGAGTGGATAGGGGAGAACCAGTGGATGTGGTATATTTGGATTTTCAAAAGGCTTTTGACAAGGTCCCACACAGGAGATTAGTGTGCAAACTTAAAGCACACGGTATTGGGGGTAAGGTATTGATGTGGATCGAGAATTGGTTAGCAGACAGGAAGCAAAGAGTGGGAATAAACGGAACCTTTTCAGAATGGCAGTCAGAGACTAGTGGGGTACCGCAAGGCTCAGTGCTGGGACCCCAGTTGTTTACAATATATATTAATGACTTGGATGAGGGAATTAAATGCAGCATCTCCAAGTTTGCGGATGACACGAAGCTGGGCGGCAGTGTTAGCAGTGAGGAGGATGCTAAGAGGATGCAGGGTGACTTGGATAGGTTGGGTGAGTGGGCAAACTCATGGCAGATGCAATTTAAAGTGGATAAATGTGAAGTTATCCACTTTGGTGGCAAAAATAGGAAAACAGATTATTATCTGAATGGTGGCCGATTAGGAAAAGGGGAGGTGCAACGAGACCTGGGTGTCATTATACACCAGTCATTGAAAGTGGGCATGCAGGTACAGCAGGCGGTGAAAAAGGCGAATGGTATGCTGGCATTTATAGCAAGAGGATTCGAGTACAGGAGCAGGGAGGTACTACTGCAGTTGTACAAGGCCTTGGTGAGACCACACCTGGAGTATTGTGTGCAGTTTTGGTCCCCTAATCTGAGGAAAGACATCCTTGCCATAGAGGGAGTACAAAGAAGGTTCACCATATTGATTCCTGGGATGGCCGGACTTTCATATGAAGAAAGACTGGATGAACTAGGCTTGTACTCGTTGGAATTTAGAAGATTGAGGGGGGATCTGATTGAAACGTATAAAATCCTAAAGGGATTGGACAGGCTAGATGCAGGAAGATTGTTCCCGATGTTGGGGAAGTCCAGAACGAGGGGTCACAGTTTGAGGATAAAGAGGAAGCCTTTTAGGACTGAGATTAGGAAAAACTACTTCACACAGAGAGTGGTGAATCTGTGGAATTCTCTGCCACAGGAAACAGTTGAGGCCAGTTCATTGGCTATATTTAAGACGGAGTTAGATATGGCCCTTGTGGCTACAGGGATCATGGGGTATGAAGGGAAGGCTGGTGCAGGGTTCTGAGTTGGATGATCAGCCATGATCATAATAAATGGCGGTGCAGGCTCAAAGGGCCGAATGGCCTACTCCTGCACCTATTTTCTATGTTTCTATGTCGTTGGTATGTTGTGCAGGTTTCTGATGCATACAAGAGCGTTGGGATTACCATTGCTTTGTACACTAACATTTTGGTGTCTGTTCGGATGTCACGATCATGAAAGACTCTTGTTTGGAGACGTCCAAAAGCTGTTCCAGCACATTTAAGACGATGTTGGATCTCGTCATTAAGGTTGACATTGGAGGAGAGGTGACTTCCAAGATACGAAAAGTGGTCCACGTTTTCCAGGGTTGTTTCGCCAAGTTGAAATGATGGTTCTATCTGATTTGTCTCAATTAGTGACAGTTGATAGTTGATCTGAGTCTTCTTGGAATTGATGGTAAGTACAAGTTTCGTGTATGCACGGTTGAAGGCAGTCAGAATCTGCTGTAGGTGGTTTTCTGAAAGAGCAGCAACACTGTTGTCATCTGCATATTGGAACTCGATGAAGGAACTCGTGGATGTCTTCGTTTTGGATTTGAGACGGGCAAGATCGAAAAGTCTGCCATCTGTTCTGTAGACAATTTCGATTCCTGGGGGTAGGTCATCCTTGATAATGTGGATGATTTGTTCTTGAATCTTATTGATTAGTTTTGAGGGGATGATAGCATTGAGTACTGTGACGGGGTCCTGAATTAGCCCTATGAACTGTGCTTTTGAAGAGAGAGAGAGAGATGTGCCCAACACAAACACCTTGTTAAAAAGAGAGAGAAAGAAAGAGAGAGAGAGGCGAAGACTGCTCACAGCATGTTTATACTTTCTACAAGGACACTGCCTGCTTGGAAATTCTTACAGAGAGGGAAGAGAGAAGCTGCTTGAGAGACAGTTGGTATTCCGCACAGGGAGATACATAGAAGATCAGATGATAGACCTGGAGACACATGGTTTTGGACACTGAATGAGCTTTGTTGTGCCCACAGAAAAAGTGTGTTTTGAGGATCGATCAGGCGGATTGATCAGTGGCTCTCACAGTGTGGAGAAGGGAGTGACCAGTGGGGAGTAATTTGTGTCCAACCCTCGCCTGGGTTGATAATTCCACCACAGAAGAACGGTCCCTTTTGTTGTGGTCACAGTCGGTGACTTCTAAATGATTTCGGAGGACAACGGGAAGATCGACGGCGTCAGCTCTCCTGAGACTCAAATCTCTCCCTCTCCCTCTCTCCATCACTACTCAACTCAATACCACGAACTGAACTGAACTTTACTCATCATCGTAAAACTATCTATTTACCCCAGTTTTGAAGAAGTTTGATTTTCATATATTTATATTGCTATATTCATTGCTAACCTGTTTGATTTATCTGCATTTATATTACGGTATTGTGTAGTTATTAATAAATTCTATTAATTAATAGCAATACTGGACTCCAAGGTGTTTTCCATTTCTGCTGGTTCTTTAATCTGTCACGAGGTACGTGACAGTACTGAGCTGCAGTCAACAAAGAGCATCCTGATGTATAGTATGCATCTTTGCTGTCCAGATATTCCAGGGTTGAATGAAAAGTCAGTGAAATGGCATCTGCTGTGGACCTGTTGTGCTGGTAGGCAAACTGAAGTGGAGCCAAGTTGCTCCTCAGGCAGGAGTTGATGTGTTTCATCAACAGCCTTGCCAAAACAAATAGCAGTGTTTCGCAGCAGTTTTTGGAGTTTGAACTGTAGCCGATCAGTGAACTGGAGCATGAGAAGAAGAGACGGCTTCATACAGTTCTGCGATTGAAAATTTGTAAAATCAGTGCTTCACGGCAACTTTAGGAGTTTGAACTGCAGCCAGTCAGTGAATGGGATTCATTTGCAAGGGGGAATAAAAATAAGGCAGGATCAAGCGGAGCAGCCATTGTGAGAGTGGGCCAGTGGGAGAGAGAGGAGGCTTTAGCTCAATAAGCTCAACAGGGAAATATCTAGTAAGTATTTTCTTCTTCTTCTTTATTCTTCATTCCTCATCTGTTAGAACACAATTATAGCAGTGAGGATGACTCCAGGGGAGTGTTATGTTCTTTGTGTAAGATATAGGAATTCTGAGAGAGCTCCAGTCTCCTGGATAAACACATCTGCACCAGATGAACTGAGCAGCAGCTCCTCAGAGAATGTGTTAAGGGACTGGAGCTGTATATGACATTTGGCTCAAACAGGAGAATGAGGAAAAGATAGATAAGAGCTACAGGGAGGTAGTCACCTCCAGGCTGGAGGCAGGAAAATGGGTGACTATCAGGAGAAGGAAGCCAAGTGGGCAGCCAGTATAGAATAACCCTATAGTTGTTCCCCTTAATAACAAGTATACTATTTTGGATACTGTTGAGGTGGATGGCCTACTAGGAGGATCTATAGAGACGAGATTTCTGGCACTGTGGCTCAGAAGAGAAGAGAGGTGAAAAGGACTGAAATATTGGTAGGAGATTCCGTAGTTAGAGGAATAGAAATGAGATTCTGTGGGGACTGTAGAGGCACCTGGATGGTATGTTCCCTCCTAGATGCCAGGGTCAGGAAGGTCTCGGATCGGGTCCCTGGCATTCTAAAAGGGGAGGTTGAGCATCCAGAAAGCTTGGTATGTATTGGCACCATTGTCATTGGTAGAAAAGGTGAGGAGGTCCTGAAGAGAGTTTTTAGGGAGCTAGGTAGAAAGCTGAAAAGCAGGACCTCCAGGGTAGTCATTCTTGAATTGTTACCTGTGCCACGTGCCAGTCAGAGTAAAAATAGGAGGATTTGGCAAATAAATGTGCAGCTGACAAAATGGTGCAGGGGGCAGGGGTTCATATTTCTGAATCGTTGGGATATCTTTTGGAGAGGGAACGACCTATACCTGAGCCAGAAGAGCATCAATCTTCTTGCAGGTAGGTTTTCTAGAGCTGTTGGAGGGGGTTTAATCTAATTTAGCAGGGAGGCGGGAAGCGATGTGATAGGGCTAAAGAAGGACAGTGGTTTACAAACAGAGGCAGTGTGTAGTGAAACTACTAGTAAGGATAGGCTGATGATAGGGGAAAGTTGCAGTCAATGAAATGAGGTCCAAAGTAAGAAGGGGACAAAATCAAAAAGGATGATGAATACGAGACTGAAGGTGTTATATTTGACAGCACGCAGCAAATAGAATAAGGTAGATGAACTTGTAGCGCAGTTAGAGACTGGCAGGCATGATGTTGTGGGCATCACTGAGATGTGGCAGAAAGGAAATTATAGCTGGAAGTTTAACATCCAAGGATACACATTGCATCAAAAGGACAGACAGGTTAGGAAAGAATATGAGGTGGCTCTTTTGGTAAAAAGTGAAATTAAATCCTTAGAAACGGGTGACGTATGATTGGAAGGTGTTGAAACCTTGCAGATATTTGAATGCATGCAGCATAAGAAATTAAATAGATGATCTTGAAATTCAGCTACAGATTGGCAAGTATGATGTTGTGGCCAGCTCTGAAACTTGGCTAAAGGATGGCTGCCATTGGGAGCTGAATGTCCAAATGTCAGTAGTGCAGGTACGGGTGGGCCAAATTCAAGACACAAGCACATTTTGTAGCATTAACAAGAATAGGGTTTATTAATCATTACTAGGAAAGCAAGGAAGCAAGGATCGTTCAGAGGGAGATCAAGGAGTGAGCAAAGCAAAAGCAGGAATAATCTTGGCTAGTCTCTGACTTGGACTTGGAAGTTGGGACCCGGACTTGGAATTCGGAACACCAGAGCCTGGACCTGGAACTCAGAACATCGAAGCCTGGACCTTTCTCAGACACAAGACGCAGAACACTGAGCTGGGGCTCCTCCTTGGATACAGGACATAGAGCCGGGTTCTTCTCTTAGACACAAGACACGGAACACTGAGCTGTGACTCCTCTTTGGACACAAGACATAGAGTCGAGACTCTTCTCTTAGACACAGGACACGGAACACTGAGCTGGGACTCCTCCTTGGACACAGGACATAGAGCTGGAAATCTTTTAGACACAAGACACGGTACACTGAGCTGGGGCTCCTCCTTGGATACAGGACATAGAGCCGGGATTCTTCTCTTAGACACAGGACACGGAACACTGAGCTGGGACTCCTCTTTGGACACAGGACATAGAGCTGGAAATCTCTTAGACACAAGACATGGAACACTGAGCTGGGGCTCCTCCTTGGACACAGGACATAGAGTCGAGACTCTTCTCTTAGACACAGGACACGGAACACTGAGCTGGAACTCCTCCTTGGACACAGGACATAGAGCCGGGATTCTTCTCTTAGACACAAGACACGGAACACTGAGCTGGGGCTCCTCCTTGGACACAGGACATAGAGCTGGGATTCTTCTCTTAGACACAGAACACGGAACACTGAGCTAGGACTCCTCCTTGGACACAGGACACAGAGCCGGAAATCTTCTTTTAGACACAAGACATGGTACACCGAGCTGGGACTCCTCTTTGGACACAGGACATAGAGTCGGAACTCTTGTTTTAGACACAGGATGCAGAACACTGAGAGATAGGATTCCCCAACTCAGAGTAACGGCAAACTGCCAGACCTACTCACTGGAAATGAGAACACGAAGAGATAGTTCTCCACTCAGGGTAGCGGCAAACGGCCAGACCTACCCAGCGGAGATGAAGACACGAGGAGACAGTTGCTAACTCAGAGTAGAGGCAAAATGGCCGGACCCACTCAGCGGAGATGAGGACATGGGGAGACGGTACCACACAACGATAGACATTTCATGTCTTGACATGAAATGGTTCCAAGTAGTGGCAAGCCCTTGATACAGCCCAGGAACTACAGACAACAGCTCTAGTCTCACTCCAGCTGGTTAACTTGACAGACCCGCTCCGGCGGGGTAGCTTAACGGCTCGATCAGGCAAGGTAACTTCACAGGCTGGTCCGGCGAGGGGAGGTGACTTACTGGCACTCACTTCGGGGAGTAGACTTGAGTAGCTCCCGCAACGTAACTTGGCTCATTCCAGCAGGGTGACCTGCTCGCACTTGCTTCAGTGACATCCAATGGCGATCTAGCACCGAGTAGCTGTAAACCCCACACTAAATACTGCTTGTTCAGCTGAGACTCAAGTGCCTTTAATTACAGAGCCCAAGAAACACGGGGAAACAATGAATTAAGGAAAACAAGGAGTCAATGGTCCTGATCGTGACACAAAGTAAATTTAAAGGGACGCAGTGAATAACTGATCAGGACTGTGACACCAAGGATATATGGTATATCGGAAAGATAGGTTAGTAGGCAGAGGGTAGGTGTAGTACTGTGTATAAGAAATAATATTAAATCATTAGAAGGGGATGACATAGGATCAGAAGGTGTAGAGTCTCTATGGGTTGATTTGAGAAATAGCAAGGGTAAAAGGACACTGATGGCAGTTGTATACGGGCCTCCAAATAGCAGCCTGAATGTGGATTACAAATTACAGCAGGAGATAGAAAAGTTTTGTCAGAAGGGCAATATCATGATAGCATTGAGGATTTTAACATGAAAGTGGATTGGGAAAACTAAGCCAGTACTGGACCTCAAAAGAGAGGATTTGTAGAATATCTAAGGGTTGACTTTTTAGAACAGCTTGAGCCCAGGAGGGGATCGGCTGTGCTGGAGTGGGTGTTGTGCAGTCATCCAGAGGTGATAAGAGAGCTTAAGGTTAAGAAACCCTTAGGGAAGAGTGATCACAATATGATCGAGTTCACTTTGAAATTTGAGAAGGCGAAACTAAATTCCAATGTGTCGGTATTTCGGTGGAATAAAGGAAATTACAATGGCATGAGAGGGGAACTGGCCAAGGTTGACTGGAAAGGGACATTAGCAAGAAGGACAGCAGAGCAGCAATGGCTGGAGTTTCTGTGAAAAATGAGGGAAGTGCAAGACAGATATATTCCAAATAAGAAGTTTTCGAATGGAAGAAGAACACTACTGTGGCTGACAAGTGAAGTCAGAGCCAAAGTAACAGCAAAAGAGAGGGCATACAAGGAAGCCAAAGCTAGTGGGAAGATAGAGAATTGGAAAGCTTTTAAAAACTTGCAGAACGAAACTAAGAAGGTCATTAGGAAGGAAAAGATGAATTATGAAAAGATGAGGAGAAGATGGTGGCGCAATGCAGCGTGCGTGGCCTCTGCGGTGAATGATATTTGTTATCTGTCAAGTAGGGGACCATGCACAGTCCTGATTTGATGGAGAAAGACAGAGTACGGAGGAACATCTGGAGAAACTTCTGAAATGCCCGCTTCGCTGCCGTTGCTACTATGTGGTAACCGGAAGCTCCGGAGCAGAAGATCCCGAATCCTCGGCTTTGCTTGTTTCGGAGGCTGGGGATAGGTCGAAGGCGCTCGGGACGCTGTATCGGAGGGGCTGGTTGGAGGCTCAAAGTTTTCGGATGGACGGACTCGGTGTCGGCTGTGGTCGGCTGCTTCCCAGGCATCGGCAAGTTGTCGGTGCCTTGGAGGTTTATGGCAGGGAGTTTCTCCCTTTTGCCGCCTGCTATCGGGGACTCGGGAGTCGATCGGGACTTGAGACTTTTTTTTACCGTGCCCATGGTCTGTTATTATCAAATTATGGTATTGTTTTGCACTGCTGTAACTATATGTTATAATTATGTGGTTCTGTCAGTCTTTGGTTTGTCCTGTTTTCTGTGATATCACTCCGGACGAACATGGTATCATTTCTTAATGTATGTATGCATTTCTAAATTACAATAAAAGAGGACTGAGTGTTCTCATAATCTAATTATGAAAAGAAACTGGCCACTAATATCAAAGAAGATACTGAAAGCTTTTTTAAGTATATAAAGGGTAAAAGAGAGTTGAGGGTACATATATGACCAATAGAAAATGACACCGGAGATATTGTAATGAGACTCAGAGATGGCAGAGGAACTGAATGCGTATTTTGAATCAGTCTTCACAGTGGAAGACATCTGCAGTATACCAGACATTCAAGAGTGTCAGGGAAGTGAAGTATGTGTAGTGAAAATTACGACTGAGAAGGTGCTCAGGAAGCTTAATAGTGGATGGTGGATAAATCTGGACCTGATGGAATGCACCCTTGGGTTCTGAAGGAGAGATTGCGGAGGCATCAACAATGATCTTTCAAGAATCAATAGATTCTGGTTTTGTACCAGATGGTTGGAAAATTGCAAATGTTACACTGCTATTTAGAAGGGTAGGAGGCAGCAGAAAGGAAACTGTAGACCTTTTAGCCTGACATCAGTGGTTGGGAAATCGTTGGAATCGATTGTTAGGGATGAGATTACAGAGTACTTGGAGGCACATGACAAGATAGGCCAAAGCCAGCATGGTTTCCTGAAAGGAAAATTCTGCTTGACTAACCTACTGCAATTCTTTGAGGAAATTACAAGTAGGGTAGACAAAGGAGATGCAGTAGATGTGGTGTACTAGGATTTTCAGAAGGCCTTTGATAAGATGCCGCACATGAGGCTGCTTAGTAAGATAAGAGCCTATGGAATTACAGGGAAGTTACATGGGTGGAGCATTGGCTGATTGGCAGAAAACAGAGAGTGGGAATAAAGGGATCCTATTCTGGCTGGTTGCCGGTTACCAGTGGAGTTCCACAGGGGTCGGTGTTGGGACTGCTGATTTTTACGATGTATGTCAATGATTTGGACTATGAGATTAATGGATTTATGGCTAAATTTGCCAATGATACAAAGATAGCTGGAGTAGCGGGTAGTGTTGAGGAAATAGAGAGCTTGCAGAGAGACTTAGATAGTTTAGGGGAATGGGCAAAGAAGTGGCAAATGAAATACAATATTGGAAAGTGTATGGTCGTGAACTTTGGTGGAAGAAATAAACGGACAGATTATTATTTAGATAGGGAGAGAATTCAAAATATTGTGAAGGCCGAGTCATTGGGTGCACTTAAGGCAGAGATAGATAGGTTCTCGATTAGCCAGGGCATCAAAGGGTATGGGAAAAAAGCAGGGAAGTGGGGATGACTGGAAGAATTGGATCAGCCCACGATTGAATGGCAGAGCAGACTCGATGGGGCAAATGGCCTACTTCTGCTCCTGTATCTTATGGTCTTATGGGTAGAGCTAAGAAATGCAAGGGTAAAATGACCCTGATGAGAGTTCTATACAGGCTTCTGAAAAGTAGCAAACGTGGGCTACAAATTAAAACAGGAGATAGAGAACACATGTTAAAAAGGACAATGTTGCAATAGTCATGGTGGATTTCACCATGCAGGTAGATTGGGAAAATCAGGCTGGTGCTGGATCCCAAGAGGGGGAAGTTCTGGAATGCTTACAAGGTGGCTTTTTAGAGCATCTCATGGTCAAGCCCACAGGGGGATAAACTATTCTGGATTGGGTATTGTGCAATGAACTGGAATTGATTAGAGCTTAAGGTAAATGAACCCTCAGGAGGCAGTGATCATAATCTGATGGAATTCACCCTGCAATTTGAGAGGGAGAAGCTATGAAGTCAGATATATCAGTATTTCAGTGGAGTGAAGGGAATTACAGAAGCATGAGTGGAGCTGGCCAAATTTGAATGGAAGGAGACACGAGCAGGAATGACAGCAAAGTAGCAATGACTGGAATAGTATTCTGAAGGCAGGATGAGGCAACTATGGCTGACTAGGTGAGTCAAATACAACATAAAAGCCAAGGAGAGGGCATATACTACAGCAAAAATTAGTGGGTTAGAGGATTCGGAAGCTTTTAAGAAACAACAGAAGGCAACTACAAATGTCATGAAGACAGAAAGGATGAAATATGAAGGTAGGTTAACCAAAAATATCCAAGAGGATACCAAAGGTTTCTTCAA
Organism: Mobula hypostoma; assembly: GCF_963921235.1. Lineage (NCBI taxonomy): Eukaryota > Metazoa > Chordata > Chondrichthyes > Myliobatiformes > Myliobatidae > Mobula > Mobula hypostoma. The sequence goes on from NC_086097.1 coordinate 199,233,600, forward strand.
GTATATAAAGATTAAATGAGAGGTGAGAGTAGATATTGGACTGCTGGAAAGTGCTGCTGGAGAGATAGCAATGGGGGACAAGAAAACGGTGGATGAACTGAATAAATATTTTGCATCAGTTTTCACTGTGGAAGACAATAGCAGTATGCCGGAAGCTCAAGAGTGTCAGGGGCAGAAGTAAATGAAGTTGCTATTACTAGAGAGAGGGTGCTTGGGAAACTGAAAGGCCTTAAGCTAGATAAGTCACCTGGGCCAGATGGTCTATACCCAAGGGTTCTGAAAGACATGGCTGAAGAGAATGAAAGAGGCATTAGTAATAATCTTTCTGCTTCTGCTTCTGCTTGGTACTGCGCAAGCACTGCCAGATGGTAAATTGTAAAATAATCTTTTTTTGACTAGATCCTCTAAATCGATTTGATTGAGTCTATCTTTAAAAATATTAATGTCAGAAATACTGCGCAGGTCTGGCGGCAGAAGATTCCACTCACTTGTTGATCTTGGGTAGAGAGAGTACTGGTAGCAAATCTTATTGAATGAAGGTGTTTCCAATATGTGAGGTCCCGTTTGCTGTCGAGTTGAACAGACCTTGTGACAAATTTGGATGTTTGATGGAGTGGTGTTGTGAACTTCTTTGAAAGTGAAAATTAACCGTAGATTAATACGTCGGTTTTCAAGTGGTTCCCATTGAAGGTTAGAGAGCATGTTCATGACACTGGATTTCCTGTTGTAATCGTTTAGCACAAATCAATAACCTCTTTCAAGATCTCTTTCAAGAATCAATAGATTCTGGCATGGCTCCAGAGGACCAAAGCATTGCAAATGTCACTCCACTCTTCAAGAAGGGATAGAGACAGAAGAAAGGAAATCATAGACTAGTTAGTCTGACCTCAGTGGTTGGGAAGATGTTAGAGTCGATTATTAAAGATGTGGTGTCAGGGTAATTCAATTCAATTCAATACTTGGAGGCACATGATTAAATAGGCCAAGGTCAGCATTGTTTTCTTCAGGAGAAATCTTGTCTAATAAACTTGTTGGAATTCTTTCAGGAAATAACAAGCAGGATAGACAAAGGAGAATTGGTGGATGTTGTGTACTTGGATTTTCTGAAGGCCTTTGACAAGATGTTGCACATGGGGCTGCTTAGCAAGATAAGAACCCATCATGTTACAGGAAAGATACTAGCATGGATAGAGCATTGGCTGATTGGCAGGAGGCAAATAGTGGGAATAAAGGCAGCCTTTTCTGGTTTGCTGTTGGTGACTACTGGTGTTCCACAGAAGTCTGTATAGGGACCACTTCTTCTTATATCATTATATTTGTATATTGGAATTGATGGCTTTGTTTGTATGATGGAATTGATGTTTGCGAATGATATGCAGATAGGTGGAGGGGCAGGTAGTGTTGAGAAAGCAGAAGGACTTAGACAGATTAGGAGAACAGGGAAAGAAGTGGCAGATGGAATACAGTGTCAGGAAGTGTATGGTCATGCATTTTGGTAGAAGAAGTTAATGCATAGACTATTTTCTAAATGGAGAAAAAATTCAAAAATCCAAGGTGCAAAGAGACGTGAGTCATCTTGCAGGATTCCCTTAAGGTTAATTTACAGGTTGAGTTGGTGGTGAGGAAGGCAAATGTGATGTTAGCATTCATTCCAAGAGGACTAAAATATGAAAAGTAAGGATGTCATGTTGAGGTTTTATAAGGCATGAGTAAGGCCTCACTTGGAGTATTGTGAGCAGTATAGGGTCCATTATCTAAGAAAGAAGGTGCTGACATTAGAGAGGGTTCACAAGAGGGTCATGAGATTGATTCTGGAAGTGAAAGGTTTGCTTTATGAGCACCAGTTGATAGCCCTGGGTTTGTACTCACTGGAATTCAGAAGAACGAAAAGGGTTCTCATTGAAAACCTTCAAATGTTGAAAGGCCTTGAATGAGTGGATGTGGAGAGGACGTTTCCTGTGGTGGGAGAATCTTGGACCAGAGGGCACAGCCTCAGGATAGAGGGATGTCTATTTAAAATGGAGATGAGGAATTTCTTTAGCCATAATGTAGTGAATCTGTGGAATTCATTGCCCCACGTGGCTTTGGAGGCCAAATCATTGGATATATTTAAGACAGAAGCTGATAGATTCTTGATTAACACAAAATACTCTGCAGATGCTGGGGTCAAAGCAACACACACAAAACGCTGGAGGAACTCAGCAGGTAGGGCAGCATCTGTGGAAACAAATAGTCAATATTTCCACGGATGCTGCCCGACCTGCTGAGTTCCTCCAGCGTTTTGTGTGTGTAGATTCTTGATTAGTCAGGGCATGAAGGGTTACTGGGAGAAGGCAGGAGATTGGGACTGAGAGGGAACTGGATCAGCAATGATGAAATGGCAGAGAAGGCTCGATGGGCCAAATGATTTAATTCTGCTCCTGTATCTTATGACCTTATGGTTTTAAAAGCATCATCTTAAGCATTCCTTTGGGGTCATGGATAACCTGAGACCACTTTGATCCTATGGGTTCTAAACTACCTGATGAGGCCAATGTGGGAAATGTAGACCCTGAAGGTGACACAAAATGTATCTGACAAGGTGGATGGGTGGTTGGATTGTGAGGTGGTGAGCTCCTTCTATCATTTGCTATAGACTTCTGTGTGTTTCTAATGCATGGATCGCTGTCCTATTTCCTGTTTCTTCTCCTTTTGAGTGGTTGGGGACCATGCATTCCCAGGAGTTGTTGGGCATGTTGTATTCTGTCAAGGAGGTTTAAAGGGCATCTTTGAGTCTTTCCCATTATCTTCCCTTGATAGAGCTTGGAACAGAATATCTATATTTTAAATTTTGAGAATAGTGAGCCATATAATCATTGAATGATAATCTTTGTAAAAACCCTGACTGTCAGTTTCAGGCATTCCTTCTACATCCATGCAGTATTTGCCCAAGGTTGCAGTCAAGCTAGTTGAAGGAAAACTGATGCTTTCCTGGAGGTGGCTACAGATGGCAGTGAAAGAAAAAAAATGGATGTCTCTTTGCTCCCTATGTATAGACCGAATTGAGGTTGTCTGCCACAGAGATACTGGTTGTCTTTCTGAAAGTATGATGTCTACATAAGTGCTGAAGCAATCTGAAGAGAATATAGTTTTTTTTCTACCCAGACATCTACTTACATTTCCCACTAACAGAGGAAGATTAACATGTCTGAACAGTATGTAAATAGTCCTGCATACAGCATCCCACTCTCCCCTTTGGTCACACCATTAATTCCGTTCAGCATAAGAGGCAATTCATCTTAGTTCCCGTGACAGCTTTTTGTAAGCAACGCAGTCAGTCCCATTCCCTCCTGCCCTCCTCCTTGCTCCATTACCCTGCAAATTATTTTTCTTCATATTGTTCTCTAGTTCCATTTTTAAAGTTGCCATTACTTGTACAGCGACTTACACCATTCTTTTTCCCACTTAAGCAAAAGCATTTTTAAAGAAATCCCAGATACTGAATCCTGTTAGCTGTGTATTGCAGGATGAAGCAAAATCATGGCAAAACTCGGACTAAATTATGAGTTAACATAGAAACATAGTAAACCTACAGCACAATACAGGCCCTTCGGCCCACAATGCTGTGCCAAACATGTACTTACTTTAGAAATTACCTAGGGTTACCCATGGTCTCTATTTTTCTAAGCTCCATGTACCTACCCAGGAGTCTCTTAAAAGACCCTATTGTATCTGCCTCCACCATCGTCGTCACTCTCTGCGTAAAAAATTTAATCCTGATATCTGCTCTGTAGCTACTTCCAAGCACCATAAAACTGTGCCGTCTCGTGTTAGCCATTTCAGCCCTGGGAAGAAGCCTTTGACTATCCGCATGATCAATGCCTCTCATCATCTTATACACCTCTATCAGGTCACCTCTCATCCTTCATCGCTTCAAGGAGAAGAGGCCAAATTCACTCAAAGTATTCTCATAAGGCATGCTCCCCAATCCAGGCAACATCCTTGTAAACCTCTTCTGCACCCTTATTATAGTTTCCACATTCTTCCTGTAGTGAGGTGATCATAACTGAGCACAGTACTCCAAGTAGGGTCTGACCAGGGTCCTATATAACTGCAACATTACCTCTCGGCTCTTGAACTCAATCCCATAGTTGATGAAGGCCAATACATCATATGCCTTCTTAACCACACAGTCAACCTGCACAGCACCTTCGAGTGTCCTGTGGACTCAGACCCCAAGATCACTCTGATCCTCCACACTGCCAGTAGTCTTACCATTAATACTATATTCTGCCATCATATTTGACCTACCAAAATGAACCACCTCACACTTACCTGGGCTGAACTCCATCTGCCACTTCTCAGCACAGTTTTGCATCCTATCAATATCCTATTGTAACCTCTGACAGCCCTCCACACTATCCACAACACCCCCAACCTTTGTGTCATCAGCAAATTTACTAACCCATCCCTCCACTTCCTCATCCAGGTAATTTATAAAAATCATGAAGAGAAGGGGTCCCAGAACAGATCCCTGAGGCACACCACCGGTCACTGACCTCCTTGCAGAATATGACCCATCTACAACCACTCAGGATCTTTTCCATCGACTTACCAACCACTGAAATAAGACTCGCTGGTCTATAATTTCCTGGGCTATCTCTACTCCCTTTCTCGAATAAGGTAATAACACCTGCAACCCTCCTATCTTCTGGAACTTCTCCTGTCCCCATTGACGGTTCTGGAACCTCTCCTGTCCCCAATGATCATTGCCAGAGGCTCAGCAATCTCCTCCCTTGCCTCCCACAGTAGCCTGGGGTATGTCTCATCTGGTCCTGGTGACTTGTCCAACTTGATGCTTTCCAAAAGCTCCAGCACATCCTCTTTCTTAATGTCTATATGCTCAAGCTTTTCAAACTGCTGTAAGTCATCCCTACAATCGCCAAGGTCCTTTTCTGTAGTGAATACTGAAGCAAAGTATTCATTAAGCACCTTCACTCCCTCCTCCGGTTCCATGTGCACTTTTCTATTGTCGCACTTGATTGGTCCTATTCTCTCGTTTCTTATCCTCTTGCTCTTCACATACTCGTAGAATGCCTTGGGGTTTTCCTTAATCCTGCTCACCAAGGCCTTCTCATGGCTCCTTCTGGCTCTCCTGATTTCATTCTTAAGTTCCTTCCTGCTAGTGTTATAATTTTCTAGATCTCTATCATTACCTTGTTTTTTTGAACCTTTCGTCAGCTTTTCTTTTCTTCGTGACTAGATTTTGTAGACCATGGTTCCTGTACCCTACCATCCTTTCCCTATTTCATTGGAACGTACCTATGCAGAATGCTATGCAAATATTCCCTGAACATTTGTCACATTTCTGCCGTACATTTCCCTGAAAACATCTGTTCCCAATTAATGCTTCCAAGTTCCAGCCTGATAGCTTCATATTTCCCCTTACTCCCATTAAACTCTTTCCCAACTTGTCTGTTCCTATCCCTCTCCAATGCTATGGTAAAGGAGATAGAATTGTGATCACTATCTCCAAAATGCTCTCCCACTGAGAGACCTGACACCTGACCAGGTTCATTTCCCAATACCAGATCAAGTATAGCCTCTCTTCTTGTAGGCTTATCTACATATTGCGTCAGGAAACCTTCCTGAACACACCTAACAAACTCCACCCCATCTAAACCCCTTGCTGTAGGGGTTATTCAATTACTTTTGCTCTCAGCAATTACTTCTGAACTTCTGACCCAGATGTGTACAGAAAAGATTTTGGGGGGAAATGGAATTAATTAGTATAATACACGATGAAGCCATTCCTGTTCACTTCTCCACAACCAGTACATTAAACGGACATTTCCGGCCATTCTTTATAATTGCTAAATGCAGATAGCTCTATTTACACTATCCACACACTCCATACAGTATAATCAGGGGATAGTATGGCCAGTTTCAATCAGTCATTAAAGCCAGTTAGCACTTAGAGTCAAAGAGAGAGACAGCATGTAATGTTCCTTTGGCCTACATCCATTTACATGCATTGTACATCAATCCCATTTACTATTTCTTCCACTGTCACATTACTCCCGCCATATTCTACAAGCAAAGGAAGCACACATGGTCACAGAGAAAGCATGCAGTCTCCAGGCAGATTACACCTGATGTTAAGATTAAACCTAAGCCTCTGGAGCTGTGAAGTGTCAGCTCTTCGAGGTGCACCACAGTGCCGGCAATAGAGGGAAATACAGTGTGAATGCAAAAACTGATCAGAGTTGCTTGAAAGGTGAATCTTGTGCTTTAATACTCGAAAAAGAGATGGCTATATGCAAAGTTTCCACTGCACTTGAAATGTGAAACAGATCTCCTCTGGATACTTGCTCAGGCACCAGCAGTATGTTGTGGTGTCAGCTCCATGCCAGGGATGGTGCTCCTAGATCATAGACTTAGTGTTGGTGAATAATCTGACATGTTGTCAGGACAAAATAGTTCACAATCAAATGACAAATACCACCACTTCTGCTTCTTCTGTGTTCAATTAATTGCAGTGCTATTAGCAATCTTAAAATATCAGTCAGTACTCAACTATAGCTAGGTATGTCTTGTCCTCGCAAGGATGAAAGTCCCTTTCATAATGACAGTGTTTCAAATCAGGTTGGCACACCAGCCCAGCATAGTGCAGGGCCTTCATTACACACTTGCCTAAAGGAAAAGGGTATTTATTGTTTACTTATTGAGACACATCATGGTGTAGGCCCTTGCAGCCCTTGGAGCTACACTGCCTGACAACCTACCTGTTAAACCCTAGCCTAATGAGGGGACAATTTACAATGATCAATTAGCCTCCTGACTGCTACGTCTTTGGACTGTGGGAGGAAACCGGAGCGCCTTGAGGAAACCCCTCAGGTCACAGGGAGTATGTACAAACTCCTTTCAGATGGCGGTGGGAATTGTACCTGGGTCTCTGGTACTGTAAGACGTCACGCTGGCCACTACAACTGTTGCACCACATGTTGCAGCTGACAGCAAATGGCAAAGAAGAAATGGAGAAGGAAGACACAAGAGAGCGTGGGTGCTGGAATCTCAACCAGGATTCCCCAGCAGGCGCTCATGCAGTGAGGTTAGCTTTGGCTTTGCTCCATTACCGTTACTTTTTTTTTAAACCTATGATCACCCTTATTTAATTCATTTTTACCTACGCTAAAAGATTTATGCTATTGAATTATCCCTGAGTTTTGACTGCGAAATTTGAAGAAATGAGCAAAGAAATAAGTACAAGAGCCAAAGGGCGAGATCCTAAAAATGGGAAAGATTCCAACGGTAATGGGAGGTAAAAGGTGAACCTAAGCAAACTGAATTTACTTATGATACACTATTGAATCTTTTAAGTATAAAATTTGATGAACAACGTCAAAGTTTTAAAGAAGACTTAAAGTCAATTAAGGATTCTTTGGAATCGCTTGATTACGAAGTTAAACAGCAACAAAGCAAATTTGCAGAATTGAACAATGAAGCCCAGAAGAGAGATCTGAAAATTGAGAGTCTAGAACAAAAATTGTCTTCAATGTCTAAACAGCTGGAGAGTTTTAAATCCAAGATTACTGATCTTGAAAATCGATCTAGAAGACAGAACTTACGTATAATTGGTCTCCCCAAGGATGTCGAGGAAGGGGACCCTTTATAATTCTTTTCTCAACTTTTGAAGGATGCATTTAGCTCTGTATTTCCAGATGATCCTCCATTGCTCGATCGCATTCACTGTACACTTTGTCGAAAACTGTACCCGGGGTCTAAACCGAGACCAGTGGTTATCTGTTTCCATTATGTTCACGTTAAAGAGCATCTCATCTGAATTGCCCGTCGGCGAGGTATGATTAAATTTCAAGATTATCAATTCCATCTCGTGGAGGACTTTAGTGCAGAAGTAATGAAGGAGTGGGTGGCTTTCAAATCTCTGATGTCGGAATGTTACCAAAAAGCTCTCAGACCAGCTTTATTGTACCTTGCGCATTTAAGAATTTCTCCTCCAGAAGGACCACGCCGTATCTTTTATTCCACAAATGCTGTTCAAAATTTCTTGGATGAGCACTATCCAACTGCTACGGATACTTCACTCTAATTAATGTATGGCTCTCGCAGTATTGGCTCTGTTTTTAACGTGCTTCTTTTTAAAGCCTGTATTTATCTTATGAAAATGGACCTTTATAAGTTCAAGATTTTCATTTTTTGGTTAGTAGTGTAGGTATTTTTCACATTTCAATTTAAGTTTTTCTTTGTTGATGAATTTGTTTTTTCTTATTTTGCTAATCTCTAACTATTTGATTTTTGACATTGTTATTAACGATTTGATGCTGAATTTCTATTACACTGGAGGAATATCTTGTGTTTTTTTGCATCGTATAATTAAGATGGCAGTTTGTTTTCCTTTCTTCATAATACCTTTTGTTTTTTTTTACTGCGCCATTTTTTCATGTTCCTCTTCCCGTAATTCCTTTCTTTCTTCTGAAGTGCCATTTTTAATTGTTTATGTTTGTAATTGACTAATAGTATGCATTGGCGTTTACTCTTTTCTCTCATTTAAAAAAAAACCCACAATATTAAGATTGTTATAGTTCAATGTTTAATTTTTCTTTTGGATTTCAGGTGGTTCTCTTTTCAACATATATCTTTGGAGTCGCCTTCTGGAGAAATGGGGGTAGAGTTAGTGTTAGTTTATTCTCTGGCCTTTTTCTGGCTTAGTCTCGGATCTTTTTGGGTGGAGGGTGGGGTTTTTTTTTAACTATTAGTTTTTTCAATTGGTCTGACTCAGAACTACAAAAATTTCTGCAGTGTCATGACTTCCAGTTCCTTTTTGAATTTTTGTTCCTCTTCCTTCTTCATGAGTTTACATTATGGTTAATCCTTTATATATCAAAGGGTTGATTCTAGGTAAATATGGCTCAGATTATTAATTTTGTCTCTTGGAATACAAATGACTTAAACCATCCGATTAAAAGGAAAAAGATTTTTAAAATATTCCAAAGATTGAATGCTCATATTATTTTTGCACAAGAAACTCAGGTGAGGAAAGAGGATAATCAGCGTTTCTTTCGGTTTTGGAAGGGAGGAGAGTCGAACTCCCAGGCCAAAGTGAAGGGAGGAGAGTCGAACTCCCAGGCCAAAGTGAAGGGAGTTTCAATTTTTATAGATTCCTCAATTATATTTAGAAACATAGAAACATAGAAAATAGGTGCAGGAGTAGGCCATTCGGTCCTTCGAGCCTGCACCACCATTCAGTACGATCATGGCTGATCATCCAACTCAGAACCCTATGCCTGCCTTCTCTGCATTACCCGATCCCTTTAGCCACAATGGCCATATCTAACGCCTTCTTAAATATAGTCAATGAACTGGCCTCAACTCTTTCCTGTGGCAGAGAATTCCACAGATTCACCACTCTCTGTGTGAAGAAGTTTTTCCTCATCTTGGTCCTAAAAGGCTTCCCCTTTATCCTTAAACTGTGACCCCTCGTTCTGGACTTCCCCAACATCGGGAACAATCTTCTTGCATCTAGCCTGTCCAATCCCTTTAGAATTTTATACGTTTCAATAAGATCCCCCCTCAATCTTCTAAATTCCAGCGAGTATAAGCCTAGTCGATCCAGTCTTTCTTCATATGAAAGTCCTGCCATCCCAGGAATCAATCTGGTGAACCTTCTTTGTACTCCCTCTATGGCAAGAATGTCTTTCCTCAGATTAGGGGACCAAAACTGCTCACAATACTCCAGGTGTGGTCTCACCAAGGCCTTGTACAACTGTAGTAGAACCTCCCTGCTCCTGTACTCGAATCCTCTTGCTATGAATGCCAACATACCATTCGCCTTTTTCACCGCCTGCTGTACCTGCATGCCCACTTTTAATGACTAGTGTACAATGACACCCAGGTCTCGCTGCACCTCCCGTTTTCCTAATCGGCCACCATTCAGATAATAATCTGTTTTCCTGTTCTTGCCACCAAAGTGGATAACCTCACATTTATCCACATTAACTTGCATCTGCCGTGAATTTGCCCACTCACCTAACCTATCCAAGTCACCCTGCATCCTCTTAGCATCCTCCTCACAGCTAACACTGCCACCCAACTTCATGTCATCCGCAAACCTGGAGATGCTGCATTTAATTCCCTTGTCAAGGTCATTAATATATATTGTAAACAACTGGGGTCCCAGCACTGAGCCTTGCAGTACCCCACTAGTCACTGCCTGCCATTCTGAAAAGGTCCTGTTTATCCCCACTCTTTGCATCCTGTCTGCCAACCAATTCTCTATCCACATCAATACTATACCCCCAATACCGTGTGCTTTAAGTTTGCACACTAATCTCCTGTGTGGGACCTTGTCAAAAGCCTTTTGAAAATCCAAATATACCACATCCACTGGTTCTCCCCTATCTACTCTACATCCTCAAAAACTTCTATGAGATTCGTCAGACATGATTTTCCTTTCACAAATCCATACTGACTTTGTCTGATGGTTTCACCTCTTTCCAAATGTGCTGTTATCACATCTTTGGTTACTGATTCTAGCAGCTTCCCCACCACCGATGTCAGGCTTTTTGTTACTTGTTCTCAATAACATTATTTCAGATCCGAATGGCAGATTTTTGTTAATTACTGGATTATTTTTTAATTAAAAAGTTGTTATGGTTAATGTCTATGCTCCAAACATGGGCTATCCCGAATTTTTTAAGCACTTATTTACTTACTTTCCTAATTTAAACAAGATAAATGCAAACAACAGGAATTCTGCAGATGCTGGAAATTCAAGCAACACACATCAAAGTTGCTGGTGAACGCAGCAGGCCAGGCAGCATCTGTAGGAAGAGGTGCAGTCGATGTTTCAGGCCGGCCTGAAACGTCGACTGCACCTCTTCCTACAGATGCTGCCTGGCCTGCTGCGTTCACCAGCAACTTTGATGTGTGTTGCAAGTATATGTTGATAATGGGTGGTGATTTTAATTGTTGTTTAAATCCTTTGATGGATAGATCTGTATCTAGTCAGGTTTTACCAAATAAGTCGGCCACTCTTATCAACTCTTTTATGATTGATTCTGGAATTTCAGAAATTTGGAGATTTCTACACCCTAAGGATAAAGATTTTTCATTCTTTTCACATGTTTATCATTCTTATTCTAGAGTTGACTACTTTTTTATTGACTCTTGTTTAATTTCTTCTGTGATTGACTGTAACTATGACTATATTGCCATTTCTGGTCATGCTCCAATGAAACTTTCTATCAACATTTCCTAGTACTAGACAATGGCGGTTTAATTCCAATCTGCTTCAAGACTCGGATTTTGTTATGTTTATGGAGGAACAGATTGATTTCTTCTTTTCAACTAATATTATGGAAGAAATTTCCAGAGGGACAATTGGGACACTTTAAAGCGTATATCCGTGGACAGATTATTTCCTATTCTGTTGGTTTGAAAAAACGTATTAAGAATGAAGCACTTCTGTTGGTTGATAAGATTAAAGAAATTGAGAAGAAATATTCCATTGCTCCTAGTAAGGAGCTTTATAAACAGAGAGGTGAACTTCAAATGGAACATAGCTTATTACTAACATCCTCGATAGAAAATCAACTAATGAAAACCAGAAGTGAGTTTTATATACATAGTGATAAATTGGGTAAATTATTAGCTAATCAATTGAAAACTGCTTTGGTTAAATGGCAAATTATCAAGATTCATAAACATGATGATACCTTGACAGTTGATCAAGACGAGATAAACAAATCTCTTCAAGAATTTTATACCTCTTTATACCACTCTGAATTTCCTCATGATCCCAATACCATGCATGACTTTTTAAGGAAATTGAACTTTCCAAAATTATCACTCGAAGAACGTTTAACGTTAGAAGCTCCTATTACAGATGACGAAATAGAAGGTGTTATTTCCTCAATGAACCCTGGCAAAGCACCTGGTCCAGATGGTTATACAGTAGAATTCTTTAAGTTTTTTCCTTCTATTCTTTTGCCTTGGTTGTGTAGAGTTTTTAAAGAAGCAATTAGATCAGGTAAATTACCACAATCATTTATGGAGCTTCTATTTCTTTAATTCTAAAAAAAATTAAAGATCCTACTGATTGTGCATCATATAGACCAATATCCCTGCTGAATGTAGATTCTAAGATTTTTTCTAAAATACTATCAACTAGGTTAGATAGGGTATTACTTCAAATTATCTCTGTGGACCAAACTGCATTTATTAAAAATCATTATTCATCTTTTAATATTAGGAGATTAATCAATATTGATCATACTCCTTCACTTAGTACTCCAGTATGTGTTATTTCATTAGATGCTGAGAAAGCCTTTGACAGAGTTGAATGGCCATATTTATTTAGTGTGCGTAAGAAATTTAATTTTAGTCCGATATTTATATCTTGGATTAAATTGATATATCATACCCCTGTAGCTTCAGTTTTTACTAATAATCAAAGATTCCCCTTTTTTTGCTTATTTCAGGGTACTAAGCAGGGATGTCCTCTTATTTCATTACTATTTGATATTGCTCTAGACCCTTTAGCAATTGCTATTTGAGATTAACCTAATATCCTTGGTATTAACCATGGGAATGAGATACGTAAGTTATCGTTATATGCAGACGATTTGTTATTATATATTTCTAATCCTAAGAAATCCATTCCCGCAGTTTTATCCTTGTTGGCACAGTTTAGTAACTTTTCTGGTTATAAATTGAACCTTATTAAGAGTGAACTGTTTCCCCTAAATATGCAGGTTCCAATTTATGGATGTTTACCATTTAGACTGGTTACCGACTATTTTACTTATTTAGGGGTTAAAATTACAAAAAAAAAGCACAAGTATTTATTTAAGGCTAATTTTTTTTACCTTTAATTGATCAGATTAAACATCTGTTTACTAAATGGTCACCAACATCTCTATCATTGATAGATCGGATCAATGCTATCAAGATGATTATTTTACCTAAGTTCTTATATTTATTTCAAGCGGTGCCAATTTTTAATCCAAAATCCTTTTTTAATAATGTTGATTCTAAAATTTCTTCATATATATGGCAGAATAAAAATCCTAGGTTAGGTAAAAGATATTTACAGAAGTCTAAAAAGGAGTGTGGTCTGGCATTGCCATTAGGTTTTACTATTGGGCAATTAATATTCGATATGTAATATTTTGGTCATGGGACTTGGACATAATTTCAAGTCCATGTTGGGTAAATCTTGAATGTAAATCTGTACAAGGGTTTTTACTGGGTTCTATCTTAGGGACTTCACTTCCCTTTGCTCTTTCTAGATTGCATAAACAAATGGATAATCCAATAATTAAATATACTTTACGAATATAGTTTCAATTTCAAAAATTTTTTGGGTTGAATCAATTTATTCTAGCAAGTCCTATTATATCTATTTTTTCAACCTTCTATTATGGACCAAGCCTATTTGGCTTGGAAAACCAAAGGTATATTATGATTTTGTGATCTATTTTTGGATAACTGTTTCATGTCCTTTGAAAATTATCTAATAAATATAATTTGCCTACATCCCATTTCTTTAGATATTTACAGGTTAGAAACTTTTTAAGTACTGTTCTTCCTACCTTCCTGAATCTATATCCAACGGATATTTTGGAAATAATTTTAGATTTAAATCCTTTTCAGAAAGGTATAATAGCAATTATTTATAATATAATTATGAAAATACATCCAGACATATCTAATGACATAGAACATAGAACATAGAATAGTACAGCACAGTACAGGCCCTTCGGCCCACAATGTTGTGCCGATCCTCAAACCCTGCCTCCCATATAAGCCCCCACCTTAAATTCCTCCATGTGCCTGTCTAGTAGTCTCTTAAACTTCACTAGTGTATCTGCCTCCACCACTGACTCAGGCAGTGCATTCCACGCACCAGCCACTCTCTGAGTAAAAAACCTTCCTCTAATATCCCCCTTGAACTTCCCACCACTTACCTTAAAGCCATGTCCTCCTGTATTGAGCAGTGGTGCCCTGGGGAAGAGGCGCTGACTATCCACTCTATCTATTCCTCTTAATATCTTGTACACCTGACCTTAACCCTAAGAATGATTGGGAAAGGGAACTTAGGCTTACTTTACCTATTGAAAAATGGGAAAAAATTCTTCAATTAGTTAACTCATCCTCTATATGTGCTAAACATGTTTTAATACAGTTTAAAGTAGTACATAGGGCCCATATGTCTCAGGATAAATTAGCTTGTTATTACTCCCATATAAATCCTGTATGTGATAGATGTCACTCTGAGATAGCTCCTTTAACTCGTATATTTTGGTCATGTCCTTTTTAGAAAAAATACTGGAAAGATATCTTTGTTATTATTTCATCTGTTCTGAGTATTGATTTACAACCTCACCCTATTACTGCAATTTTTGGGGTACCAGTGATAGAACCAAATCATTTAACCTCTTCAGCCTGTCGGATGAATGCATTTCTTACATTAATGGCTAGAAGATCCATTTTGCTGAATTGGAAAGAGATCAATCCCCCCACCACATTTCATTGGTTCTCTCAAACTATGTTGTGTTTAAATTTAGAAAAAATTAGAAGCGTCATTTATGATCCTTTTATTAAATTCGAAAAGACTTGGTGGCCATTTATTCAACACTTCCATATGATGTAATTTGACCTTTTCCAAACCTATTCTATTTCTTTTAAATGTATGCAGAGAGGAACGGAGTCAATGACACTAATGGTTCTTTTTGACTTTACAGAACAGCCCATGTCCTTTTCTTTTCCTTGTTTAGTTGGTTAGCATTTTTTAGATTAGTTTTTTTTGTTTTGTTTTCCTTTTTCATGCTATTTCTGTTTTTTTTTGTATATTATATTTGTACTTTGTACGATTTTGGGAGGTTTAATACCTGTATACCAACTGAGTTTATATTTATATATGTTAATTATTAACAATGTAATCCCAATAGCTTTGTATTAATACTATGTTATGTTTAACATTTTGATATTAATAAAAAGATTGAAAAAGAAAGGAATTTCAACCAAAAAAAACACATCATCTGTGGAGGCCAAGGGGTAAATTACTTTATTATTGCCACATGCATCAAGGTACAGTGGAACTACTTTATTTTGCATGATATCCAGACAAGTTATTTTATCACTCCAGTGCATTGAGGTAATTCAAGAAAAAACAATAAGAAGACTGAAGTACTGCAATTACAGAGAAAGTGCAGTACAAGCAGACAATAAGGTACAAGGCCATAGCCAGGTAGACTGTGAGGTCAAGAGACCATCTTATTGTCCTAGGAGACTGTTCAATAGACTCTGAGGCATTAGAGCAGATTCTAGCCATGCATACAGAGAGTAAAGTAGTGGGTTGAGGGTACAAACTAGTAGGGTACTAGTGTTAAGGATAATCATTGCTGCCTATCCTTACTGATTGAGGTCTGTTGGTCAGGAAGTCAAGAAATCAATTGCAGAAGAAGGGGATGAGACTCCAGGAGTTTGAAGATGAGTTTCCCTTCATACAGAGAGTACAGATGGTGACAGTGGAGGAGATGTTGTTGCCAATCAGTTGCCTGGGGTCTGCCAGTGAAGGTAGCGAGGCTCCAGTTGCACAATGAAGTAGAGACGCTCAGGTCTTGGAGCATAGTGATGAGTTTTGAGGGGATGATGGTGTTGACTGCTCAGTTGTAATCAATGCAGAACATTCTGTCCTATACATCTTCAGTGTTCAGCTGTCTCATGAGCTGAGTGAAGAGCCAATGAAGTGGCATCTGCTGTTGATCCGTTGTGACAGTAGGCAAATTGGAGTGCTTCCAGGTTGCTCTTCAGGCAGTAGTTGATATGCTTCATGTCCAACCTCTGGAATCAGTCCACCACAGTGGATGGAGGTGCTACTGGCTGATAGTCATTGAAGCAGGTTACCATCTTCTTTTTTGGGCGTAGGTATAGTTGATGCAAGATTGAAGCAGGTGAGTACCTCAGACTGTTGAAGCAGGTGGTTGAGGATGTCTGTAAACACTGCAGCTAATTGTTTAGCTTATGTCTTCAGTTCTTGGCCAGGTATGCCGTCTGAGCCTGATGCTTTCTGTGGCCGCGCTCATGTTGGCCTTGGAGACTGAGGTCACAGGGTCGCGGGGGGCTGTGATTATTCATGAAGGTGCCCCTATGTTAGAAAACCTGCAGCACCATTCAGGCCCTTCGGCCCACAAAGTTCTGTTGGTCAAAGCAAGCATGAAAGGCATTGAGCTCATCTGACAGTGAAACATTGTTGTCATTTATGTTGCTTAGTTTTGTTTTGTAAGAGGTGATGGCATTCAAGCCCTGCCACAGTTCTCAAACATCCCCCTAGGATTCAAGTTTAGTCCGGAATTGCCACTTTGAATGAGAGATAGCTTTCTAAAGGTCCTAAATTTCCCTGATCCCCAATCCAAAAAACCTAGCTCTCAGCAGATTGCAAAGCTGTTGGGGAAGACTGTGAATAGTTTTGTGGAGATGCACTCAGTCACATGAGTGTCCAAAAGTTCGCAATAACTGTGGCATATTCATTCATTCCCCTGTTAAGTCCATGAGCATGGCTTAGTCCACCAACTTAAGCCGTTCCATAGTCACTCGTCTGCCTCCCATGACTACCTCTTTGCTGTTACCTTTGGCTACTTGCTGTTTAGTCTCAATCTATATGCAGATAGGAGGAGGACAGCCAGATGATCAGATTTGTCAGAACGTGTTCAAGCAATGGAATGCTAGGCATTCTTGATGGGTCGTATCGCAGTGGCCGAGTGTTTCAGGTCCCCTGGTGCTGAGGGTGATATGCTGGTGGTAGCTGGGTAGAGATTTCTTTGCGATAGCCTGAATGAAGTTCGTGGCAAGCCGTTTCTTGTTTGTTGGCAGCGGCAAAGGAAGCGTAAGGAATATGGGATGGTTGGCAAAGGGAGTGGATACTCTGGATACTGGTATAGCTCACTGATCACCCCCACTTTGTGCCTGGGCAGGAAAAAAGACCACTCCTTTCATCCTCCTTCCCCTTCTCCTCGTGTCCCTGTCCTCTGCTCTCACTTGTCAGGTGGTGTTAAAGTCCATTCCTTTATAACGACCAGATTTTTTCACATGTAACTTGTTGCCAGAAACACTGATATCCCCATTGCTGAACATCCCAAAACAGTTCATACAGCAAAGGAATACATAGAGGACATTAGTGGAGTGATCAGTGATACTCCCTACGGCAGCATCGGTCTATTTGAGTGTGGTTTGTTGACTAGACTCAAGAGCCACAAGGGCGTAATCATTGTCAGCTAGTAACAGGCCTCACGTCCTCTTCTGGTTCAGGTACAGGAGGAAAAGAAGTCCACACAGCATCCCATAATTGCTGTTAGGATAAAGGGAATTCAGCTGATGGTATGTTGTCTGTAATCAGACAGCAGCTACATCCAGTAGGAGTGAAAGCAATTTGTTTCTGAAGATGGACAAGATCGTAGGGAGTGTGTGTGCATTCAGTGGTGTGCGACACAGCGGGGGAATGCTGTATTCCATTTAACCTCTCATGCTTGAACTGCCTCCTTGTTTCTGGCAAGAGGCAATGAAGTGGAAATATTTCATTATCTTCAGAATTTTGGCAAGATTCAAAGAGCTGTTTTACATAGAGGTACACTGTAAACCATGCAACGTTGTTTATTTCTCCAGCAGAGAATTCAAAGCAAACCGATGCATAAAATCTGAGAGTTATGATCACCTTGACATTAATAAGCTGTGTTGTTCTGAACTAGCTTGTTTTCACTCTTTTCCAGTTCGAATGAAGAAACCTGGAACATTAAATCTGTTTTTCTGAGCTGCAGAAATTTTCCAGCATTTTTTTGAAAAAAAAGCCTCTTGATTGAATTTGAGGTATAATAATTTCTTTCCAACGGAGTTATTATATTCTGCTTCGGACATCCATCATTGCCGTTGTCTCATATCTCCCCCTTCCTATTCTGGCAGCTCATCCTGCTCTGTGTGATTTCTCCTTGCTCTCCTATTCAGATGTCAACCCTGCTGGTAATCCCAGAAGGCCACTCCAAGGAAGGAATCTTTGTAACACAATATTTGAAATGACAAAAGCAAAAAAAAAACCCATATTCAAATTTGTTAAAACTTCTGATGTATGCACAATTTTATTAGCAGCCAGAGAAATCACCACTAATTAATAATAAACCGAAGTTCTGTAGATGCTGCCCGACCTGCTGAGTTCCTCCAACACTTTGTGTGGGTTACCCACAACTAATCATTGTTTATTCCTTGATACTTTAAAAAAAAATGAGTTTGTTTCACCTCTTGTAACTTCATGTTAAGCCGTGCAAGGTTATGCCAAGGAACTGACTGAAGCTCGAAACACACATTTTGACAATACCAGTGGCTTTAAGTTTATTAATGGTCACAACTTCTGCTCCCTTCTCTGTATATGACTGAATGTCAATAGGTGTATGTGCACATATCCTTAGCCAAGATGCTATGTTTCTGTTGCTGCACAGTACAGGCATTTCCTTAAACTGAAACAAGAGGATCTCTAAATGCAAGGTAGGAATGGTAATGCTATTAGCATTGTGAAATAGTGAGCAATTAAGCAGACATAAAAGTTGCTGGTGAACACAGCAGGCCAGGCAGCATCTCTAGGAAGAGGTATAGTCGACGTTTCGGGCCGAGACCCTTCATCAGGACTAACTGAAAGAAGAGCTAGTAAGAGATTTGAATGTGGGAGGGAGAGAGGGAGATCCGAAATGATAAGAGAAAACAGGAGGGGAAGGGATGGAGCCAAGAGCTGGACAGAATAATACATTATTTTAAAAAAATTCAGCACAGATGAAATACTGACATGAGAAGCTTAGCATGTTTGACTTTTATTTGATTCAACTGTCCAGCTCTTGGCTCCATCCCTCCCCTTCCTGTCTTCTTCTATCATTTCAGATCTCCCCCTCCCCTCCCACTTTTAAATATCTTACTAGCTTTTCTTTCAGTTAGTCCTGACGAAGGGTCTCGGCCCGAAACATCAATTGTACCTCTTCCTAGAAACGCTGCCCGACCTGCAACGTTCACCAGCAACTTTTATGTGTGTTGCTTGAAATTCCAGCATCTGCAGATTTCCTCGTGTTAGCAATTTAGCAGAATGCCTTTAATGTCATAAAAACACTTCACTGCAATTTGTTGTACTATCTTTGGTCCTCTTCTAGGGGAGAGCAGCAAGAGATAAATTACTAAAATGAGACATTTTGAAATAGAGTATTTTAAAGAAATCAGGCAGCAAAAGCTATGAGAAGATTAAAGTTCAGGATAGAATAATACATTATTTTTTAAAAATTCAGCACAGTTGAAATACTGACATGAGAAGCTTAGCAGGTTTGACTTTTATCTGATTTAATATGTGTAGTTAATTTGTACTGAATGAATTAATAATTCAGCCTTCACCAGTGTTCAGTAACGTCACCTAATTGCACAATCAGCTTGTTCATTTCAGGTTCACCTCAATACAGTATATGTTTACTTAGTTTGCCCTTGACGAGATTGAAGAAGTGCCGAAATAGGGGAGTGAGCTCTCAAGGGTCTCTTATCGTTTCAGCCCCAAACTGCTCTGTTACTCAAGTAGAAATAGGGCAGGATGAGTCAGCTTTCAATAAAGTAAGATGATCAGACTGCTAATGAGACTCAGTGGCTCCAATAATCCCAAGAAAGCTATCTATAGGAGACCAGATTGGAAATGACTGAGGGCAGCTATCTGAACAGAAACATAATGGGGATGCATAGTACTTCAGTACCGACAGAAAGGTAACACATTAAAATAATCTATACAGTACTTAGTAAGAGATGTCTATGAATATTGGAGACAAAATACTTCTCTAAATAGAAAGTGAAGGTGAAGCCAATATAAATCTTGTTTAATACACAAGGTAAAATCTCTAGAATAGTTTCAGATAATTTGAGAGACTATTATTAACTGTAGCTCTGTCTTCAATACTGTAAAACCTGACTCCAAACTTCTAATCAACACACTCAAAATGCTGCAGGAACCCAGCAGGCCAGGCAGCATCTATGGAACAGAGTAAACAGTTGATGTTTTGGGCCTTCATCAGGACTTCCAAACTTCTAATCCAGGCTCTCAACACTTCCCCTTGCAACTGGATCATTGATGCCCTGACCAGCAGATCGTAATCAGTAAGGATAGGATGCAACATCTCTGCCACAATTATTTCTCACATTGGTGCTCCACAAGATTGCATCCGCACCCCACCCCGCCCCTCCCCAATTCTGCCTTCATCTATAACTTTGCAGATGATACCACTACTTTGAGCTGTATCTCATATAGTGATGAGCTGAATACAGGAATAAGATAGAGTGTTTAGTGACATGGTGTCATGACAACAACCTCTATATCAGCAAAACAAGAGAGCTGATCATTACCTTCAAGACTAATACAGTACAAGATTATTCTATCTGGATACATCACAGCTTGGTATGACAACTGCTCTGCTATTGACTGCAAGAAACTGCAGGGAGCTGTGGACACAGCTCAGAACATCACAGAAACCACCCTCCCCTCCATGGATTCTGTCTACACTTCTTGCTACCTCAGTGAAGCAGCCAACATAATCAAAGAATCTACCCACCTGGACATTTTCTCTTATTCCTCTTCTCATAAGGCAGAAGATACAAAAGCCTGAAAACATGACCTGCCAGGCTCAAGGACATCTGCTACCGCACTGCTGTAAGACTACTGAATGTTCTCCTAGTATGATAAGATGGACACTTGACATCATGATCAACTGTACCTTGTTGTGACCGTGCACCTTAATGTTACCGTCACCATCCCTGTACCCGTTATCACCCGTCCCCACCATCTACCCTGTCCCCATAATCACCCCTGTCCCCACCATCACTCCTGTCCCCATTCTCACCCCTGTACCCACCATCTACCCTGTCCCCATAATCACCCCCGTCCTCACTATCACCCCTGTCCCCACCATCACCCCCGTCCTCACCATCATCCCGTCCCCATTATCACCCCCCTCCCCACCATCACTCTTGTCCTCATTCTCACCCCTGTCCCCATCACCACCCCTGTCCACATCACCACCTCCCCCACCATCACCCCTGTCCCCATCACCATCCCTGTCTCCACCATCACCCCCATCCCCACCATCACCCCTGTCCCCATCATCATTCTTGTCCCCATCATCACCCCCATCCCCACCATCACCCCCGTCCCCACCATCACCCCCATCCCCACCATCACCCCTGCCCCCATCATCCCTGTCCCCATCACTACCCCTGTCCCCACCATCACCCCCATCCCCACCATCACCCCCGTCCCCATCATCATTCCTGTCCCCATCATCACCCCCGTCCCCACCATCACCCCCATCCCCATCATCACCCCTGTCCCCATTATCACCCCTGTCGCCATCACTACCCCGTCCCCACCATCACCCCCATCCCCAGCATCACCCCCATCCCCACCATCACCCCTGCCCCCATCATCCCTGTCCCCATCACTACCCCTGTCCCCACCATCACCCCCATCCCCACCATAACTACCCCGTCCCCACCATCATCCCTGTCCCCACCATCACCCCTATACCCACCATCACCCCTCTCCCCATCACCACCCCTGTCCCCACCATCACCCCCATCCCCATCACCCCTGTCTCCATCACTACCCCTGCGTCCATCACTACCCCTGTCCCCATCACTACCCCTGTTCCCACCATCACCCCTGTCTCCATCACTACCCCTGTCCCCACCATCACCCCTGTCCCCATCACCACCCCTGTCTCCATCACTACCCCTGTCCCCATCATCACCCCTGTCTCCATCACTACCCCATCCTCACCATCACTACCCCATCTCCACCATCACCCCTGTCCCCACCATCACCCCTGTCTCCATCACTACCCCATCCTCACCATCACTACCCCATCTCCACCATCACCTCCGTCCCCACCATCACCCCGTCCCCATTATCACCCTTGTCCCCATCACCACCCCTGTCCCCATCACCACCCATCCCCATCACTACCCCTGTCCCCACATCACCCCTGTCCCCATCACCACCCCTGTCTCCATTATCACCACTGTCCCCACCATTACCCCTGTCCCCACCATTACCCCCGTCCCTACCATCACCCCTGTCCCCACCATCCCCCCTGTCCCCATCACTACCCCTGTCCCCACCATCACCCCTGTCTCCATCACTACCCCTGTCCCCACCATCACCCCTGTCCCCATCACCACCCCTGTCTCCATCACCCCTGTCTCCATCACTACCCCTGTCCCCACCATCATCCCTGTCTCCATCACCCCTGTCCCCATCACTACCCCTGTCCCCACCATCACCGCTGTCCCCATCACTACCCCTGTCCCCACCATCACCCCTGTCCCCATTATCACCCCCGTCCCCACCATCAACCCTGTCCCCATTATCACCCCCGTCCCCACCATCACCCCCATCCCCACCATCATTCCTGTCCCTATTCTCACCCATCTCCATCACTACCCCATCCCCATCACCCCTGTCCCCATCATCACCCCTGTCCCCATCATCACCCCTGTCCCCATTCTCACCCCTGTCCCCACCATCACCCCTGTCTCCATCACCACCCCGTCCCCATCACCACCCCTGTCCCCACCATCACCCCTGTCTCCATCACCACCCCTGTCCCCACCATCACCCCTGTCCCCATCACCACCCCTGTCCCCACCATCACCCCCGTCCCCACCATCATCCCTGTCCCCATCATCACCCCTGTCCCCATCATCACCCCCATCCCCACCATCACCCCTGTCCCCATCACCAGCCCCATCCCCATCATCACCCCCGTCCCCACTATCACCCCTGTCCCCATCACCATCCCTGTCCCCATTATCACCCCGACCCACCATCACCCCCGTCCCCACCATCACCCCTGTCCTCACCATCACCCCCGTACCCACCATCACCCCTCTCCCCATCACCACCCCTGTCCCCACCATCACCCCCGTCCCCATCACCCCTGTCTCCATCACTACCCCTGTCTCCATCACTACCCCTGTCCCCACCACTACCCCTGTCCCCACCATCACCCGTCTCCATCACTACCCCTGTCCCCACCATCACCCCGTCCCCATCACCACCCCTGTCTCCATCACCCCTGTCTCCATCACTACCCCTGTCTCCATTACTACCCCTGTCCCCATCGTCACCCCTGTCCGCATCACTACCCCTTTCCAGCAGCACTACAATGCAATACATGATAATATTAAAAAAAAGTAATTTAATAGTTAAATTAAAAATAGTGCAAGAACAGAAATAATAAAAGTTAGTTGGCGTTCATTGGTTTGATGTCCATTTAGGAATCAGATGGCAGAGGGGAAGATTCTGTTTCTGAATTGCTGAGTGTGTGCCTTCAGGCTTCTGTACCTCCTTCCTGATGGTAACAATGAGAAGAGACCATGTTCTGGGTGATGGGGTTCCTTAATAATGGACATGCCTTTCTAAGGCACTGCTCCTTGACGATATCTTGTATACTACAGAAGCTGGTACCCAAGACGAAGCTGACTAATTTTACAACTTTCTGTAGCTTCTTTTGATCCTGTCCTGTAGCCCCTCCCCACTCACCACACCAGATAGTGATGTAGCATGTCAGAATGTGTAGAAGTTTTCGAGTGTCTTAGGTGAGAAACTAAATCTTCTCACACTCCTAATAAAATATAGCTGCTGACTTGCCTTCTTTATAGCTGCATCGATATGTTGGGACCAGATTAGGTCCTCACAGATCCTGACACCCAGGAACTTGAAACTGCTCCTTGGTTTTGTAAGCATAGTTTTATAAGCTCCGCTAAACTTTTGCATGTGTTGGTGATCACACATCACACTCGACGGACTATAGAGTCACAGAGAGCAGAAACGGGTCTGTTTTACCCTTATACGCCCAGTGCATTCACTCTGTCTATGCCCCTCATTATTTTATACACTCCTACAAGGTCACTTGTTCACCTACTCTCCACTGAATAAAGTTCCAACCCCCACTTAACTCCTCTTCCTAACTCAATCCCTTGAATCTCAGTAATATGCAACTGAGGTGAGAATATTTCACAGGGTTCACACCATCAGCTCTGAGACAGCAGCAGTGATTCAACACTAAATCTAGGGAGTTTACAGTACAGGGAATCTGGCAGGTATGGATGAAAGAAGTTAAAGTGCAGGAAAGCCCATTCAAAAAAGATCTGTTTAAATTTCATAAGATAACATGAACATGGTGTAATCTTTGTATTTTTTTTAAATTACATTGTAACTTAGTACTGTTTAATTCAAGTCGGGAGTTCTATTGATAAGTGGAGAAAGCAAAAAATATTTGAACTAGCAGGGCCACCATCTCTTGGCTGCAGTGATTCCAGTTCAGTCCTGATGTCTAGTGCTGCCTGTGTGGACTTTGCATGTTTTCCTTGTGACCATCTGCATCCCACCTCCCCCAGGTGATCTGGTTTATTCCCACATTCGAAAAATAAGCAGGTATATAGATTACTTGTTTCTGTAAATTGCCCCTAATGTGATAGAATATAGAAGTGTTGATGGGAATGTGGGGAGAATGAAATGGATTGTTGTAAGAGTAGTGAAAGTGGGTGTTTGGATAGTGCATTTTAAAACAGCATTTTTAGCAGTCATTTCTAGGCCACAATCTTAGTCTAGGTACCCATTATACACATCTTCATGTTTCAAAAATTGGAAAATAATGTGGATTTGACATTCTTTTTATATTATTGCTCAAATTAATCCCAGAAATTCAGCATGTGACTGCAACCTTCATTACCCCATGGAGAGATTGATGAAGATCTGTGTGAAAATAAAGCTGTGCTGCTATTATTTCCTGTGTTTTATGCAAATAAATATAGGGCAATGTGAAAGCCAGTCTAGACTGTGAATAATATTGGGTACAGTTAATTGCAATGTTTGCCTGCATGGAGTCTATAACACAACCTTTCAACCAATTAGTATGTGCTTCTTAAAGTAATCCAAACCAAGCTTTGCAAATGCTTTCCTTTCAAATTGGCTTATTAAAAATTTAGTTTTGATGCCAACTCTGGTATCAGTGGTAACAGTAGAGCAGATTTATAGAGTGCATTTTGCTAAGAGCACATAAAACACAGGAATTGAAACATTTCACAACCAAGTAAAATAGCCTTAATTAGCATCTTAAAGAAAAAGTTGGTGTGTAAAGACAGCAAATTGTTGTAATTACTGTGGCAACCAATGAAAGTTGCTTAGTAACACAGGCATACTTAAAAGAATATTGTATACATGGTGAATAATTTATTTTTACTTTAAATAGACTCTTACAGTATTATTAAATATGTTATTCATTTTGTATTTTGGAAAATCATAGAACACTTTGGATTCCCGTTTGCTGAACGGAAGTTTTTGTTACAGCTCAGGAGAATGCCAACTGCCGTAATGGACGACTTGGTTACAGACTAGCGCTCTGCAACTTCACACTATGAGGAAGCATTTGTTCCATTCATTTCCCCATAATTGAGCAGAGAGAATACTGCATAAAGTATTGATATTACCTAATTGCGATCATTAACACATCAACAATTTCATTTAAAATATGTTTTCATTTTAAAACCTCACTTTGCTTCCCAGTAGTACATTTGGTCTTTAAGAGAATGAATAGAATTCTTCTGAATCTATACAACTAAACAAAACAGTAAAAATAAGTATGCTCTTGGAAATTTGCCAGATCAGGTAAAAGAATTAATTTCTCTAAATGCGGTAAGGGAGAGACCAAGCTGATGTGCCAGTAATAAATAATTTCAACCTGTGCTGTATTTAACTATGTGGCAAAACTCTGACAAAATAATTCTCTGACGTGAATATTCAAGAAATTTGCATGCATGTTTTTTTTATGTATTTATTCCTGGATATTCTCTTGATATATAGTGTCTTATACAGTTTACACAAATATGGAATTCTGACATGGCTTAAATAGCATACAATGTGCTATTATATTGTATATTATATAATGCCTTTGAGCAGAAAATCCTACAAAAGGTAGTGGATTCAGCCCGGCATATCATTGGCAAAACCCTCCTAACCATTGAGCATATCTAAGTGAAATGTCGCTATAGAAAAGCAGCATCCATATCAAAGATCCTCACCACCCAGGCCATGCTCGTTTCTCACTTTTGCCATCAGGTAGATGGTACAAGAGCCTCAGGACTCACACCCCCAGGTTCAAGAACAGTCACTACTCCTCAACCATCAGGCTCTTGAAGAAAAGCAGGTAGCTACACTCATTTAAGGACTCTGTTATATTGTTATTTCATGCTCATTATTTATTGCTATTTATTTATATTTGGATTACAGTTTGCTTACTGTTAACAGTTCCTGATGTTTACAGTTTACTGTTGCTGTTCTATAGATTTGCTAAGTATGCCCACAGATGAAGAACCTCAGGGTTGTATGAGGTAACATGTATGTACTCTGATAAATAAATTTCACTTTGAACTTTGAACTTTGTATATGCAGTATAAAACAAATTGTAAATGATTTTCACTTAATAACTTCTAATTTCAAGGCAAAAGAATGTTATTATTTCTGGCTAAATTTCATGTAATTCTTGTCAGATCAGAGCAGAAAAACTGGAAATTGACTACGACCTTATACTTTCTAAGTGGTAATGCTGGAGGAAGGGTTTCTGTCCATTGCTCACAGGGATAAGCATGGTTGAGTGTAAACTCTTCCAAAAAACTCTACATCCATGCCTTAGTGCAACATCTGCAAGTAGTGCATTAAATCAAAAATACTTTTCATTTCCCTCCACGACAACACCTTCCAATCTCTCCTGTAACCCCACCCTGACATCAAAATCACCACTATACCTGTCTTCCTCTCCTGTGCCGGGCAGTGACCTAGTATTGAGGTCCACCTACCAATCTCTAAACCTCCAAGAAACATAAATGTTACTTATATTCTGCTGCTAAACTTGGTATTGGAAACAACGGGCCTTTCAGATTTCCTGACTAAATACCTGCCACGCCAACCACAGAGACTTTTGAAGGCATGTATCTCTCACCTGAGAACCCAGACAATAATCTAGGCCTGAAGCTTGCCAATATTTATTCCACTGTCTTCCATTTAAAAAAGGCAAAAAGCCCTAACTTTTTTGTGTGAGTGAACTGGACAATGATCTTCAATTCTGGTCTTGTGTAGCAAGATGGGAAAGGTGGAGCAAAGACGTGTCCGTAGAGTTGACATTTAAAATACCAGAACATGTGACGGTTGATGCTTCAACAACAAACATTTTAATACCATTTTAGTACAGGGGAAATTTAATCCTGAAAATATGTGGGCTTGGAATGGGTAGAAACATAAAATGTAGGACCCAAGACCGACCATGATCAAATCCACAGTGTTCCTGTATGAACAGAACTGAATGAAGGGATGCAGGCATAACCAACATCTTCTCTGGAGTTGGGATCTTCATTGAACAATTATAGCAAGACTGTGCATTACCATTGCAATGGGCATTCAACTAATTTACTGTTATTCACAGTCTTTTGCTTTGTTCAGGAAATATAACAGCTAAATTGCAGCAAGAATCAGAATTACAATCAAGTTTAATATCACCGGCATATGTCATGCAGCAGCAGTACATTGCAAAACATAGTAACTATAAATGTTAATAAGAAGTACATATAAAATAAATTAAATAGGTTGTGCAAAAAAAAGAGGAAAAATACTGAGGTATTGTCCATGGCTTCATTGTCCATTGAGAAATCTGATGGCAGAGGGGAAGAAGCTGTTCCTGAAATATTGAATGTGTGTCTTCAGGTTCCTATACTTGCTGCTTCATGGTAGCAATGAAAAGACGGCACGTCCTGGGTGATGGGGGTCCTTAACGGAGGATGCTGCCTTTCTGAGGCATCACCTCGATAATGAGGAGGCTATTGCCCATGATGGCACTGGCTGGGTTTACAGCATTTTTCTGCTTTTTGTCTGATCCTGTGTGGTGGCCCCTCTGTACCACACAGTGATGCAACCAGTTAGAATGCTCTCCATGGTACATCTGTAGAAATTTGCAAGTGCCTCTGGTGACATACCAATTCTCCTCAAACCTCCCAATGAAATATAGCTGCTGTTGTGCCTTCTTTATAACTGCATCAATATGTTAGGCCCAGGATAGATTTGCAGAGATGTTGACACCCAGGAATTTGAAACTGCTCTCTTTCCACTTCTGATCCATTGATGAGGACTTGTGTGTGTTCATCGACTTCCCTATCCCAAAACCCACAATCAATTCCTGGTCTTTCTGACGCTGAGTATAAGGTTATTGCTGCAACACCACTCAACTAGCTGATCTATCTCACTCCTGTATGCCTCCTTGTCACCAACTGAAATTTTGCCAACAATAGTTGTGCCATCAGCAAATTTATAAATGGCATTTGAGCTGTGCCTATCTAGACAGCTGTAGTTGTAGAGAGAGTAGAGTAGTGTGCTAAGCACACATCCTTGAGGTTTGCCAATGTTGACAGCCAGTGAGGAGATGTTATTTCTGATCCTCACAGACTGTGGTCTCCTGGAGAGAAAGTCAAGGATCCAGCTGCAGAGGGAGGTACAGAGGACCAGTTTTGAAGCTTTTTCATTAGAATTAAGGGTGTGATTGTGCTGATTGCTGAGCTGTAGTCAATAAATAACAGTCTGACATAGGTATTGCTATTGTCCAGGTGATCCAAGGCCAAGTGGAGAGCCAGTGAGACTGCATTCACTGTAGACCTATTGTGCAGCAGGTCCAGATCCTTGCTTAGGCAGGAGTTTATTCTAGCCATAACGAACCTCTCAAACTTCTTCATCACAGTAAATGTGAGTGTCACTGGGCAATTGTCATTGAGGCAGCTCACCCTGCTCTTCTTGGGGACTGGTATGACTGTTGCCTTTTTGAAGCAGGTGGGAACCTCCACGTGCAGCAATGGGAGATGTCCTTGAACACTCCTGCCAGTTGCTGCCATGTAAATGCATTCATTATAAGAGGTCTAGAATACAAGTGCAAGGATGTGATGCTGAGGTTTTATAAGGCACTGGTGAGGCCTCACCTTGAGTATTGTGAACAGTTTTGGGTCTCTCATCTTAGAAAAGATGTGCTGGCATTGGAGCGGGCCCAGAGGAGGTTCACAAGGATGATTCCAGGAATGAAAGGGCTATCATACAAGGAATGTTTGATGGCTCTGAGTCTGTACTTGCTGGAATTTAGAAGGATGAGGGCAGATCTCATTTTAATGTTAACCTTTGTTAACCAATGTTAACCTTAACATTTTAACCTTTCTAATGTTGAAAGGATTAGACAGAGTAGATGTGGGAACGATGTTTCCCATGGTGGGAGAGTACTGGACAAGAGGGCACAGCCTCAGGATAGAGGGGCGTCCTTTCAAAACAGAGATGCGGAGAAATTTCTTCGGCCAAAGGATAGTGAATTAGTGGAATTTGTTGTCACATGCAGCTGTGGAGGCCTGGTCATTGGGTGTATTTAAGGCAGAGATTGATAGTTTTTTGATTAGACATGGCATCAAAGGTTACGGGGAGAAGGTCGGGATCTGGAGTTGATGAGGAGATAGAAAAAAGGATAATCCATGATTGAATGGTGGAGCAGACTTGATGGGCCAGATGGCCTAATTCTGCTCCTATGTCTTATGGTCTTCTGGTTTTATGGTCTTATAGACTCAAGTTTTCAGAGTCCTACCGAGTACACCATCAGGCCTGATGCCTTGTGAGGGTTCTCACCTTCTTGAAAGATGTTCTGATGTCATTTCCTTTAAGTCTTACCACCACAGCTCTACTTGTCTCCTCTGGGCATGACAGGATACCAAATGCCAAATACCTACTCCAGGATAACTCTTTCCAAAATTCCTTCCCCTCCTCTAATACTGAAATTGTCCATGTATTTCCTGCCTTTTTCTGTTGCAGTATGGATGGAAACTCAGGGATCTTGAAACTCAGAGCAGTGAGGAAAGCATCACTGGATGTTTGTGAACTCTGAACACCCAGGATCCCCATCCATAATGCCTTCCTCCCAGAATAAATACAGATGAATGGTTCAATAGATCCGCTTAATATCGGAGAATGTATACAGCTTTCAAACCTGAAATTCTTGCTCTTCACAGACATCCACAGAAACAGAAGAGAGCCCCAAAGAATGAATGACAGTAAAACATTAGAACCCTAAAGCCCCCTCTCCTACCCATGCCCAAGCAGCAGCAAAGCATCAACCATTTACCCCATGCCCCTCCCCTATTGACTGCAGCGGAAAGCATCTGCACCCACCAGCCACCAGTCACCAAGCAAGCAATGGCAAAGCCCCCATGATATGCATCAACAAAACCTAATTGTTCACCTGACAATTCAACTTGCCACCAGCTCTCTCTTTCTCCCTACCAAGGGACAGAGAGGTGTTGCCCCTTTTCCACAGCGAAAGGGGAGACCAGCAGCACAAAACAACTAATTGATTGTGATGTTACAGTCTGCCGTGTCGCTCTTATTCCGAGTTCTCCGACTCAAGAATCGGCAGCAAACTCTTCCCCACCATCGAAAGAGAGAAAGCAAGAGAGAGAGAGAGAGAGAGAGAGAGTACAGAGGACTCCGAAAGTTGATCTGCTGTTCGTGATGTTTCATTTCTTCCGCAATGTCTCGGTCATGACACTGGCATGGAACCAGTTTGTCAATACGTCCACAGAGCCTTGTCCCAAAGGCATGCGTCGTCCAGGCCGCATCCTAGGGATATCAAAAAGAGGTTGGTTGATAAGCTCTTTGAGCGCAAACCACAGCCGTGAGGAACTGCAGTTTGAGTGCAGCTGTAGAATACTGATTTCAACAGAACCCCATCCACATTGAAAGGAAAATAAAAGACATTAAAGGGAAGAAATTAAGCTCTTTCGCAGATGAGCTCAAAGGAGCTGCTCTCTGGCAATATCTTAACTCTGCCCTATTCGCAACAATCTGAGTTTCCTATTCTCCACTATGAATTTTTATTATATAAGGTACTATTATTCTGTCAGGACTCGTAAATCTTCAAATCTAGTTTACAATGTGTATATTCTTACATGCTACATATAATTGCCTTCTATAAGGATTATGATGAGAGGGAAGAGGAAACGAGAAGGAATCTTTTAAATTCTAATTTTTCTCTTCTCACGTGGAAATAAAAATGGAAACAAAAGTATACATTTTCAATTTACAAATGGACAAATTTTTTTATGAGTTCAAGATGATTTATTGCAAGAGAGATTTGAGATTTGCTCTGACCTCTTTCTTAGTAAAGCTGTTCGCTTTTTTTTAAGTAAGCATTATAAGGAATTAAAATTAAAATGCTTTAAGAGAGATTATTTCTCATAGAAATGAAAGGTTAAATAATTTACTTTGGTTCATCCTGCTTTTCTGTTTTTGAACATGTAGTAAATGTAAGTTATTTTAAAGTAAATCAAATTTGGCACAAATGAATTTTTAATTAACTACTTTATCTTTCGGAGAATTTGAAGCAGATTTCTAGGTAACCATCTGCAAATAGTATGTACATGGTATCTTGTAGATTCAGTATCAGCTCTGTTCCCACATAGTGAGTTATATTCATTGGCAATCAAGCTTGTAAAATATTGAGTTAGCTGAAATTGTTCTGATTTACCACTTTAGTAAGAAGTTAATCATTTGACCTCAGCTAACAAGTCTTAGTCAGGATTTATAAAAAAAATGACAGTGACAGCTGATGAAAAACAAATGCTTTTACAAAGTAAAATTCAGAGTGTTACTCACAAAGGTTGTAAAATGTCAATATTTTATGGGAGCATCTACAATGGACCCTATATTTTTAGAGCACTGAAAGACTTGGATAAAAGTCACAAAACAGCCAATAAAATATCTCTGTATTCCAGTGACATGGAAACTGACAGAAAGCAATTTAATGACTGCAAAGAGGTTGCTAGGCTGACGATGTCACAGTGAGCAACACAAAGGCAGTCTGGCACAGGCTGTGCTTTGTTATTCCAACTCCTTCCGACTATTGAAAGTGAGGTTCTAAGTCCTGAATGAGCAGCTGATTCAAACAAATGGCTTCACAATGTGTGAAAAGTTGATTAACAGTGTTTTTTAATGTTAAGAAACTGAGAAAAAGGCAAACCAAAAGAGCAGAGAAAAGTATTAAAAATAATATAAGGAGAAGGTTCTCCTCCCTGAGAATCAACAAAGTCGTACCTCAAGGATGCTTCTTTCGTCCACTATTCTACATTCTCTCCCTCTACATTCTTTACTGTGTAGCTCAGCACAGCTCAAACACCATCTATAAATTTTCAGATGGCACCACTGTTGGTAAAATACCAAACAACGGCATGACGTTGTATAGGGGTGAGATATTTTGGCTGGTTGAGTGGTGCCACAACAACACCTTCACTGTTCACGTCAGTAAAGAATTGATTGTGAGATTCAGGAAGTCAGGAAAACACACCAGCCACAATGATGGGTCCACGGAGGAAAGGGTGAGCAGCTTCAAGTTCCTGGGTGTCAGCATCTCAAAGAATCTGTCCTGGGCCCAACACATTGCTGCAATCACAAAGAAGGCATGGCAATGTCTCTCCTAGGAGCTTGAGACTTGTTATGTCAGCAAAGACTCTTGGTAGATGTATGGTGGAGAACATTCTGACTGATTTTGTCAGAGTCTGGTTTGGAGGTTCCAATGTACGAGATCATGGGCAAAACCTTTTTCACCATTGAGGATCCATTCAAAGGGCAATGCCTCAAGAAGGCAGCATTCATCAGAAAGGACACACAGCATCCAAGATGTTTCCAATTCTCATGAGGGAGGAGGAGGTGGACACCTTGTATGCCAGTTTCACCAAACCCCAATTTTAAAACATATTTAGGGATATTCCACAAATGTCTTAGCATTGTCTGGGTTACACTTATGAATCATATCTGAACAACAACATAGAAAGGGAATATTTGGTCCATTTGATCCATGCCAACTCCTGTGCAGAATTTCCATCTGTTCCACACCCCCTCTGCCTAATTCCCTGTTAATAAAATTCTCTCAGATGCTGATCAATTCCCCTTTAATTCTTTTATCTCTTACCTACATTAAGGTGTAATTTAGAATAAGCAATGACCCTACTACGAGCAAGTCTTTTAGATGTGAAAGGAAAGCAGAGCTCATGACAGAAACCTATGCGATTGAAGTGAGAAAATGTAAATTCCACACAGGCAACATCCAAGACCATTATTGAACCTGAGGCTTAGAATTGGAGTCAAGTTCTTTATCATTGACATATGCCATGAAATCTGTTGTTTTGTGACAGCAGTAAAGTGCAACACATTAAAAATTACTATGTTACAATAAGAAATATAAAAATAAGTCATACAAAAAGAGGGTAAAATGTGTGGTAGTATCTACTGGTCCATGGTCCATTTAGAAATCTGATGATGGAAGGGAAGATGCTGTTCCTAAAATGTGAACTATGTATCTTTAGGCTTTTATACTTCCTTCCTGATGGTAGAAATGTGAAGAGGGCATGTCCTGGACAGTGAGCTCCTTAGTAATGGATGCCACCTTCTTGAGACATCGTCTGTTGAAGAAGTGCTCAATGTTTGGGAGGCTAGTGCCCCTGATAGAGCTGTCCAGGCTAACAACCCTCTGCAGCTTTTTCCGATCCTGTGCATTGGTGCCTCCACACCAGATGGTGATGCAACCAGTCCGAATGCTGTCTGTGGTACGTCTGTAGGAATATGCTAGAGTCTCATATGGCATACCAGATCTCCTCGAACATCTGATGAGATATAGCCATTGATGTGCCTTCTTCATAATTGCATCAATATTTTAGGTCCAGGATATATCTTCAATGATACTGACACCCAGAAACTTGAAGCTGTTCATTCTTTCCACTGCTGACCCTTTGATGAAGACTGATGTAGGTTTTTGTAAATAAAATGGCAGGGGTGTTTTACATTTAAGGGAAACTATAACAACTCCTTTATCACTAACCAAAGACAAAACAAAAACAGTGGTAAAAAAAAAATTCACATCATTATGTCATCATGTCAGACCAGCCTCTGAAAGTGAACCCCAGCACAATGTCAGTTATGTATGTTTCCACCCCTCACATCACCCTACACCCCCCCCCCCCCCAGAATTCACCAAAACCAGCATTGTGAGTCTATCCGGAGCTTCGATGAGCTGCCCGGCCTGGGTCCTATGTTTCATGGGTGGAGTCGTGATGCCAGGGGCATGATAAGTTCCAAGCCTCAGCAGGACCCATGGGAGACAATCATGCCCACATTCATCAAACAAGGAAGTCGTCAGAGCAGTCTTTAAGGAGCAGTGAAACTGCTGGCATAGGCCATTGGACTGCAAGTGATACGCCATGGTGTGATGTAATCTCATGCTGAGATTCTGGGTCATTACAGCGCATGGGTCTACCGTAAATTGGGAACTGTGCTCAGAGGAAAGGTCAGTTGGGGGGCCACTCAGGTGCTGGTGAATGCCTGACCCATGCCTGGAGCCGTCATCAATGCCAGAGGGACAAATTTTGGCCACCTGGTGGTACGATTCACTGTGGTAAGGTGATGCATGGGGGAGGAGGAAGGAAGAGGACCAACCAGGTCCACATTGACATGGTTAAACCGTCATTCGGAGATCTCAAAAAGTGCCAACGACACCTGAACATTTAATTAACTGAATAGTTAATTTTTGCCCACTGACACTCATCACAGGCTGCACTCCAATCAAGCATGTTCTTTCTAAGGCTGTGACGCACAAATTTTAGTGCAACCAGTTTCTGTCAGGCTTTCAGGTCTGCATGCCAGAAGCTGTGAATGGAGTGAAAAACGAGTACGCCTCCAGTTTGAGGGCACTAAGAGGAGAGGGCGAATGGTTGAGACATCGCACAGGAGAGAAACCCTTGCTTTACTGGGCTTAATGTCAGCCAACCATAGGACCGTGACTGCTGTTTGGTAAGCCTGGACCTCTGGATCAGTAGCTTGATCAGGTGCCATGACAGTGTAGTCAACCCCGATATGTATGGCCTCAACAGCTGGCTGTAAGAGGCATCAGCCAGGACATTATTTTTCCTCTTGATAGGTTGTACATCCGTTGTGAACTCGGTTATGTAGGCCAGGTGGTGTTGCTGCTGTGCAGACCAAGGGTCTGATAGTTTGGCCATCATGTGTATGAGGGGTTTGTAGTCAACGAGTGCCGTGAAATGGCGACCCTCTAGAAGAAAATGAAAATGGTGGACAGCCAGATAGAGACCAAGAGGCTGATAGTCAAATGTACTTCT
This sequence comes from Mobula hypostoma, assembly GCF_963921235.1. Classification (NCBI taxonomy): domain Eukaryota; kingdom Metazoa; phylum Chordata; class Chondrichthyes; order Myliobatiformes; family Myliobatidae; genus Mobula; species Mobula hypostoma. The sequence continues at coordinate 199,268,895 of NC_086097.1, forward strand.
TCTTGGGGCGAACGGAGCTGCCGGCTGAAGAAGGCGGTTAGTTGTCAAACGTCTCCAACCAACTGTTTGTGCACAGCACCCACAGCATAGTCTGAAGCGTCAGTAGTAATGGCTGTGGTTGGAGTGGGTGCGCCAGTAGGGTCATGTTGGAAGGAGCTCACTTAGTGTCATCAATTGCTTTGATCATGTCTGCTGGCCGAAAGTACATGATTAGGAGCATTGTTTTTAAGGGAACTGTACAGGGGGAGCATAAGTTCAGCTTGCGAAATGAAGCGGTGATAGAAATTCACCATACCAAAAACTCTTGTAGTTATTTAGTAGTGGAACAGTGGGAAGCCCATAATAGTGGCTACTTTAGATGGGAGGGGTTTCACACCTTCTGCGGAGATGCGATGGCCAAGAAAGTTAATGGATGACCACCCATACTGGAAGTTAGCAGAGTTAATAATCAACCCACATTGGCTTAAGCACTCGAACAGTGTGCGGAGATGAAATACGTGTTCGGATTTGGATGCACTGCTGACCAGTACATCATCCAGGTAAACAAAAAGAAATTCTATGTCTTTTAATACAGAGTCCATCAGCTGTTTTTCAGCCTAACTGGCATGTACAGAAATTCAAAGAGGCCAAATGGGGTTATCACAGCCATTTTGGGAATGTCCTCTGAGCACACAGGCACCTGATGGTAGCCCCTAACTAGATCAACTTTAGACTAAGTTAACTTCCCGACTAAATGGACCAAAAAGTCTTTGACGTCAGGGTGGTGACTTTGTTAAGGCATTGGTAATCAGCACACGGGCAGCAACCATCATCGGACTTAGGAACCACATGGAGGGCTGCAGCCCACGGGCCATTTGACTTGCATACAATGCCAAGCCTTTCCATGTTTGCAAACTTAGCCTTTGTGATTGCCAGCTTTTCTGGGTCCAGTCTATCCACGTAGGCATGGAACGGCGGGCCTATTGTGGAAATGTGGTGCTCAACGCCATGTTTTATGATTGTAGTAAATCATAAAACATGGAGAATGTGGGCTTAGTGAGTTCTGGGGATTCATCCAGCAGTCCAGTAAACTCACATGTGGAGTGCATGCACTTAACAGAGCCATTGTGGGGAACTTGCTGGGGGAGCAGGGTAACAACCCAAAGTCATTATCATCCACAAGCTGGCAGTTCTTGGGAATGCACTGAGCACAGGTCTAGTCACTTTAGCGAGGACAAAGTCCCATGTTTATTGTCAGCAACTGAAGCAGAGCATCACACATCGTGACCTGTAAGTCTGGATCTGCTGCCATCGGTGGCCTCCAGCGAGGTTTTGTCACTCTTTGCCTTCTCATCAATAGGCAATGGTGGCAGCACATTCACTTGAGCAACCGAGTCACACGTGAAGCATTGCCCTGAAAGGGTGTCTGTAATAAACAGTAAACAAATCTGGCAGCAGGAACCCCTGGTGTTCACAGACCTCTGATGTCCTGGTGTGCAGGCACTGTCAAAGCTGCAAGGCAGTTGGCACTTCCTACTGTTCGTATCAAAACGTGTGTGGTAAAAGCAGAGAGTCGGCTTTGTCTGTTTTGCAGCTGCGGCTTGTGTGTGTTGGTGGTGCTGCTAAGCAGGCTTAGTGAGGTAGGGAAAAGGGAATGCATTATGCACCTGTGTCTGGCTGGGGTAGACAGTGGAGTGCGTGGACTCCGCAAATCAACCATTTTAGCAAGATCCCCATAGTCCTTCACGTGTACATTAGCGAAGGCTATGCAAACTTGGTGAGGTCTTTGCTGTATGAAGAGTTCTTTAAAAATAAAAGAAGGATGTTGATCTCCCAGGAGAGACAGCATGTGATTCATTAACTCCAAAAGCCTAGCATCCCCCAGGCCGGGCAAGGAGAGCAACTGTTTGGTGCACTCAGACTCTGACAGTCTAAAAGTCTGTAAAAGATGAGTTTTCAGCGATCGATATATATTGTGTTCAGGCAAGTTTGCAAGCAGACTCTCCACTCGCAACGCGGAACTACTGAGCAACGGTACTATGTAGTAATATCTGGTGTTGTCTGCGAAAATTTCTCATAGCGCGAATTCGGCCTTGGCTTGTACAATCTAAGCGACGGCATTTTGCTCCCGAACCTCCAGCCGTTTCAAAGCAACTGTATTGGCTGACATGTTGAATAACTCTGGAATCATCCTTGAGCATTGGGGTCATCAATGTAGGTTTTCGTAAATAAAATGGCAGAGGCACTTTAAGTTTGAGGGAAGTCATAACGACTCCTTTATTGTCCTCTAAACACTGAAAATAAAGCACCGTAGAAAACTTCACATCTTTACATTATCACGTCAGACCAGCCTCTTAAAGTGAACCCTAACTCAATGTCAGTGGTTGTGAATTATGCATACATTTTCATCCATTACATTACCCTAGATATATTTGTGTTTTCTCAACCTCCCCTACCAGAAGTCCACAATCAGTTATTTGATCTTACAGACATTGAGTGCAACATTGTTATTGCAGCACTACTGAACCAGCTGCTCTGTCGCACTCCTGTACTCCTCCTTGTCACTATCTGTGATTCTGCCTACAACAGTTGTGTCATTGGCAAGTTTATAGATGGCCTTTGAGCTGTGCCTTGCCACACCATTGTAAATGTAGAGAGAGTAAAGCAGTGGGCTAAGCAGGTATCTTTGAGGTGTGCCAGTGTTGACTGTCAGCAAGGAGGAGCTATTATGAGGGGTGATTGATAAGTTGGTGGCCTAAGGTAGAAGGAGTCAATTTTAGAAAACCTAGCACATTTATTTTTCAACATAGTCCCCTCCTACATGTACACACTTAGTCCAGCGGTCGTGGAGCATACGGATCCCTTCTTTATAGAAGTGATCCACAGCAGGAGTGATTGATAAGTTTGTGCACGAGAGTGTCTTGGACCTCCAGGTGGCCCACAGCAGGGGTGATTGATAAGTTCTACCTTTTAAGGTAGAAGGAGATGAGTTATACAGCTCTCGTTACATGCACGTGCAGTTCAATTCTTTGAGTGAAAATGCAGAAAGTTTGAAGTTTCTTCTCATCTGCTTCTACTTTAGGCCATGAACTTATCAATCACTCCTGCTGTGGACCACTTCTGGAGGTCCAAGACGCCGACTTCTGCAAAGAAGGGATGCGTATGCTCCATGACAGCTGGACTAAGAGTGTAAATGTAGGAAAAATAAATGTGTTAGGTTTTCTAAAATTGACTCCTTCTACCTTAGGTCATGAACTTATCAATCACCCTTCATATTTCTGACTGTAGTCTCTTGATGCAGAAGTCAATGATCCAGTTGCAGAGGGAGATAGAGAGTCTTTTGAGCTGTGATGCAGCAGCATTAACTACTCTGCTGCTCTGCTTTCAGTGAAGAAATATACTAAAAGCACAGGGGAGGTATCCATTATCAGTTTCCATTTCATGTTTATTGCTTATATGCATGATCATCTTGAAATAAAGTAAACCGTCATCATATTTGCCACTAAATAGTAAAAATATTTTACTTCATATGTTGGAAAATCAGTTAGTGACTTTAATTAATTCTGATCGATATTTCCACCAAGTGCTCATTTGCATTTTCAAGATTAATTAAAAATGTACAAACGTTAGTAAGCCACACAGAGGGTGAACCCTTACCTTCTACTGAGAATTTGACTTCAGTAATGTTTTTATTCATCTCAAAGTCCTGATTTTCTAAATTTAGCCATGGCTCAGTTGATACAAATTAATTGCCAAAGTGTAGATAAAAAATGTTCACGTTCATATTATGATTATTAGACTTCTGTATAATGTTTTGAAACATTTTTTAAGCAAGAACTTATTAACTGAAGTTGAAGTGGACCACTAAATTATATAAGAGATTAACAATAAAATCTATTGAGACAAATGATTCCTAGGAACAAGAATGTGGGAAGATTATAATATGTGGGCACAAATCCTATTTCAAAGAGAACTTAACCAACATGATTATTACTTAGAAAGTGTATGTCTAGATGGCAGAGAGGATCAGAGGGAAACTGGAGTATAAATACTCCAATCAATAAAAGATCATTTAGCAAGACCATAGAAGACGAGATAGAATTGAAAGGTAGGAAAGTAATGCCAAACTTGTATTGCATTTCTAGTCACTGTGTTATTAAATGGACATGGAGGCAAAATAAAGGTTTGGAGAAGTTTACAAAGATGGTAAGAGAAATGTTACAGCATATATAATTCACTTGGGAAAGGATGCTGAGGGACGACCAAATCATGTTTTCTAAAATGATGAGAGATTTTGACAAAGTGTATTTGGAGAGAATATCCTGCCAAAGGGTCTCGGCTTGAAACATTGACTGTATTTTTTGCCATAGATGCTGCCCGGCCTGCTGAGTTCCTCCAGCATTTTGTGTGTGTTGCTTGGATGGCCAGCATTTGCAGATTTCCTCTTGTTTGTGACTAGGGAGAATGTTCCAACTTTTGGAGAACATAACTAGAGGCTACTGAGATAAGATGGTTCACACAAAAATGGAGAAGATGGTGACGCAACGCAGCTCACAGTGGCCACTCCAGTGGTGATGTCTGTTATTTGTCAAGTAGGGTGCCGTGCACAATCCTGATTTGATGGAGATGGATGTGAAAGCATCTGGTGAAACTTCAGAAATGCCTGCTACGCTGCTGCTGCTACTGTGTGATCCAGAATCTCTGGAGGGGAAGGCCCCGAGTCCTTGGCTTTGCTTGTTGCTCGGCGGCCGGGACGGAGTCGAAGCGCTCAGCAGAGGATGGTGCTCAGAGAGGCTGCGTTGGAGGGGCTGGTCAGAGGCTCGAAGTTTTCGGACGGTCTCAGAGTCCGCTGCAGTCGGGTGCTTCCAATGGTGCTGCATCAGCAAGTTTGCAGAGCTTGGAGGTTCATGGCAGGGAGAGTTTCTCCCTTCTACCGCCTGTGTGAGATGATGAGGCTATCGGGACTTTGAGACTTTTTTTTTTACCATGCCCATGGTCTGCTCTTTATCAAATTATGGTATTGCTTTGCACTGTTGTAACTATATGTTATAATTATGTGGTTTTGTAAGTTTTAGTCTTGGTTTGTCCTGTGTTTTCTTGTGATATCATTCTGGAGGAATGTTGTATCATTTTTTAATTCATGCATTTCTAAATGACAATGAACGAGGACTGAGTGTCCTCATAATCTAAATATCCAATTCAGAAGAAACTTCTTTATCCAAAACACAATGAGGGTGTGGAACTTGCTACTACAGGGAATGGTAGCGATACCATTATGGAAGTTTGAACAAGCAGGAGGGAGGTGAAATGATGGGAGCTGGGAACAAGAGGGTACGTTGAGAGATGACACAAACCAGAATGTAGTTCGATCTTAGCATGAATGTTGGGTCTGCTGTCTGGGTTGAATACCCTGTTTCTAGGCTGTATATTCTATACTGTTACGTACCCCGTAACTGGGTTGCCAAACCAGCAGAAATGGATCACTCAGTTGGAGTCTGGAGTACTAGAACTAAGAAAGTTTTATTAAAGAAACAAGCAACACAGTAATCGAAAGGATAATAAATGCAACAGTTCAGTGATGATAAACACACATGTGCACAGAATTAAGATAACAGCATCAATCAAGCTCTATCGTTGTCTAGGGGTAAATGACCAAATTTCAAAGTGACTCAAAGTTCAGTCCAGTTTAGTAGTTCAGTTCGCAGTAATCGTTGCCATGGCGATGGACAACGTGGGGGAAGAGAGAGATAGAACAGGAACAACTGATCATTCAGACACTGCTTCACTCACAGACCAGCGAGATGGCTTACAAGCAGCTTTTGGGCGGGTCCTTGGTGATCTCACCTGAGGTCACCGACTGTGACCCCTCCTCCAGATGCGGTCGATCCTCTGCAGTGAACCCGGCACCCAGGCAAGGGCGGACACACACCGGGTTCCCGCTGATCGTACCTTGCCACCCTGGTCGTTGTCTGATACTTCTCACCCACTCGTGAGAGGCGCACCACTTCCAGGGTCTCGTTACCTCGGGTGGTGTGTCCTGCCTTAGCGAACCTGTCCCTTTTTATCCCCCTGCTGGGGTATCGCCTGTCCATCACTTCAAACAGTTCAGGGTTCAAAGGGGGAGCCGCTCCAGACAGCTCTCTTTCTCCCACGTCCCTTCATTACACATCTCCAGACGCTGCTCCATTGTTCCTTATCTCTCCTTCCCCTGAGGGCAGGTGGCCGACCACTTGCTGATGTCACTGATGCTAACCCAGGCCAGCAAACATCTTAATTTTATGTGTATTCTCGTCACAATACCCAATGGCCATTTTATTAGGTACAACCTTACACCTGCTCGTTAATGCAAGCATCTAATCAGCCAATCATTTGGCAGCAACTCAATGCATAAAAGCATGTGGACATGGTTTAGAGGTTCAGTTGTAGTTCAGACGAAACAACAGAATGGGGAAGAAATGTGATTGAAATTACTTTGACCATGGAATGATTGTAGGTGCCAGATGGGGTGGTCTGAATATCTCAGAAAGTGCTGATCTTCTGGGACCTTCACATACAACAGTCTCTAGAGTTTACAGAGAAAGGTGCGAGAAATGACAAAATATCTAGTGAGCAGCAGTTCTGTGACAAAAACTCCTTGATAATGGGAGAGGTCAGACGAGAATGACCAGACTGGTTCAAGCTGACAGGAAGTCAACAGTAACTCATGTGTTCCAATGATGGTGTGCCAAAGAGCATATCTGAATGCATAACACGTCAGACCAGGAAGTGGATGGGTTACAGCAGCAGAAGACCATGAACATACACACAGTGGCCACTTTATTAAGTACCTAATAAATTAGCCACTAAGTGCATATGACCCTATATAGTATGTAAACTAAATATACACTGCTAAGTAAATAGAAAAGAGGCAAATAACTGTCATTTTTTCGTGTTTTCAACACTTTAAACTAGCAATGATTTTGTCATGTAATTCACTACAGTTGGAACGCTAATATTTAATAGTCTGTAAACATTACCCCAGTTAAAATATTCCAGCTGGCAGTTCATCTGAGGAAACAAAAGGTTGTTGTGACTGATGTTGATGATGAATACAGCAAGCTAAACATTTTGGTTCATATTCATTTTTAGAATCATTGTCAATTTAAATGTCAAATATAGTACTTATTATTTGCTTTTACAACATGCTTAAGCTAAATGGCGCGTGGCCAAGTAGTTAAGGCATAGGTCTAGTGATCTGAAGGTCGCTAGTTCAAGCCTCAGCTGAGTCAATGTGTTGTGTCCTTGAGCAAGGCACTTAACCACACATTGCTCTGCGAAAACACCAGTGCCAAACTGTATCAGCCCTAGTGCCCTTCCCTTGGACAACATCGGTGACGTGGAGAGGGGAGACTTTCAGCATGGGCAACTGCCGGTCTTCCATACAACCTTGCCCAGGCCTACTCCTTGGAAACCTTCCAAGGCACAAATCCATGGTCTCACGAGACTAACGGATACCTATAAAAGCTAAATGCAAATTGTATCTTTCTAGATTTGGCACAGTTTCAATTCACTTGAATTATGACACACTCACAGTTCGCTCTGAATTGTAAAGACTTTGCCAGTTCAGATATTGCAGCAAAACCAACCTTGCTTTCCTACAAGAAATTATCCTATTCTGTTCACTAGAATTATCCCAATTTCACCAGATGTAATATGCATTTCAAGTGTGTTTCATAATCCTAGATGCCAAAGCTTCACTGCTTGATTCCATTGTTGAGTGTGATTGGTTCAGTCTTCTTATGTATTATAGTCAAACAGTCATAGAAGAATACAACATAGAAACAGGCCCTTCAGCTCATCTAGTCCAGGTTGAAACATTTAAACCGACAACTCCCATCGACCTGCACTTGGACCATGGCTCTCTATACCCTTACCATCCATGAACCTATCTAAACTTCTCTAAACGTAGAAGTTGATCTCCCATGCACCACTTGCCCTGGCAGCTTATTCTACATTCTCATGACCCTCTGGTAAAGAAGTTTTCCTCATGTTTCCCTTAAACTTTTCACCTTTCACCTCTGGTTGTAGGCCCACCCACCTCAATGGAAAAGGCCTGCTTGCATTTACCCTACCTATAGCTCTCATAACTTTGTATACCGCTATCAATCTCCCCTGAATCTTCTATATTCCAAGGAATAGATTCCCACCCTGTTCAATCTTTCCTCATAACTCAGGACCTCCACTCCAGGCAACATCTTTATACATTTTCTCTGTATTCTTTCAACCTTATTTACATACATCTTTCCTGTAGGTAGGTGACCAAATCTGCATACAATACTCCAAATCAGGCCTCACCAATGTCTTATTCAACTTCAACATAACATCCCATCTCCTATACTTAATACTTTGGTTTATGAAGGCTAATGTACCAAAAGCTTTCTTTATGACCCTATCTACCTGTGACACCATTTTCTATGAATTATGGACCTGTATTCCCAGATCCCTTTGTTCTACTGCACTCCTCCCCTACCATTCACTGTGTAATACCTGTCCTGGTTGGTCATTCAAGCACAGTGATTGTGGTAAATGGATCAGTTGAATTATTTACCACAAGCACCGTGGACTTTTGCAGAATAAGACAGATCATAACTCCTGATGAAAGGTCTCGGCCTGAAACAACGACTGTTTATTCCTTTCCACAGATGCTGCCTGACTTATTGAGTTTCTCCAGCACTTTGTACACATTACTCTCGATTTCCAAGATCTGCAGAATCTCTTATGTTTAGTTTCACTCTGTGCTTATTATCTCCTCACACTACAATCTCCCTATCCCAGAAATCAAACTCTGTGTGTTCATTTCATTCTTTCTGTTTCAAATAAGTCATTCCTAATAACTTGTTTTCCCAATCAGGTTCCTGTACCTCCTCCTATATGGTAGCAACGAGAAGAGGGCATGTTTTGGGTGACTGGGGGGGGGGGGACGGTTAACGATGGATACTATCTTTTCCAGTTTACCAGTTTTCATTGCCGACTTTTCCAGTTGATCTAGATTCTATTGTAACCTTAGACAACCTTCTTCACTGCACACTACGCCACCAATTTTGGTGTCATGACACCCATATTCTCATCTAAATCTTTAATATATCTAAGAACAACAGCACCAATCCCTGTGGCATTCCACTGGTCACAGGCCCCCAATATGAAAAACAGTCTTTCACTCTGAACTTTTGATCTCTATGACTAAGTCAATCTTACAAACTAATTTGCTTGGATCCCATGTGGTTTAACAGCCCAGACCACCTTATCAGGCAGAACTTTGCAAAAGCCCCACTGAAGTCTGTGCAGAGAATGTAGACCCCATATCAAGGGACAATGACAAGGATTGTCCCTTACCAATCAGGGTTCTCTAAACCTAAGCTTTGGTTTTCACCCTAACAAGAACACACTGGGTCTGGATTCTCCCCACCACATTTATAAAAGCATCCCCCTTTACCTGAAAACAGCTTCTCCCAATCAACGTTTGTAAGATCTTGCATAACACTAGAAAAATTAATCAATTTAAGACTTTAACTTGTGGATCTACATTTTTCAAAAGCTATTTTCAAACTACTAGATCTATAGTCACTGGTACACATTGCTTCCTCACTGATACATCAGCCATTTGCCCTGCCTTGTTTCCCAATAAGAGGTTGGGTGTTTCTCCCCCTCTAGTAGGGCCATCTACATATTGCTTGAGAAACCCATCTTGGACCCACTTAACATATTCTTCTTTTCTAATCCCTTAGCACTGAGGCAGTCCCAATCAATGTTTGGGAAGTTAAAGTCACCTGCTATTACAATCATATAATTCCCACACCCACAGTATCTGTGATCTCCCGACATATTTGCTCCTCCAATTCCAGTTGGCTGTTAAGGAGCCAATAGTACAATCCCATCAATTTGATCACTCCTTTCTTATTTCAAAATACTACCTATATACACTCACAAGACAATCTTCTCAGAATATCCAATCCAAGTACTGTTTTGATATTTTCTCTAATTAATCTAATTTCCTGCCTTCTCTTAGCATCACCACAACCATGCCTGTAGCACCAGTACCCCAGAGCAGAGAGTTGACAGTCCTGCTCTTCCCTAAGTCACGTTTCTGCAATAGTCATAATACTGTATTCCACATCCATGTCCTAAACTGATCAAGTCTCTTACATTAAAATAAATGCAGTTCAGTACAACAGACCTTCCTCATTCCCTGTCAGTCCTGACTATTGAAGTTGCTCACTTTGACTTCAGTATTTGCCTCAACATCCACATCAGCTACACTACACTCCCACCAAATCCACTCCCTACCAGAATAGTTTATATCTTCTTGAATATCTCCAGCAAATCTCATCACTCTCCTTTAATTCATGTTCCTCTTGTACAGATAACCTCTGACCCAGAAAAGATACTCGATGATCCCAGAGCCTAAATCCCTCGTCCTGCACAAACTCTGCAGCCATTCATTCATGTGCTCTATTCTCCTACTCCTGCTGTCACTAGTATGTGGCACCAGGAATAATCCAGGGATTATGATCTCTCAGGTCATGCTTTTTAATTTTTCTTCCTAACATTTGATACTCACTTTGCAGGACTTTATCCTTTTCAGACATTTATCATTGGTATAAATCAACTTCTTGCTTCCTATCTTCCACCTTGTGACTGTTTTGCAAATGCTTGTTGACATCCTGAGAGGCAATGTATCTACCTTCCATCTGTCCCCCTAACTACTGAGTCTCCTATCATTCAGCTATCCTCAACTCTACCTTCTCCTGCTTTGCATCAACTCATGTATCTGCCCCTATTGCTCATAGGTTCATGCACAAGGATACCCAAATCCATCTAAATACCAACACCTTCCAATCCCTCAACATTTGAAGATACTCTGACATTCAGAGTCAGAGCAATAGAGTTTTAAAACAGAACAGCACAGCACAGGAACAGGCTATTTGGTCCATCCAGACAATGCCAAAATAATAATCTGCCCAGTCCCATTGACCCGCACCTGGACCATTTCACACTCTCACAACCCTCTGAATTAAGACATTTTCCTTCAAGTTTCCCGTAAACGTTTCACTTTTCATCCATAACCATGACCTCTATTTTCAGTTTCACCCAGTCTCAGTGGAAAAGCCTGCAAGCATTTACCCTATCTTTTCCACTCATAATCTAATCATAATATCTCTGTCTAATCTTCCTCTATTCTTTTATGTTCTAAGGTATAAAGTCCTAACCTATTCAACCTTTTCCTATAACTCAGGTCCTCAAGTACTGGCAATGTCCTTGTAAATTTTTTCTGCACTCTTTCAATCTTATTAATCTTATTATGTAGGTAGATGACAAAAACTGCACTCAATACTCCAATTTAGGCCTTACCAATGTCTTATACAACTTCAACATTACATCCCAACTCCTGTACTTGATACTTTGATTTATGAAGGCCAATATGCCAAATGTTTTCTTTAAGACTGTACCCACCTCTGACACCACTTTCAAGGAATTATAGATATGTGTTCCCAGATCCCTCTGTTCTACTGCACTCCTCAGTGCCCCACCCTGGTTTGTCCTTCCAAAGTGCAACACCTCTCACTTGTCTGCATTAAATTCTATCTACCATTTTCCAGCAGGTCCAGATCCTGCTGCAAGCTTTCATAGTCTTTCTTGTTGTTCACTACACCCCCGCTTGGTATAATCTACAAATTTGCTAATCCAGTTTACCACATTGATATAGATGACAAACAACAATGGACCCAGCTTTAATCTCTGAAGCACACCATTAGTCACAGGCCTTCAGTCAGAGAGGCAACCATCTACAACCACTTTCTGGCTTTTCCTGTGAAACCAATGTCTGATCTAACTTATTACCTCATCTTGAATGCCAAGCGACTGAACCTTCTTGACCAACCTCCCATGTGGAACTTTGTCAAATGCTTCACTAAAGTCCTTGTGGACAGCATCCACTACCTTGTGTTTAGCATCCACTACCTTGCATTCATCAACTTTCCTAGTAACTTCCTTGCAAACTATAAGATTGGTTAAACAACCTACTATACACAAAACCATGTTGACTATCTCTAATGAGTCCCTGTCTATCCAAATACTTACGGTATATATCCCGTTCCTTAGAATATCTTCCAATAACTTGCCCACTTCTGATGACCAACTCACTGGCCTATAATTTCCCGGCTTATTCTTAGAGCCCTTCTTAAACAATGGAATAACATCAGCATTCCTTCAATCTTCTGGCAGCTCACCCATGGCTAAGGATATTTAAAAAATTTTCCTGATGTACCAAAGTGAATGACCTCCTATTTTTTCCCAGTTATATTCCTCCTACCAGTTTCTTGACTATATTCCTTCAGAGTCTTTCTGTGTCCACCTCATAACCCATGCTGACACGCAGCTTCATACATTGGCAAACTTGAATATGTTGCACTAGATCTCCTCGTACAAATCAATAGTATAAATTGGGAACAGCGTATGTCCCAACACTGATCCCTGGTATATTCCATTACTAATGATCTCAAAACACAAAAACATTCATTTACTCCCATGCTTTCTTTCTTGGCCATTAACCAGTCCTCTATTGATGCCTATATATTATGCCCAATCCCATGTGCTGCCACCATGTGTAGTACTTCATCAAAGACCTTCAGAAAGTCCAAGTACTCTATACCATACATCAAAGTTGCTGGTGAACGCAGCAGGCCAGGCAGCATCTATAGGAAGAGGCGCAGTCGACGTTTCAGGCCGAGACCCTTCGTCAGGATTAACTGAAGGAAGAGTGAGTAAGGGATTTGAAAGCTGGAGGGGGAGGGGGAGATGCAAAATGATAGGAGAAGACAGGAGGGGGAGGGATGGAGCCGAGAGCTGGACAGGTGATAGGCAGAAGGGGATACGAGAGGATCATGGGACAGGAGGTCCGGGAAGAAAGACGGGGGGGGGTGACCCAGAGGATGGGCAAGAGGTATATTCAGAGGGACAGAGGGAGAAAAAGGAGAGTGAGAGAAAGAATGTGTGCATAAAAAAGAGTAACAGATGGGGTACGAGGGGGAGGTGGGGCCTAGCGGAAGTTAGAGAAGTCAATGTTCATGCCATCAGGTTGGAGGCTACCCATACGGAATATAAGGTGTTGTTCCTCCAACCTGAGTGTGGCTTCATCTTTACAGTAGAGGAGGCCGTGGATAGACATGTCAGAATGGGAATGGGATGTGGAATTAAAATGTGTGGCCACTGGGAGATCCTGCTTTCTCTGGCCGACAGAGCGTAGATGTTCAGCAAAGCGGTCTCCCAGTCTGCGTCGGGTCTCACCAATATATAAAAGGCCACATCGGGAGCACCGGACGCAGTATATCACCCCAGTCGACTCACAGGTGAAGTGATGCCTCACCTGGAAGGACTGTTTGGGGCCCTGAATGGTGGTAAGGGAGGAAGTGTAAGGGCATGTGTAGCACTTGTTCCGCTTACAATCCCTTACTCACTCTTCCTTCAGTTAGTCCTGACGAAGGGTCTCGGCCTGAAACGTCGACTGCGCCTCTTCCTATAGATGCTGTCTGGCCTGCTGCGTTCACCAGCAACTTTGATGTATGTTGCTTGAATTTCCAGCATCTGCAGAATTCCTGTTGTTTACTCTATACCAACTGGTTTCCTCTTATCTATTTTGTTGGTTGCAACCACAAAATAAACTCTTGCACATTTCTCATGTCTGTTTCGTAAATTCAGTGGGTTCTAATTGGGCCATCGATTAATGGAGGCAGTCGTTTATTTGGGACAACTTTTACAGAGGAAAAAAGATTGAGAAAATAGCTGGGATTCCCTTCATTTATTTGGGACACTCTGTCACTTAATTGGAGACAGGAGACTTGCTGAACAGTTTCTGACTAGCACCAGTCATATGTATCTGTGTGTCCACTAGACACTACACAGTGCAGAGAGTGGACAGTTTTTTAAATATCATCACTTGTGTGTTTCTTTGTTCAAAGAGCAGTGATTTTTGTCACTAATCGTTGGCAAGAAATAAGCAGTAAGATAATTAGGAACTGCTTTGCTCACTGCAGTTTCAAGCATTCAGGCTTGGAGATGCTATGAACGGCTGGGAGTGAAAATGAAACAATTTCACTACTTCAACACATTTGGAACTATGAAGAATTTGAAGACATCGACAATCACCTTGAATGCTACAATGAAAATGAGAGATGCAATCATCAAAAGCATTCTGTGAAGGCAGTCCATTATTTCCACTAGAACATGGCAGCATACACTGGATGAACTTCTCCATTGATAACTATTAGGAACTACTGCACAGTTTTCCAATATTGTAGTTGTGCTCTAATTTGTTCTATATTTCATTTATAACCATAAATGACTACTCTGCTAAATGGTAGCTTGTCTTTTTTTTACACTTTTAACTATTTCCTTGTAACTTAGCTAATTGAGACAGCCTCTTAATTGGGCCAAAATGCCCTGGTGCCAATGTATCCTAATTAACTGGAATCCACTCTATATTTTAACTCTAGCCATTTCTATCTTTGTTTCTCAAGTGTCTTATTAATATTTGCTTATTAAATGGACCTAATAAAGTGGCCACTGAGTGTATATCCATGGTCATCTGCTGCTGTAGCCTAGCCACTAGAAGGTTTGATGTGGTGTGTGTTCTGAGATGCTCTTCTGCACACTGCTGTTGTAATGCCTGGTCATTTGAGTTACTGTCACCTTCCTGTCAGCTTGAACCAGTCTGGCCATTCTCCTCTGAAATGAATTGAATTGACTTTATTACTTACATCCTTCATATACATGAGGAGTAAAAATCTTTATGTTATATCTCCATTTAAATGTGCAATGTGCAATTATAGTAATTTATAATAATTATTATGTACAACAAGATAGTCAAGATAACATAGAAATACAGTTGCATCAGCATAAATTAATCAGTCTGATGGCCTGATGGAAGAAGCTGTCCCGGAGCCTGTTGGTCCTGGCTTTTATGCTGCAGTACCGTTTCCCGGATGGTAGCAGCTGGAACAGTTTGTGGTTGGGGTGACTTGAGCCCCCAGTGATCCTTCGGGCTCTTTTTACACACCTGTCTTTGTAAATGTTCTGAATAGTGGGAAGTTCACATCTACAGATGTGCTGGGCTGTCCGCACCACTCTCTGCAGAGTCGTGCGATTGAGGGAAGTACAGTTCCCATACCAGGCAGTGATGCAGCCAGTCAGGATGCTTTCAGTCATGCCCATATAGAGAGTTCCTAGAAACTGGGGGGCCATACCAAACTTCTTCAGCCATCTGAGGTGTAAAAGGCACTGTTTTTCCTTTTTCACCACACAGTCGGTATGTACAGACCATGTGAGATCTTCAGTGATGTTTATGCTGAGAAACTTAAAGCTGTTCATCCCCTCAACCCCAGATCCACTGATATCAATAGGGGATAGCCTGTCCCCATCCCTCCTGTTGTCCACAACCAGCTCCTTTGTTTTTGCGACATTGAGGGAGAGGTTGTTTTCTTGACACTACTGTGTCAGGGTGATGACTTCCTCTCTGTAGGCTGTCTCATTATGATTTGAGATTAGGCCAGTCAGTTTACTGATTGCAATTAGCAGTTTGGAGCTGTGGGGCTGACCTCTCTTGTTAACAAGGCACTTTTGTTGAATAAAACTGCTGCTCACTGGATGCTTTTTGTTTCTCACACCATTCTCTGTGAACTCTAGAGACTGTTGTGCGTGGAAGTCCCACCCCATATGGCACCAAAAATTACTCCGTGGCCAAAGTCACTTATATCGTATTTCTTCATCATTCTAATGTTTGCTCTAAACAACATCTGAACATCTAGACCATGAATGCATTTTTTTATGCATTGAGTTGTTGTTGCATGATTGGCTGATCAGATATTTGCATTACTGAGCAGGTGTACAGGTTCACCTAACAAAGTGGCCACTGACTAACTGTTCATTGGCTAACTGGTTAATATTTCTGCTTCTGGAGCAGGGGCATTGGTCTAAAATGCTAACTTTGAAGTTACCTAATTTGCTGAAATTTTCTAGTATCCTGCTTTAAATTTCAGGCCGATGTGTCTGAGGATTTCAGCATTTCTATGCAGGGCAGTGATTAGAAGGTGTTTCTGAGGTACTGAACATTTTTTGCCAAATTGCAAAAGTTGACACTCATAGACATAGACAGAGACATAGAAACCTACAGCACAATACAGGCCCTTCAGCCCACAAAGCTGTGCTGAACATGTCTTTACCTTAGAAATTACCTAGGGTTACCCATAGCCATCTATTTTTCTAAGCTCCATGTACTTATCCAGGAGTCTCTGAAAAGACCCTGTTGTATCCACCTCCACCACCGTTGCCGGCAGCCCATTCCACGCACTCACCACTCTCTGCGTAAAAAACTTACCCCGACATCTCTTCCTAGCTATTTCAAAGCACCTTAAAACTGTGCCCTCTCATGTTAGCCATTTCAGCCCTGGGAAAAAGCTTCTGACTATCCACACGATCAATGCCTCTCATCATCTTATATACCTCTATCAGGTTACCTCTCATCCTCTGTCTCTCCAAGGAGAACAGGCCAAGTTCACTCAACATATTCTCATAAGGCATGCTCCCCAATCCAGGTAACATCCTTGCAAATCTCCTCTACACATTTCTATGGTTTCCACTTCCTTCCTGTAGTGAGGTGACCAGACCTGAGCACAGTACTCCAAGTGGGGCCTGACCAGGGTACTATATAGCTGCAACATAACCTCTCTGTTCCAAAACTCAATCCCAAGATTGATGAAGGCCAATGCACCATTTGCCTTCTTAACCACAGAGTCAACATGCGCAGCAGCTTTGAGTGTCCTATGGACTCAGACCTCAAGATTCCTCTGATCCTCCACACTGCCAAGAGTGTTTTAATACTATATTCTGTCATCATATTTTGGATCCAAAAAGCAATGTCCCCTTGGATCCCATGCCTCCTTACTTTCTCAATAAGCCTTGCATGGGGTACCTTATCAGATGCCTTGCTGAAATCCATATACACTATATCTACTGCTCTACCTTCACCAATGTGTTTAGTCACAACCTCAAAAAATTCAGTCAGGCTCGTAAGGCATGACCTGCCTTTGACAAAGCCATGCTGACTATTCCTAATTATATTATGCCTCTCCAAATGTTCATAAATCCTGCCTCTCAGGATCTTCTCCATCAGCTTACCAACTACTGAAGTAAGACTCACTGGTCTATAATTTCCTGGGCTATCTCTACTCCCTTTCTTGAATAAGAGAACAACATCGTCAACCCCAAATCTTCTGGAACCTCTCCCGTCCCCACTGATGATGCAAAGATCATCATCAGAGACTCAGCAATCTCCTCCCTCGCCTCCAACAGTAGCCTGGGTTATGTCTCATCCGGTCCCGGTGACTTATCCAACTTAGTGCTTTCCAAAAGCTCCAGCACATCCTCTTTCTAATTATCTACATGCTCAAGCTTTTCAGTCCACTGTAAGTCATCCTTACAATCGCCAGGGTCCTTTTCTGTAGTGAATACTGAAGCAAAGTATTCATTAAGTACCTCTGCTATCTCCTCCGGTTCCACACACTCTGTGAACATGATAGCTTGGCGGTGGATTGAATGAAAATTGAGGGTGGTGAATCATACACCAATTAAGTGGTTTGCTTTTTTTCTGGATCCTGCTGAAGTTATCGTATGTGATTGACCTCAATTCATTCAGCAAAGTGCAGAATTTGTACTTGTATATTTTTTATGTGGTGAGAAAAGCTCGATGTGTCATTTTCTGTGGGACAAGGGGCAATTTACAGTGGTTGGTTAACATGCATGTCTTTAGAATGAGTGAGGAAACTGAAGGACCTGGAGAAATGCATACAAGCTCCTCAGATGAGGACAGCATTGGTCATTCTTTTTTTCTCTTCACTGACTTGTGCATCTTATGAATAATTCACATTCTGTGTTTTCTCAGAATCCACATGCCTGTGATGATGCAGCAAGCGAGTTTTTCATTGTACCTCACTGTACTTGTGTACAAGGTAATAAAATTGACTTGATCTTAATAGCTGTGCCACTGTGATGAATGGTTAGGAAATGGAAAATCGATTGAGTAGTGATTTACAGGTAGCTGAATTAGATTTCTTCTACTTTATCTGGACAATTTCAGTATCACAGTTCTACTGCAACAGATTGGCTGGGGGCAGATCAGAAAAATGTAATGTCCATTAACAAATATATGCAAAATTTTCCCATTTTCACTATTGGAATTAGATTGGCTTTTATTTGACACATATAGCTAGATACAGCAAAAGCATTTGTTTGCATGTGACCCAGACACAGACATATCAGTCCATACCTAAGTATGTTGAGGGAGTGAAAAGAAAACTAGAATGCAGAATATGGTTTATATTTTTGCAGAGAAAGTGCAGGGAGGTTAAGGGTTCATCTTTTTGCATATGTGAAGTCCTTTTATAGTATATTACTGTCTTGCAAATGAAGGAGAAATTATCAGATTCTGGCATATAGACAGAAGGAGGGGATGGATTTTTCTTGTTAGGCTTCCTGATGAAGGGTCTTGGCCCGAAATGTTGCTTGTTTGCTTTCATGGATGCTGCCCAACCTGCTGAGTTCCTCCAGTGTGTTGTGCATGTTGCTTTGACCCCAACATCTGCAGAGTATTTTATGATTAGACTTTAGGCGGTATGCCCAAATGTCCTTTAAAGTGAAGAAAATGGCCTAACAAAAATCTCTCTCTTTATACAACCCAGTTGAGTTTTCACTGAGGGTCAAACTGTCTGGTGAATGTTCAGTTCACTTTAAATCCATTGATGCCTCACCTCATTCTATTACTGTATTAGTTTGTTCCCACGCAATGGTAGTGATCCTGCACTTAGCTCCTCTGCCGTCCTCACCTTTGTCACCTGCTAGCATCACCCACCTGTTGATATTGCAACTGAGTTTGGAAAATAAGCTGTGGCTGAGCGATCATTAATAAGATGAGAAGAACTCCTTTCTGTACTGTGAGAAGGCTAGTATGGTCATTGTGTCACCTTGTTTGTCCACACAATTTTCTTTCAGCAAGAAGCATTTTCCACTTTTTAATGTACATTTGCCTAGTTGTAGAAATTTCATGTAATTACTTCATAATTCAAGGATTACATGTCTGTCTGTCCCAGTAGCACTTAAGGACACTAAAACACGGAGGAAATTACCATATTTGGAATTGACTCCAAAAAATGAAGCATATTTAAATTGCATATTTCATGCAAACCTGGACCACATTCAAGCTTTTAAAATCATATGTACAACAAACGCAGACCATCCTTTTATATATTTACACTCATGACTGTTGTGAAGCCATAATTTCAGTTGTCAGCACCTATAAAGCGAAATTTACATTTGTTCTGCTGCTTTAAGGCAATTGGAGGGAATTCACTACTAACAGATAAAGAGATTGTCTTCTTGGGAGTAGAATGAAGAAACAAAAAAATTGCATTTATATGGCACCTTTCATTACCTCAGGATGTCTCGAATAAATATTTTCTATTGAATAAGTCACTGTTGCTAAGCAAGAAACCACAGCCACCATCCTCACAAGGCCGCATATCACAGATAGCCCATATTAAATTGATCTTGACAATGTTTTCTGTGGTCTGTCCGAGACTTCTTTTTCCCCCACTGGTAAACAATGAATTTGAAAAGCACCAATGTAGAAATAAACATACAATTTGTTTTATCATTTTAGGAGGAGTTTGGGCTAATCTTACCCAGTTCTGGAGATACAAAATATGAACACACGTGGGTGAAAGCTGTCAGTCAATCTTTGCAGGAGTCACCATTGGCTGCCAGTACTCATGACAGGTGAAAGCCAATAGGATGGTTGGGTCCCAGTTCCTCACATGGCTGCAGATCACAAATAGCCCAGATTGTTTTGATCTCCACATGTCTGTCATAGCCCTTCTTATCTCCCTCCTGGTAAACAATGTTGTTAGTGAGAGGGTGAAAATAGAGCAACCTCTCACAGCAGCAAACTCCTTGCCCTTCTGCAGCAGCCAAGCTGAAGCAAAATTGGCATCGGGGCAAAGCACGCTTGCTCTGCTGAGGCAAAGGGAACATTTTGCAAGAAGGCAGAGTTTATTGCTCTGTGTTTGCTGCAGTTACTGCCAAGCTCCTTTGATTTTGTAACTTTAATCACCATACAAAAGCTGTCAGGTTTTATTTGATCAATTGTAGCAGTAACCACTTTGAAACCCTACCTCAAAACAATGGCTTCTCTCTGCTCTATTGGTACAAGTTTTGTCAGTTCTCTGGTGAATAACAAGCTGTGAGTCAGCTGAGTTTTTTCTAGTTACAACTGGTACTTAATGATCGTGGAGAACAACGATGTGCTCAGTGACCTTTTGAAGTTGTGAACTTGTGATGTTTGGTAACATAAGGCCAACACTAGAAGGGAAAATAAGTGGATGGCAAGGGTGGAGAGAATGGGGTGGGGGTTGCATTAGTAATGGAAGCCAAAGGCTGTCGATTTCTTTGTGAGGATTAGTGAAGTACTCTAGCTCCTCCTGGCCCACAAGTAGTGTTTCAGCCAAAATCAGATGGACTTTTCTGCAAACAACAGGAATTCTGCAGATGCTGGAAATTCAAGCAACACACATCAAAGTTGCTGGTGAACGCAGCAGGCCAGGCAGCATCTCTAGGAAGAGGTACAGTCGACATTTCAGGCCGAGACCCTTCGTCAGGACTAACTGAAGGAAGAGCTAGTAAGAGATTTGAAAGTGGGAGGGGGAGGGGGAGATCCAAAATGATAGGAGAAGACAGGAGGGCCATCCCTCCCCCTTCCACTTTCAAATCTCTTACTAGCTCTTCCTTCAGTTAGTCCTGACGAAGGGTCTCGGCCTGAAATGTCGACTGTACCTCTTCCTAGAGATGCTGCCTGGCCTGCTGCGTTCACCAGCAACTTTGATGTGTGGATTTTTCTGCCATGTTTTGAGTTGACTGTTCTTTTGTGCCCAATGCTCTTTATAAGGTTAATATCAGGTGTCAAAATCATTTGCTTGCTGTTATTTTAACTCACAACATAAGACATTCTCAAGGGTGAATTAAAATTAATGATATTGGTCTCCTTAGTTAGTTATTTCTTTGTTTATCTATCTACTAATTGTTTATTATTTATTTACAGATTGATTGAGATACAGCACAGAATAAGCCCTTCCTGCCTTTGAGCCATGCTGCCCAGCAACCCCCACTTTAACCCTAGCCTAATCACAATGACCAAGTAACCTGTAAACTGATACCTCTTTGGACTGTGGGAGGAAACTGGAGCACCCGGAGGAAATCAGTTAAGCATCTTTCGAACTTGGTTTACCAATCTTCAAAGTTCAAGGTAAATTTATTATCGAATATACAGTATGGTCACCATATACTACTTTGAGATCAATTTCCTTGCAGGTATTCATATACAACAGATCAATACAAAAGGATCGATGAAATATTACACACAAAGACTGACAAGCAACCAATGTGCAAAAGAAGACAATCAGCAAATAATGCTGAGACCATGAATTGTATGATCTTTGAAAGTAGGTTGAGGAATCAGCTCAGTGTTGAGGTGAGTGAAGTTATCCACGCTGGTTCAAAGTTTAATGGTTGAAGTGGAATAACTGTTCCTGAACCTGATGGTGTGGGACCTAAGGCCTGATAGAAGACCAGCAGGAATGCATGTAAGTCATATTTTTCAACCAGTACCACAAAAGCACTAGAGTAGCAGAAAGAAAATTCCTTCACACAATTGCAGGCTAGTAGGTTGAATCTAACCTTCTGCATTCTATTCCGACTCCAGCCTTTGTGTGCTCTTGCACCTTACTAAAATCCAATAGTATTCAGAACTTCTGCAATGGATTTCAGAAGTTCTTCTACTCCTCTGTGACTAATTGATCCCTACATACACAGATTTGTAGAGAACTGAAGGGAGACTAATGATGCCATCCTACGCAGAAATATGGACAACATGGAAGTACCACCAAATTTAATAACAAAACTTAACCTGAAAATATTTTCCTCATCCCTGTAGGCAGATTAAGATGCTGATCACTTGTTAATTGGAATGCCACATCTGCGAATCAGGGAGGAGAGGTTGTGGGAATCGAGAAGGTACTTTTGGGAAGAGAATAACATTATGAATATGAGTCTGCACTGGGGAGATGACATATTAGAATCACATCTGAGGAAAGTGAAGTTTGCATTTTGGTTATTCAGTTTTGAAGTGGTTTGTTGATCCGGGAACAAGAGGCAGATAATGGGGGATTCCACACAGTCAACTCACAAAGTTAGAAAATCACTTACCTTCCAAATCCTACATGTTTTGAAACACTTCTACCGCAGCATTTCACCAGCTCTACAAAACCAGGCTCACAGCTGTGAAATCCACACGGCAATTAAAATCAAAGGATGCATTGTCACTTAACTATTATGATTATTTCCCATCTCTTGAAGGTAGATATCTGGAGCTAAGGCTATTAACAGCGGGTTAGAGTTTTCAATTTATATCTTACTGTTCACAATGTTGTTCTCTTTCGTTTTCCCAGCATTGCACCTGACCAGCCAGATTATCTGTGGCTCCTTTTAGTAACATTCTATTCTACAGCAAAAACTGCAGGACCCAATTTCCCTTGAGGAACTAACTTGAGAAACCAGATCCATCAGTGTTTGGCTGCTTTGCATATTGAGAAGGATTGTATACATAAGCAAACTGAACATTTATACAGTATCTAACCCATGTATGAAAATAATTCAGAAGCATTTAATTGTTAATAAGTTATTATGACACATCATGAGATTCCGAAGGTACTCCATAAGCTCTCTCATAGTTAAGCCTTTTTGGATACAGAAACTACACGTTGGGGTTCACTCGGTGGAAAGGATAATACCTGAATAGTAAAAGCTAAGGTTCAATTACATAATACACAATTGTACAGAGGTCAGAGGATTCGACATTGTGTATGAGTGGGTTGACGTTGGAGAGTAATATGATGTTGTCTTCTTCTGTTGATAATGTAGTTAATTTCATGGAGTAAGAACTGCAGAAATCAATTGTATCCATGCATTCTTCTACTGCAGTGTCCCCTGCCCCAGTCCCTCAGCCACACATTCATGTGCCAAATCGTCTTATTCTTAACCCTCACTGGAGTGTGGTACAGGTAGCAATCCAGAGATTACTATTCTGAGGGTCCTGCTTTTTAGCTTTTTACCAAGCTCCCTAAAATCTCTCTTCAGGGCCTCCTTGCCTTTCCTACCTATGTCATTGTTGCCAATACATGCCAAGACTTCTGGCTGCTTACTCTCCCCCTTCAGGATGCCATGGACCCAATCCAAGACATTCCTGACACTGGCACCTGGGAGGCAACATGCCATCCGGGTGTCTCTATAGTGTCCACAGAATCTCATCTCCATTCCTCCAGTTATGAAATCTAATATCACTATTGCAGTCCTCTTCACCTCTGTTCTCTTCTGAGCCACAGCACCAGACTCAGTGTCAGAGATCTGGTTACTGCCCGCCCCTCCCAGTAGGTCATTACCCTCAACAGTATCCAAAATGATACACTTATTATTGAGGGGAATAGCCACAGGGGTACTTTGCTCCATTCCTCCTCCTGACAGTCACCCAGTTTCTTGCCTCCTTCAACCTAGAGGTGACTACTTCCCTGTAGCTCTTATCTATCACTTCCTCAGTCTCCCATATGAACTGAAGGTCATCGAGCTGCAACTTCAGTTCCTTAACACATTCTCTGAGGAGCTGCAGCTCGGTGCAGCTGGTGCAGATGTGGTTATCTTGGAGACTGAGACTGAAAAACTTGCCCGGAGCCATTCTGACTACATAAACTGTGACCTGTCAGGCAAAGGATGAAGAATTAAGAAGAAGAAGCTGAAACTTAACAGATCCTTATGTCGCCCAAGCCAGATCTTGCCGAAACCTGATGATCCAAAGTCAGTCCAATATTGGTCCACTCATACAGTGGTCTACTATCACATTAGTAAAGTTCTGACAGTAACACACACAAAATGCAGGAGGAACTCAGCAGGCCAGGCAGCATCTGTACAAAAAAGTACGGTCGATATTTTAGGCCGAAACCCTGTGATAGTAGGTATTTTTAACTTTCCACATATCAGAATCAGAATCAGGTTTATTATCACTGGCATGTGATGTGAAATTTGTTAACTTAGCAGCAGCAGTTCAATGCAATACATAATCTAGCAGACAGAAAAAATAATAATAAATAAAATTTAAAAAAATAATTGCATCAATTACAGTATACGTATATTGAATAGGTTTAAAAAATGTGCAAAAACAGAAATACTGTATACTGAAAAAAAGTGAAGTAGTGTCCAAAGATTTAATGTCCACTTAGGAATAGGATGGCAGGATGGGAAGAAGCTGTTCCTGAATTGCTGAGTGTGTGCCTTCAGGCTTCTGTATCTCCTACCTGATGGTAACAGTGAGAAAAGGGCATGTCCTGGGTGCTGGAGGTCTTTAATAATGGACGCTGCCTTCCTGAGACATCACTCCCTGAAGATGTTCTGGGTACTTTGTAGGCTAGTACCCAAGAATGGAGATGACTAGATATACAACCTTCTGCAGCTTCTTTCGGTCCTGTGCAGTAGCCCCTCCATTCCTAACAGTGATGCAGCCTGTCAGAATGCTGTCCTCGGTACAACTATAGAAGTTTTTTAGTGTATTTGTTGATATGCCAAATCTCTTCAAATTCCTAATGAAGTATAGCAGTCTGTCTTGTCTTCTTCTTCCGCTGTCTTGCCTTCTTTATAACTACATCGATAAGTTGGGACCAGGTTAGATCCTCAGAGATCTTGACACCCAGGAACTTGAAAATGCTCACTCTCTCCTCTTATGATCCTTCTATAAGGATTGCTATGTGTTCCTTCGTCTTACCCTTCCTGAAATTCACAATTAGCTCTTTCGTCTTACTGACATTGAGTGCCAGATTGTTGCTGCAGCACCACTCCACTAGTTGGCATATCTCACTCCTGTATGCCCTCTTGTCACCACCTGAGATTCTACCAACAATGGTTGTATCGTCAGCAAATTTATTAACTATGACTCCCATTCTGTGGAAGGACTTTATGTGGTAGAGCTTGTCAAATGTGTTCAGAAAAGTTTCCTTAATCAGTACATAGAAGTCCCAATGAGAGAGTGTGCAATACTTAATCTCATATTAGGGAATGAGACAGGGCAGTGACAGAAGTTTGTGTAGGGAAACACTTTGCATCTAGTGATCATAATGCCATGAGATTCATAGTAAATATGGAAAAAGATAGGTCTGGTCTGCCGTTTGAGATTCTAAATTGGAGAACGACCAATTTTGATGACATCAGAAATGATCTGGCAAGTGTGAAATGGGACAGTATTTTCAGGCAAAAGTGTACTTGGTAAGTGGAAGGCCTTCAAAAGTGAAATTTAGAGAAAATTTGTGGGCAGAACTGAAAAAGCATGTGCGAGCAAGGAGGTCTACAAGCCTGACTCAGTTACACCAATTCTGTCTGGAGGAATGGAACAAAATTCCAGCAACTTACTGTGAGAAGCTTGTGGAAGGCCACCCAAAACTTTTGACCCAAGTTAAACAATTTAAAGGCAATGCTACCAGATACCAACAAAGTGTATGTAAACTTCTGACCCACTGGGAAAGTGATGAAAGAAATAAAAAGCTGAAATAAATCCTTCTCTCTACTATTATTCTGACATTTCACATTCTTAAAATAAAGTAGTGATTCTAATTGACCTAAAACAGGGAATATTTTCTCAGATAAAATGTCAGGAATTGTGAAAAACTGAGTTTAAATATACTTGGCTAAGGTGTATGTAAACTTCTGACTTCAACCGTAGGTACATGAATGGTAGGGGTGTAGAGGGCTAATATCCGGCTTAAATGATATGGCACATACTAGATGGGCTGAAGGGCCTACTTCTGTGCCATACTTTTATATAGCCCTATGACTCTTAAGTACTCAGCTATCACAGTGGGCGAGTGAGTAGCCATTCTATCCTCTGTTGAAATCATGGTGTGTTAAGAACAGTGCAGAGTTTGTTGCTGTGCAGATACTTTCATCATAGGTATGTGACAAGAGATGTCAAGGGTAAGTTTTTTACACAAAGAGCGGTGAGTACGTGGAATGGGATGCTGGTGACGGTGGTCGAGGCGGATATCATAGGGTCTTTTAAGAGACTCCTGGACAGGTACATGGAGTTCAGAAAAATAGAGGGCTATGGGTAACACTGGGTAACTTCTAAGGTAAGGACATGTTGGGCACAGCTTTGTAGGCCGAAGGGCCTGTATTGTGTTATAGGTTTTCTATGTTTCTATGTTTCTAAGATATTACTACATAAGGTTTCCATTATTTAGAATAAATACAATTTTGCACAACATTTCAATGTTTGGTTGCTGCATAGCATTTGGGATTTTCGGCTGTTTGTTGACGAAGAGGACGACATGAATTGATGGGACAGTGCAGAGTTTACTCAAATGGTGGATGGTTCCACAATTGTTCTGTTTCAGTGCGATAAAGTAGCAGAGACAAGATTAACTTTAGAATATGGCTGAAACATTTCTGCGACTGTAATTGACTCATCAATTGATTATAAGGGAATTCCTCAAATCCCAGATCTCTTATATTCTTTTGGTCATTCCATCTACTGAAATTCATCAATTTGAAGTATCAATTATTTTTCTCTATTTAAGGTGATGTTTAACTCATTTGCCAGCATTCTCAGTATTTATTTCATAGTTTCAGCATTTAAAACCATTACTTTATGTCATGTTGCAAAAAAACTTGGCTGATTATGTTGAATCTGAATTAAAGTTAAAAAGCTGCAGGAGTCCGGTTAATCCTCTCATTAGACATACTTTGAGAATATGGGCTCAGTTTAGAAAATATTATGGTCTTCACGGTTTCTCTCTTTCTAGTCCTATTTTACATGTCCATCTTTTCCGACCTTCTGTGCAAGACAACATTTCATGTCTGGTACAGAAAGGGCATTAGGCGCTTTGAAGATCTTTTCATAGAAAATCACTTTGCAATTTTTGAGCAACTGTCTGCAAAGTTCAACCTACCTAATATTCTTTTTTCTGATATCTTCAAATTAGACATTTTATCAACCCTTTAATACCAAACTTTCCTGAGATGCCGGAAAAAGATGTTCTGGACTTGTTTCTTTGTATAAATCCATCGGGTAAATGTTTAATATCTACTATTCTCGATAAATTAGCGACCTTGAGGCATGCCCTCTTTGATAAAATTAGAACTGCCTGGGAGTATGATTTAAATATTTCTCTGTCCAACGAGGTTTGGGATTCAATTCTTAATTCAGTTAACTCAACCTCTTTATGCACTCGCCACTGTCTTTTGCAGTTCAAGATTGTACATAGGGCTCTTATGTCTAAAACTAAATTATCGTGGTTCTATCCTGATATTCGTTCCTTTTGTGATAAATGTAAAGGGGGAGACGCTTCTCTTATCCACATGTATTGGGCTTGTCCTAGTTTGGAGAAATTTTGGAGAGAAATCTTACTACCTCTATCCCAATTTCTTAATTGCCACTTAGAACTTAACCCTTTGATTGCTCTGTTTGGCACCTTGGGTGAAGTTGACATGCACCTGAGTCTGACTAAATGGCAAACATTATCTTTTGCCTCTCTTTTGGCTAGACATTTAGTTCTTCTTAGGTGGAGAGATGTTGCCCCACCCACTCATACTCAATGGCTTAGAGACGTTATTTCCTGTTTAGACCTTGAAACGATTCATTATTCACCTCTTAATTTGGACATTAATTTCCATTAGGTGTGGAGACATTTTCTTGAATATTTTCATAATTCCTCTTTAGATTAAAGGTTTATCCTCCTTTTTTTGTTCTTTATTCCCTTACTTTCAGCTTTTTTTTCTAGACAGGTTTTACATTTTTTTAATGTGAAATATATTACAGTTTAGGTAATAGGCGATATATGTTTTTATATTTACAGCTCTGTGGTGACAAAAGCTCTGTTTAACTTTTCTTTTCATTGAAATGGTTGGCTTGGAGTTGGTAGTGGGAGGGTGGGGAGGATACTAACTTCATATGATTTTATTTTGGGTGTTTTTTCTTTATTGTTATGAATTGTATATTAGTCATGTTTGTTTTGCACTCTATAAATATCTTTTTTGCTGCTGGGTCTTTTTTGTTGTATTGTAGAAACTCATAAATAAATTAATTTTAAAAAAGCTGCAGGAGTATGAAGTTTTTTAAAAGTTGCTTTCTCCACCTGTAGCAGCCAGATCCTTAGAGTGGAGGAGCTAGCCGCTTTTTAAAAGTTGTTTCAAATTTGCCAAATGTGTGGCAATTCAGCCAATAACAAGTGGAGTGGCCATTTTGGAACTGCCATTGTGAGAGTGGGGAGCTAAAGCTTTGGTCCATGAGTTTTTTTGAGACTTCTAATTTCTTGTTAATCTCTAACCTTTGACAGCATAGACAAAATGGAAGCCAGGACATTGGAATGCTCCTCCTGCAAAATATGGTAATTTATGGAGGCTCATCATTTCCCCGATGATTACATCTGTACTACGTGCACCCAGCTACAGCTCCTGACAGAATGACTTAAGGAACTAGAGGTGCCAGTTGATCTACCCAGGATCATGTGGGATGCTGATGGTATCATGGATGTGAGTTATAGTGAGATGGTCATGCCCCAGGTGCAAGCTACAGATTGATAAGACTAGAATTAGGCCATTTGACCCATCAACTCTCATCTGCCATTTTATCATGGCTGATCTAATTTTCCTCTCAACCCTAATCTCCTGTCTTCTTCCCGTATCCCTTCATGCCATATATAGGTGACCTCCAGTAAGACTAAGCTGAGTAAAATACACGGACAGCGCAGGATTCAACTGTACTGATTTTCCTCAGAAATCTGTTCAATACCGTTGGGGGGACTGGGAGAAGAACTTTCAGAAGCTAGCTGCATTAACTGGGTCGGTGGCACTCTGCCTGGCTCTGAGGCAAGGAAGAGAAGGTGAAGTCAGGTAGAGTGATAGAGATTAGGGACTTGATAGTAAGAAGTGCAGACAGGTGTTTCTGTCCTTCAATTTAGACTTCAGGATGATGTGTAGCCTCCCTGGTCCCAGGATCAAGGATGTCTCTCAATAGGGAGCTAGATAGTAAGTTAAAAATGGGATTTCAAGGTTTGTAATAACAGGATAACTGTGCCTCGTGCTAGTGAGCTCGGAAATCTATAGGTAGTGGAGTTCAGTACGTGGCTAAGGATCTGGCGATGAGAAGTTCTTCATATTTATGGATCAATGGGCTCTCTTCCAGGGCAGGTAAGGTCTATACAAACAAGACAGTCTGCATTGAACTGGTGATGAATCAATATCTGTGCTGGGAGGCTTTCGAATGCTCAGGAGAAGGTTTACATGAGAGTGGCATGGATATGGGAACCACAGCACCAAGGCAAAAGGTGGCCGGGTTGAGGGCAAGAAAGATGGTATGACAAATAAGATTGAAAGGAATGACAGCAAAGGACAGGCTAATAAAAATGGTGGGACTGATGGATAGAAATGATTATTTCATTGATGGATAAAACTATGAATATATTACAAGAAAAAATCATTTTATGTGGCATGCTGAACATTCTATCTTTGTTCTAATGACCAGTTTTAATGACCGTGAAATATTTCAACTGTTATCTCTGGAAAGGTGGCTCCTGTTGTTAATAAACAGTGGGTCACTGAATCAGTTAGAGAAGCACCACAGGAGATCTGCTAATATATTATTTTGCTTTTATGTCATTATTCAGGGATATGCTATTGTCTTACTGGTAAAAACAGATGATCACCATTAATAACACTGGTTGGCTTTTACTAACATAGTATTTAACACAGTGCTGTACTTTGATCTTTTGGGTTCTTTATAAAGATACCTGCTGGAGTAAATCTATAAAAAGACTGTTTTTTAAATGCTTATTGAAATTAATGTCATTGACAAGTCCCAAGCCAATCAGCAATCCATTTCTTTACTGCCTATTGTTCTTGAGGTGAAATGTTTTGTAGTTATTAAGCAAGGCAGATCTGTTGTTACAATATCTTATGAAGTATCTGAAAACTGTCAGGATGAACTCAACTCATTTCTCTGTATTGTCTTTGATGAAACAATGAAGTGGTTTTGATAGATGTTATTGAACCTTTTGGGTTTCAAAATATATAAGTTACTGACCTTTTAGAATGGAAATCAATTTTTTTTTTAAATGGAGAAATCAAGCCACTATAAATAGCCATTGGCCATAACAAAGTTCCTAAATGACTGATGATAAAATATCACAAGGATTTAGAAAGAAAAGCTTCCTCTGGCAATTTTAGGAATTATTCCTTTTACATTTTAGATCAGACCAACTACAATGTCCTTATAAAATAAATTGCAATGTCACTGAATTTCTATATATTAATCCTGATATTTTTGTTATGTTATTAAAAGAAAGCGAAATTCCTGCAGATGGAAATAACACATTTTATGTCAAATCTAAAGTCAAGCTTAGTATATGCATAAGTACGGTGAGATACTGTTACAATGGAAAACCTTGCTTTCAGTAGCATCACAGGCATGTTGATTCAAATGCAGAACACAAGTAATAAACACACATGGTATTAATAAATGCATACGTTATACAAGAGAGTGAAGAAAAACAGTGCAAATCAAGCTGTTCTTGAACCTGGGGGTGTGGGACTTGAGACTTCTGTACATCCTGCCTGATGTAGCTGCTAATAGAGTGAAAGCCCATTTCTTTTTAGTGAATGTTCTATTTTAAGCCAGTTCTTTCAGTTTCAGCCAAGGTAGAATTTTTGTGAATCAGAGGCTGAGGAGAAGTTGGATCAAATTCAGGTTCCACCGGAATTCTATTCTTGACTACTGGAAATTTCATTACAGATAAAAGAGTCATTCTTGGCCAGTAAAGGACCAGTATAGCATATATAATCTTTTACAGGTTTGTGTAGATTTGGGCATGTCACCAAAATCTTTGACAAACTTCTATAGAAACACAGTAGAGACTATCCTAACAGGTTGTATTGCAGCCTGCCATGTCCAGGAGTGGAAAAGACAACATAGAGTGGCGGATGCAGCCTAATCCATCCCCACTATTAAGCACATTTACATGGAGTGCTGGCACAAGAAAGCTGCATCCATCATCAAAGATACCCATCATCCAAGCCATGTCGTCCTTTTGATACTAGCATTGAGCGGGAGGTCTTAAGGCCTCCACCACTAGGTTCATGAATAGTTATTACCTCATAACCATCAGGATCCTGAACAGGTGTGGGTAACTTCACTGACCACAACTCCGAACTGATTCTGTGGCCTATAGACTCACTTTCAAGTTCTCTTTTACAATTCATGTTCTGAGTAATTTTTTTATATTGGTAGTTTGTCTTCCTTTGTACATTGGTTGTTTGTCAGTCTTTGCTTATGTATGGTTTTTAGTAGATTCTATTCTACATTGGGTTCCAGTTAAGACCATAAGATATTGGAGCAGAATTAGGCCATTTGGCCCATCAAGTCTGCTCCACCATTTCATCATGTCTGCTCCACTATTTCATCATGTCTGATCCACCATTTCATCAAGTCTGCTCCACCATTTCATCATGTCTGCTCCACTATTTCATCATGTCTGATCCACCATTTCATCAAGTCTGCTCCACCATTTCATCATGTCTGCTCCACCATTTCATCACGTCTGATCCATTTCCCTCTCAGCCCAAATCTCCTACTTTCTACCAGTGGAGTTGGACAATCCATACCAGGGATGTGTGAAAAGACCTACTTCTTAATCAGGGCAGTGATCAAGATTTTGAAGACAGAGTTTTGTGGCAGTTTTTCGATTTGAGAAGTGACCAATCCATAAGCGGAAGTGCATAAACAGAGATACCTTTCAGTCAGGTCCGCATTCAAGATTTAAAATAGAGCTTTGAGCCAATTTTCTCTGAGTTGGACAATCCACGCCAGGGGTGTGTGAAAAGAGCTACTTTTTAATCAGGAGAGCGATCGAGACTTCAAAGGCAGAGTTTTGCAGCAATTTTTCTGAGTAGAGGAGCATCCAATTAGCAAGAGGAACTCATTAGAGAGGGCCAATAAGAATAATTCAAGTGCAAGTGGAGCGACCATTCCTTTGGATTGTGCTAGTCTTTAGACTGGCTTTAGCAAATCAGGCTAAGATGAGATCAGGCTTGGGTGAAGAAAAGTATCTTGCAAGTTACTATCTCTCTCTCTCTGTCCTTACTTGTTCAGTCTTTATCTCTTAGGGCATAGTAGATTAGTGAGAATGGTTCCGGGGCAGTGTTCTGTACTGTATGTGGGATATGGGAAGTCTGGGTCCAGTCTCCCAGATGAACACATCTGCAGCAGGTGCATGGAGTTACAGCTCCTGAAAGAACGTATTAAGGAACTGGAGCTGCAGTCGATGACCTTTGACTCATACAGGAGAATGAGGAGGTGATGGACAGGAGCTACAGGGAGGTAGTTACCACTAGACTGCAGGAGACAGGTAACTGGGTGGCTGTCAGCAGAAAGAGGAAATGCACAGCCAATGCAGAGTATATTGGTGGCTGTTCCCCACAATAATTAGTATACAGTGCCTATGAAAGGTATTCACCTCCCTTGGAAGTTTTCATGTTTTTTTTTACAATATTGAATCCCAGTGGATTTAATCTGGCTTTTTTTGACACTGATCAACAGAAAAAGACTACTTCATGTCAAAGTGAAAACAGATCTCTACAAGGTGATCTAAATTAATTATAAATTTAAAAACACAAAATAATTGCTTACATAAGTATTCACCCACTTTAATATGACACACTAAATCATCACTGATGCACCAATTGGTTTTAAAAGTGACATAATTAGTTAAGCTGTCCTAGCTATATATAAATCTGTGTGTAGTCAAGGCGTTTCAATTGATTGTAGTAGAAATACACCTGTATCTGGAAGGTCCAACTGCTGGTGAGTCAGTATCCTGACAAAAACTAAACCATGAAGACAATAGAACACCCCAAGCAACTCTTCAAAAAGGTTATTGAAAAGCACAAGTCAGGATATTGAGACAAAAAAATTTCCAAGTCACTGAATATCGTTGGAATACAGTTAAGTCAATCATCAAGAAATGGAAAGAATATGGCACAGCTATAAATCTGCCTAGAACAGGCCGTCCTCAAAAACTGATAGACCATTCAATAAGGGCACTAGTGTGGGAGGATACCAAAACACCTATGACAGCTCTGGAGGAGTTACAAGCTTTGGTGGGTGAGGTGGAAGAGTCTGTGCATACAGCTGTTGCCTGGGTGCTTCACCAGTCACAGCTTTATGGGAAAGTGGAAAAGAGAAAGCCATTGTTGAAAAATCCTCACATGAAATCTCCACTAGAGTTTGTCAGAAGGCATGTGGGAGACTCTGAAGTCAGCTGGAGGAAGGTTGTCTGCTCTAATGAAACCAAGATTGAGCTTTTTAACCATAAGACTAAACACTATGTTTGGTGAAAACCAAACACCACACGCCATCAAAAACACACCAATCCATGGTGGTCATGCCATGGGGATGCTTCACTGCAGCAGTGCCTGGAAGGCTTGTGAAGGTAGGTGGTAAACGGAATGCAGCAAAATACAGGGAAATCATGAGAAAAACCTAATGCAGTCTGCAGAGAACTGCGACTTGGGAGATTTGTTTTCCAGCAAGACAATGACCCCAAGCATAAAACCAAAGTACAAAGGAATGGCTTAAAAACAACAAAGATAATGTCCTGGATTGGCCAATTCTCAATTCAATTGAGAATTTTTGGCTGGTTTTAAAAAGGGCTGTTCACTCATGATCTCCATGCAATCAGACAGAGCTTGAGCAGTTTTCTAAAGAAGAATAGGAAAAAATTGTATGACCAGATGTACAAAGCTGATAGAGACCATCCACACAGATTCAAGGCTGTAATTGCCGCCAAAAGTGCATCTACTAAATACTGACTGGAAGAGGGCAAATAATTATGCAATTAATTATTTTGTGTTTAATAATTGTAATAAATTTGTAGAAATTCATTTTCACTTTGACATGAAAGAGTCTTGATCAGTGTCAAAAAGCCAAATTAAATCCACTGTGATTCAATGTTGTAAAACAATAAAATATGAAAACTTCTCAGGTGGGTGAATATATTTTATAGGTACTGTACAACTTTAGGTGCTGTTGAGGGAGATGACCTACCAGGGGTGAGCCACAGTGACCAGGTCTCTGGCACTGAGTCGGCTGCTGCAACTCAGAAAAGAGAGATGAAGAGAACTGGAGAGTCAATGGTCAGAGGAACAGAGACAAGGTTCTGTGGGCGTGATAGAGACACCTGAATGGTAAGTTGTCTCCCTGGTGCCAGGATCAAGGATGTCTCTGATCAGGTCCACAGCATTCTCAAGGGTAAGGGTAAGCAGCTAGAAGTCTTATTACATATAAATGACATAGGTAGACAAGTTGAGGGGGTCCTGAAGAGAGATTTTAGGGAACTACTAGGTAGAAAGATGAGAAACAGAACCTCCAGTGTAGTAACCTCTGGATTGCTGACTGTGCCATGTGCCCGTGAGTGTAGGAATAGGATGATTTGGCAGGTGAATGTGTGGCTGAGGAACTTATGCAGGGGACAGGGACTTAGATTTATGGCTCATCAGGATCTCCTCTGGGGAAGGTATGATCTGTACAAAAGGGATGGGCTACACCTGAACCTGAGGGGTCCAATATTCTTACGGGCACATTGACTATTCGGGTGGATTTAAACTAATTTGCCAGGGGGATGGAAAATGGAGGGATAATGCAGAAGAGGAGGTAAATGGTTTACAATCAGAGGCAACGTGTAGTGAGATTCCTAGCAAACAGTCTGATGATAGGGCAAAATTACAGTCAACAGGATGAATTGCAGTGTGAAAGGTGGAAAAAACCGAAAGGGTGATACAAGACTGAAGGTGTTATATTTGAATGCATGCAGTATATGGAATAAGGTGGATGAGCTTGTAGCATAGTTGCAGATTGAATAATGGCTGTATGATGTTGTAGGCATCATTGAATCATGGCTGATAGAAGACAATACTTGGGACCTTAATGTCCAAAGAAACACATTGTATCGGAAGGACAAGCAGGAAGGCAGAGGGGGTGGTGTTGCTCAGCTGGTAAAAAAAGAAATCGAATTATTAGAAAGAGATTACATATGGTCAGAATGTGTTGAATCATTGTGGATAGAACTAAGGAACTGCAAGGGTAGAAAGACCCTGATGCGAGTTTTATACAGACCCCCAAATAATAGTAAGGATGTGGCCTACAAATTACAACGGGAGGTAGAAAATGCTAGTGGTTGAGCCCACTAGGAGATCAGCTGTTCTGGACTGGGTGCTGTGCAATGAACTGGAATTAAGAGCTTAAGGTAAAAGAACCTTTTGGGGAAAGTGATCATAATATGATTGAATTCACCCTGAAGTTTGAGAAGGAGAAGTCAAACCCAAATGTGTCTGTATTACATTGGAGTAAAGGAAATTACAGAAGCATGATAGAGGAGTTGGCCAGAATTGTTTGGCAAAAAAACACAGGCCAGGAATGACGGCAGAGCCGTAATGGCTGAAATTTGTGGAAGCAATTTGGAAGGCACAGGATATATACATCCCAAACAGCAAGAAGTATTCTAAAGGCTTGATGACACAACTGTGGCTAACAAGAGAAGTCAAAGCCACCATAAAAGCGAAAGAGATAGCATATAATAGATCAAAAAATAATGGGAACTTAGAGGATTGGGAAGCTTTCAAATACCAATAGAAGGCAACTAAAATGTTAGTAAGAAGGTAAAGATGGAATATAAAATTATGCCAGCCAAATAATATTAGAGGATACCAGAAGTTTCTTTAGATACATAAAGTGCAAAAAAGAGTTGAGAGTGGATATTGGAAAACAGTGCTGGAGAGGTAGTAATGGGGGACAAGGAAACAGCAGATGATCTTAATAAGTATCTTGCATCATTCTTCACTGTGGAAGACACTCGCAGTATGGTGGAATTTCCATTTGTCAGGGGTCATGAAGTCTGTTAAGTTACCAGTACTAGGGGGAAGGTTCTTGGGAAATTGAGAGGTTTGAAGGTAGATTTTCCCTTGAGGAAACCATGCTGACTTTGGCATATTTTATCATGTGCCTCCAAGTACCACAAACCACATCCATAACAATCGATTCCACCATCTTCCCAACAACTGAGGTCCAACTAACTGTCTTTCCTCTGCCTTCCTTCCTTATTGAAGACTGGTGTGACATTTGTAATTTTCTAGTGCTCCGGAAACATCTATTGATTCTTGAAAGGTCATTACTAATGCCTCCACAGTCTCTTCATCAACCTTTTGGTTCATTGGGTCATTGGTTAATTGGGGCAGCTGCTTATTTGCAATTTTTAAAGAACAAAAACTATTTGAGAAAATCATGAGATTCCTTTCATTTATTTAGGAGACTATGCTGCTTAATTGGGACAGGAGATTGTTGCTAACTAGTTTCTAACTAACGTCAGTTGCATACCCTTGTGTGGTTATTAGATACGTCGCCATACTTAGAGTGAACATTTTAAAATAGCATCTGTTGTGTGTGTTTATGTTCAAAAAGCAGTGAATTTTGTCACTGATAGCTGGTGAGAAATAAGAAGTAAGACAATTCAGAACTGTTTTGCTTCCTGCAGTTCAAGCATTCAGGATTAGAGATGTGAGAAAAGGCTGGGAATGAAAATTAAATTATTTCACTACTTCAACAAGTTAGGACCTACAAAGAATTTGAAAGTTTAGACAATCATCTTGAATGTTACCACTGGTCCTCACTGGACAGTCAGCTCTCACCAGTGGCTCCTAGTAACTGTTTGCATCAGACAGTGCCTGCATCCCGGTACACCGCTTCAACAGGCAGGCAAAACCAGCTATGAGTAACCAAATGGTTCATACCTTTTTGAGATAGGGATGTGCCAGTCCTAGCCTGTGAAGTCAGCTCTGGCAGACTGGGCAGATGAGATCCAACAGCTATGAAGGCAGTTATGGAGTGCTTCATGGGGTGTGAAGGACATCATGCCTCTGTAATTTCCTTTACTCCAATGTAATACAGATACATCTGACTTTGGCTTCTCCTCAGATTTCAGGGTGAATTCAATCATATTATGATCACTTTCCCCGAAGGGTTCTTTTACCTTAAGCTCTTAATGTACAGAAGGCAGAGAAGAAGTCACGATCATCCCCTGTAACCAAAGAAAACCCCAGTTGTGACTTGTAGCACTAGACCCAAGCCTCTGAGGTTGAGAGAGCATAACTTCCCCAGTGTAATGGCTTTTCCACTTCAAAATTTCTCCAGCACAGGTTTCCTGACATTGTCGGATTTGACAGACAGCCACTAATAATATTGGTAGTGTTCTAATTTGTTCTGTATTTCAGTTAAATATATAATTTGTTACTCAGTTGAACAGTAGTTTATCTTTTTTGTACCTGTTTTTCTATTTCCATGAAACTTTGGCTAATTAGGTCAGCTACTGAATTGAGCCAAAATGTATTGATATGCCCCAATTAACCGGAATCCACTGCATTTATGTATTTTTCATGTAAATGCCTGCAAGAAAATGAATCTCATTAGTATATGGAAACATATTCATAATTTGATAATAAAGTTACTTTGAACACTAAATTGTTGTTAAGACTTATTCAGCCATTTGTGGGGAAGATGTGGCAGTTTTCCTGAATCAATGCATTGAGTATATACTCCATTGAGAAGGCCGCTTTTCTCCAATATCCGTGCCAGGGTACAGACTTTGCTTGTATATTCACGTCTAGCAATTCCGAGGTTGTAACATAGCAGAGCTATACAGAAATGAATACGAAAAGTTTCCCAATCTGAGAGTAGCAAGGTAATTCATGTAGGAGCCATGCATCTGTTTTCTATCTGCTTGCATTCTGTGTTGAGCATTTATTATGTTATTATGATAACTAATCACATATGGGGGGATGGTAAAAGCAAAGTGAATAAGTTACATATTTGTCCTTTGTTCAGGGCAGTTTAGTTTGGACTCGGGTCTGACAGATGTCGTATGTTTTAATGACCACTTAAATGCACCTACTTTACACTTAAGTTGCATAGCTTCGAGATTGTGTGTTTAGTTATGTGACTATGGTCCCCTACAATCATTAAAAAAAAACTGTATTGAACAAATCACTGATTGGATGTGCCAAAATTTCCTCCAGTTAAACAAAAAGAAAACTGAAATAATTGCTTTTGGTGCCGAAAAAGAACAACTAAATGTCAGGGCACATTTAGAGTTGCTGTCGTTACAGTCTACAAACCAAGCCAGGAACCTTGGTGTTGTGATGGAATCTGACTTAAGTTTTGTCTGTCACATTAAGTCAATTACAAAGTCAGCCTATTATCATCTTAAAAATATAGTGAGAGTTAAAGGGCTTATGTCTCAGCAAGATCTAGAAAAACTCATCCATGCATTTATTTTTAGTAGGCTTGACGACTGTAATGGTGTTTTCACGGGTCTCTGTAAGAAATCCCTCAGACAGCTGCAGCTCATTCAGAACGCTGCTGCTAGAGTCCTCACTGAGACCTAGAAAGTAGAACACATCACTCCAGTTCTCAGATCACTGTACTGGCTTCCTGTCCACCAGAGGATTGACTTTAAAATATTACTACTGGTTTGTAAAGCACTGAATGGTCTAGGGCCAAAAAACATTTCTGATCTCCTGCTGCATTATGAATCTTCCCAAGCTCTCAGGTCATCGGAGATGGGTCTTCCTCTCGTTCCCAAGGTCAAAACTAAACATGGTGAAGCAGCTTTTAGTTACTGTGCTCCACATATCTGGAATAACCTTGCAGAAGTTCTGAAGTCTGCCCCAACTTTAAGCTCTTTTAAATCGAGGCTTAAACTTTGCCTTTTGCTGTAGCTTTTAAATTAAAATCTCCTGCACTGTAATTTCTGTTTCTTTATTCTTATGTGTGATTTTATTTTTTTTATATTGTCTGAAATTTGATATTTGATTTTTATCTTGTTTTATGTAAAGTACTTCGAAATGCTTTGTGTTTGAAGAGTGCTGTACAAATAAACTTGCCTTTGCTTTGCTTTGTTAGTTGCTATAAAGGATTGAATACATTTCTTCAACTTTGTGGAACATCATTGCTGGAGTGATTGGAGGGCATGCCATACAAGGATAACAATCTGTGGACGTTGCCAGCAGTGGCAATTTGTTTGCTGGAGTTGGCCGCTACATTATATTTAAAGGTAATGCAGTCCAAAAAAATTAAAGTCCTACCAATGAACTGGAGCTTGGGTGTTATGAATTCTCATTTAACTTTGCTCACAACGCAAATCTCTGAGCTGAGTCTCATTTATGTGCAAAGCTGATTAATGCATCGTACTAGATAGCTTGCTCTGATGAAACTGGTCAACCTGTCTGACTATGGTTTTATGATCCCACCTCAGGAGAGGGATAAGCTGATGCTAAAAAAAATGAGGTGAGTGCCTTCTTTCACGTATGCTAATAGTGAGTCACTGATTGGTATAATATTTTGGCAGCTACACAAGTTTAGGAGTATTTTTACAAAATACATTTAATCTTTGCCTCACTGATCTGAGTTTTCTTTTATTCCATAATCAACACTACCTTGTTATTCCTTTTTGTACTATTTATTTTTAAGACCAGAAGACCATGACCAGATGTTATAGGAGCAGAAGTAGGCTCGAGTTCGCTCCGCCATTTCATCATAGCTGATCCATTTTTCCTCTCAGACCCAATCTTCAGCCGTCTCCCCATATCCTTTACCTCATTTTGTAATTTATAGTAATTTTATGTCTTTGCACTGTACTGCTGTTGCAAAAAACAAATGTTGTGTCATATAAGACAATGATAATAAGCTTGAACACAAGAGATTCTGCAGATGCTGGAAATGAAATCCAGGGTAACACATACAAAATGCTGCAGGAACTCAGCAGGTTAGGGAGCATCTGTAGAGGCCCTCAATTAGTCAGGGTTGACCAAGGATTTGTGTCCTGGCTCTAAACACAAGCAACGTTCCTACTAATTTTCTTACAGCTGTGTGGACCAATCATTGTTGCAGCAGGAATATTTTACTTGGCCTGAAAACTGTGTGACATTTTAAATGTGTTTTATTTTGTAATACGCACATCGAACAAACACAAATCACAACTCACAACACAGGTAAATGATATCAGACAATCAAAATAACTGTCAAGCACAACAGAAAAAGTAAAATGTTTTGACTAGATGGTGTCGGCATTCAGTGGGTGGTGGTTTATTAACAATGAGCTACTGATTTCCATTCTGTGTTTATTGTTACAATTTATAACATTGTTGTAACGTAAAACACTGACAATGCAAATATGTTGAATACAGCGTGTTTCACCATTATATTAACATTTACTTCAACATTACATTCGTATAATTTCAAAATTATACGGACATTATATAAAAGAAATTCCAGCTGTGTGGCAGCAAAGGATATATGTGCAGGAACATTTCAGTCATTGCACAGCTGCTCACCCGTGCAGCTTAGAGTGAACACTGCACACAAGCCAGTGCAGTACAATATGCAGTAGAGCTTTGAGATCAGAGATTTCCTTCTCCTAGATATTCTGCCAATCATAGTTGATGAGCACTATCTGCTCAGAGCAACTTGTTTTCAGGCACCATTAACCTGCCTTTGCCCCTTCTGTCAGTCGAAGTCTTTCCACCGGGCTTAGTAGCTGAGCCGCACATGAAGCTGGACTCAGTTGTCAGAGGCTATTTGAGACACACACCATTGGGAACATTTAAAGTGTAGTGGGAGCTCATCCCCATTACACTCCCCCTACCCCTGGATATGGCAACCTTAAGGAACAAGGAAATATATATGGAGGGGAATAAAGAGTTGGCATTTCACGCAAAGACCTTTCATCAGGATATAAGCCTGATTAGGTTCTGAAATATTTTAATATTAATAATGAGGCAGTAGATAAATATTAGAAATTTATTTTTCATTCATTAATTATTTAGGTTCTCTAACTGTGACTGCAAGAAACTGCAGTGAGTTACAGACACAGTTCAGCACATCATGGAAACCAGCCTCCCCTCCATAGACTCTGTCTACACACCTCGGTGCCTTGGTAATGCAGATGGCTTAATCAAAAATCCCACCTACCCTGGACATTCTCTCTCTCCCACATCCCCTTCCTATCAGGCAGAAGTTGCAAAAGGTTGAAATCATTCCCCACCAATCTCAAGAGGAGCTTCTGTCCCACTGTTATACCAGTGAATGGTTTTCTAGTACGATAAGATTGACTCTTGATCTCACAATCTACGTCATTGTCAGCTTGTATCTTATTACCTGTCTGCACAGTGCTTTAACAACAGGAATTCTGCAGATGCTGGAAATTCAAGCAACACACATCAAAGTTGCTGGTGAATGCAGCAGGCCAGGCAGCATCTCTAGGAAGAGGTACAGTCGACTTTTCAGGCCGAGACCCTTCGTCAGGACTAACTGAAGGAAGAGTGAGTAAGGGATTTGAAAGTTGGAGGGGGAGGGGGAGATCCAAAATGATAGGAGAAGACAGGAGGGGGAGGGATGGAGCCAAGAGCTGGACAGGTGATGGGCAAAAGGGATACGAGAGGATCATGGGACAGGAGATCTGGGAAGAAAGACAAGGGGGGGGGAACCAGAGGATGGGCAAGGGGTATATTCAGAGGGACAGAGGGAGAAAAAGGAGAGTGAGAGAAAGAATGTGTGCATAAAAATAAGTAACAGATGGGGTACGAGGGGGAGGTGGGGCATTAGCGGAAGTTAGAGAAGTCGATGTTCATGCCATCAGGTTGGAGGCTACCCGGACGGAATATAAGGTGTTGTTCCTCCAACCTGAGTGTGGCTTCATCTTTACAGTATTTGGCCACAGATTGCACCATGACATTGCAAGTGCTTCGATGTTGTTTTTTTTTCTCAGGGAAAGAAGAAACAGCATATACAAAACCCCATTGGAAATCAGCTAATCAGATACTTTTGAAAGGAGCGTGAAAGTAAAGGCATTGGCCCAATATTGGAATAAAAACAGAAAATAATCGAAACATTCGGCATCAGTCAGTACTTATGGAACGCGTTCCAACCTCAGTGGAATAAACCTATTTGCATTTACCTTATCTATACCCTTCATAATTTTGTATACCTCTATCAAATCTCCCCTCAAACTTCTACATTCCAGTGAATAAAGTCCTAAGCCATTCCCTATAACTCAGATCCTCGTCCCAGCACCGTCCTTGTAAATTTTCTCAGCACTCTTTCAAATTTATTTACATCTTTCCTGTAGGTAGGTAACCAAATTGGACACACTACTCCAAATTAGGCCTCACCAAAGTCTTACACAACTTCAACATGATATCCCAACTCCTGTACTCAATGCATTGATTTATGAAGGCTAATGTCAGAGAGGTAACTATCTACAACAATTTTCCAGCTTCTTCCCTGGAGCAAATATCTCTTCAAATTTACTACCTCATCTTGAACACCAAGAAAATGAGCCTTCTTGATTAACATACCATGCAGTACCTTGTCAAAGGCCTTGTTAAAGTCCATGTAGATGACATTCACTGCCTTGCCTTCATCAACTTTCCTGGTAACTGCTTTGAAAAACTCTTTGTTACACACAACTTACAATCCTATACACACACAAAGCCATGTTGACTATCCCTAATCAGTCCATCTACCCACACATTTATATTATATCCAGTACCTTAGAACTCGTTCCAATTACTTACCCACACTGTTGTCAGGCTCTCCCACTTAAACAACAGAGCAACATTAGCTATCCACCAATCCTCTGGCACCTCACCTGTGGCTAAGGACCTGCTAGTGACCCTGGAATATCTGCACTAGCCTCCCCCAGGGTCCAAGGGACCTCCCTGTCAGGCTCTAAGGATCTGTTAACCGCAATTTGACTCAGGACACCAAATACCACTATCTCTGTGATCTATA
Source organism: Mobula hypostoma (assembly GCF_963921235.1). Taxonomy (NCBI): domain Eukaryota; kingdom Metazoa; phylum Chordata; class Chondrichthyes; order Myliobatiformes; family Myliobatidae; genus Mobula; species Mobula hypostoma. The sequence goes on from NC_086097.1 coordinate 199,311,934, forward strand.
TAGAGTCCATGATCTTGCTGCTGTATTGCTTCTTATCTAAAGATCTCTGTGTCCATCTCCCGAATATGGTAGTCCCTGTCAATATGTGGAAAGTTAAAATCACCTACTATCACAACTTTATGTTTCTTGCAACAGTCTGTGATCTCTCTACAAATTTGCTCTAAACCCTATGGAACGTTGGGTAGTCTATGATATAATCCCATTCATGTGGTCATAGCTTTCTTATTCCTCAGTTCTACCCATAAAGCTTCACTGGATGAGTTCTCCAGTCTGTCCTGACTGAGCATTGCTGTGACATTTTTGCTGTCCAGTAATTACGCCACTCCCCCTTTAATCCATCCCATTATATCAGGTCTAAAATGCTAGAACCCTGATACAATAACCAGCTTGCCCTTCCCCTCCTGCAACCAAGTCTAACTAATGGCTACAATGTCATAATTTCTTGTAAGCTTACCTGCCTTTCCTATAAAACTCCTTGTATTAAATATACACAGCTCGGAACAATGGTCCAACCATGCTCAACATTTGTTTCTTGAGCTTGTGTCCAAGGTTAGCAACATCTTTCTCCTCAACCGCTCCACTATCTGTGCTGGTGCTCTGGTTTCTGTCCCCCTGCTACTCTAGTTTGAACTTCCCTACCCCCGTGCAGTACCAAATATGTGAAGCCCTCCCTCCTTAGCTATGAGTTAAACTGTAAGATCTTCCTTTTTCTGGTCTCATTAGCATGGGCAGTCATAGGGTTATACAACATGAAAACAGGCCCTTCTTGCCCAACATGTCTAAGCTAGTCCCATTTGTTTGCATTTAGCTTCTATCTTTTAAAGCTTTCCTAGCCACGTACTTGTCCAAATGTCTTTTAAAAATGCAATTGTACTCACCTCTACCTCTTTTTCTGACAGGGTAGGTACATCCCAAAGATGAAGAAGTATCCTAATATCAGAATGACACACGCATGGCTGAAAGGAAAGTCAAAGACAACACAGAAGCAAAAGGGAGGGCATATAATATAGCAAAATTAGTGGGAAGGTAGAGGTTTGTGAAGCTTTTGGAAACCAACAGAGGGCAACTAAAAAGCCATAGGGAAGGGAAAGATAAAATACAAAGGTAAGCTAGCCAATCATATCAGAGAAAATACCAAACATTTATGCAGATATATAAAGAGTAAAAGAGAGGTGGGAGTGGATATCAGACCACTGGAAAATGATGCTGAAGAGGTAGTAATTGGAGACAAGGAAATGGCAGACAAACTGAATAAATATTTTACATCAGTATTCACTGTGGATGACACCAGCAGTATGCTGGAAGCTTAAGAGTGTCAGGGGGCAGAAGTGAATACAGTACCTATTACAATGGAAGCTGAAAGGTCATCTGAAAGCAGGATGGTCTGCACCCCAGGGTTCTGAAGGAAGCAGCTGAAGAAATTGTGGAGGCATTAATAATAATCTTTCAAGAGTCACTGGATTCTGCCATGGTTCCAGAGTATTGGAAAATTGCAAATGTCACTTCTGTCTTCAAGAAAGGAGGGAGCCAGAAGAAAGTAAATTTTAGGCCATTTAGCCTGATCTCAGTGGTTGGCGAGATATTGGAGTTGATTGTTAAGGATGAAGTCTCAGTGTACTTGGAGACACTTGATAAAATAGGCCAAAGTCGGTATGGTTTCCTTAAGGGAAAATCTTACCTAACAAAGCTGTTGGAATACTTTAAGGAAATAACAATCAGGATGGACAAAGGAGAATTGGTGGATGATGTGCACTTGAATTTTCAGAAATCCTTTCACAAGGTGCTGCATATGAAGCTGCTTGCATGACGGAATTAATAGCTTTGTGGCCAAGTTTGTAGATGCTATGAAGATATATGGATGGGCAAGTAGTGTTGAGAAAGTAGGGAGGCATTCACTTTAGCATTCATTTAAAGAGGACTAGAATGTAAAAGCAAGGATGTAATGCTAAAGCTTTATAAGACACTGGTGAGCACTTGGAGTATTGTGAGCTGTTTTGGGCTGTTAATTGAAGAAAAGATGTGCTGATATTGGAGAGGATTCAGAGGAACTTCATGAGAATGATTCCAGGAATGAAAGGCTTATAGTATGAGGAGCAATTGATGGTTCTTGGCCTTTACTTGATAGATTTTAGGAGAATAAGGGAGGAATCACATTGAAACCTATCAATTGTTGAAAGGCCTCAATATAGTGGATGTGGAGAGGATATTTCCTATTGTGGGAGAGTCTAGGACCAGAGGGCACAGTGTCAGAATAGAGGGACGGCCATTATGGAGATGAGGAGGAGTTTCTTTAGCCAGTGGGTGGTGAATCTGTCAAATTTGTTGCTACAAGTGGCTGTGGAGGCCAAGTAACTGGGTATATTTAAAGTGGAAGCTAATAATTTCTTGATTAGTCAGGGCGTGAAAGATTACAGGAAGGAGGCAGAAGAATGGGTTTGACAGGGAAAATGGATTAGCCATGATGAAATAAAGGAGAAAACCCAATGGGCTGAATGGCCTAATTCTGCTCCTGTGTCTCACAGTCTTATGGTTTATGTTTTGCCCCAGTTTTATTTCCAACAACTGATCTCTGCACAATTGTTGATAGTAAATTCCATGTGTCGTTCTATTACCCACTTTCATAGATGATCTACAATAGTTCCCGTTGTAACCTCAGATGATCTTCTTCACTGTCCACTACACCACCGGTTTTAGTGTTGTCCACAGACCTACTAATTGTGCCAACTAGATTCTTATCTGAATCATAATATGGATGGCAGACAGCAGAAGCCCTAGCACCAATCCCTGAGGCACAGTACTGGTCACAGGTTTACATTCAGAATAACAAACATCCTATTACCAAGCCAAATGGAATTCCTGCGGATGTTTTCCCTCGCAGGTCCAAGGATAATTTTATTGCCGCCACGTCTGCACTAAGTCAAAGCAGTTAGCCAACACATTAAAATTGTGATTCTATTCTGTCTCAATGGCATACTTTCAAAAATAGGGCAAGTTCATAATGATCAATGTTGTTGACATTATACCCAGCAGAAAGCAGAGACATTTGAATTACCATTAACAGCTGCTTCCATTGGCACAGCCCTTTGATAACATGCAACAAAATGTTTACTGAACTTTTATTTGGATTTAAATGTTGCAAGTTATTAATTTCAAAGTTAACTAATGTGTATAGTCATTGCAAGAGCTAAGAAGATGGAAGACAAAATGGAAATGGGAACTGGAACAGGTACTTACTGAGGTGCTTTAGACTCTCTGCATCAATTATCTGGTTAAAAGGAGGAAACATTCCCTCAGCCTTCAAGGAAATTGTCCAAGGAAGATATAAGAAAGGACATTTAGGCCACTTAGCCTAACTGCAATAGTCGGGAAAGTGTTGGAGTCTATTACTAAGGATGAGGTTTTGGGATAGTTAGAGACTAATAAGTCAAAGTCAGTATGCTTGCTGTAAAAGGAAATCTTGCCTGACAAATCTGTTAGATTTCTTTGAGGAAGTAACAAGCAGGGTGGACAAAGGAGAGGCAGTGGATGTCATTTACTTGGATTTTCAGAAGGCATTTGATTTAGGTGCCATACATGAGGCTGCTTAACAAGATACTGACATGGATAGTGGAATGGCTTACAGAATGGCAGCAACTGGGAATAAAAGGAACCTTTTCTGGTCGGCTGCCAGTGACCAGTGGTGTTCCTCAGGGGTCAGTATTGGGACCGTTACTTTTCACATTGTTTGTCAGTGATTTGGATAATGGAATTGATGGCTTTGTGGCAAAGTTTGCGGTTGATACCAATATAGGTGGAGGGGTAGGTAGTTCTGAGAAAGCAATGTGATTGCAGCAGAACTTAGACAAATTGGAAGAATGCGCAAAAAAGTGGCAGATGAAATACAGTAAACAACAGGAATTCTGCAGATGCTGGAAATTCAAGCAACATACATCAAAGTTGCTGGTGAACGCAGCAGGCCAAGCAGCATCTATAGGAAGAGGCGTAGTCGACGTTTCAGGCCGAAACCCTTCGTCAGGACGGAATACAGTGTTGGGAAATATATGACAATGCATTTTGGTAAAAGTAACAATAGTGGAGACTATTATATAAATAGGGAGAAGGTTCAAACATCAGAGATTCAGAGGTGCAAGATTCCTAGAAGGTTAATTTACAGGTTGAGCCTGTGGTTAAAAAGTCAAATGCAATGTTGACACCTATTTCAAGGGAATAGAATATAAAATGCTTAGGCTTTATAAGACACTAGTATTATCAACAGTTTTGGGGCCTATATCTCAGAAAGCAAGTGTTGTCATTGGAGAGAGTCCAGAGGAAGTTCATGAGGCTGATTCCGGGAATGAAGGAGTTAATATATGAAGAGCATTTGGCAGCTTTGGGCCTGTACTCACTGGAATTTAGAAGAATGCAGGGAGATCTCATTGAAACCTCCCAAATGTTGAAAGGACTGGATAGGGTGGATGTGGAGATGATGTTTCCTATGGTGGGGGTACCCAGAACTAGAGGGCACAGATTCAAAATTGAGGGATAACCTTTTGGAACAGAGGTAAGGAGGAATTCTTTTAGCCAGAGAGTAGTGAATCTGTGGAATGCTCTGCCACTGACTGCAATGGAGACCAAGTCTGTGAGTATATTTAAGGTGGAAGCTGATAGTTTCTTGATTGGTCAGGGCATCAAAGGATATGGGGAGAAGGCAGGTGTATGGGGTTGAGTGGGAACCCAGATCAGCCATGATGGAATGGCAGGATTGGACTTGATGGGCTGAATGGCCTAATTCTGCTCCTATGTCTTATGGTCTTATGGACTAACATCAGCACTCAGTGGCAGATAAAATTAAATTTGCTGCATCCAGATGGCATGTTAAATGAATGGTTACTAGTGGTTCTTGGCTTTTCTCCAGTATACATTTAATGATACTGCATGATACACGGCTTGCCATGGCAACTAATGGGCAGAGCAATTCCACAGATAGACACATGGCATAACAGTTCCATCCCTGGAACGATGACTTTATCCTGGCTGGTGTGTGATGAGTCTGTGCCCACTGTATCGCCCACTGAGCAAAAGGCTCCCTGCTGCTTTTCTAGCAACCTGCCCACAGGCTCTGACTGAACGCAGCTGATTCATTTTACACTTTCTTTCTAACTGTGTGCTCCCAATGTTGCCATCAGAGCCACTTTAGTAGTTACATCCCCTTAATTACATTGTGTATGAATGCTAAGATATCAGCGTCAGTATCCCTGTTCTTTCAATCACAGGGAGACTGGATCAGAGATGAATGGTCATGTGGAGGTTGTGGTAGGGCAAGGATAGCCTAGGACAGTTGTAGCAAGTGAGATCTTTGAACTAAGACTGCTGAAAACACCTGTTGTTACTACAGACAAGATAGGCTGGATTGACTGCAGCAGTGTGTGCTCAAGCCAGATGACTGAGGTCTGTACAGTGAGGCCTTTCCAGAAAGCTCTTCCTAAAATATAGTGTCCCTTTAAATAATAAGGGGTACTGGAGACAGATGAAATAAGAATACTGGTAGGATATGAAACATACCCAACAAATAAGGCTCTGTTGTCTTACTAACTTCAAAATATCATCAGCTGTCTGCTTGAAGTTTCAATCACAAACAAAATGCTGGAAATCCAAGCAACACACACAAATTACTGGAGGAACTCAGCAGGCCAGGCAGCATCTATGGAAAAAAGTACAGTCGACATTTCGGGCCAAAAGTTTTTGGCAGTACTGGAGTAAAAAAGCTGAAGGAGTAGATTTAAAAGGTGGGGGGAGGGGAGAGAGAAATGCCAGGCGATAGGTGAAACCTGAAGGAAAGGGATGATGAAGAGCTGGGAAGTTGATTGGTGAAAGAGACAGCAGGCCATGGAAGAAAGAAAAGGGGAGGAGCACCACAGGGAGGCATTGGGTGGGCAAGGAGATAAGGTGAGAGAGGGAAAGGGGGATGGGAAATGGTGAAGTGGGTGGGGGCAATACTAGAAGTTCGAGAAATCGATGTTCATGCCATCAGGTTCAAAGCTACCCAGATGGAATATAAGGTGTGGTTCCTCCAAACCAAGTGTAGCCTTATCACAACAGTGGTGGAGGCCTTGGATAGACATATCGGGATGAGAATGGGAAGTGGAATTAAAATGGGTGGCCACTGGGAGATCCCACTTTTTTTGGTGGACAGAGAGTAGGTGCTCGGTGAAGTGGTCTCCCAATCTATGTTGGGACTCACCGATACATATGAAGCAACACTGGGAGCATCGGACACAGTATATGACCCCAACAGACTCACAGGTAAAGTGTCGCCTCACCTGGAAGGACTGTTTAGGGCCCTCAATGGTAGTGAGTGAGGAGGTGTAGGGACAAGTGTAGCACTTGTTCCACTTGTAAGGATAAGTGTCAGAAGGAAGATCTGTGGAGGGATGAATAGACAAGAGAGTTGCTTAGGGAGTGATCCCTGCGGAAAACAGAAAGTGGGGGAAGGGAAAGATATGCTTGGTGGTGGGATCCTGTTGGAGATGGCAGAAGTTTCAGAGAATTATGTGCTGGTGCATCCATTTCACGCATATCTGCTCTTACCCCATCCTTCCAACACCTTACCAGGGATAGGGTTCCTCTTGTCCTCACCTCCCACCCCACCAGCCTCCGCATCCTGTATCCTGTAATGTTGAAGAATTGAAATATGAATTTATTGTGATGCTGAGAAAAATTGCATTTGTTTCTAATTGAAAAATATATTAGCAACCTGTCTGAAGATTTGGTTTGAATACCTTGATATTAGTGCCTGCGGGTTAGGTTCCAGCAGATGCCTCAAATCAGTCAATGTCTTTCTGGCAATATTCCCAGATCTTTGAGCTTAGATCTATGTATGTGGGAAGACATGACTAGTCCAATGTTGATGTCAGCAAACCCAATTTGCATCCATCCAGTCACCTTTTGTGAAACAACACACACTTTTTTAAATCCAGGAAACTCCTGCCTTTATATATTAGCATGAATACCTCAACATATATTGTACTCATTCAGTGGTGTTAAATATGCTCAGAAATTAATTGCCAGTGAATGTTGTTCTCTCTGATTCTTTTACTTTCACAAATGGATAAAGCATGTCCACTACCTACCACACAAAATTACAGCAAGCTCTATATCAAATCTTGAAGATTTGAAACATCAGGTTTGTGATTGTAAGTATGATATATACAATATTTAATGAGAATAGTTAGCTCCTTATCAACATGCTTCAGGCAACAGTGATTCATTAAGTATGACATGACTATGTTTCTGATTTAATTCACGTATCTTGACCCATTGTTTGGCCTTGGGGTAATTTAATGAATTAAATATATTCCAACAATTTCGCCTCTTTCTGGATTGCCATTTTAGCTATCATCTTTTTTTCCAGTTAGGTGAGGAAATGACAAAAATATAATTGGTTTAAAAATTACTATCAAGAACGATTATCTGTAGTGTGAAACTATTTAAATTACCTGTTCCAAAATTGTTTATACGGAAAACTGTTGCTTCAGCATTATAAGACTAGATTAAGTTAAAGTGGAATGAGAGAGAATTTATGTACAGACAACAGATGGCATTGTGAAACAGGCAGCCACACTCTTCTTTCTCTGTTCTATTTTCATTGCTGCTTTAATCTTATCAGATCAGCAGTGGTATTTCAGCATCAGAGTTAAAAAAAAATTCTTCAATCCTCTTATTTATCAACAAACATTATAAGACCAAAAGATATAGGAACAGAATTAGCCGATTTGTCCCATTGAGTTTCTTCTGCCATGTAATCATGTCTGATCCATTTTTCCTCTCAGCTCCAATCTCCTGCCTTCTCCCAATAGCACTTCCTGTGCTAACCTATCAAGAATCTATCAACCTCTGCCTTACATAAAGACTTGGCTTCCACGGCCACCTGTGGCAATGAATTCCAGATTCACCACTCTCTGGCTAAAGAAATTCCACCTTATCTCCACTCTAAAAGGAAGACCCTCTGATCTGAGGTTCTAGACTACCCTACCATAGGAAACATCCTTTCCACATCCACTCTGTTAAGACCTTTCAACATGTGATAGGTTTCAATTAGACCACTTCTTATTCTTCTGAATTCTGGTGAATACAGGCCCAGAGCCACCAAATGCTCTTCATATGACAAGCTCTTCAATTCTGGAATCATTTTTGTGAACCCCCTTTGAACCCTCCCAGATTCAGCACATCCTTTCTAAGATATGGTGTCCAAAACTGCTCACAATACTCCAGGTGAGGCCTCGCCAGTGACTTACAAAGTCTCAACATTACATTCTTGCTTTTATTCTGGTCTTCTTGAAATGAATGCTAACATCATATCAGCCTTCCTCACACCAACTCAACCTGCAAATTATCCTTTAGAGAATCCTGCAAAAGGACTCTCAAGTCCCTTTGTACCTCAGATTTTTAAATTTTCTCTCCATTTGGAAAATAGTCTATCCTTTTATTCCTTCTACCAAAGCACATGATCATGCTTTTCCTGACATTGTATTCTGTAGGTGTTGCCTGGCCTGCTGAGTTCCTCCAGCATTTTGTGTGTGTTGCTTAGATTTCCAGCATGTGCAGATATTCTCTTGTTTGTGACTATACTCCATCTGCAACTTCTTTGCTGAGTCTCCTAATCTGTTTAAATCCTTCTGTAGCCTCTCTATTTTCCCAAAACTACCTGCCCCTCTACCTATTTTCATACCATCCGCAAACTTTACAACAAAGCCATCAATTCCGTCATCCAAGTCATTGACATATGACGTAAAAAGTGGTGCCAATGCAGATCCTTATGGAACACCACTAGCTACCTGCAGCCAACCAGAAAAGGCTCCCTTTATTCCCGCTCTTTGCCTCCTGCCAATCAGCCACTACTTTATTCATGCTAGTATCTTGTAATACAAAGGACTCTTAAGCAGCCTCATGTCTGCCACTATTGTCAACAGCCTTCTGAAGATTCGAGTACACAACAACAACCAATTCTCCTTTATCTATTCTGCTTGTTCTTTCTTTGAAGAGTTCCAACAGATTTGTCAAGCAAGATTTTCCCTGAGGAAACTATACTGACTATGGCCTATTTTATCACGTGCCTCCAAGTACCCTGAGATCTCATTCTTAGCAATCGACTCCAACATTTTCCCAAACACTGAGGTCAGACCAAACTGGCCTATATTTCTTTTCTTCTGCCTCTTCCTCTTCTTGAAGAATGGAGTGACATTTGCAATTTTCCAGTCTTCCAGAACCATTCCAGAATCTAGTGATATTTGAAAGATCATTAATAATACCTCTACGATCTCTTCAGGCACCTCTTTCAGAACCTTGGGGTGTACACCATTTGGTCTGGGTGACTTATTATGAGAGAAAGCACCTCACCATCATTTATTTTCTTTTGTTTTAAGCTACCATTTAAAACACCAGAGCTTGCAAAGTGTGTCCTTTAAAATAACTGTTTTTCCGGACATTTTTATTGAGGTCAGTGATGATTCACTGCCACATTGTCTCTGTCAATCTGTTAGCATAACAGCTGTTTATATGTGGGACTAAACATAACAGTAATATTTCATGTAGGTGCTGCTGTAACATTTCAACTACAATATAATAAAAAATATAGTTGAAGAGTTAAAATTAACTGAACAGGAAAGCATCAGGTTGCAAGAATATGGAGAAGAAAATTTTAATAATTCATAGCTAAGTGATGTTACATTATGGTTCTGAATGCCTGTAGGTTCGAAAAGGGAAAAACGAAGACTTGGAAAATAAAAGGGGTAATTTAGAGTACCACACAAAATGTCGGGAAAACTCAGCCGTCAGACAGCATCTATGGAAAGGAATAAATAGTCAATGCTTCGGGCTGAGACCCTCCATCAGGATCTGTCCCGAAATGTTGATTGTTTATTTCCTTCTGTAGATGGTTCCTGACCTGTTGAGTTCCTCCAGTGTTTTGTGTGTGTTGCTCAAAATCTGCTGTCTCTTGTAGCAAAGATGTTTTTGAATTTAACTAGGTCATTTAGCTTAGTTATGGAATGGCAGCTGCTGCATACCTAACAAAGGGGGAGATAACAAATCAGTATATGAAAAATCAGAGCTCTTTAGATGAGAAATGGTTAAAACATCCTTTACAAAGGGATTGAAGTGTATGTACTAAAGTATGGTAAGAGGTGTTGGATCTCAGGCTATGAGGGTCATTTAGGAGACTGTGTAATCAGCAGCAACTCTGCACCCCTCACGGTGCATTATAACAAATGATTTTCAATGTGGGATTAAGTCTTGACAGGCATGCAATGAATTATTTCCAGGTGTTGTGCATGATGGCTTCAGACCAGGGCATTTGTTCTTCTGATCATGACTAATTGCTTCTAAAGAAAAAACTGATATGATGCGCCCCAGGCTTTGTGCGCATTTTTCGTTCATTTGTGCATCACATCTAACATTTTATCTCTATAAGGTGGAACATGACACATCCAGGAATCAGAGGATTCATCTAAAAAGTTTATTTTCACTTTTGAAGAACTGCCCAGCAGGGGGCACCCACTGGGTGAAGAGGCGTCTGTCTTATTTAGACAATGGTTTCATATTAATTTGGCAGGTGAATTTATAGGTGCCAAACAAGCCTATGAAGAGAGTGCATCACATCTCAGTTTGGCTGCAATCAAACCTGTTGCCAGTAACACTTAAAATAATGCTGTCCAGAGAACATATTAATAATGACAACTGTGTAGTATACTGTATAATCTGTGTAATTAAAAATATTGATTTTAGTACTTAAATGTCTATCTTAGCTACATCCAGTTTAACAAATTGTTTTCAAAAGCTATGCTTTTACAAACTGACTTTCAATATCTGTGGATATTCCAAACAGCTTTAAAACAAATTAAATGCTAAGTGCAGTTGTAGTTAAATGAATATCAAGACACAAACGACAAAAACCAAGGGTTCACAAGTAAGAAATCAGTAAATTTGTTATCCAATTACTGATTTTCTAATTTATTTTAGATATTTATTACAATATTAGTAAATTGAGAAAAAAAATCATATTTAATCTAGTTCTTAAAAGGTAAAAACTGCAGGTGATAGAAATCTAAAACTGCTGGGTATATTCAGCTGCTTAGGCAGAATCTATGAATGTTCTCAGTTATGTATCCACATTGGCCCCCTAATCTGAAACTATTTTGCCTTTCTAAAATAACTTTTGGTTTCATTGTAGCAATTTACAATTTCTCTAATGATTTTTCTTCGTAATTTAATTATCAGCATTTTTGTAGGAGCGCATTTTAATTACCTTTGCTCATATTCATAAATTGATAAGCTAATACATGCTTACACAATCCTAATGAAGACTACGAAGTATTTACATCCTTCCCAGAACTCCTTTCTTGAATCCTTCTGATTGGTTTCTGCAATGACTTTATATCAAAAAAACAGACATAGCAATGTAACTGAGTTAATTCTATGAATGTGTGTGCTCTTTGTCAATTTTATCACTGTCTTTATCATGTCCTTCCTCTTCTTCCTTCAGTGTCCCCTCTTATACACACACACACTCTTACTTCCTCTATCCCAACCCTAAATCCCTCTAACAACTGTTATTCGATTTCCATTACCAATCACAGAAGACATGGTTCCAGTAAGGCAATATTGAAAAACTTATATCGCAGAACCCTCCACTTCCTCCATTTAGACCAAGGTAGTACAGAATAGAAGGGAGAGTTACCCTCATATTTGGCACCTTACACACATGCAAATCTGCTCCCTACAGCAGATGGGCAGAGGGTCATTGAGCCCCAAACCACATCCACAGCAATCCTATCCACAGTCTTCCATGTGTGCTTACTCCCAATGTTTCATCATTATTATGCTATTAACAGACAACATGATCACCCCTAACGTGTGGCTTATAAGGAGCACTGCCACAGCCTACAAAAGGTCCTTTGTCTTTGTAAGATGATGGCATAGTCCATACATTTCTCCTGCCCCAAAACCGAGGGCAAGGGGGAGTAGGAGCAACTAGAAGAGATACTGGAGGGAGAGGAGAAGGAGGAGAGGCAGGATGGGATACTGCAGGAGGTGGAGGAAAATGAGGAGTAGGATGGCATGGTCACTGGAGGGAGAAGAGACGGGCCATGTTGACAAGGATAAAATTAATGAATTGTAGTTAATCGCACCAGCCTCGAGACTGGCACCATATGGCATGAGAGATGAGGCTGTAGGGATGTATACCATGGGACTGCAGCTGGGCACTACGCACAGAGAGTACAGTGCTGGGCTTCATCAGAGGGGTGGCTCAGGCATCTTTTCTGCTCCAAAGTACTCAGATTAACCACAAATTTAATGACATGTCAGCCAGAGGTTCACAGTGAGACGGTGAGTGTGTTGTCAGGCCTGTCTGGTCAATAGCACAAAGTTTCAAGACGTGTGGAAGAGTCTTCTCAGGAGCTTCTGCGAAGGAGCCCAGGGCATTCCTTCTGGAGACCACACTCAATTCACTGCTGGAAGTCTGTCGTGATTCCATCGTACAGAACAGATAGAGATGACACTGAATTTCAATGCTTCTTTGTAGTCTCATGCAGATCCAGCTGGAGGTTTGATCTCTGCCGAACCGGAGTAACCTGAAGCTCTAAAGGAATAGTGATATGACACTGAGAGAAGCCAGATGACTTGTAGACCAACAGACACAGGGATGTTGCTCACAATCAGCTCAAGTAGAGTTGAGGGACTCTCCATGTGAACACAGCACTGTTCTTCTGTGTGAGCTGACAGAACTCACATGTCAGCAGATTGTTCTCCCACAGGAGCAGTGATAGTGGAGGACATTGGGGACTGTCATCCATCAAACTTTAGTTCTGGAAGTGAAATCAATGAGAGGGAGGACTTTATATTAGCAGATCATTGGACTATTGTTCGGCCAGTCCATTTGGATATTGGCTGAAGTGTAGGATCTCCCAGCTTCATGGGGACACCGAGTAACCTCCCACTATACCATCTCAAGCAGCCAGGTCACCAGTGCCCCATAGTCAGCTGTCACTGGCTGCTTCTTCTATTTGGCTGGGGCACTGGCCTGAGAATGGCCATCTTGGGCCAGAGCAAAATGCACAAAATGCTGATTGTTCTGCATTTTCTGTGAGTTGCTCTGGATTTCTAGTATTTGCAGAATCTCTTTTGTTTATGATCTAGGGCGCGAACTGCTTGTGAGTCATCAAAGATACCTTTGTCAGAAAGGCCACCAGCAGTCAAAGTGCAAGCACACAGGGACTCTGCAATATATTCTAACACAAAAATAAGGCTGTTGCTACAGAACATATATTAATGCATTTAAGCTTACTAAGATATAATTTTTATTGACATACCATTTGAGTTGCCTCTGCTATAAAGTATTCACAAGATAATCATGCTATCGAAAGATCAGTAACTACTAATAGTGCTGAAATTCTTACATGAACATAGCTGCAGAGCTGCCATTCCTCACCCGAAAAGGTTGTTAATGGAGTACTGCCAGGAGAGTGTGAACAGTGATACCCATCAAGTGAGTATCTCTGTTAGTTTACCACAGTCTGTGGATGGTGCTTGAGCATGTTACTGTCAGGAACTGCAAAGTCAGGTCTCCCAACGTCAACAGAGTATTCCTTTAAATAGAAATCAAACAAGACCTCACAATATACTCCTGGTTTTTGTAGTGACTGTTCAGACAAATAAGAACAGAAGAAGCTAGGAACTGGAGTGGACTACTTGAGCCCTCAGGGTTGTTCCACCATTCAAAGTGATTATGGCTGATCTTCCTCAACCTCAAATCCACTTCTGTGGTAAATATTTATAGCCCTCAGGTGCCAATCTTTCAAAAATGTGTCTGTCTCCTCTTAGAAGCCTTCAGTGATCTATCCTCTACAGAGTTCCTTCATACCTCAGTTTTAAAAGACTGCCCCTTTATCTTGTAACTATGTCCCCTCATTTAAGACTCTCAACATCTATCTAAGTGTAAGGGGTTTCTTCTTTTATGTTACTCTTGAGGCTAATCAAAATTGCTTCTTTGTTATGTTAGAATAAAATGGCTTCTTTATTATGTTAACTGCTGAGAAAGTTCTCTAGCAGCTTGTTTGGGTTATAGTACTGATAATGAGAATTGTACTCATTTGCTAACCAATTGGGATAGATGTTATTCTTTCTTGTGTGTCTGTAAGCTATTGTTTTTCGCAGGCTTTGAGGCAGAAGGTGGATGAGGGCAGAGAGAGGAGATGCGATGCTGTAAGCTGGGCGGCGGAATGGACCCCGAGCGGGAGTTTGAGGCCCAGGGTCTTTAGCAAGGAGAGGGGACGAAGACAGACTCATGTGGAGCGTCTGGTCGACCACTGTGGTTGGTCCTAGGCAGCGGGTGGAGGAGGTCGGAGGGGATGGAATAGTGGAAAGAAGGCTCCATTAATTGAGCTCCAACTGTTGTGCACGAAGTGGTTGAACTTTGATAAGTTTGGCGCCTTTTACTTTCCTTTTATATTTTATCTATTAATTATATAGTTCTAGTAAGATCTATAAAATGTAATCATTTAAGCGCATATGGTGTATTGTCTGTTATTTGGTGGGGTGGGGTACATCACACAGCATCCACACAAACTTGATTACCCAGTCTGGCAGGTCCGAGGGCTGCTCGCCCTAGACGAAAGTGAACTGAGTGAGCCTGAGGCTTACCAGGGGGTTACAGAAGCAAAGTATTTGAACAATTTTAAAGATAGTAGCAGAAAAGTTTCTTGATAAGCAAAGGAACAAAGCTAAAAGAAATATGGAGTTGATGTTACAGCCAGATTGGTCATGATCTTGTAGAATGTTCGAGAGTGCTCAAGGTTCCAGGAGGCTTCTCTGAATCATAGTTAATATGTTCATATGTACACATATTTTTACTGTACTAGACACCTTTTCATGTTGTGATATATTCATTTTTCCTGAAAGCAAATCACAAAACAATTTTACCCTTGGTCACACATTGGGAAACTGAAAGGTGGGCAATTAAAATTACTCAAGGTAACCACCCACCTTGGAGCAGTCAAGAGCTCATTATCACTAATAAATTCATCTGTATCCAACCGCAATTTTCAGTGCAGCATATCACTCAGTGGGCTTTCCTGTCAAATCGACACATTGCCATAGGCATTTGTAGCTAAAACACGACTCAAAGGAAATGCCTTTTATTTTTTTAATGTTTCCATTTGGCTATAAGAAGCAGAAGTGTTCAGCTGCCTTCAACTCAACTGCCCCCCCCCCCGCCCACCCCTGGAAAGATCAAACACTGCCTGTGTAAATGTCAGGATTTCCAAGGAATTGTCATTTATATCAGTTCTAACATTTTGCTAACATCGGGTATTCTCTGAGTCACAGAGTCATAGAGCACTACAGTACAGAAACAGGCCACTCTGGGACCATTCTCCTCCAGACCCTTCCCAGAAATGCTTGTTAGAGCGGTACTCAGTATTTAGAATTTATTGAAATCGTACCTTCATCTCACAATGCGAGGGAGTAAGAATCCATTGCAATGTACAGACATGTGAATTTAAAAGTCTAATGGCTTGAAGAAAGCAGCTGTCCCATAGCCTGTTGGTCCTGGCTTTAATGCTGTGGTAGCATTTGCCAGACAGAAGCAGCTGAAACAGTTTATGATTGGGGTGACTGGTGTCCCCGATGATCTTCCAGGCCTTCTTTCTGCACCTGCTGCTCTAAATATCCTCAATGGAGGCAAGTTCACATTCACAGATGCGCTGGGCTGTCCGTACCACTCTCTGCGGTGCCCAGCGATCAAGGTTGCAGCAGTACCTCTACCAGGCAGTGTTACAGCCAGTCAGGGTGCTCTCAGTGGTGCCTCTGCAGAAGGTCTTGAGGATTTGGGGGCCCATGCCGAACTTCTTCTGTCGCCTGAGGTGGAAGACATGCTTTTGTGCTTTTGTTGCCCCACAGCCAATGTGTACAGTCCAGGTGAGACCATCGGTGATGTGTAAACTGGGGAACTTGAAACTACTCACCCGCTGAACTGCAGACCCGTTGATGATGATCAGGCCGAGCCTGTCTCTGTTCCACCTATAATCCACAATCAGCTCTTCCAATTTTTGGACATTGAGGGGAGAGGTTGTTATCCTGGCACCACTGTGTCACAATAGTGGACAATGTTATCCTTTAGAAAGTATACTAATAAATCAATTTCTAAAAACTAGAAACAATTAAGTAGTTCAAACACCATTGTCTCAAGAGGGTTGAGGAAAACCGGGGCGGGGGGCGGGGGGGGGCAGTGGGGAAAGCTTTGTTAAAGTCATACAGGGCCCTGCTTACAGCTTTGACTTTCTGGCAATTTTACCACAGGCAGAATGCTTTGGTCTTGAAGGAATATGCACTAACTCACACAAAGAATGCTTGGGATAAAAAGATAACGTTATGGGGACTGGTGTCGTGGACAAAACTCGAAGTTCACAGTAGATTCTTTATCAAAGTACATATGCAGTATACAACCGCAGGCAGCCTCAAAACAAAGAAACTATATGGAACCCTTACAAAGAAATCATGACACCCAGCACGCAAAAAATAACAGATTGTGCAAATGGCAAAAAAACGACCAAATAATATACAGAACATTAAATATCAAACCACAGAGTTCATGAAATATTCGGTATGTCCAGTGTAGTTCATAGAGTCAAAGAAAAGAACAGCACTGAGACTGACCCTTTAACCCATCTAGTCCATGCCAAACCATTTAAACTGCCTATTCCCATCGACCTGAACCCGGATCATAGCCTTCCATAACCCTACTATCCAGGTACCTATCCAAACTTCTCTTAAATGTTGAAATCAAGCCTGCATGCACCACTTGTGATGGCAGTTCATTCCACACTCTCATGACCCTCTGAGTGAAGATGGTTCTACTCATGTTCCCCTTAAACTTTTCACCTTTCACCCTTAACCCATGACCTCTAGTTGTAGTCATCCACAACCTCAAGTGGAAAAAGCCTGCTTGCATTTATCCTATCTATACCCCTCATAATTTTGTACACCTCTATCAAATCTCTCCTCAATCTCAAAAAAGAGAAAATCTGCAGCACTCACAAAATTATGGAGGAACTCAGCAGGCCAGGCAGCATCTGTGGAGAAAAACTATAGTCGACATTTTGGGCTGAGACCCCTCAATCTTTTATGTTCCAAGGGATAACATCCTAAAATTGTCATGGTTCGGTCCGTGAAGTCCGCATTCTGGTTCACGGTCCGGTCCGTGGACTTAGGACTCTGGGTCTTCCAGCTGTCTCTCATTTGGTTGAGTTAATCATAGGCACCAGATTCCCATCTTTGGGCTTGCAATACAAGTAGCCTTGGGGTTGAGTGTGGGCTGTTGGTTTGTCCTGTCAATCCCCCTTGGAGCAACCTGCTGATGGAAGGCTAGTGAAACCATTTGTGATCTCTAGGCCTGGTTGGAGGACCACTGCTTCATGGAGCCTTGTTGCCACTTGTTGGAACAGTCATCGTGGTAGGGATTTGGCTGTTTCTGTAGCCAGCCAAGATTGCTGGCTGCCCTGAGTCTCAGAGCCACCCTGGATTGAGCTCCTTTCCTGTCCTTGTCTCTGTTGGGTAAGCTAGGCTGATTGCTGTTACCCTGTGGCTGGTTCTGTCCCTTCTTGTCCCTTGCCTCTGTCGAGTGAGCAGGCTGATTGCTGTTATAATGCTGTTGGGTCTGTCCCTCCCTGTCCTCGCCTCTGTGGGGTGGAGTTCTGTGCCCTGCCCAGTAGAAGCTCCAAGAACCCAAGCCTCGAGGATCCCAAGCCAAGCTCCAAGAACCCAAGCCTGAAGTCCCCAGCCTCCAAGCTCAGGCCTCTAGATCCCAGCCACATTCTGTCCTGAAGCCATGTCATGTCCTTGCCTGGTTCTGGGGTCTGAGCCCGAGGCAAGACCCAGGTTCTGGGTCCTTGTCCAGTTTCAGGTTCGGAGTCGAAGCCTTGTCTCCTAGTCCATGGATTCTAGTCCTGGTCCCGCTTTCCCTAGCCCAAGTCTGTGTTCTTGTCCCTGCTCCTGGTCTGAATCCTGTCACATCCCTACTCTAGTCAAGTCCTGTTCCTTGTACTTCAGTGTCTGTGTCTTGCATTTGGGTCTGTTACCAGCACCCCATTGTGACAAAAATATTTAATCTTTACCAAAACTCAGGTCCTCCAGTCCCAGCAATATCCTTGTAAATATTCTATGTACTCTTTCAACCTTATTTACATCTTTCCTGTGGGCTGACAATCAAAACTATACACAATACTCCAAATTGGCTCTCACCAATGTTTTATACAACTTCAACATAACACCCATCTCCAGTACTCAATACTTTGACTCTTGAAGGCCAATGTGCCAAACGATTTCTTTGTGACCCTATTTACCTGTCCTGACACTTTTAATGAATTATGGACCTGTTTTTCAAGATCCCTTTGTTCTACCACACTCCTCAGTGCCCTAACATTCACTGTGTAGGACCTACCCTGCTTGGTCCTATCAAAGTGCAAAACTTCACACTTGTCTGCATTAAATTCCTTCTGCCATTTCTCATCCCATTTTTCCAGCTGGTCCAGATCCCATAGCAACACATGATAGCCTTCCTCACTGTCAACTACATCCCTAAGCTTGGTGTCATCCAAAATTTGCTGGTACAGCTAACCACATTATCATCCAGATGATCAATACAGATAACAAACAATAATGGACCCAGCACCGATCCCTGTGGCACTCCATTAGTCACCAGCCTCCAATCAGAGAGGCAATCATCTACTACCCCTCTCTGGCTTCAACTACAAAACCAACATCTAATCTAAATTACTACCTCATCTTGAATGCCAAGCAACTGGACCTTCTTAGTCAACCTCCAATGTGGGACCTTGTCAAATACCTTGCTAAAGTCAATGTAGACAATATACACTGCTTTGCCTTCATCAATCTTCCTGGTAATGTCCTCAAAAAACTCTGTAAGATTAGCTAGACACAGCCTACCATGCACAAGGTCATGCTGACTACCCTAATCAGTCCACATCTATCCAAATACTCATTTATCCAGTCCCTTAGAATATCTTCCATAACTTTCCCACTACTGATGTCAGGCTCACTACCCTATAATTTCCTGATTTTTTTTTTAAAGAGTCTTTCTTCAACAGCAGAACAAGATTCGCTACCCTCCAATTTTCTGATACCTTACCTGTTGCTAAGGATGATGTAAATATCTCTACTAGGGCCCCTGCAAGGTCAGAAGAAACACCTTGTCAGGCCTTGGGGATTTATCCACCCTAATTTTCCTCAAGACAGCAAACACCTTTGTAACCTGTATAGGGTCCATTAACTTGCTGCTGCTTTGCTTCACTTCTGTAAACTCTAGCTCAGTCTACCAAACAAATACAGATGAAAAATAAGCAATTTTAGATCTTCTCCATCTCTTTTGGTTTTGCACGTGGATTACCATTCTAAACTTCCAGAGGACCAATTTTACCACTTAAAATCCTTTTGCTCTTAACACATCTGTAGAATCCCTTAAGATTCTCCTTTACCTTGTCTGTTAGGCTTATGCCACCTTTTAGCCCTCCTGATTTCTTTCTGAAGTTTTCTCTTGCATTTCTTATACATGTTACGTACCCAGTAACTGGGTTACCAAACCAGCAGAAATGGACCACTTAGTTGGAGTCTGGATTACTGGAACTAAGAAAGTTTTATTAAAGAAATAAGTAACACAATACTCTAATAGTAAGAATATAAGTGCAACAGGTTAGCAATGGTAAAACACACATGTACACAGAACTAGGATAACAGGAATCAATCAAGCTCTATCGCAGTCTAGGGGTAAAATGATCAGTCTCAAGTGACGCAGAGTTCAGTTCAGCTTAGTACAGTTCGCAGTAATTGCTGTTGTGCCGTTGGAGAGAGATAGAGCGAATATGCAAATTTCCTGATTCAGAACAGACCTTTGATGTTCCTCGCAGTTAGCTTTCGGAGCGAGCCCTTTTAATGTCTTCTGAGGTCACCGCCTGTGACCACTCCATTCCAGATACGTTCGTTCTTCCGCGGTGAACCCGGCACCCAGGCAAGGGCGGACACATACACCAGGTTCCCGCCAATCGTACCTTTTCACCCTGTGCGTCTATGGTCGGTCCCGCGACCAGACCTCCAAAAACTCCCAGCAACTTGTGGGGGCACACTGCACTTCCAGGGTCTCGTTATCTCGTGATCTCGTGGTGTCTATCTTGCCTTAGTGAACCTGTTCCTTTTATCCCCCTGCTGGGGTATCGCCTGTCCATCAAACTTCAAACAGTTCAGGTTCAAAGCAACCGGTCTATCAATACTCGGAACTGTGTCTCTTTCCATTAATCTCTCTCGTCTCTCATTAACATTTGGAATGTTCCTCTCTTTGTCTCTCTTATCAGCATCAATCTTCTGATAACTTGGTCTTTTGTCACACCCCTATGCTTCAAACAATTTTTACCGGGGTAAAAATTATAGGCATGAATACATTATTAGATACACACAAATATACATGGTCATCAGCTATTTGGCTAATACAGAGAACTTTAAGTTGTCAACACCTTGACAGACAGTCAACAATCACCTTTCCGTTCCTTTTATAGGTGTTATTTTAATAATCCTCTAAGACCAGGCTCCAACTTAGCCAACTTCCTAGTGGCCAAAAACACTAATGGGTTGTGATCAGTGTAAATTCTCAATGGTTTCCGTCCCGGACAAAGATAATGAGGGTCGTCCCACACAAACTTCACATTCTTTTGCAGGAGCTTAGTAAGAGGGAGGGTAATATCCGCAAAGGTTTTGCAAAACTTCCGATAGTACCCCAACATCTCCAAGAACCTTCTTGGGGCTCTCTTGTCTGTCAGGGTGGGGACTTCAGACATAGCCCGCACCTTAGCCTGCATCGGTGCCAGCTGCACCTGTCTTCCCACAAATCCCAGATAAGTGATCTTTCCGTGGCCGAACTCACCTTTTGCGAGGTTCACTGTCAGGCTAGCTTCAAACAGCTTTTTAAACAGCTCC
This sequence comes from Mobula hypostoma, assembly GCF_963921235.1. NCBI lineage: Eukaryota > Metazoa > Chordata > Chondrichthyes > Myliobatiformes > Myliobatidae > Mobula > Mobula hypostoma. Next base: position 199,332,949 of record NC_086097.1, read on the forward strand.
TCCCACGTGTCACTCCAGACCACTAAGTCGCCAATATACGCTTCTGCGTTCTTCAGCCCTTTTGTCACTGAATTAATTATCCTATAGGGGTGTTGCTCACTAGGCTGACCTGTTGTGACAACAACACCATGTCCCGGCTCTTTGCATCGCCTCGGGACATCTGGACATACAAGTGCGTGCCGTTTAATTAGCTGTCTTAGCGGGTCGCTCTGTTCAGGGGTTAAGGGAGAGACCTTATCAGCAAAGCTGACCAAAACAATAGAGTTCTCCCATCTGGTCGGCACCATACTTACCTTTTCGAAATGGGTTTTCCCCTTATCAGGTGGCACCCTAGCCTCATTAATTTTCGTGATAACACCGACTAGGTCTGTTCACCTATCGTGGCAAGCTGTTAACATATCAAAAGCCTGTAACTGTGTTAGCTCACGTCTACAATAGTCAATAGCATCCTTCCTCCTGTGCGGCCAGTAAAGCTCTTTCATGATTCTATCGACTGTCTTCCTCCCCCCAAAATGTCCACCGAGGGGTATCTTGTGGACCAGGTTAAGAATCTCATCCCCATAAATTTTCGGCACCACCCCCGTTCCTCATCTGCGGCACGGTACTTGGTCTCCATTTCCTCCTTAGTACTCTCTCCTTCACATAATAGCCCACTGGATCCCTTTTTAATTCTGCTTCAGAGAGAGCTGTCTCCATCAAAACCATCAGCTCGTCGTCTCGCTCCTGTGCCAGTACAAATTCCTTCCTTGCTAATGATAAATCTAACTCAACTCCCTCACTTCCTCCTGTTTCACTACGTTCTCTCTTACTTTCTAACCCCTCCTGGTACAAGGCTGGTAAAAACGTCTCAGCTAGATCTATATTAGCTTCGGCAGCCTTTCTGGGCATGCGCCGAGTCACTACGCAAACAGGATAAACCTGTGAGTCCATGGGCGGGGCCTCAATGCTGGCAGGCTGGCTTGTCAGTTTTACTGCTGGGTACACCTCTCCGCCGGCGAGGTCATTACCGAGTAAGACTTCCACGTCTTCCATCGGTAGTTCGGGCCTCACCCCAATCGTGACCGGTCCGGAGACCAAGTCGATTTTTAGGTGTATCTGGTGCAAAGGTACTGCTTCAGTCCCTTTTCCAATGCCTTTTTATCACCCTGACCTCCCCAGTCTGGGTCTCTGAACTAAAGTCTAACACACTCTTTAATATCAATGACTGACAAGCTCCAGTGTCTCTCCAGATCTATCCTGGAACTGGGTTTAACCCCTCCTTCACCGACACCAATCTGGCCGAGATAAACCTCTTGTGCCCTTCCTGAACTTTATCAGACCTCTTCTTCCCTAGCGGTTTGTTTACCAGCTCAATACAGCCAGCCGGAACCGTTGTTTTCCCTTTCCCCGTCTCCTTCTTTGGGGCAAAGCACCTGGACGCAAAGTGTCCGACTTTCCCACAATTATAGCATACGACCCCAGGAGACTTCCTACCAAACTGCTTCCTGTCTACCTTATCCTTCTCACTAGTCCCCGGCTTACTTTCTGACTTTTCCAGCGGACTCTCCCCACCGTCCTGACTACCCTTCTGGTAGCCTTTACTCGGGGTAAACTTGGTTTTATGTGTCAACGCGTACTCATCCACTAACTTAGCAGTTGCGGCTAAGTTGTCTGCCTCTTTCTCATCCAGGTAGGGTCTCATACCCTCAGGGACACAACCTTTAAACTGCTCAATCAGGATTAGCTGTAGCAGTCTGTCATAATCCCCATTGACCCCTTTCGAGGCGCACCAATGCTCACAATATGTCTTCATCTCACAGGCAAACTCTAAATACGTGCGGCCCCACTGCTTCCTCGCATTCCGGAACCTCTGCCGATATGCCTCTGGGACCAACTCATAAATCCTGAGTATGGCCTCTTTCACCACATCATACCTCTGGGCATCTTCTGCGGACAAGGCCGAGTAAGCTTGTTGGGCTTTTCCTTTAAGTACTCTGAAGCAAAACAGCCCACTTAAACCTCAGCCAGTCCTGACTTGCAGCAACTTTTTCAAAATGGAGAAAATACCGATCAACATCGGTCTCCTCAAATGGGGGAACCAGCCTAACCTCCTGGGTCTCCCTGAACCCTCCACCTTGGTTCGGCATGGGCCCCTGCGCTGCCGTCATCTTTAACTTCTCCAGCTCAAATTCCCTTTCCCTCTGTTTCTCTCTCGCTTCTCGTTCTAACTGCTTGTCCCTCTCTTCTCGCTCCAACTGTTTGTCCCTCTCTTCTCGCTCCAACTGTTTTACCCGGAACTGGTGCTCGAGTCTCAATTTTTCAATCTGCAGCTGTACTGCTTCTGCACCAGGTTTTCCCATAGATACCACCTCCAGCTCCCCTTGGGGAAACACACCTTTAGATACATAATGCTCTATGATAGCTCTGTGCATCTCCGCTCTCCTCATTGTCGACTTCCCCTTAAAAAGATTCAACCGTTTGGCCACAGCTGCCAATTCTGATTTCCTGGCATCCTCTAATGCCTCCAAGGTTGGCGCCTTTAGAAATTCCTCAATCTCTATTTCTGCTGTTTGCCCTTTTTTTCCTTCGAGAATTTTAACCCAATCAATTTACCCTGTCCCAAATTTAGCGTTCAAAATCCCGGACAAGAACCCCACTTATGTTACATACCCTGTAACTGGGTTGCCAAACCAGCAGAAATGGACCACTTAGTTGGAGTCTGGATTACTGGAACTAAGAAAGTTTTATTAAAGAAATAAGTAACACAGTACTCTAATAGTAAGGATATAAATGCAATAGGTTAGCAATGGTAAAACACACATGTACACAGAACTAGGATAACAGGAATCAATCAAGCTCTGTCGCAGTCTAGGGGTAAAATGATCAGTCTCAAGTGACGCAGAGTTCAGTTCAGCTTAGTACAGTTCGCAGTAATCGCTGTTGTGCCGTTGGAGAGAGAGAGAGCGAATATGCAAAATTCCTGATTCAAAACAGACCTTTGATGTTCCTCGCAGTTAGCTTTCGGTGCGAGCCCTTTTAATGTCTTCTGAGGTCACCGCCTGAGACCCCTCCATTCCAGATATGTTTGTTCTTCCGCGGTGAACCCGGCACCCAGGCAAAGGTGGACACACACACCAGGTTCCCGCCAATCGTACCTTTTCACCCTGTGCGTCTATGGTCGGTCCTGCTGTTTGTGTGTAGTTTTTTCACTGATTCTAGATTCTATTTGTTGTATTGTGAATGTTTGAAAGAAAATGAATCTCAGAGTAGCTTATGGTGACATATACATACTTCTATAATAAATTTACTTTGTACTTTGAAATGTCAGATGTGGCCCAGTCAGCAAATAATTCTTCACTTAGTGAAAGGCTTTGAGTTCAAGTTTAACTTTAATAATTTGATAAGCAATATCCGGACAAACCTCCCTGTGCAGGATTGAAGGAACACAATGTGGTGGAGCACATGAGGTGTTAAACTGAAAGCTTGGTTGCTGTCTCATATCAAGATTTGATGACAATAATTTGCAGTGAAGGGAAAGATCCCTTGTGCCTTGACCAATGTATGCCCCTTGAAAATGAACAGTTCTTTTCTGCGAATTGCAATTAATTCCTTACTGTCCCTTAAAAGATTATTTGCAAAACTGCCACTCAAATCTACCATTTTAATTAAGAAACTTCACTACAATGGCATTGTGAATGTTCCGAATATGTCGTCATTGAACTAAACAGACTGCTGAATAGCATGGATGAAAGTCATTCTAATGCTGAAGATGTAAATAATGTTGGAATACACTTTTTAATCTCTTTGATAATAACCTTAATAAACCATAAATTTTTCTTCATTATAGAAAAACCTTCTATCTAGAGTGCTCTAATACCTAAATTTTCATGAATAATAATCTTAATGATTAAATGTTTTTCCCTTGGGAAAGTACACAAAAATTCCAAAGCAACCCTCAGTACTCCTGAGACAGAAGTTGGGGCAGGAAAATATCATATGGGCCCTCAAATCTACATATTCCTGACCCCAAGACCTCTCTCCTGTCTGATGACTGTTGTTCTGGATTTCTTGAATATGACCAAAGGCATATTCTGAAGCAGGGGATTCCATAGATATCCGAATAAATAAGTATTTTCTCATCTCAGAGCAAAATGGCTGACTCCTTATTCTGAATTTATGTTCTTGGTTATAAACTCTCTAGATAAGGAAACAAGTCAAGCCTTCATATTTTCATTTGAGTATGAGATCGTCAGTAAAATCAGCATTTATTATCCATTCCTGATTGACCAGGAAGTTGAGCCAACATTTTGAACCACTGCAGTCCGTCTGGTGAAATACTGTAAATGCATGTTTAGGATGGCCAATAGCAAGCCAATCAAGTAGGGTGCTTTACTGTGAAATGTGTTGATTTTTTGAGAGTTGTTAGTAGTGCATTCATCCAGGCAAGTGGAGACTGTTACATTAAGCTCCTGTTTTGTGTTCTGTCTAGGGCAGATAGCCTACAGAGGGAGAGTCACTTGCTGCAGGATACCCAATCTAGCCATGATGTCCAATATGGCTGATTCAGTTAAGTTTCTGGTCATCAGTAGCTCCTCGGGGTATTGAATAGTGAGGGACTTGGTGATGATAATGCTTCTGAATGTCAGGGGTAGAAATTTAGAATCTCTTTTGTTGCTATAGACATCGGCTGGGACTTTTGTGGTGTGGTTATTTGTGACATGAGTCCAAGCCTCAATATTTTTTAGATATCGTTACATGGGCTGCTTCCTGAGGAGATGCAAATAGAATTGTATGTTGGTATACAAATGGGAAGGCATAAACCTTAAAATTCCCAGTATTGACTGGACCACATAAAATCTCCTGATATAATGTCAAATATGGACAGAGAAATCTAATGATCACAGAACACCTGGATAACTGCAATTTTGACAACATTTCTGAAGCGCCTTAAGCAGGCTAAGGATTGGAACACCATCCGAAACATTCATTCACTCCACCACTGGTTCCAGTGTTCACCATCTACAAAATGACCTGCAATAATTCTCAACATCCTCTTCCAGCCCTGTATATTCTAATGCCAAAAAAGCAGGGGCAGCAAAGACATGGAAAGACTACAAGCTGAAATGCTCCTTCCAAGTCATGCATCATTTTGACTTGGAAATAAACTGTATTCCTTAATTATTCCCAAGTTAAAATTGCTAAGAGTGTCTTGGGACTGCAGTGGTACAAGCTGATAGTTGATCACCAACTTGTCATGATCGTTCAGAGAATGACAAGAAATACTGGTTTTTGGCTGTCTTTTGGATTGGGACAAGAAGAGTGACGTTAGAGCTAAATTCTGAAAGAAGGCAGTGTTTTGAAAAACTTCTTTGAGTACAAGAAGGATGAGACTGCGCAGGCACGTGATGTAGACAGGACAGCACGGAGAGTTTAAAAAGGAGACCACTCAGACAGGTGAGAGTAGATATAGGACTGATAGAAAATAATATTGAAGAAATTGTAATGGGAGATAAGGAGATGGCGGAGGAACTGAACGAGTATTTTGCATCAGTCTTTACTGAGGAAGACATCAGCAGTATACTGGATACTCAAGGGTGTCAAGGAAGAGAAGTGTGCACAGTCACAATTACGACAGAGAAGGTACTCAGGAAGCTGAATAGTCTAAGGGTAGATAAATCTCCTGGACCAGATGGAATGCACCTTCGTGTTCTGAAGGACGTAGCTGTGGAGATTGTGGAGGCATTAGCAATGATCTTCCAGAAGTCCATAGATTCTGGCATGGTTCCGGAGGACTGGAAGATTGCAATTTTTTGAGGAAATTGCAAGTAGGCTAGACAAGGGAGATGCATTGGATGTTGTGTATTTGGAATTTCAGAAGGCCTTTAACAAGGTGCCTCACATGAGGCTGCTTAACAAGATAAGAGCCCATGGAATTATGGGAAAGTTACATACGTGAATAGAGTATTGGCTGATTGGCAGGAAACAGAGAGTGGGAATAAAGGGATCCTATTCTGACTGGCTGCTGGTTACAAGTGGTGTTCCACAGGGGTCCATGTTGGGGCCGCTTCTTTTTACTTTGTACATCAAAGATTTGGATTATGGAATAGATGGCTTTGTGGCTAAGTTTGCTGATGATACAAAGATAGGTGGAGGGGCTGGTAGTGCTGAGGAAACAGAGAGTCTGCAGAGAGACTTGAATAGATTGGGAGAATGGGAAAAGAAGTGGCAAATGAAATACAATGTAGGAAAGTGTATGGTTATGCACTTTGGTAGAAGAAATAAATGGGCAGACTATTATTTAAATGGGGAGAGAATTCAGAGTTCTGAGATGCAACGGGACTTGAGAGTCCTCATGCAGGATATCCTTAAGGTTAACCTCCAGGTTGAGTTGGTGGTGAAGAAGATGAATGCAATGTTGGCATTCATTTCTAGAGGAACAGAGTATAGGAGCAGGGATGTGATGTTGAGGCTCTATAAGGCACTGGTAAGACCTCACTTGGAGTAATTTGTGCAGTTTTGGGCTCCTTATTTAAGAAAAGATGTGCTGATGTTGGAGAGGGTACAGAGAAGATTCACTAGAATGATTCCAGGAATGAGAGGGTTAACATATGAGGAACATTTGTCCGCTCTTGGACTGTATTCCTTGGAGTTTAGAAGAATGAGGGGAAACCTCATAGAAACATTTCGAATGTTGAAAGGCATGGACAGAGTGGATGTGGCAAAGTTGTTTCCCATGATGGGGGAGTCTAGTACGAGAGGGCATGACTTAAGGATTGAAGGGTGCCCATTCAGAACAGAGATGCAAAGAAATTGTTTTAGCAAGAGGGTGGTGAATCTATGGAATTTGTTGCCACGGGTGGCAGTGGAGGTCAAGTCATTGGGTGTATTTAAGGCAGAGATTGATAGGTATCTGAGTAGCCAGGACATCAAAGGTTATGGTGAAAAAGCAGGGGAGTGGGACCAAATGGGAGAATGGATCAGCTCATGATAGAATGGCAGAGAAGTCTCGATGGACCGAATGGCCGACTTCTGCTCCCTTGTCTTATGGTCTTATGGTTTTACCAGTCACGCCCTGCTCCTGAAAAATGACCAAATAAAATATGATTAAATCTTACTTAGATTTAAATCTGTTTGAAAGCAACGGAGAGAGATACAAACGGAAAAGATTACTTGACTACACCACACACATTTAGGTGAAAAAGCATCACACATCACCACTGATGTTTTACAGGTCAGATGTACACACTTTAGTACTGTTTGCTTTCAATGTCAATGAGTTTGCATAATATAGACAACACTTAGTGAAGTATTTGTAGATGGTCCTTAATAACTGAACATGTCCTCCATAGAAAAAAAACGTAGTAAAGACAAAGATGATTTGATGATCAGGATATTTACACTCATAAATATATCTAAAAATGCTTTCAATAACCTATTTACAACAGCTGTCCAAAAAATGAAACTTCAATCCCCCAGAATATTCTCTGACAAAATCTTATGAGAAAATCTAGCAATCCATGTAATATTCCTATTAAAATATCTCAGTGTTACTACCATGCAAAATCTCATGCATTGGGATACTGGATAGCATTGGCCAATTCTTTTGTTTAAAGTAATGGATTTAAAGCAATGGAATAAAATTCCCTCCTACAATTCCATGCAGTTTTAGCAAACTGAACCTAGCATATGCATCACAGCAGTTTCTCTTTTACAAATTGGCAACTGTTTCTGAAAACTCTCACAACAATAATAGCCATGCTTCTGAATTTATCCTAAAGCTTGTTATTAAGAAAGTGCAGGCAGCCTTCCCCACACGTGGCAGTGAATAGCGGACCCAAGACTCACTAAGTATCTTTGACAAAAAACAAAATTCCATTGCTGGCAAAACCCTGAAAGATGATTTGGTGTTGTAATCTGAATGTGGTCTAGAAATTCATTTGCACATCTCTTTGAAACAAGTAGTGCTATGGAGTTAAAAATTGGCTTAATCTGGAGAGGAACAATTCTGTGCATAATGCTCAATATTTTATTGTTTGCCAAGAAAATACAATTCTGATTTTTCAGGAGGATTTTCATTCATGTCAGCACACTTTTCTGCCATAAAATTCATCCATTACCATTAACTGTAACACAAAATGCAAACTTAATCTAACCTTGTTTTCCCTAAACATAACACTCTCATTCACGGAGATTTATAGCCAGTGTTATTAAAAGCCAACACTCAAGCACATTCTTTGTTGTTACTGAGATCTCTTGAAAGCTCTGACACAGTCAGGTATGCCTTCAGTTCCATGTTTCATTCTCAGCTTCTGTTCTTTAGGATCATTCTAGACTGCTGTTGCAGGGATTTGTCTGTATCACAAGCTTCCATAGTCACAGACATTCACAGACTGCATTCACGTCTTTGCAATGACCTTCATGGAACCTCCTGCCAGGAGCACCTGCTACAAACCTGAATGGTTCCAAGATCCAAAGAACATGCCTCCTGTCCCCATCCCACTGACCGCCACTTCTTCCACATTGCAACTTCTATTAATTCAGTAACATCATTGCCCAGTAGCTGAAATAGCGGTGTTTACATTGTAATATATTCCTTTAGAGCTGGATTCAGTGATCACACCTGCCAGGCTTCTTACTGACATCTGTGAACTTCACCCCAATAAAGAAATGTATACTGAAAGTGATTCCTTCGGTTTAAGGATGGTGTAACACAGGGTAATCCAACAGCACAGTTTTGTGAACCTCGCCATTTAAAAGCTCACCCATTTTGTGAAAGGCATAAGATGACTCACAATGCCACTTCAATGCTGTGAATGGCACTAATGCAATTTTTAGACCTGTGAGTTCAACTGTCACTATTTCAATCTAATGTAGTTTCTTTTTTAAATCCAGAAAGTAAGAACAAGTATCAGTAAAACTGGCCGTGAAACTATCAGATTGCTGTACAACAACAAACAACAGGAATTCTGCAGATGCTGGAAATTCAAGCAACACACATCAAAGTTGCTGGTGAACGCAGCAGGCCAGGGAGCATCTGTAGGAAGAGGTGCAGTCGACGTTTCAGGCCGAGACCCTTCGTCAGGACTAACTGAAGGAAGAGTGAGTAAGGGATTTGAAAGTTGGAGGGGGAGGGGGAGATCCAAAATGATAGGAGAAGACAGGAGGGGGAGGGATGGAGCCAAGAGCTGGACAGGTGATTGGCAAAAGGGGATACGAGAGGATCATGGGACAGGAGGTCCGGGAAGAAAGACAATGGGGGGGGGACCCAGAGGATGGGCAAGAGGTATATTCAGAGGGACAGAGGGAGAAAAAGGAGAGTGAGAGAGAGAATGTGTGCATATAAATAAGTAACAGATGGGGTACGAGGGGGAGGTGGGGCCTTAGCGGAAGTTAGAGAAGTCGATGTTCATGCCATCAGGTTGGAGGCTACCCAGACGGAATATAAGGTGTTGTTCCTCCAACCTGAGTGTGGCTTCATCTTTACAGTAGAGGAGGCCGTGGATAGACATGTCAGAATGGGAATGGGATGTGGAATTAAAATGTGTGGCCACTGGGAGATCCTGCTTTCTCTGGCGGACAGAGCGTAGATGTTCAGCAAAGCAGTCTCCCAGTCTGCGTCGGGTCTCACCAATATATAAAAGGCCACATCGGGAGCACCGGACGCAGTATATCACCCCAGTCGACTCACAGGTGAAGTGTTGCCTCACCTGGAAGGACTGTTTGGGGCCCTGAATGGTGGTAAGGGAGGAAGTGTAAGGGCATGTGTAGCACTTGTTCCGCTTACACGGATAAGTGCCAGGAGGGACATCAGTGGGGAGGGATGGGGAGGACGAATGGACAAGGGAGTTGCGTAGGGAGCGATCCCTGCGGAATGCAGAGAGAGGAGGGGAGGGAAAGATGTGCTTAGTGGTGGGATCCCGTTGGAGGTGGCGGAAGTTATGGAGAATAATATGTTGGACCCGGAGATTGCTGTACAAATCAAGTTTTGTCTGTTAGAGTAGAAAACCTGCTTACTTCCCTCAATTTGGCCAATATTCAATTTCTATTCAATATCCAGCTCTACAGCATTCTGGATGACTCATAAATGTTTTCTGAAGTGCGCTAACAAGCCACTTGTAGGTATTTAACCACTAAAAGGCTGCAGCAGTTCAAGACACCAATCACTTCATGTGGAAGCTAGAGGGAGGTGGTAAATTTCAACTCAAACAGGGGAATGAATAATAAACAGAACTCTCCATGAGCACAAACACTCAGCAAATAAATTAAAAGCCTGAAATTATTTTAGAGAATTGTTTGTATGAATTGATTATTTCATTTATTATCAACAACCAATTTCTCTGTTGATTCAGTTCCTACACAGAGCAGATGATCCTCTGGTTAAATTACTGGAAAATTAGGCAGCGATCTGAAGCAATGGATCCATGAATTCAATTCCCATCATGGCAGTTCCACTAATTACGTGAATCTAGAATTAAACACAAAATAGCGTTAGAAAAAGTGAACACACAGTAGCATTAGAAAAGCTAATGCTTTTCTTAAATTAGCATTAGGAAAAGTTACTGGAATGACTGGAAAAATAATGAATGTGTTTCAGGGAAGGAAATCTGTCATATTTTAAATCTAGTCCATTTGCACCTCCAGGGCAGCAATGTGGTTTACTCTTAAATTTCATCACAGTGCAGAGAGAATCAGGAAGAGACAATAAATCTTGGTCTTCCAGGTGACGAATGAAAACACACAAACAAGAAACCATTTTTCAAAGAGTAAGACAAGGGGAAACCTCCACCCAGCAATTATATTATTAGGCTCCATAAGAATCTGTATTTCAACAGATTACCACCTATTCTTCTAAGCTCCAATGAGTAAAAACACAAGGCCATCTATCTCAGTGGTGAATGAGTTAGCTGATACTATTGCAGCTCGGGACGTCAGAGTTTAGAGTTCAATTCTGACGTCATCTGTAAGGAGTTTGTAAATCCTCCCTGTGGAATGTGTGGGTTTTCTCCAGGTGCTCTGGTTTCCTCCTACTATCCAAAGATGTACCAGTAGATTGTAAATCATCCCATGATTAGGCTACGGTTAAATTGGAGCTTCCTGGATGACGTAGCTCAAAGGGCTGGAATAAAAAAAAATAAACTCACCGTATCTTTTCTCCGTAAGCATTCGTTCCATACCTAGAATCACCCTAGTAAACCTCCTTTGAATTACCTCAGGTGCCTATTCTTAAATGACAGGACTAAAACTATTCACAGTACTCACTGCTATCTAATACATTTATAGTAAGAGTTTCTTCTTTTATACCCCAAACCTGTGAAATAAAGGTAAGCATTCCATTCAGCTTTCTGATTGCCTGTTGCATCTGAAGGTTAGCTTTCTGTGATTCATGTCCCGTTGTAATGCAGTGTTCTTCTCTTTCTCACATTTTCCCACATTATAGTCCACTTCCAAACTTCGCACCATCTCACTTAACCATTCAAGTTATTCTGTGACCTGTCTATCTTTCACACAGATTACCTTCACACCTATTTCAAAGTTCTAAGTAAATTTATCATCAAAGTATATATATGTCACCGTATACTACTCTGAGCTTTGTTTTTTTTTGGCAACTGGAAATTACCACTGTTTATTTGTTTCATTTCTCTGAATCATTAATTTATATAGTAACCAACTATTCTTGTGCTATTGGAGCCCAGCACCAATTCCTGTGGCATCCCACAGGTTACAGGTAGCCAACCTGAAAATGACCCCTTATAAAAATGACTGACTGCTTCCTACATGTTACCTGATCCTCGATTCATGTGAATATTTTGTTCCCAGAACCATGAGCTTCTATCTTGCCTAAACCTTCTGAAAATCTAAATATAGTTTTCCATTATATGTTACTGGTTCTCCTTTATCTTCAGAATAAATTTGTTACACGTGATATCCCCTTCATAGTGCTCTGCTAGTTCTACTTGATTTGGCTTTCCAAATTTACTACTTCAATAATTGATTTTAGTATTTCTCAGACAATAGGCCAATCTATAATTAGCTGCTGTTTGCTTGCAACTATTTTGAATTGAGGTATCATAATGGCAATTTTCCAATCCTCATGCACCTCTCCAGATTCTAAGGATTTCTGGGAGATTACAACCACTGTGTCCATTATTTGTTTCAACATTTTTAGGATCCTAGGATGCAAATAGTTAAGTGCTAGGAGTGATCAGCCATTGGCCCAGATAGTGCACTATTCAATCAAACTGTGATCATTACTCCTTTTGTGCACTTATACAGCGAAATTAAGCCTAATTTTGTTACCAGATACAAGGTTCAAGTTTAATTGTCATTCACCCATACACATGTATACAGCTAAACAAACATGTTCCTCCAGGGTTCGCTGATTGGCTACATTACATATTGCCCTAGGAAACTGAATGAATTCATTTTCATTGCTAGGATTTACAGTTAGATTAAACTAAATTATTTGCAACTTCATGATGTCATTCATGATGAAAGTACAAACGAGAGAGAATCTGCAGATGCTGGCAATCCAAGCAACAAACACAAAATACTGGTGGAGCTCAGCAGGCCAGCAGAACAGGCAGCACCTATGGGAAAAATGTACACTGAACGTTTCGAGCCAAGACCCTTAGGCAGGACTGGGGGAAAAAAAGGTAAAGAGTATGTGCAGTATATACCCTGAAGAACTTTAAATCTAACTTTATCACCTTGTGTTTCTGTCTCCCCTCACCCACTTTTTAAATCTACTTCTCATCTTTTTTCCCAGTCCTAAACAAGGGCCTGGACACTGCAACAATTTGAAGAAGGCCAGTATAGGTCTACAGTGGATGAAATTTCACAAGCTCTCCACTGGGTCTTGGATCACCTAGGCAATAGCCATACATACATCAGCTTTCTGTTTATTGATTACTGCTCAGTGTTCAACACCTTCATATCCTCAGTACCAATCAATAAGCTTTAAAACCTGGGCTTCAGTACCTCCCTCTGCAACTGATCCTTGACTTCCTCATCAGGAGACCACAGTCAGTGCAAATTGGAAATAACATTTTCTCACTGACAGTCCTGATAGAGGTGTACAAGATAATGAGAAGCATTGATCGTGTGGATAGTCAGAGGCTTTTCCCAGGGCTGCAATGGCTGGCGCGAGAGGGCACAGTTTTAAGGTGCTTGGAAGTAGATACAGAGGAGATATCAGGAGTAAGTTTTTTACACAGAGAGTAGTGAGTGCATGGAATGGGCTGCTGGCGGCTGTGGTGGAGGTGGAAACGATAGAGTTAGAAGTTATAGAAGTTACAGGAAACCTACAGCACAATACAGGCCCTTTGACCCACAAAGTTGTGCCGAACATGTCCCTACCTTAGAAATTACTAGGTTTACATATAGCCCTCTAAAAGGGTCTTCTAAGAGACTCCTGGATGGATACATGGAACTTAGAAAAATAGAGGGCTATGGGTAAGCCTAGGTAGTTCTAAGGAAGGACATGTTCGGCACAGCTTTTTGAGCTGAAGGGCCTGTATTGTGCTGTAGGTTTTCTATGTTTCTGTTTCTAATCAACAACAATGCATCTCAAAGATGTGTGCTTAGTCCACTGCTCTACTCTCTGTGACTGTGTGGCTCGGCACAGCTCAAACACCATCAATAAATTTGCAGATGACACAACTATTTGTTGGCAAAAGTTCAGACTCTAACAAGAAGGCACACTAGAGTAAGATAGATCAGCTGACTCTGAGTGCTATCACAACAACAACTTTGCAGCCAGCATCAGTAGGACCAAGAAATTGATTGCGGACTTCCAGAAGGGGAAGTTGAAGGAGCACACACCAGTCCTCATCGAGAGGTTGGCGTTGGAAAGGGTGAGCAGTTTCAACTTCCTGGTTGTCAACATCTCCGAAAATCTATCCCAGGCCAAGAGGTTGATAGGTTCTTGATTGGACCTGGCATCAAAGGTTATGGGGAGAAGGCCGGGAATTGGGTATGAGGAGGAGATAAAGAAAAAGGATCAGCCATGATTGAATGGTGCAGCAGACTCACTGGGCCAGATGGTCTAATTCTGCTCCTATGTCTTATGGTCTTATATTTATACAATTACAAATGAGGCATGACATCAGCTGCATTTCATTAGGAGTTTAAGGAGATTTGATAATTCACCAAAGGCACTCGCAAATTTCTACAGATGTACTGTAGAGAGCATTCTAACTGGTTGCATCACCAACCGGTATGGAGGGGCCAGTGCGCAGGATCGGAAAAAGCTGCAAAAGTTGCAAACTCTGCCAGCTCCATCATGGACACTAGCCTAAGGACAGTATCAGGGACACCTTCAAAAGGCTGTGCCTCAAAAAGATAGCATCAATCTTTAAGGACTCCCATCACCCAGGATGTGCCCTCTTCTCATTTCCACTGTCAAGGAGAAGGTACAAGAGCATGAAGACACACACTCAACATTTCAGGAACACTTCTTCCCCTCCACTTTCAGATTTCTGAATGGACAATGAACCCAGTTACACTACCTCACTATTTCCCTCCCCCCCGTCTCTTTTTTGCAATAATTATTTAATTACACACACACATATATATATATTACTTACCTTAAGTAAAGGCATCTGCCAGTCTTGCGAGACCATAGATCTGCACCTGGAAAGTCTTCACTCTCCAGGGCGCAGGCCTGGGCAAGGTTGTATGGAAGACCAGCAGTTGCCCATGCTGCAAGTCTCCCCTCTCCACAACACCGATGTTGTCCAAGGGAAGGGCATTAGGACCCATACAGCTTGGCACCAGTGTCGTCGCAGAGCACTGTGTGATTAAGTGCCTTGCTCAAGGACACAACACGTTCCCTTGGCTGGGGCTCGAACTCACGACTTTCAGGTAGCTAGTCCAATGCCTTAACCACTTGGCCACGTGCCCACACACTTTATTTTTTATTATATATTGTGCTGTACTGCTCCTGAGAAATAACAAATTTCACAACATATGCCAGTGATATCAAATCAGATAGCCTGACCTCAGTGGTTGGGATTGATGTTAGAGTCAATTGTCAATTGCTAAGGACAAGGTGATGGAGCACTTGGTGACACATGACAAGATAAGACAAAGTCAGCATGGTTTCTTTCAGGGAAAATCATGCCTGACAAACCTGCTGGAATTCTTTGAGGAGATTACATATAGGATAAATAAGGGGGATGCAGTGGATGTTGTGTATTTGGACATTCAGAAGGCCTTTGACAAGGTGTCACACATGAGGCTGCTTACCAAGTTAAGAGCCCATGGTATTACAGGAATGTTACTAACATGGTTAGAGCAGTAGCTGATTGGAAAAAGGTAGCAAGTGGGAATAAAAGGATCCTTGTCTGATTGGCTGCCAGTGTCTAGTAGTGTTCCGCAGTGTTCAGTTTTGGGACCACTACTTTTTTTGCTGTATATAAATGATTTAGATGATGAAATAGATGGCTTTGTTGCCAAGTTTGCAGATGATATGAAGATTGGTGAAGGGGCAGGTAGTGTTAAGGACACAGGTAGGATGCAGAAGGACTTTGACAAATTAGGAGAATGGACAAGAAAATGGCAAATGAAATATAATATTGGAAAATGCATGATCATGCACTTTGGTCGTAGAAATAAATGTGCAGACTATTTCCTAAATGGGGAGAAAATCCAAAAATCTGAGATACAAAGGGACTTGGGAGAACACCCTGAAGGTTTACTTGCAGTTAAGTCGGTGGTGAGGAAGGCAAATGCCATGTTAGCATTCCTTTCAAGAGGTCTAGAATACAAGAGCAGGGATGTGATGCTGAGGCTTTATAAGGAACTGGTGAGGCCTCACCTTGAGTATTGTGCACAGTTTTTGGCTCCGCATCTCAGGAAAGATATGCTGGCATTGGAGAGGGTCCAGAGGAGATTCACAAGGATGATTCCAGGAATGAAAGGGTTACCATATGAGGAACATTCGATCGCTCTGGGTCTGTACTTGCTGGAATTTAGAAGGATGAGGGGGGATACCATTGAAACCTTTTGAATGTTGAAAGGCCTAGAAAGAGTAGATATGGAAAGGATGTTTCCCATGGTGGGAGAGTCTAGGACAAGTGGGCACAACCTCAGGATAGAGGGGCGTCCATTCAAAATAGAGATGCAGAGAAATTTCTTTAGCCAGAGGGTGGTGAATTTGTGGAATTTGTTGCCATGTGCAGCTGTGGAGCACAGGTCATTGGATGTATTTAAGGCAGAGAATGATAGCTTCTTGATTAGACATGGTATCAAAAGTTATGGGGAGAGGGCCAGGAAATGAGGTTGAGGAGGAGGGAAAAAAAGGATCAGCCATGATTGAATGGCAGAACAGACTCGATGGGCCAAATGGCCTAATTCTGTTCCTATGTCTTATGGTCTTATGATTCTGATTCTAATTCCATTATCATTTCCTTTCCACCTGTTTTTCTTGAAATTCAAACAAATGTTGAATTTTGAGTTCCCAGCTATGATGTCCGTGAATCCATCTCTCCATATGGCCATCAGATTATCTTTATTTATCTTTATTTCTGCTGTTAGTTAGCTTATTTTGTTTTGAATACCACATGCATCTAAATATAGGTCCTTAATTTTTTTTAACCTCCTTTTCTTATATCAACCCTATTGTAGCTCTACTCCCAACTCACGGTATTTTCTCCTATCTTCCTATTTGCTTCTTTTCACCTAATATGATATGATAGAACTGACGGCTTTATGGCCAAATCGGTGGATGAAACAAAGATAGAGGAGGGGCAGATAGATTTTTGAAAGTAGCAGGTCTGCAGAAGGACTTAGATCGATTAGGAGAATGGACAAAAAAGTGCCAGATGGAATATAGTGCAGGGAATTAAATAGTCATGCACTTTGGTAGAAGGAATAAAGGTGTAGACTATTTTCTAAACACAGCGAAAGTTCAGAAATCAAAAGTGCAAATGGGCATATAAATCCTTGTTCAGGATTCCCTAAAGGTTAACTTGCAGGTTGAGCTGACGGTAAGGAGGCAAATACAATGTAAGCATTCATTTTGAGAAGACTAGAATAAAAAGGTAATGATGTAATGCTCTGTCTTTATAAGGCATTGATCAGACTGCACCTGTGAGCAATTTTGGGCCCCTTATCTAAGGAAGAACATGCTAGCATTTCAGAAGGTCTAGAGGAGATCCCAAGAATGAAAGGGTTAAAGTATGAGGAACATTTGATGGCTCTGGGCCTGTACTCACTGGAGTTCAGAAGAATAAGAGAGGGTCATATTGAAACAATCAAAAATAGAAAGGCCTAGATACAGTGGATATGGAGAGGATGTTTGGGGGTAGTCTAGGACCAGAGGGCACAGCCTCAGAATAGAATGATATCGCTTTAGAACAGAAATGAGGAGGAATTTCTTCAGCCAGAGTGTGGTGAATCTGCGGAATTCTTTGGCACAATAGGCTTCAATGCCTTATTGAAGTGTGCTGATAACACGGCTGTCTTTAGCTGAATCTAAGGTGGTGACAAATCAATACATTGGAGGGAGATTGAAAATCTGGCTGAGTGGTGCCTCAACAACCTCTCACTCAACATCAAGACCAAGGTACTGATTATTGACTTCAGAGGCAGGAAAACAGAGGTCCATGAACCAGTCCTCATCGAGGGATTAAAGGCAGAGAGGGTCAGGATCTTTAAGTGTTATCATTTCAGAGGATCTGTTCTGGGCCCAACATGCAAGTGTAATTAAGAAGAAAGCATAGCAGCACCTCTACTTTCTTAGAAGTTTGTGAAGATTCGGCATGACAAAAAAACTTCAACAAACTTTTATAGATGTATGATGTAGAGTATATTGATTGGTTGCACCACAGTCTGGTATGGATCACCCAATGCTCTTGAATGGAAAATCCTACAAAAAATAGTGGATATAGCCCAGTCTATCAGGGTAAATCCCTTCCCTCTATTAAGCACGTCTACACGGAGCACTGCCGCAGGAAAAAAATTCCATCGTTGGATCCCCCACCACCCAGTTCATGCTGCCATCAGAAAGAGCATACAGGAGCCTGGGGACTCTCATAACCAGCAGGGAGCAGTAGGGGACCCCTCATCCATTAGGCTGTTGAACCAGTGGAGATAACTTCATTAACTTCACTTGCCCCATGCTGAACTGTTCCCTCAACATATGGACACACATGCAAGAACTCTCCATCTCATATTGATATTTATTATTTATTTATTTATTCTTTTCTTTTATACTTGCACATTTTGTTGTCTTTTGCACACCGGTTGTTTGTCTGCTCTATTGGGTGTGGTCTGTTATTGATTCTATTATACTTCTTGGATATACTGAGAGTGCCCACAAAAAACTAATTTCAGGGCTGTATATGATGACATATATGTACTTAGATAATAAATTTACTTTGAATTGACTTTCAAATGTGCAGGCCAGGTCATTGTGTATATTTAATGCAGAGGTTGATAGGTTCTTGATTAGTAAGGGTACTGAAGGTTAAGTAGAAAAAGCAGGAGAATGGAGTTGAGAGGGTTAATTCCACACCTATGTCTTACGGACGTGGTCTAAAATTGACAGTTACTGCTATGAAGTTATTGCTGCCTGGCTGTATTCTAATACTAAACATTAGCAAGTGTGCCATTGTTACCATTTGATGCTTATTGTGTCTAATGATATGGACATGTGCACCATACATCAAAGTTGCTGGTGAACGCAGCAGGCCAAGCAGCATCTATAGGAAGAGGTGCAGTCGACGTTTCAGGCTGAGACCCTTCGTCAGGACTAACTTCCTTCAGTCGACTGCACCTCTTCCTATAGATGCTGCTTGGCCTGCTGCGTTCACCAGCAACTTTGATGTATGTTGCTTGAATTTCCAGCATCTGCAGAATTCCTGTTGTTTGGACATGTGCACAGCAGCTTTCCACAACAGTTGAATCCCACAAGTCAGTGCAGGGTAGAACACTTTATGGAGTGATTCTGGCAATGAAATACTATTATGGAGTAGAAATGGTGATCAGAGGTGGGCAGAATGAAGGTCAGAATTGAGAATGCTGCTTTCTGTATTCCTTTATTTGGTTACCCACTAGTTAATTTTTCTAAAGAGCCAGCACAGGAAGTGAATGCAAATATGGTGTGTGCTTACTGTTCTTGTGCCATTTCCCACCATGACAACTGCACTTCACTGGATTCCATAGCACACTGTAGTTACGTAACCTGAAGTGCATCTTGCAGTTTTGATTCAGAATTTCTTGCCAACATGTTTATACTGTGATTAAGCTTGTGGGTTCCAATTTAAAGTTTCTTGCATTCTTTACAGATGCAAGATCAAGCTGAGAGCACAGCAGGATTCTCAGCATTTAAGGCAGCTAAAGATCTGTCTCTACACAATCCCAGATCATCCACCCAACAATGGAAGTATGGCTGATGTAACATGCTGTAGGGTTTCACTGCTGTGTAACATACTGTAAGGTTTCACTGATATGGTGAAGACTTATGGAGAAGAGGAGTTCGGTGGGTAATAAAATGGACGAGTTCACGGCGCTAGCCAGGTGCCAGAGAACATTTTGGGAGTGCAGTGTTATGTGCTTTACTGGAACGTGGCTGCACGAGGACATACCCGATCAAATCTTTTCCATGGATGGCTTCCAGACCATTCGGGCTGACCGGAGGTGCACTGAGAGCGGTAAGCATAAAGGAGTTGGGTGCTTACTGTTCTAGTTAACAATGGATGGTGCAATCCGGGTCATATGACGATCGAGGAATGTGTTTGTAGATTGGATATTGAACTTTTTGCTGTTGGACCCCGGCCATATTCCACCGAGATACAACACTGGGCGTCACGGGAGGTTGTTCCTGCCTGTGGCTTTCAAACTTTGCAGCTCCTCCCGTGGAGGGTCAGACACCCTGAGCCAATAGGCTGGTTCTGGACTTATTTCCATCTGGCATAGTTTGCATTTTGTTGTTTGATTGTTTGTGGTTTTTGTATTGCTATATTTATGCTCTATTCTTGGTTGGTGTGGCTGTAACGAAACCCAGTTTCCCTCGAGATCAATAAAGTATATCTATCTATTTATCCATCTATCTATAATGTAATGGTTTCTCTGTAGCAGCAATGTTTGGGTTATGACTAGAGATAATGGGCTTTGGAATGCTGTTGTTCTTCCTTGTGAGTCTGGAAGAGAGATTTTCATGGTCTTTTGCCAGGGGGAGATGAGGAGAGAAGATGCAAATGGAGAGAGTTGGTAGACTGTCGGACGGGGCGGACTCGAGTGAGGGTCCGAAGGGCAGGGACAATCGGAGGAGATCAATGGCAAACGATCAGCATATCAGTGAGCTCCAACATTGCGCAACAGACTGTTTAATAAAATTGGGCCCTTTTTTCCTTTTTTTCATTTCTTTACTAACCTTATAGTCAAAACAAGAATTATAAAGCTTAATTGTTTAATCGCATATTGTGTACTGTTTGTTATTTCGGGGTAACGATTTGTAACAGGGGACACATCGTGCAGCGTCCATCCAAACAAGATTTTTTACGTTTGTCCGGGCCAGGGCTATTACCCCCTATATTAAGCAGCTAGCCGAAATGCGAGTTACACTGGGAATGAGCTAGATGAAGAAATCTCATGGTGATAAACTAATTACATTTTCATGTCATACCTCAGAAGTCTGCATACTAGGGAAGTAGAGATAAGAACATTCAGGCAATGAGAAAGACAAGGTACTGTACTTGCAGGAATAGCAAGGCCACCTTCACCCACCAGTACCAAATCATTCACTGGAAGTGGATCACTGTCAGTAAACTTGCCCTTTCCTTGTCCTATTTATTTTTGTTTGCTCTAATTGGCTTGTGCCTTTTACAACATTACCCTGTTGCTAAAAAGTGCAGCTGTTCGAGTAACACAATTACAGTGCCAGTGTACCAATGCGGATCCTATCGCTGTCTGTAAGGAGTTTGTACGTTCTCTCCATGACCCATGGGTTTTCTCTGGCTGCTCTGGTTTCCTCTCACATTCCAAAGACGTATGGGTTAGTAGACTAATTGATCACATGGATCTAAGTGGGCAGCGCTGTCTCATTGGGCTGTATCTCTAAATCTCTAAACCTATGTGCCTGTTCCACTCTGCATGGTTTTTGTGTGGGATGGGGGATTTGGGGGGTGATGTGCCTGATGCGTTTTGCTCGGTATTTGTGTGGGAGGGGCATTTGGGGGTAGATGTGCCTGTTCGTTTTTGTTCTTTTTTTGCAGCGAGGGGGGATTTGGGGTTGATGATCAGGCTGCCTTTCTTTTCTTTCTTGGTTTCATGGCTACCCTGAGAATTGAAAAATTTCAGAGTTGTATATTTTAATAATAAATGAACCTTTGAACCTAAAATCTAAATCCCACAAAACCTTACCCTTCAATAATTTTAGCTTGAGGTGCTAAATGCAAATTTTTACTTCCAGTCTGTCACTGTCCGTAATCAATTTATGGAGTGAGCATATCACTGCAATGATCATCTTGTTCTTTAAAAGTTCTAGATAATTACAAGTCTTATCAAACAGCACTTGTAGCAGATGTCTACATAGTATTGTGTCAAATTCAAGCAATAATCATTATCTTCCTTCTCCCTCAAAACCAGAGATACTTTTAGTAGGACCAACAAAATGGCAAGATTCTATGAAATATCCAGAATTCTCTGTGTTTGTAGCAGTAAACACTGAAAGAAGCAAGAATACTAATGTCGCATTTGTGCTTCAGGAGTATTTGCATAAATAAAAGCACTTTTTTCAAGAGTGAAACATTTGTCAAAATAATTTAATTATTCAAACCTTGAAATCACTGTAGATGGTGGAAATCTGAAATATATACAGCGTATATAAAAAGTGTAAAACCACCAGGTCAGGTTGTATCTGTGAAAGAGAAACAGCATTAACATTTCAAGTTGATGAATATTTTTTTCAGAATATTTTCCCAGTATTTGTCTTATAAGGACATGCTCTGATTTAGGAACCATGCTCAGACAACTGCAAAGAATTAATCTCAGAACTAATTATAGTGAATTAGCACAATCATACGGATAAAATGAAGATAGCACACGCTTTAGTGCTGCATCAAAACTGTCAAACCTTCCAACCCACACAATTAGTGTTCAGAACTATTTGGAATAAAATCTTCCTCCCCAATTTCATGGTCCTTAGGCAATGCCAGCAAGGGAATACTGAGCATAATCCATGAATCTTTGCTCAGCATCCTTAAACGAAAATCTGTAGATATACAGTTTTTAAATATGGATGCAGTTACTAGTGTTAAAATTACATGATCAATGATATGGTGCTTCATAGAGAAATATAATGCAATCAATAAATTGTGGCAAATTTAAGCATGGAAATTTATGGCTAGTGTGATCAATTCAGAGTATTTGCTTCATAAAATACATTTTAAAATAGGAAAAAACACTTGACGTTTAAAGATCAAATCTGAGGAGTATTCATTTCCATGTGTTAGATGGACCAGTTACTCCTTGCAGATTTGAAAAATGCTTTGGAACTTTCTTTAAAGAATTTCAACATTTTATCATTAGCGTGAATTATGTACCACCAATTAAAAAATGATCTTCCTATTATTATTGAAAGGTGCACTTGTCAATATTACACCTGCAGTAGAAGGGTAAGTATAACCCATCGGAATTCAGCTATCATTTTGTTGGTGGAGAAAATACATGCATCTGTCACTTTGTGTGAGCCTGCTAATGCAATCACATCTGCTGGAACTGACAGCTGCTGCTCTGTATGTCAGCTTGGGCTTCTCTGATTTTCCACTCCAACAATGAGGCATACTCTGACCTTTTCCAATAAGCTTACTCAAATCAAGCAGATAGATCCACAGTAAAGATAAAACAGGACAAAATAATCTTACTAATGCATTTCTATTCTCTGAATTTAGAGCATACCAAACTTGTAACATACTTGACCATGTGCATTTTAAGGTTTTATCCTCTTCAGAGATTTTAAATTGAAAATCTTCTAAATATAGAGTATTAGACAACAGATTCATTGAAACACTCAATCTTTCATCACGAGAACTCGAGTTTAAACCTTTCACTAACTGGAAATCTCCATCCACTGACTACTGTACACTTTCTATATTTTAATTGGAGATTCAGTGTGGAACACGCCTTTCCAGCCCAACGAGACGCACTGGCCAGCAACCCACCTATTTAACCCTAGCCTAATCACAAGACAATCGATCCCCCACCCCTCAGAACATTGTCGACTGCCTTACTAAGGTCTATGTGGACAATTACTCCCCTCTCTACTCCCAGATGCTCCCCAACTTTTTCAGTTCCTCCAGCAGATTCTGTGCTGAGATAGAGCACAGAATAGACCCTTCCAGCCAAGCTTGCTCAGCAATCCCCGAATTTAAACCTCGCCCAATCATGTGACAATTCACAATGACCAGTTAACCTACCAACTGGTATGTCTTTGGACTGTGGGAGGAAACCCACATGGTGACAGGGAGAACAGACAAACACCTTACAGGCAGTGCGGGAATTGAACCTGGGTCACTGGTACTGTGAAATGTTGTGCTAACCACTATGCTACCATGCTGTTCATTATATGTTGCTTCATATTGTGGTAAACCATATATATATATATATATATATATAATATATATATGTTGTAACTGGGTTAACTGTCTGGACACGCCCCTCTGCTGACTGCCCCTGTGGCTCCTCCCACAGAGTCCTGTATAAAGGTTTTCGCCTTGCCCCTCCCCCTCAGTCCGGGGGCACTCACTGTGGAGGTCGTATTGTACAGCGAATAAAAGCCTTGCAGTATTTTACCAAACCTCAGTCTTTTGGAGTTATTGAAGGTGCTTCAATTTTATTCTCTGTACATTTTAAAGCATGGAACACTCACTGAGACCAGACAAATTAGACCTTGATCCGCAAACACCTGACGCTGGAAACGCTTTCGAACTCTGGCTGGCCTGCTTTGAAGCGTACCTAGAGGAGATTAAAGCGACCGACCCCGTAGCGAAGCGCAGAGTTCTACTCTCCAGGGTCAGTCCACGGGTCTATTCGCTGATCAGAGACCAGCCGAGCTACGACGGCGTGATGAACGCACTCAAAGGACAATACCTGCGGCTGATAAACAGCGTCTATGCTCGGCACCGTTTAGCGACACGGCAACAGCAGCCCGGGGAATCGAGTGCTGAGTTTGTCCGGGCCCTACAAACGCTCGTGCGAGCCTGCACTTGCCAGGAGCTGACGGCGGCGCAGCATGCAGAACTCCTAGTGAGAGACGCCTTCATCACGGGGACCAGGTCAGTGTACGTGCGCCAGCGGCTGCTGGAAAAAGCCGATCTTACCCTAAGTTCGTTGATGGAGCTGGCTGATATGCTGGAGGCTGCTCTGCACAACTCTGAGGCTCTCCAGGAACGCAATCCCCCGACGGCCTCGTGGGCGCCGCAGACCCCACAACCCACCGGTGAATCGACCTTGGCTGCCGCCAGTCGTGAGTCCGCGAAGCGCTACTTCTGCCGACTGGAGAAGCACCCCCGGAAACGCTGCCTGGCCCGACAAGCTACCCGCTCCAGCTGCGGAAAGAAGGGCCACTTTGCCAAGGTCTGTAAGTCAAAACCGCGAGCGGGATCGAGCAGCACTGCGTGCAAGACGTGGCGGTCGCCATCTTGCCTGCCGCCATCTTCCCTGCACGCCGCCACCACGTGCGAGACATGGGGACTGCCATCTTCCCTGCACGTCACCACCACGTGCGAGACATGGGGGTGGCCATCTTGGTCAGCGCCACCTCCCACCGCCAACGACCAACCGGTGCTCACGGGGCACCCCACCACGCTGGACCAAGACAGCACCCCCACCCTGGCTTCCGTGACTCTCAACCAAAGCGCTCCCCACCAGCTTGCAAGGTCAATGATGGACATCCTGGTGGAGGGGCACAGGACAAGCTGCCTGTTTGACACAGGCAGCACGGAGAGTTTTATCCACCCGGCCACGGTGCAGCATTGCGGACTCATAATACGGCCGGTAAGTCAGAGGGTCACCATGGCCTCCGGGTCGCATACAACAGACATCCGGGGGGGGATTGTGTAGCGACACTAGTGGTGCAGGGCACACAATATCGAGACTTTACATTACTGGTTATGCCTCAACTATGTGCCCCTGTGCTATTGGGGCTCGACTTGCAGAGCCACCTGAAGAACGTGACAATGGAGTATGATGGGCCCCTCCCGCCGATTACTGTCGTAAATCCCCAGTTTTGTAGGGATACGTCACATACCCCGCTACTGACCACACACACACAACGACACGCACATCCCACCTAATACCATGCCAAATGCTTCACTACCGACGCCACTTGCGGCCTCTCCACCCTCAGGATCCCTCCCCTACCGCTGTTCGCCAACCTGACCCCTGACTGTAAACCCGTGGCAACTAAAAGCAGGAGGTACAGCGCGGGGGACAGAGCTTTCATTAAGTCGGAGGTGCAGCGGCTGCTCAGGGAGGGGGTCATTGAGGCAAGCACAAGTCCTTGGAGGGCGCAGGTGCTGGTTGTTCGGAACGGGGAGAAGAATAGGATGGTCGTGGACTATAGCCAGACCATCAATAGGTTCACGCAGCTCGACGCGTACCCTCTACCCCGCATCGCGGATATGGTCAATCAGATAGCACAGTACAAGGTGTACTCGACCATAGACCTAAAATCCGCTTACCATCAGCTCCCCATCTGCCGGGAGGACCACCCTTACCCCGCCTTCGAGGCGGACGGCAGGCTTTATCAATTCCTGCGCGTCCCCTT
Source organism: Mobula hypostoma (assembly GCF_963921235.1). Taxonomy (NCBI): domain Eukaryota; kingdom Metazoa; phylum Chordata; class Chondrichthyes; order Myliobatiformes; family Myliobatidae; genus Mobula; species Mobula hypostoma. The sequence goes on from NC_086097.1 coordinate 199,358,699, forward strand.
CGGTGTCACAAATGGTGTATCTGTCTTCCAGAGGGCAATGGACCGGATGGTGGACCAGTGCCAACTGAAGGCCACGTTCCCATATCTGGATAACATCACCATCTGCGGTCACGACCGGCAGGATCATGACAACAACCTCCAAAAATTTCTCCAAGCGGCCAAAGCTTTCAATCTCACCTATAACAAGGACAAGCGTGTGTTCGGGACCACCTGACTTGCTATCCTTGGGTGTGTCGTGGAGAATGGAGTCATTGGCCCTGACCCCGACCGTATGCGCCCCCTGTTGGAACTCCCTCTTCCCAATACCCTCAGAGCCCTCAAAAGGTGCCTGGGCTTCTTTTCATATTACGCCCAATGGGTCTCTAACTACGCAGACAAGGCCTGCCCCCTGGTCAAGTCCACCACATTCCCCCTCTCTGCCGAGGCCCGCGCGGCCTTCAACTGCATAAAAGGGGACATTGCCAAAGCAGCAATGCATGCAGTGGATGAGGCCATTCCCTTCCAAGTAGAAAGTGACACCTCCGACTTTGCGCTGGCTGCCACCCTCAATCAGGCGGGAAGACCAGTGGCGTTCTTCTCCCGTACCCTTCAAGGCCCTGAAATTCGGCACTCCGCGGTGGAGAAAGAGGCCCAGGTCATAGTAGAAGCTATTAGGCACTGGAGGCACTATCTTGCCGGCAAAAGGTTCACCCTGCTAACTAACCAGCGCTCAGTCGCAATCATGTTTAATAATCAGCAGCGGAGCAAAATCAAAAATGATAAAATTCTGAGGTGGAGAATCAAACTCTCCACCTACAACTATGACATCATGTACAGGCCTGGGAAGCTCAACGAGCCCTCCGATGCCCTATCCCGGGGAACATGTGCCAGCGCGCAGATCGACCGGCTATATGCTCTACATGTTGACCTTTGCCACCCAGGAGTCACCCGGCTTTTCCACTTCGTGAAAACACGGAACCTGCCTTACTCCCTTGAGGAGATCAGGATGATGACCAGGGACTGCCAAGTCTGCGCAGAGTGCAAACCGCACTTCTACCGACCCAAAAAGGCACAACTCATCAAGGCCTCCCGTCCTTTTGAGCTACTGAGTGTTGATTTTAAGGGCCCCCTTCCCTCCACCAACCGCAATGTGTACTTTCTTAACGTTATCGACGAGTACTTGCGGTTCCCCTTCGCCATCCCCTGCCCCGACACCACTACCACGTCAGTTATAAAAGCCCTGCGCAAGCTCTTCACTCTGTTTGGATACCCATGTTATATCCACAGTGACAGAGGGTCCTCATTTATGAGTGACGAGCTGCGCCAATACCTACTGGCTAGGGGAATTGCAACTAGTAGGACTACGAGCTATAATCCCCGGGAGAATGGACAGGTAGAGAAGGAGAATGCCACGGTGTGGAAAGCCACACTCTTAGCCCTCAGGTCAAAGGGACTGCCGGTCTCCCGCTGGCAGGAGGACCTTCCCGAGGCACTCCACTCCATCCGCTCCCTGTTATGCACAGCCACCAATGCCACCCCTCATGAACGGCTCTTTTCTTTTCCCAGAAAATCGACCACTGGAACCACCCTACCAACTTGGCTGACGTCCCTGGGGCTAGTGCTGCTTCGGAAACATTCGAGGAGCAATAAATACTCCCCGATGGTCGAGAGGGTTCACTTACTTCATGCGAATCCTCAATATGCCTACGTGGTTTTACTTGATGGGCGGGAGAACACGGTCTCCATCCGTGACCTGGCGCCCGTAGGAGCACCGGGCCCCTACCCTGAACACTCCATGGTGACTATTGACCCCGTACCCACCGATGTATGTACCCACAAGACACCATGCACTCCAAACCCTACACAGATACCACACAACTCTCCCACACCGGGCACGATGCACACACACGAGGGATTAACAACGCCTAACGTGCTGGCACCTCAAGTCAGGCCGGAGCCAGCACAACCGCCATCACCGATGCAATCACTACCGGTGCTACGTAGATCACAGCGACGGACTCGACCGCCTGATAGACTGACCTGTAAATATACTTGTTGTAAATATTGTCAGTCACTTCACCCCGTGGGACTCTTTTTAAAAAAAGGAGGGGTGAATGTGGTAAACCATATATATATATGTTGTAACTGGGTTAACTGTCTGGACACACCCCTCTGCTGACTGCCCCTGTGGCTCCTCCCACAGGGTCCTGTATAAAGGTGTTCGCCTTGCCCCTCCCCCTCAGTCAGGGGGCAGACACTCACCATGGAGGTCGTATTGTACAGTGAATAAAAGCCTTTCAGTATTTTACCAAACCTCAGTCTTTTGGAGTTATTGAAGGTGCTTCACATATAAAAACGTCTATTGCTCTGTCTTCATTATTCTTAGCTACCTTCACATGTCTGTACCAATCATCACGCACATTTCTCTACCAATCCCATTTTATTTCCTCCAACTGTCCCTGATTCCACCACACAACAAAACACAAGGGGATTGGTCAATTATCTAAGTAATGCATATGCCTTTGATTGTGAAAGGAAACTGGAGCACCTGAAGGAAAGTCACACAGTCACAGGCAGAAAATGGAAATTCCACAGGGATAATGGAGTGAAGTTAGGTAGCTGGAGCTGTCAGACTGCAGCTCTACCAGCTGTGCTAGTGTACTACATATATGATTAGGGGCTCACACTAGAAAAATATAATGAAAGAAACTTGCCAATATTCTGAATGAAGCTTTCAAATATCTCAGTCTGTACATATATATGAAGGGTTATCAATCTCTGTAAATACTACATATAAGACCATAAGACCATAAGACAAAGGAGCAGAGGTCAGCCATTCGGCCCATCGAGTCTGCTTCGCCATTTTATCATGAGCTGATCCATTCTCCCATTTAGCCCCACCCCCCCCACCTTCTCACCATAACCTTTGATGCCCTGGCTACTCAGATACCTATCAATCTCTGCCTTAAATACACCCAATGACTTGACCTCCACTGCCGCCTGTGGCAACAAATTCCATAGATTCACCACCCTCTGGCTAAAAAAATTTCTTCGCTTTTCTGTTCTGAATGGGCGCCCTTCAATCCTTAAGTCATGCCCTCTCGTACTAGACTCTCCCATCATGGGAGACAACTTTGCCACATCCACTCTGTCCATGCCTTTCAACATTCGAAATGTTTCTTTGAGGTCTCCCCTCATTCTTCTAAGCTCCAAGGAATACAGTCCAAGAGTGGACAAACGTTCCTCATATGTTAACCCTCTCATTCCTGGAATCATTCTAGTGAATCTTCTCTGTACCCTCTCCAACGTCAACACATCTTTTCTTAAATAAGGAGACCAAAACTGCCCACAGTACTCCAAGTGAGGTCTCACCAGCGCCTTATAGAGCCTCAACATCACATCCCTGCTCCTGTACTCTATTCCTCTAGAAATGAATGCCAACATTGCTTTCGCTTTCTTCACTACCGACTCAGCCTGGAGGTTAACCTTAAGGGTATCCTGTACGAGGACTCCCAAGTCTCGTTGCATCTCAGAACTTTGAATTCTCTCCCTATTTAAATAATAGTCTGCCCATTTATTTCTTCTGCCAAAGTACATAACCAAATACTTTCCAACATTGTATTTCATTTGCCACTTCTTTGCCCATTCTTCCAATCTATCCAAGCCTCTTTGCAGACTCTCAGTTTCATCAGCACTACCGGCCCCTCCACCTATCTTCATATCATCAGCAAACTTAGCCACAAAGCCATCTATTCCATAATCCAAATTGTTGATGTACAACGTAAAAAGAAGCGGCCCCAACACTGATCCCTGTGGAACACCACTGGTAACCGGCAGCCAACCAGAATAGGATCCCTTTATTCCCACTCTCTGTTTCCCGCCAATCAGCCAATGCTCTATCCACGTATGTAACTTTCCCGTAATTCCATGGGCTCTTATCTTGTTGAGAGATATACACAATTAGAATATTCCGGTACTTGATTGTCTGACTTTCACAATTAATGATTTGAAAATTCTTCATAGTAGAATATCTGATTAATGAACTCCTTTTCAAGAGTACAAATTTAGTGACGTAATCTTTGATCTAACGCTGTCCTGACATTTTTGATGATATTAAAAAAAACTACCAGCAAAAGAGTAGCAGGCCTTATTATATTAAAAAATGAAAACGCTGGAATAATCATCTAGCATTTGTAGCCAGAGAAACAGCGTTAACATGTTAAATTGATGACCTTTCATGGGAAATGGGAAAAGTGAGAACTCAAATGTGTGGAGTTGCAAAGAAGAAGGTTGTGGAGAGAACATGGGAAATGTTTGTGACAGTGCAAAGACCAAGAGAGACTGAATGGCACAGGTGGAGCTGGAGATGGCTAAGAGTGTGTGGTTAGGATTGTTAATCCCAAGTGAGGATTGTTAACCACAAGGAGGATGAGAGGAGACATGATAGAGATGTACAAGATAATAAGAGGAATAGATAGAGTGGATAGCCAGCGCCTCTTCCCCAGGGCACCACTGCTCAGTACAAGAGGACATGGCTTTAAGGTAAGGGGTGGGAAGTTCAAGGGGGATATTAGAGGAAGTTTTTTTACTCTGAGAGTGGTTGGTGCGTGGAATGCACTGCCTGAGTCAGTGGTGGAGGCAGATACACTGGTGAGGTTTAGGAGACTACTGGACAGGTATACGGAGGAATTTAAGGTGGGGGCTTATATGGGAGGCAGGGTTTGAGGGTGGGCACAACATTGTGGGCCGAAGGGCCTGTACTGTGCTGTACTATTCTATGTTCTATTATCCACTCTTTCCTCCTCACCGATCTACCTCCTGGTATTTGTTCTTGCAAGCAGAACAAGTGCTACACCTGCCCCTATGCTTCCTCCCTCACTACCATTCAGGAACCCAAACAGTCCTTCCAGGTGAGGTGACACTTCACCTGTGAGCCTGTTGGGGCCATCTACTGTATCTGGTGCTCCCGGTGTGGCCTCCTGTATATTGATGAGACACGAAGTAGATTTGGAGACCGCTTCATCAAACACCTTTGTTCCATCCACTACAAAAAGCTGGGTTTCCCAGTGGCCATTCATTTCAATTCTACTTCCCTTTCCCATGCTGACATATCAGTCCACGGCCTCTTCTACTGCCATGATGAGGCCACAGCTGGGTAGACTTCAACCTGATGGCATGATCTTTGATTTCTCGAACTTCCGGTGATTGTTACCCCTCCTCTCCTTCACCATTCCCCATTCTGATTTCCCTCCCTTGGATGCTCCTCCCCCTTCCCTTTCTTCTATGCTTTTCTACCCTCTCCTATCAGATTCCCTCTTCTCCACCCCTGTATCGCTTTCACCAATCAACCTTGCAGCTCTTTACTTCACCCCCTCGCCCTCTCTCAGTTTCACCTATCACCTACCACCTTGTACTTTTTCATCCCCTTCCCACCTTCTTAGTTTGATTCCTCCCCCCTCCTTTCCAGTCCTGATAAAGGATCTTGGCCTGAAATGTTGACTTTTATTCTTTTCCATAGATGCAGCCTGGCCTGCTGAGATCCTCCAGCATTTGTGTGTGTAACTTGTTGTTCCTGTTATGTATCTGAACTGGACAGGAACAATTACATAGTTCCTTTTTCTCGAAACTGTTGCCTAATCTGCTGAGTATTTTCAGCATTTGATTTTAATTCAGAATTCCAATGACTGCAATATCTTTTATGTGACAGCTTCAGCATTGTTTCATTTTTTCTTTCACCAGTCATCATTTATCTCTTTTTGTTAACGTTTTCTTACAAAGCATCAGCAGCAGTTTAAAATCTAACACAGTACTCTCTCAGGCCGCCACTGGTGTCATTCAGTCTTTGTTCGTCTCCTGTCCTGTCACAAACTTTCCCTCTGTTCTCTCCATCTCTCTCCCTTCTCTCTACTACTTAAAACATCGTTGATATGTAATTGTTCTTAGTTATGACATAAGGTCACTGATGGGATGTATAAACTGCTTCTTTCTCAACTGATGCTACCTGACATTTTTTGAATTTCCAACATCCCAAAGGTTTTAAAAGTACATTTAATGTCAGAGAAATGTATACAATATACATCCTGAAATGCTTTTTCTTTGCAACCATCCACGAATACAGAGGAGTGCCCCCGAAGAATGAATGACAGTTAAATGTTAGATCCCCAAAGCCCCCGCCGATTCCCCCCTCTCATGCGTAAGCAGCAGCAAAGCAATAATCCCCCCCACCAGCAAAAAAGAAAGCCTCGGCACCCCCCACCAAGCACTCAAGCGAGCAGCAAAGCATCAGCAAAGACACAGACTTGCAGTACCCCAAAGGCTACTCATTCACCCAGTATTCAACATACCACAGGTTCTCTCTCTCTCCCTAATAAGGGAAAAAGAGGTGTCCATGTTTCATAGCAAGAGGGGAGATGTAACAAGCAACAATCCTGATTTACTATGTTAAAAGTCTATTGCGTCGCTTTTGCTGAGCTCTGTGCCCAAAGAACTTGGGTCTCTGGGCACACAGTCTGCAGCCAGCTCACTGCTTTCAATCTTCCGTCTCCCACAACACACTGGATTCCTGCAGAGGCACCGACCTTCAGTTGGCCGTCTCCAGAACCACGAGACGCCAGAACTCCGAAGACGAGCTAATCTCTTAGGCCGCATCCTTGGCATATTACATAACGGCCAGTCATGAAATCCTGAGAGCGGGTCCCATTCCTGCAAAGAACTGAAGTTAGCGTGTAACTGCAGGTCAGGGTCTTCAAGAGAACCCTGAAAGGGAAAAATAGAGATATTAAAGATGGAAATAGAGCTGTTTCTGAAGATGCATGCAAAGGAGTTGCCATTAGGCACAATTGTCTCCTCCTAAGCTCCTCCTCTTAACTTCTGTTCTTATATCAGATTTTGGCATCTGAAAATATTTCATTTCCAAGGTATTAATGGTATTGCCAAAACTGGTTTTAACGTTAAAATTTTAGTATGATATGCACATCAGTTTCCTTAAGAAACCCTTGTGGATTATTTTTCCTGCTATTCCTTTAGGAACGTTGTTCAAAATACTTTGCACTGCAATGCACTTTTAACGAGACTCCATTTTACAGACAGATTTGTTTATGATAACAGTTGCAATCCCTCCAGTGTTCACTTGGTGCTCCCCTCTGGTGCTCTTTCGTTGCTGCTCTCCAGTGCTTGCTCCATGGAAGAACATTCTGGACCAGTACAACTCAGGGACATGGGCTACTTTATTATTTTTTTCTCTTTGTGACTGTATGTTCTGCTGAAATCATAACCATATGTGCTTTTTGTGCTATGTACTATGTGTAGTGTGCTATTGGCAATGTGTTTTGCACCTCCACCCCAGACGAGTGTTGTTTTGTTTGGTTATGTTGACGTATGGTTGAGTGATATTAAACTTGAAACTTGAACTTAAACCTGAAAAGGTTCTTGTAGCACCATCTGCTCCCCACAAAATAGAGCTTGTATATTTCACAGTTTATTAATGTGGCAAACATAGTATCTTAATAGTCGTCTTCCAAAGAGATATGCTTACCTCATAACGCGTCCAACCTCAGTAGCACAAAGAGTGTCATTTTATAACGTCAGTATGTTTTAATTTGCCTCTGATACTACAGTGCACTGCATTTGGTGCAACAATCCAGGGATGAATTACATTCTGCAACATACATTGGATAAGTGATTCCTGCTGTTACTTCAGGAATGCTTTAGAATGGAGAATAGGCCCAAATCCAATAGAAAACTACTGTTTCTACTGGAAATCCTGAGGCTTAGTGGAAACGCTCGAATGATTAATATTGGGTTAATAAAAGTGTGGTATTCCATTACAGTTCTTCCTTCACTTTGTGTCACCACAAGCAGGTGCTGTATAAACATGAAGCAAGTTAGTGAAGAAGGTAGCAAAAATTTGTGCATCCCAGGTACTGTCCCAGGTCTAGATGCACAACCAGGCACAAAATTCAAAAGTGTTATTTCTCAGATAGCATGTTAACCCATGGGTTTGTTAGATCTATAGAAATGAAGAAATACAACTATTTGAAGTTTTTTTGTCAACATTGAACCATTAACCAAAATACCAAATATAAACTAACTGGTGCAAAAATTGGCAAAAAATATCACAGTAACATGACAGAGGTAGCATTGTAGTTAGCACGGCACTTTACAGTACCAGCAGCCCTGGATTCAGTTCCTGCGGCTGCCTGTAAGGAGTTTGTACATTTTCTCTGCGACTGTGTAGGTTTCTTCCAGGGGATCTGGTTTCCTTACACAATCCAAAGATGTACTGGTTGGTAGGTAAATTGGCCATTGTAAATGATCTTTTGATTAAGCTATGATTAAAGTTGGGTATGGCATGACTCAAGGGGCCAGAAATACCTATTCAATGCTGTACCTGAATAAAATAGAAGTATCTAACTGTTTATAATGTACTTTGAGGTGTCCTTTCATATTCTAAAGCTTCACTTGCATCGCACGTGCCAGTCTCATCCAGAATCCTCATTGTTAAGAGGTCTGAATGTCCATTACTAGAGTTTATCTACTGCTAACGTGTTTGTAACATTTCATGCTGTGGGTTAACCTCACAGTTGTTTGGAGCTGGAACTAAACAGGTTTTGGGTGCTTTTACAGCTGTATGATAGTAATTTGTGAGGGTCTAGTATGAGTCACCTTTGGGCTGGATAACAAAGCAGCACACAGCTGGGAAAGGGCTATGCTAACGACAAGGAGGTGGCAACAGTCCTTTAATACATTAATCCTTTCCTCTCAGATATTTTTGTTTAATCTGCTAAGTACTTCAGAATTAGATACATTATTATTTAAAATCTATTTCCTATAATCGCAATTTGAATTGAAAATTTATATACATAGTTGGGTTAATTTTCATTCCAAGTTTATGTGTTTACTTATGACTAAAATGAACATCTATATTTCATATTTCGACCAACAAGTTAAACATAAAAGTGCACAATATACTTTTCCACTGATGAAAGAAAGGAGAATTAAAAGAATGACTGGATGATATCGTCAAGGTACGAATCATGAGGTATAAGAGGGAATGAAAACTGTGAATGGAGACCTGACACAGTTCAATAAACATCAGAGCGAGTAGAACTTCAAAGGAAATATAATTCTGTGAAAAGGAGACTTACTGTGAATCAGAAAGCTATGATTAATTAAAAAAAACAAGCAAGTGGTTATTGGTCATTGGTTTATTATCATCACATGTACTGACAGGCAGTGAAAAGCTTTTGTTTGCATCCCTGTCATTCAGGTAGATCATTCCATACATATGCATAATATAGTCATCCAGTAGACTGTCAGAGGGAAAAGTAGATATTGACCAAATTAGCAAGGAGTCTTGGGAGCTGAATCCTCCTATTTACACATAGTTGAAGCCCAAAGGTTGAAATAATCTACAGCAACAGAACAAAATAGATTCATTGTAAACCAGGGGTTTGCTTTACACCTAGTCATAGTCATACTTTATTGATCTTGGGGGAAATTGGTTTTCATTACAGTTGCACCATAAGTAATAAATAGTAATAAAATCATAAATATGCCAGGAAAATGGATGATTGGATAATTGGATAATTGGCTCATTTCACCTATTTTGTTATCGTATTAAGAAATAAAGAAACATGGTATTCTTGTACCCTGGTGGATGCATTTTAGTCTTGACAAATCACTGATAACGTGATAGTAGATTTGTCAATCACAGTGAAAAGGGAGATAAAGGAAAATCAGTTCAGATGGTTTTAGGAATGTGAAGCTGCAAAATGTCTTTCTGTACAATCTGCCCCAGACTTTCAAAAGCAAGCCAAGTGAGGAAACTCTGACCTCCTTCCTAATGCTACACAGATATTTTGATATGATTCAAAGAGTAAGCAAATAATATCAAAGCAAACTAAATGAATTCAGCATAAATATGCAGGTCCATCTGACATGTGCAAGCTGTACCTGAGAAGCAGCGTTAATAACTGAGAAGCAGGAAAGATTGGAAAGGAGTTGGGAGGGGCAGAGGTTGCAATTCAATGAAAGCTTTTCCTTTCTTGGGTTAATTCTTTTGAAAAGCTTAATTGTTGTTAGAATGCAATTGAATGCATTTTTAAAACTTTTAATTTTACTTATCTGAATTTTCAATATTAAAAATAACATAACATGATATGAAATATGATTTTTTGGAACATGAAATCTATCTCAAAAATAGTTGTTAGCCTTTCTACCTGGAAGAAAGGTAATGGTTCAAGCTAAAGACTTATGCCTATAAATTTAACAGAACACTGCCATTGTTGATCTGTTAACTGGCCCACATAAAATCCTACATGGATCCTACATCCCTAATTGCTTCCAAGCTAAGGAGGCAATTAAATATCCACCACAATGGTGGATCTGAAGCTACTTATATACTTCCCAGATGAGAATGGCTAATTATAATTCCTATAGACATATTAATATGATTTAAAGATTGACCTCTTGTGGCAGAACAAGATAACAGATTCAATAAAAATTTCTGATCTATGCTCAGGGTGTACCTGCTAATCAGAATTATTGATAAAACTGTTGCCTCAAAGTTCCAGAACCTTGGTTCAATCCCTACCCGAGGATACTATGTGTACAGAGTTTGCATATTCTCCGTGACTTCATCAGTTTCCTTCAGTGTTCCATAGTGAACACGTGTAAGGTTGAAAGGGTGTGAAAGGAATATGCACTTTTACGCCCTCTTAGGGTTTAGGGTTTCTCTGTCACAAAGTGTGCAGGCAATGTTGGAATCCAAGTGTGGAGGAATGACAGACTCTGATGTAGGGACAGTGACCAGAGCTTATTCATAACAATTCTAGCAGAGCATCAAAGGCTTGGCCGAGTGACACTGTAAGACATAACTTTCTCCAGACTCAGACCCCGTGATTAGTGCTAATCAGGCATTTGCTTGAATAATCCAGGTAACATGGAATTCCTGAGCCTATCAAGACTGGAAGCACCAGGAGACTTCAGTACAAAGAGGGAGTCACTTGAGAAAAATACAAGGAAAACTAAATGATTAAGAAATCTCATTAAGCAACAATTAACAATTCAGGTGCTCTAAATCCTCAGAGCCCAATGCTTTCTGACTCCCCGCACAGGGTTGAAGAGCTCGTTACAGTACCCCCCTTTCTATGGCCAGTAGCAAACTGCCCAAGGGAAACGAAAAGAGACCTGAGATCTTAAAAGAGACCTGGGAAACCCTGAGAGGGACTTGGCAAACTCAAGAAAGACTTGAGAAACTCAAGACAGGGAGAATATTGAAAAAAATCTTGAAACATTGAATAAAATTCGGAAACATTAAATAAAACTGGGAAACACTGAATAAATCTCAGAAACATTGAATAAACATTGGAAGCATTGAATGAAGTCTTCAGAAACATTGAATGAGGGCCATGGAAACCTGGAGGGACATAGGAGACCTAAAGAACCTTGACAGCCTTGAGATCTTGATGACCAAGAACAAGCCTTGAGACCCAGAAAAAAACACGAAGAAGCTTGGAAGGTGAACTTGAGAAACTCAGAATGTAGACAAGAAAAGTTCAAAAGGTGGACTTTGAACGTGGACTTGAGAAACTTGGAACATAGACTGGAGACATTTGGAATATAAACTCAAAAAGTAGATGAGAGAAACTCAGAAGGTAGACACAGAATGGGGAATCCTCATCTAAAGGCAACTGATAGAAACATAGGAACATAGAAAACCTACAGCACAATACAGGCCCTTCGTCCCACAAAGTTGTGCCGAACATGTCCCTACCTTAGAAATTACTCGGCTTACCCATAGCCCCCTATTTTTCTAAGCTACATGTACCTATCGTATCTGCCTCCACCACCATTGCCGGCAGCCCATTCCACGCACTCACCACTCTGAGTAAAAACTTATCCCTTACATCTCTTCTGTACCTAATCCCCAGCACCTTAAACCTGTGTCCTCTTCTGGCAACAATTTCAGCCCTGGGAAAAAGCCTCTGACTATCCACACGATCAATGCCTCTCATCATCTTATTCACTTCTATCAGGTCACCTCTCATCCTCCGTCACTCCAAGGAGAAAAGGCTGAGTTCACTCAACCTATTCTCATAAGGCATGCTCCCCAATCCAGGCAACATCCTTGTAAATCTCCTCTGCACCCTTTCTATAGTTTCCACATCCTTCCTCTAGTGAGGCGACCAGAACTGAACACAGTACTCCAAATGGGGTCTGACCAGGGTCCTATATAGCTCCAACATTACCTCTCTGCTCCTAAATTCAATTCCACGATTGATGAAGTCCAATACTCCATATGCCTTCTTAACCACAGAGTCAATCTGCGCAGCCCTATGGACTCGGACCCCAAGATCCCTCTGATACTCCACACTGCCAAGAGTCTTATCATTAATGCTATATTCTGTCATCATATTTGACCTACCAAAATGAACCACTTCACACTTATCTGGGTTGAACTCCATCTGCCACTTCTCAGCCCAGTTTTGCATCCTATCAATGACCTGCTGTAACCTCTGACAGCCCTCCACACTATTCACACACTTCCAACCTTTGTGTCATCAGCAAATTTACTAACCCATCACCCCACTTCCTCATCCAGGTTACTTATAAAAATCACTAGGAGTAAGGGTCCCAGAACAGGTCCCTGAGGCACACCACTGGTCACCAGCCTCCATGAAGAATATGACCTGTCTACAACCACTCTTTGCCTTCTGTGGGCAAGCCAGTTCTGGATCCACAAAGCAATGTCCCCTCGGATCCCATGCCTCCTTACTTTCTCAATAAGCCTTGCATGGGGTACCTTATCAAATGCCTTGCTGAAATCCATATACCCTACATCTACTGCTCTTCCTTCATCAATGTGTTTAGTCACATCCTCAAAAAAATTCAATCAGGCTCGTAAGGCACGACCTGCTCTTGACAAAGCCATGCTGACTATTCCTAATCATATTATACCTCTCCAAATGTTCATAAATCCTGCCTCTCAGGATCTTCTCCATCAACTTACCAACCACTGAGGTACGACTCACTGGTCCATAATTTCCTAGGCTATCTCTACTCCCTTTCTTGAATAAAGAAACAACATCCGCAACCCTCCAATCATTCGAAATCTCTCCCGTCCCCATTGATCATCACCAGAGACTCAGCAATCTCCTCCCTTGCCTCCCACAGTAGCCTGGGGTACATCTCATCCGGTCCCAGCGTCTTATCCAGCTTGATGCTTTCCAAAAGCTCCAGCACATCCTCTCTCTTAATATCTACATGCTCAAGCTTTTCAGTCTGCTGCAAGTCATCACTACAATAACCAAGATCCTTTTCCATAGTGAATACTGAAGTTAAGTATTCATAAATACCTCTACTATTTCCTCTGGTTCCATACATACTTTCCCACTGTCACACTTGATAGGTCCTATTCTTCCATGTCTTATCCTCTTGCTCTTCACATACTTGTAGAATGCCTTGGGGTTTTCCTTAATCTTGCCCGCCATGGCCTTCTCATGGCCCCTTCTGGCTTTCCTAATTTCCTTCTTAAGCTCCTTCCTGTTAACATAATCTTCTAGATCTCTAATATTATCTAGCTCTCTGAACCTTTTGTAACCTTTTCTTTTCTTCTTGACTAGATTTATTACAACATTTGTACACCACGATTCTTGTACCTTACCATAACTTCCCTGTCTCATTGGAACGTACCTATGCAGAACTCCACACAAATATCCCCTGAACATTTGCCACATTTCTTCCGTACTTTTCCCTGAGAACATCTCAAAATGCCACTATTCAGCCTGCTGGGTCCATTACCTAGTGGGGTCCTTCTGTCACAATGTCTGCTGGCAATGTTGGAACCCAAGTGCAAAGGAAAGATTTTGATGTGGAGATGGCAACCAGATTTTATTCATAAGAATTCCAACAGTATGTTGGTAGCTTGGCCAAGCGACACCGCAAGCTATAACTAGGATCCCATAATTATTGCTAATTGGACGCCACTTAAATAAATCCTGAACCTATCAAAATAAACTTAAGAAGTTTAAACAGAAAGAACCCGAAGACCACATTATAAAGAGCAAGTCGCTCAAGAAAATCACCAGGAAATCTAAGCAATTAATGACTCTCATTAAAGAGTAACTCAGGTGCTCTAAAAACCTTACAACCCAACTCACTCCAGCTTCCTGCAAGTCTCTGATAATGGATGTTTGTGAAGGTGTCAGGAGAAATTGCATGACAATATTTTTTAATAGGAAAGAATGGTAAGTGCCTGGAACATGCTTATAGGGGGAGATAGTTGAAGCAGATAAGAGGCATGAGACATACCACGAACAGGTAGGGAATGGAGGGATATAGAACATGTGCAGGAAAGATGGGATTATTTTAATTGGATATCACCGCCAGCATAGGGTCAAAGACTGTAAAACCAAATGGTTTACTCCTGTGCTGAATAATCTGCTGAATATTTCTTGCATTTTCAGTTTTTACTTCCAATTTTCAGCATCTGCAGTTTTTTAAAATTTTCTTTTACAGCACTCTGCTTTTTCATGATTAATGTTGTTGAGCCCAGTTCCTTTTCACTGGAATTCAAATTCCCCAGCCACATCATGCTAGGATGCTAATTTATGCCCAGAGTGATAGTTGCTACTGCAGTGATACACTGGTATGCTGCTGTACCAGTTCTGTCAATTAGATGGCGAGAGCAGTTGGCACTCCTGCCAGGAAAGCATTCAAAGTAATTCAGCGTAAGTTCAACCCCATGCTCGTCTGGAATCAGCACTTCTTATATTCAAACTTTAGTCATCATAGGACTACTCTCGCCACAGCACAACATGCTATCACTGGCAGGGAGGATATTTCATCAGTTTAATATAAAAAGGTTTATGTATAGTGTTACGTACCCCGTAACTGGGTTGCCAAACCAGCAGAAATGGATCACTCAGTTGGAGTCTGGAGTACTAGAACTAAGAAAGTTTTATTAAAGAAACAAGCAAAACAGTAAACGAAAGGATAATAAATGCAACAGTTCAACAATGATAACCACACATGTGCACAGAATTAAGATAACAGCATCAATCAAGCTCTATCGTTGTCTAGGGGTAAATGACCAAATTTCAAAATGACTCAAAGTTCAGTCCAGTTCGTAGTTCAGTTCGCAGTAATCGTTGCTATGGCGATGGACAAGGTGGGGGAAGAGAGAGAGAGAGAACAGGAACAACTCATCATTCAGAACGGCTTCACTCACAGACCGGCGAGATTGCTCACAAGCAACTTTTGGGCGGGTCCTTGGTGATGTCACCTGAGGTCACCGGCTGTGACCCCTCCTCCAGATGCGGTCGATCCTCTGCAGTGAACCCGGCACCCAGGCAAGGGCGGACACACACCGGGTTCCCGCTGATCGTACCTTTCCACCCTGGTCGTTGTCTGATACTTCTCACCCACTCGTGAGAGGCGCACCACTTCCAGGGTCTCGTTACCTCGGGTGGCGTGTGTCCTGCCTTAGCGAACCTGTCCCTTTTTATCCCCCTGCTGGGGTATCGCCTGTCCATCACTTCAAACAGTTCAAGGTTCAAAGAGGGGAGCCGCTCCAGACAGCTCTCTCTCCCACATTCCTTCATTACACATCTCCAGACGCTGCTCCATTGTTCCTTATCTCTCCTTCCCCTGAGGGCAGGTGGCAGACCACTTGCTGATGTCACTGATGCTAACCCAGGCCAGCAAACATCTTAATTTTATGTGTATTCTCGTCACAATAGTTTTCAAGCCAGAAACATATCTGTTATTTTTGCATGCTGTTTGCCTCTTGTACATTTTTTTGCAATGTTGCATCACACTGTGATCCTTCAGTTTAATAGTTGATGAAGAAAACCAGAATCAGAATCAGGTTCACTATCACTGGCATAGGTCATGAAATTTGCTGGTAAATTAAATATAAAGTGCAAAAGGAAAGCAAGAATACAATATTGAGGTTGTGTGCATGGTTTCATTGTCTATTCAGAAATCTGTTAGCAGAGGGGAAGAATCTGTTCCTAAAGTGTTGAGTGTGCATTTTCATGCTCCTGTATCACCCCCTTGATATTAGCATTGAGAAAAAAGCATGTCCTGGGCAATGGGGGACCTTAATGATGGATGCTACCTGTTTGAGGCATTGCCTTTTGACAATGTCCTCAATTCTGGGGAGACTAGTGCCCATGATGGAGCTGGCTGAGTACACAAATTTCTGCTGCTTATTCTGATTTTGTGAAATTGCCCCTCCGTGCCAGATGACGATGCAACCAGTTAGGATAATCTCCACAGATATCTGTAGAAATTTGCAAATATCATTGGTGACATACTAGTCTCCTCAAACTCTGAATGAAATATAGTCACTGTCAAGCCTTCCTTGTAATTGCATCAATATGTTGGGATCTCCAGAAATGTTCGTATCCAGGAAGTTGAAACTGCTCACATTTTTTACTGCTGATTTCTTAATGAGGTCTGGTGTGTGTTCACTTGGCCTCCCCCTCCTGATGTCCGCAATCAATTTCTTGGTCTTACTGACATTGAGTGCAAGGCACTCCTTGTTTGTTGATAATTATTGATTCTGTTCACATGTTCACATTAATTTGATTATTGATGTTTGCACGTGTGACTGTTCTGCTAACTGTTGATCTTCTTGGTATTCATCACTGGTGCTGTGGTCTTTAGTCTTGCGTATACACTAGGAATAGATGTACAGCCAAGTGATTGGACTTTAAAAAGTGTGGGCATTGGATGGCACAGTAAGTGTCCTCGATGTAACAGTGGTCACATGTATTGGCGACTCTGGTTGCAGAGGTGCTATGTTGGTGGTAATTGTTCAGAGACTTCTTCGAGTTGGCCTTGATGTCACAGGATTTAGATGTTTCCTAAGGGACATGGAGTGGGGTAAAAGAGGTTAAAAAAAGGTGGGATGGTATTGCTAATGAGGGATAGAATCAGAGCTGCAGAAAGGAAGGACGTTTTGGAGGAATTGTCTACTGCAGTTGAAGAAACAAGAGGAGACCAATCAATATATTGGGAGTATTCTGTCGACCCCCACCCAAAAGCAACAAAGACACCAAGGAACAGATTGGGTTGCAGTTTTTGGCAAGGTGCAAAAGTTACAGGGTTGTTATCATGAGTGACTTCAGCCTTCTCAGTGCAAAAGGTTTAGATGGGATGGAAATTATGAGGTGTGTTCGGGAAGGATTCCTGACACAATATATAGACAGGCCTACAAGAGAAGAGGCCATATTGGTGATCTGGTGTTAGGTAATGAACTAGATCAGTTGTCAAATCTTTCAGCGGATGAGCATTTTGTAGACAGTGAACTCAACTCTCTGACTTTTACCATAGTCTTGGACAGCATAGAAGCAGAGAGTATGGGAAAAGAGAAATTATGCTATTAGGCAGGAAATTGGGAGTGTAAATTGGGAACAGATGTAATCAGAGAAATGCACAATGAATACTTCTGGTCAGAACAGGATTTAAAATTGAGCTGTTACAGATATGAATGATGCTGGAGAGGTAGTAATGGGGGACAAGGGAATGGCGGATGAACTGAATCAGTATTTTGCATCAGTCTTCACTGTGGAAGACACTACCAGTATGGTGGAAGTTCCAGATGTCAGAGGTCATGAGGTCATGAGGTGTGTGAAGGTACCATTACTAGAAAGAAGGTTCTTGGGAAACTGAAAGGTCTGAAAGTAGATAAGTCACCTGGACCAGATAGTGTACACCCCAGAGTTCTGAAAGAGGCAGCTGAAGAGATCGTGGAAGTACTAGTAATGATATTACAAGAACCACTAGATTCTGGAATGGTTCCGGAAGACTGGAAAATTGCAAATGTCACTCCACTCTTCAAGAAGAGAGAGAGGCAGTAGAAAGGAAACTAGAGGCTAGTTAGTCTGACCTCAGCGGTTGGGAAGATGGTGCAGTCAAATATAAGGATGCTGTCTCAAGGTACTTGGAGGTATATGATAAAATAGTCCATGGTCAAGGATGCATGTCTCTGGGAGCTGAACGTCCAAGGATACATAGTGTATCGGAAGGATAGGCAGGTAGGCAGAGGGGGTGGTGTGTCTTTATTGGTAAGAAATTATATTAAATCATTAGAAAGAGGTGACATAGAATCAGAAGGTGCAGAATATCTATGGGTTGAGCTAAGAAATCGCAGGGGTAAAAGGACCCTGATGGCAGTTATATACAGGCCTCCAAACAGCTGCAGTGCTGTGGACTACAAATTGCAACAGGAAATAGAAAAGGCTTGTCAGAAGGGCAGTGTTATAGTAATTGTGGGGGATTTTAACATGCAAGTGGATTGGGAAAATCAGGTTGGCACTAGATCTCAAGACAGAGAATTTGTAGAATGTCTGCGAGATGGCTTTTTAGAACAGCTTGTTATTGAGCCCACTAGGGGATTGGCTGTACTGGATTGGGTATTGTGTAATGAACCAGAGGTGATTAGAGAGATTGAGGTGAAGGAACCCTTAGGAGGCAGTCATCATAACATGATTGAGTTCACTGTAAAATTTGAAAAAGAGAAGCCGAAATTCGATGTGGTCAGTATTTCAGTGGAGTAAAGGAAATTACAGTGGCATGAAAGAGGAACTGGCCAAAGTTGACTGGAAAGGGACACTAACGGGAAGGACGGCAGAGCAGCATTGGCTGGAGTTTATGCGAGAAGTGAGGAAGGTGCAAGACAGGTACATTCCAAAAATGAAGAAATTTTCGAATGGAAAAAGGATACAATCATGGCTGACAAGAGAAGTCAAAGCCAAAGTTAAAGCAAAGGAGAGGGCATACAAGGAAGCAAAAATTAGTGGGAAGACAGAGGATTGGAAAGTTTTTAAAAGCTTACAAAAGGAAACTAAGAAGGTCACTAAGAGGGAAAAGATGAAAAATGAAAGAAAGCTAGCAAATAATATCAAAGAGGATACTAAAAGCTTTTTCAAATATACAAAGAGTAAAAGACAGGTAAAAGTAGATGTAGGCCCAATAGAAGATGATGCTGGAGAAATTGTAATGGAGATAAGGAGATGGCAGAGGAACTGAATGAGTATTTTGCATCAGTCTTCACTGAGGAAGAGATCAGCAGTATACTGGACACTCAAGGGTGGCAGGAAAGTGAAGTGTGTGCAGTCACAAGTACGACAGAGGAAGTACTCAGGAAGCTGAATAGTCTAAGGGTAGATAAATCTCCTGGACCAGATGGAATGCACCCTCGTGTTCCGAAGGAAGTAGCTGTGGAGATTGCGGAGGCATTATCAATGATCTTTCAGAAGTCAATAGATTCTGGCATGGTTCCGGAGGACTGGAAGATTGCAAATGTCACTCCGCTATTTAAGATGGGAGCAAGGAAGCAAAAAGGAAATTATAGACCTGTTAGCTTGACATCGGTGGTTGGGGAGTTGTTGGAGTCGATTGTCAAGGATGGGGTTACGGAGTACCTGGAGGCATATGACAAGATAGGCAGAACTCAGCATGGATTCCTTAAAGGAAAATCCTACCTGACAAACCTATTGCAATTTTTTGAGGAAATTACCAGTAGGCTAGACAAAGAAGATGCAGTGGATGTTGTAAATTTGGATTTTCAGAAGGCCTTTGACAAGTTGCCACACATGAGGCTGCTTAACAAGATAAGAGCCCATGGTATTATGGGAAAGTTACATATGTGGATAGAGCGTTGGCTGATTGGCAGGAAACAGAGAGTGGGAATAAAGGGATCCTATTCTGGTTGGCTGCCGGTTACCACAGTGTTGCCAGTGTTGTTCCACAGGTCTGTGTTGGGGCCGCTTCTTTTTATGTTGTACATCAACGATTTGGATTATGGAATAGATGGCTTTGTGGCTAAGTTTGCTGATGATACAAAAACAGGTGGAGGGGCCAGTAGTGCTGAGGAAACAGAGAGTCTACAGAGAGACTTGGATAGATTGGAAGAATGGGCAAAGAAGTGTCAAATGAACTACAATGTTAGAAAGCGTATGGTTATGCACTTTGGTAGAAGAAATAAACAGGCAGACTATTATTTAAATTGAGAGAGAATTCAAAGTTCTGAGATGCAACAGGACTTGGGAGTCCTCGTGCAGGATATCCTTAAGGTTAATCTCCAGGTTGATTCGGCGGTGAAGAAGGTGAATACAATGTTGGCATTTATTTCTAGAGGAATAGAGTATAGGAGCAGGGATGTGAGGTTGAGGCTCTATAAGGCGCTGGTGAGACCTCACTTGGAGTACTGTGGGCCGTTTTGGGCTCCTTATTTAAGAAAGGATGTGCTGATGTTGGAGAGGGTACGGAGAAGATTCACTAGAATGATTCTGGGAATGAGAGGGTTAATGTATGAGGACCATTTGTCCACTCTTGGATTGTACTCCTTGGAGTTTAGAATAATGAGGGGGGACCTCATAGAAACATTTTGAATGTTGAAAGGCATGGACAGAGTGGATGTGGCAAAATTGTTTCCCATGATGGGGGAGTCTAGTACAAGAGGGCATAACTTAAGGATTGAAGGGCGCCCATTCAGAACAGAGATGCAAAGAAATTTTTTTAGCAATGGGGTGGTGAATTTGTTGCCACGGGGAGCAGTGGAAACCATGTCAGTGGGTGAGATTGATAGGTATCTGATTAGCCAGGGCATCAAAGGCTATGGTGAGAAGGCGGGGGATTGGGACTAAATGGGAGAATGGATCAGCTCATGATAAAGTGGCGGAGCAGACTTGATGGGCCAAATGGCTGACTTCTGCTCCTTTGTCTTATGGTCTTATGGTCTTATGGTTTCCTTGAGAGAAAATGTTGCCTGACAAATCTGTTGGAATTCTTTGAAGAAATAACAATCAGGATAGACAAAGGGGAATCAGTTCATGTTATGTATTTGAATTTTCATCTGGTCTTTGACAAGGTGCAACACATGAGACTGCTTAACAAGCTATGAGCCCATGGTATTGCAGAAAATATTCTAGTATTGATAAAGCAATGGTTGATTGGCAGGAGGCAAAGCATAGGAATAAAGGGAAACTTTTCTGGTTTGCTGCTAGTGACCAGTGGTGTTCCACAGAGGCCTGTGTTGGGACCAATTCTTTTTCCATAATATGTCAATGAATTGGATAATGGAATTGATGGCTTTGTTGCAAAGTTTGCAGACAATATGAAGATAGGTGCAGGGACGGGTAGTTTTGAGGAAGTAGAGAGGCTACAGAAGGAGAATGGGCAAAGAAATGCCAGATGGAATATAGTGTTGGGAAGTGTATAGTCATGCACTTTGGTAGAATACATGAAAAGGTTGACTACGTTCTAAATGGAGAAAAAATACAAAAAAAAAGTGGTGCAATGGGACTTAGGAGAGCTTGTGCATGATTCTTTATAGATTATTTTGCAGGGTGAGACTGTTGTGAAGAAGGCAAATGTGATGTTAGCATTCATTTCAAGAGGACTGTTCATTTTTCAAGAGTCTTTATGTATATTTAAAGCAGAGGTTGATAGATTCTTGATTGGTCAGGGCACGAAGGGACACCAGGAGAAGGCAGGAGATTGGGGCTGAGAGGATAATTGAATCAGCCATGATGAAATTATGAAATGAAAACATGATGAACTGGCAGAGCAGAATCAATAGGCTAAATGGCCTAATTCTGCTCCTATATCCGGTCTTGGAAAGTGCCAGGCTGAATGCAGGAGGTGAGAGGAATGCAGAGAGCTCCCTGTTCTTCTTCCTGCAGGAGATTGTCCAGTGCAGAGAGCTCCCTGTCCTTCTTCCTGCAGGAGATTTTCCAGAGCCAGGAGACAGTGACTTCCTCTCTGGTGTCCTTGCTTCTTTGTTTGTTAAAGCTTTGTGACAATACTGTACCGTGTAGCAGCTGCAGTGGAGGCCCAGTCATCCTCCTGCTTCTGTCAGTCTCACCCTGATCCAACAGGAGATCTGGGCTGTGCCACACGGGAGCAGTTTGAAGCTTTGAAGGGACTACAGCATGCCACCAAGAAGCAGAAGCACGTCCTCATTCAGCAGCGAAATGATATTCCAAGAGATTGCTATTGTTGAACAAGATGCTTTTCATGCTTTACTTGAAATATCCTCATAAGAAAGCAAGATATAAGATGCCACTGAAGCAATGTGGCCATCCCATCGCTAGCCACTCACCCACCCCTTTGCCCTGACCACATACCTACTCAAACTGTATGAAGGGCAGACAGCATGGAGTAGAGTGAAGATGGTTGGTACCAGGAACCTGGAATCTATCGGCAGCCTCAACTCTGTGTCTCACATTTAGAATAATAGTGGAGCAGTCTGAGGAACAACAGATCATTGCTACTTGATGTCTAGAGAGGACTCTTGGCATGCAAGTTTCGGATATCGATCTACTCCCTCATAAGGACACCAAATTAGCCCCCACCATGGCGACTTGGGCAACAAGTTCACCTGTGCTCCATGGCCAAAACTGAAGACTGATCCTGTAATTGGCCCAGAAATGATGTCTAAAGGTCGACTATTGAGTAACGGAGTTCCTCATTGATCTCGCAGAACATCTACCAACTGCCTACCACTAACCAAGATGAGAAATCATAACAGATGTCATGAATTTCCACTAATGAAACATGTAATTTAAAACTGTAAGGTATTGTCAAAGGTGAAAAAACACCAAGACTGAAATACCTTCTTATTTGGTGCAGGTAAATACTTAGTTGTGTTAAGATAAATCACACAGTTTCTGTTATTAACATGGCTCATCTGGTTTGATTAGCAACTGTAGGCAGGTCAATATGAAAATGCTCAAGCCAGCCCTTGACTTTGTATGGACATTTGGTGAGACTTTCCTGAAGAATTCAGAATTAGAATCCGAATCAAGTTGAATATCACCGGCATGTGTCATGAAATTTGTTGTTTTGTGATAACAGTACGGTGCAATACATAATAAAATAACTATAAATTATAATAAGAAAATATAATATTATTTATGAATGAATGAATGAATGAATTGAATGGATTGACTTTATTTCTTCCATCCACATACATGAGTAAAAATCTTTGTTACGTCTCCATCTAAATGTGCCATGTGCAATCATAGTAATTTATAATAATTTATAATAAATAGAACAGTCAATGTAATATTGACTACACTCAAATCAGCGTGAGTTCATCAGTCTGATGACCTGGTGGAAGAAGCTGTCCCAGAGCCTGTTGGTCTTGGCTTTTATGCTGCAGTACCATTTCCTAGATGGTAGCAGCTGGAATAGATTGTAGTTGGGATGGCTTGGGTCACCAATGATCCTACTGGCCCTTTTTACACACCTGTCCTTGTAAGCACCCTGAATCATGGGAAGTTCACATCTACAGATGTGCTGGACTGTCCGCACCACTCTCTGCAGAATCCTTCAATTGAGGGAGGTACAGTTCCCATACCAGGCAGTGATGCAGCCAGTCAGGATGCTCTCAGTTGGGCTCCTGTAGAAAGTTCTTAGGATCTGGGGGCCCATACCAAACTTCCTCAACCATCTGAGGTGAAAGAGGCGCTGTTGTGCCTTTTTCACCAGACAGCTGTGTGTACAGTCCACGTGAGGTCCTTGGTGATGTGGATGCTGAGGAACTTGAAGCTGTTTACCCTCTCAACCCCAGATCCATTGATGTCCTTGGGGGTTAGCCCATCTCCATTCCTCTTGTAGTCTATAACCAGCTCCTTTGTTTTTGCGACATTGAGGGAGAGGTTGTTTTCTTGACACCACTGTGTCAGAGAGATGACTTTTTCCCTGTAGGTCACTTCGTTATTGTTTGAGATAAGCCAATTAATGTAGTGTCATCAGCAAATTTAATTAGCAGATTGGAGCTGTGGGTGGCGATACAGTCATGGTTATACAGGGAGTAAAGGAGAGGACTCAGTATGCAGCCCTGAGGGGCTCCTGTATTGAGAGTCAGAGGGTTGGAGGTGGGAGAGCCCACTCTTACAACTTGCTGGCGATCTGACAAGAGGTCCAGGATCTAGCTGAACAAGGCAGGGTCAAGTGCCAGAGGATTGGAGAGTGGCTCTTGTTGTTCCGTTGTTTAAAAAAGGATCGAAAAGTAATCCAAGAAATTATAGGGCAGTGAGTTTAACGTCAGTAGTAGGTAAGTTATTGGAGGGAGTACTAAGAGACAGAATCTACAAGCATTTGGACAGACAGGGGCTTATCAGGGAGAGTCAACATGGCTTTGTGCATGGTAGGTCATGTTTGACCAATCTGTTGGAGTTTTTCGAGGAGGTTACCAGGAAAGTGGATGAAGGGAAGGCAGTGAATATTGTCTACATGGACTTCAGTAAGGCCTTTGACAAGGTCCCGCATGGGAGGTTAGTTAGGAAAATTCTAGCATTACATGGAGAGGTGGTAAATTGGATTAGACATTGGCTCAATGGAAGAAGCCAAAGAGTGGTAGTAGAGAATTGTTTCTCTGAGTGGAGGCCTGTGACTAGTGGTGTGCCACAGGGATCAGTGCTGGGTCCATTGTTATTTGTCATCTATATCAATGATCTGGATGATAATGTGGTAAATTGGATCAGCAAGTTTGCTGATGATACAAAGATTGGAGGTGTAGTAGACAGTGAGGAAGGTTTTCAGAGCCTGCAGAGGGACTTGGACCAACTGGAAAAATGGGCTGAAAAATGGCAGATGGAGTTTAATACTGACAAGTGTGAGGTATTGCACGTTGGAAGGACAAACCAACGTAGAACATACAGGGTTAATGGTAAGGCACTGAGGAGTGCAGTGGAACAGAGGGATCTGGGAATACAGATACAAAATTCCCTAAAAGTGTCGTCACAGGTAGATAGGGTCGTAAAGAGAGCTTTTGGTACATTGGCCTTTATTAATCGAAGTATTGAGTATAAGAGCTGGAATGTTATGATGAGGTTGTATAAGGCATTGGTGAGGCCGAATCTGGAGTATTGTGTTCAGTTTTGGTCACCAAATTACAGGAAGGATATAAATAAGGTTGAAAGAGTGCAGAGAAGGTTTACAAGGATGTTGCCGGGACTTGAGAAACTCAGTTACACAGAAAGGTTGAATAGGTTAGGACTTTATTCCCTGGAGCGTAGAAGAATGAGGGGAGATTTAATAGAGGTATATAAAATTATGATGGGTATAGATAGAGTGAATGCAAGCAGGCTTTCTCCACTGAGGCAAGGGGAGAAAAAAACCAGAGGACATGGGTTAAGGGTGAAGGGGGTAAAGTTTAAAGGGAACATTAGGGGGGGTTTCTTCACACAGAGAGTGGTGGGAGTATGGAATGAGCTGCCAGACGAGGTGGTAAATGCGGGTTCTTTTTTAACATTTAAGAATAAATTGGACAGATACATGGATGGGAGGTGTATGGAGGGATATGGTCCGTGTGCAGGTCAGTGGGACTAGGCAGAAAATGGTTCGGCATAGCCAAGAAGGGCCAAAGGGCCTGTTTCTGTGCTGTAGTTTCTATGGTTCTATGGTTCTATGGTTCAAGGCTGAGGTCCCTGAGCTTCTTGTCGAGCCTGGATGGAACTATGATGTTGAATGCTGAACTGTAGTCCAAGAATAGCATTCTCACATAAGCTTCCTTTTTCTCCAGATGTGTATATATAGAAATAGAAAAAATAGTGAAGTAGTGTACATGTTTCATTGTCCCTTCAGATATCCGATGGCAGAGGGAAAGAAGCTGTTCCTAAAATGTTGAGTGTGTCTTCAGGCTCCCGTACATCCTCCTTGATGGTAGCAATTAGAAGAGGGTATGTATGGGGTGATACTGTTCCTTAATGATGGATGCCACCTTTTTGAAGCACTGCCTTTTGAAGATGCTGGGAAGACTATTGTCCACGATAGAGCTGGCTCTGTTTGCAACTTTCTGCAGCTTTTTCAATCCTGTGCAGTGGCCACTCCATGCCAGACAGTAATGCAAGCTGTTAGAATGCTCTCCATCTGTATAAATTTATGGTGGCTTACCAAATCTCCTCAAACTCCTAATGAAATATAGCTGATGTCACGCCTTTTTTTGTAATTGCATCAATATGTTGGGCTCAGGAGAGATCTTAAGAGATGTGTGAAACTTGAAAGGTCTCACACTTTCCACTGCTGATCTCTTGATAAGGACTCATGTGTGTTCCCGCGACTTCCCCTTTCTGAAGTCTACGGTGAATCCCTGGTCTTACTGACACTAATTGCAAAGCTGTTGCAGTGACACTGCTCAACCAACTGATCTATCTCACTCTTATATGCCTCCTCGTCACCATCTGAAATTCTGCCAAAAATAATTGTATCATCTGCAAACATAGATGGTATTTGTGCTTTTCCTAGCCACACAGACATGGGTCTATAGGGAGTAGAGCAGTGGGCTGTGGGCCAGTGTATGCTCTCAGCGAGGAGGAGATGTTATTACCAAACTACTCTGACTGTGGTCTCCCAGCGAGGAAGTCAATGATCCAGTGCAGAGGGAGGTAGAGAGGTTCAGGTTTTGGAGCTTGTTGATTAGAACTGAGTTTGTGATTGTATTGAACACTGAGCTGTAATCAATAAACAGCAGCGTGATGTAGGTATTGTTATTGTTCAGGTAATCCGAGACCTGGTGTAGAGTCAGTGAGATTGCATGCCCTGCAGACCTATTGGATTGAGACAAATTACAGCAAGTTCAGACCTTACTTAGGCAGGACTGGCCATGACTAAAGCACTTCAATCCAAACAGTAACATAGTAGATGTGAGTATACTTGGGTGACAGCTGCTGAGGCAGTTTACCCTGCTCTTCTTGGGCACTGGCATCCTTTTTGCCCTTTTGAAACAGGTGGGAATCTTCAACTGCAGCGGTGAGAGGTTGAAGATATCCTTGAACACTGTCACCAGCTGGTTGTCACAGGTTTACTGTGTCCTGCCATGTACACCATCAGTGCCTGACACCTTGCGAAGGTTTAGCCTATTGATAGATGCTCTAATATTGTCCTCTGAGACAGTGATTGTAGGGTCACCAGAGCTGCAGGGATTTACTAGGTCTAGTTTTATTCTCCCTTTCAAAGTGTGCGTAAAAGGCATTGAGCTCACCTGGGAGTGAAGCAGCACAACTATTTATGGTGTTAGTTTTCACCTTGCAGGAAGTAATGACCTGCAAACCCTGCCAGAGCTGGTATGCATCAGATTCCATTTCTAACTTTAATTAATATTATCCAAACTTTTGGTCTAAAATTGTCACTTCATCACACAATTGCCAAATGCTCATGCTGTAACTTCCGTAGTTTTCTGGAAATAATTGCCCTTGCCTCAACAGAAGTTGACCTGGATGAGGAAGTGAAGGGATGGGTTAGTAAGTTTGCTGCTGACACAAAAGTTGGGGGTGTTGTGGATAGTGTGGAGGGCTGTCAGAGGTTACAGCGGGGCATTGATAGGATGCAAAACTGGGCTGAGAAGTGGCAGATGGAGTTCAACCCAGATAAGTGTGAAGTAGTTCATTCTGGTAGGTCAAATATGATGGCAGAATATAGTATTAATGATAAGACTCTTGGCAATGTGAAGGATCAGAGGGACCTTGGGTTCGAAGTCCATAGGACGCTCAAAGCAGCTGCACAGGTTGACTCTGTGGTTAAGAAGGCATATGGTGTATTGGCCTTCATCAATCGTGGAACTGAATTTAAGAGCCAAGTGGTAATATTGCAGCTATATAGGACCCTGGTCAGACCCCACTTGGGGTACTGTGCTCAGTTCTGGTTGCCTCACTACAGGAAGGATGTGGAAACCATAGAAAGGATGCAGAGGAGACTTACAAGAATGTTGCCTGGATTTGGGAGCATGCCTTATGAAAACAGGTTGAGCGAACTCAGCCTTTTCTCCTTGGAGCGATGGAGGATGAGAGGTGACCTGATAGAGGTGTATAAGATGATGAGGGGCATTGATCATGTGGATAGTCAGAGGCTTTTTCTTGGGGCTGAAATAGCTGCCACAAGGGGGTACAGGTTTAAGGTGCTGGGGAGTAGGTACAGAGGAGATGTCAGGGGTAAGAGTTTTACGCAGAGAGTGGTAAGTGTGTGGAATGGGCTGCTGGCAACAGTGGTGGAGGCAGATACAATAGGTTCTTTAAGAGACTTTTGGAAAGGTACATGGAGCTTAGAAAAATGGAAGGCTATGGGTAACCCTAGTAATTTCTAAGGTAGGGGCATGTTCGGCACAGCTTTGTGGGCCGAAGGACCTGTATTGTGCTGTAGGTTTTCTATGTTTCTAAGTTGATTGTCGTCATGTGATTCCTTTGCTATGTGGTCAGCATTTACAATAACTTTCATGGCTCCCACTGAGGAAAAGGCTCTAAAAGAGGCAGAAAAGAGGAAAGAAGAGAATGCAGATGCTGAAATGGAGTCTAAGTGGAGTCTGAATGCTGGAAGAGCTCAGTGGGTCAAGTAACATTTGTGGAGGAATAAGGAGTATGTCAATGTTTCAGTTTGAGACTTTGTATCAAGTCTGAGAAAGAACAGGAAACCTTGCTGCCATATGGGATGGGACATGTTTGGGTGGGGGTGGTGATGGGTGGAATAGAGGTTGATTGGAGATAGCTGGAACCAGCTGGAAAGGGAAGGGTACCTTTTATAGCTTCAATCCCATTTTCCCCCTCCACTCACAATGTATAGCTATATGCAGGCAATGTTTCCTGTTCTCTCTCTGTCCAGATGCAAGGTTTCAATCGAAAATATTGACTTGCACCTTTTGTCTCCAAAGATCTCAGTTCTTCCAACACTCCATTTCTGTTTCTGAAAAACATGAGGAGACTGCATGCTGAGATGAATCATTTTCTCTTTGATGAGTTTTCTCCTGGAAGCCTCTGTCATGTGGAGGATTGAAACAGTTAGATGAAGTGAGAGAGTATTATTGACCACTAATGGGTTTGCAGGATTGTAATATTACTTTGATCAGATCCAATTATAGCAAACCAAATGAACTGCAGATTTCTCCTGCTGACATTTTTTCTGTTGTGCCCCACTGTGTAGCTGAAGCAGTCAACTACTGTAAAATCTTGATAAGGAACTCATTTGGAATCTCATGTCAGATCTGTCTTTGCTGAATGATTTTGGACCGCACTGGTTTGAAATATGAGTCCCTCAGTTCATCTCTCTGCCCATTGCATGCCTGATTTTTATATTGCTATGTGCATTGCTCCCAGCTGCTGATTAGTCACCAGTTACACTGAGCAGCAGCCAAAATAGTTTAAGATTTCAACCAAATGGAGCTGAAATGAGCAAATTATATTTGGTGCAGACATCATTACTTAGAAAGTCCTGCTTTTCAGGAAATGGAGAGAATTTTCATCAAGCCACTGGTGCTACTGGATCAGTCATCAAGCATCAACCTGTTATATTCAGTTCTGGTAGATCAGTGCAGAATGTGTCATTAGGATTGTCCCAGCTGATGGTTGATGCCTAACATTGGTGTGGATTGGAATCTAAAACTAAGACTGAACTTTTAAAAAGGCTCTGGCTCAACTACTCAAACTCCAGCAGCTCATTCTATATATGGATCACCCTCTGGGTGAAAAAGCTAATCCTCTTGTTCCTTTTCTCCTCTCACATTAAACCTATGCTCTCTTTTTTTAACACAATATTTTTATTAAATTTTACATATATTTCGCATATACAAATAAACAATAATAATAATTAAACTAAATAGTGAAACATGCCCTCATGTTTTTCACCATCATCAAAGGAAAAGAAATATAACATTACAAAAAGTCCACATATTTAACAAAGAAAAAAAATAAAATCACATGAGAAAAAAACATAAAAACACTCAACAATACACAGCTATTTCAAAATGACTGTGCACCTTGACATCCAAGAAACTCTAAAAGGTTTCCACACATTTTCAAATTTTCCTGCCCTTCCTCTGGTTACATAAGTCAGTCTCTCCAATACAATACAAGATGCCATCTCCTTCACCCATACATGTATCGAAGGTATATCCATTTTTTTTTCAAGATAAAGCTATTATCCTCCTGGCCTGCAGGAGTCCAAAGTCAATTAAAGTTGACTGTTTTGAACTAACAGTAAAGTTTTTTGGATATATACCTAGTACACACATTTTTGCTTGGTGAGGCACCTTTACTCCAAAAATCTCAGATGTAGTCTGAACAAGTATTTTCCAGTATTTTTTAAATTTTTGACAGTCCCATACACAGTAAAACAGAGTACCTTTTTCTTCTAAACATTTAACACAAGTGTTCGGGATGTCAGGGGACCAACGGTTCAGTTTGACCAGGGTAATATAAATTCTCATTAACCATTTGTGTTGTAATAGCTTTATTCTCATATTAATTGATTGTTTTTGGGATTTTAAAGATGCCATTTCCCACTCAGTTTCTTGTATGTCCTCTTGAGCATCCAATCTCCATACCTCTACCCTGTCAATGGTGGACTCCTTATCATATGACATCAAAGCTATATAGAATAAAGAAATCTGACTCCTCCCCTTTAGGTTTAGAAATGGGAGATTTTCAAGATGTGATAGTGGTGATTCAGATATTAAATGCTTATATTTTGATAATATGAAATGTTTCAGTTGCAAATATTTAAAAAAGCGTTTTTTAGGAATATGGTACATCTGACACAATTGATCAAATATCATAAGATTACTTTTCATATAAAGGTCCTCTATTTTCTGCACACCTTTGTCAGCCCAGATTCTGAAACCACCATCTGCTCTTCCTGCCCTGAAGTATGTATTGCCCCATATTGGAAAAAGGGAGAAATGGGAGGAGTATGTCTAATATGCTGATGTGCTTTATACTAGATGTCAATAGCATTTTTGAGGAAAGGGTTCTTGGTTGTTCTTTTCAAATTTCTTGGGTCTGCAGAGTACAGATAGAGCTTTAATGGGAGGTTTGGTACTGATGCCTGTTCAATATTCACCCAGGCTGCAAGGGCCTCCATTGAGAAATAAAACATTGCAGAATGTAACTGAGCAGACCAATAATACCATTTCAGGTTCGGGAGCCGTAGCCCTCCCCTTTCATAGGGCAGGTGTAGCAGCCTAAGTCTCAGTCTAGATTTTTTATTATTCCAAATGAATTTACTAAAGATACTGTCAAGCTTATCAAAAAATAATTTTGGTAGTGGGAGAGGAAGTGATTCAAAAAGGTATAGAAATTTTGGTAATATATACATTTTGACCATGTTTATATGGCCAATCATTGATATGGGCATTGTTATCTATCGATCAACATCTCCTTCACTTCGTCCAGGAGTGGCTCATAGTTTGCTGGGACGATTGTTTTAATTTCAGGGGTAATTTTGACACCTTTGCGTTTATAAATGGGGTTTTTATGACTGGTTTCAATCTTTCTTCTTTGTTCAAAAATAGTATTGATGATTTTGAGTTGTTAATGTTATAACCAGAGAACTGCCCAAACAATTCAATCTGTTGCATTAGGTTTGGGATACTGACGGATAAATTTGTTAGAAAAAGAATCTCGTTGTCAGCATATAAGGATATTTTATGTTCCTGTTCTCCTAACTGGATGCCCGACAGGCCTGTCTGTGTTCTTATTGTCATAGCCAGGGGTTCTATGGCCAGTATAAACAACATCGGTGACAAAGGACATCCCTGGCGAGTAGATCATTCCAAGATGACTGGTTTAGAAACTATACTGTTTGTTAAGGCACTGGCTATTGGGTTTGTATATAAAATCTGAATCCATTTAAGGAAGTTCTTTCCAAATCCAAATCTAGGCAATACATTAAATAAATCCAGCTATTCTATTCTATCGAAGACCTTCTGAGCATCCAGTGATAGTACTGCTGTACCTTTAGCATCAAATTTTTCATGAATTATGTTAAGAACTCTTTTAATATTATGAAATCCTTGGCGTTTTTGCACAAAACCATTCTGATCATTATGAACTAGATATGGAATATAAGAATCTAATCTTCTTGCTAAGGCTTTACGAAGTATTTTTATGCTAAATCCAGTTAGACTTATCGGTCTAAATGAGGAACATTCTGTAGGCGGTTTGCCTAGTTTCAAGATCAGTGTTACCGTTGCCAGCCTTAAAGAGGGTGGGAGAGCTCCATTCCGATAAGATTCGTCACACATATTTAAGAGTGGGACTAGTTATTTTTCTTGAAATGTTTTGTAGAATTTAATTGGTAGGCCGTCTGGCCCTGGCGCTTTACCAGTATTAATATTTTGGATAACCTGTGGTATCTCTTTAATCGTTATACCTTTATCTAACTCTTGTTTTGCATCTTCTGTCAGTGCCTGGAATTGAAACTGATCAAGAAATGTATCCTGTTCTCCTGAGGCTTGGGAATATTCTGATCTATATAAATGTTCATAAGATCACTAAAACTGTTATTAATTTCCAGTGGGTCTGCTGTTAGGCTTTCTGAAGAGGTTATTATACTGTTAATTGCTCTATCAGACTGTATTTTTTAAATTCTCCAAGCCAAGAGTTTCCCAGCTTTTTCTCCTTGATCATAACACGATTGCTTCAGCCACATTAAACTTTTTGCAGCTTTATCAGCAGATAATTTATTATATTTGGCCCTCAAAAGTAGCAAATCTCTTTGTTTTGTTGGATCATCCCTTTCATTTAGTTCTATCTCTAAAGATTTAATTTGTTTTTCCAAAGTTTCCATCTCTATTTTTTGTTGTTTGGCCTTGGAGCTTGTATAACTAATGATTTCTCCTCTAATATATGCTTTGAACACCTCCCATCTCATGCTGGCACTAGTTTGATCTGTATTTAACTCAAAATAACTATCTATTTTAGTTCCCACAAATTTAACAAAGTCTGGGTTTTGTAGCCATCTCACCTGATAGCCCCAGTTAGGGGGACTGTGAGTAAATTTCTCTATATGAATACTTAATGAAATAGCAGTATGGTCGCTTATTACTATGCTATCATACCAGCAACTTTAACCTTTGATAAGAGCTCTCTTGAGACAAGAAAATAATCAATACGAGAACAAGATCTACATGTACTTGAATGACAAGAGTATTCAATTTTGCCAGAGTTTTGTTCTCTCCATACTACAATCAAACTTATATCCACAATGTACTGTTTTACTAATTTTCTAGTTTGTGCCTTATAGCTATCACAGCCTGTAGAGTGATCCATTGCTGGCTTTAAAGTACAATTAAAGTCTCCTCCAATGATATAAACGCCTCATAAAGTGGACACAGTAAGGAAAAAATCTTCAAAAAATTTAGGACTATCCTCATTTGGGCCATATATACTGACTAGGTTTAATGTGAAAGAAAGGATATTACCTTGCATAATAACATACCTTCTGGCTGAGTCTTGGATTGTTTTTATAATTTGAAATGGTACCGTTCTATGAATAAGGATAAGTACACCTCTAGCATAGTTGTTGTATGTTGCATATATTACTTGGCCAGGCCACCTATTCCATACCAATTTAATATCTGAGACTGTCAGATGGGTTTCTTGAAGAAAAATTATTTTGGACTTAAGCTGTTTGATCCTATTTATAATCTGTTTCAATTTGGTTAACTTCTTTAGTCCCCTAACATTCCAGCTTGTGACGTTTATATTAAACGTATTCTGAGTGCTCGTTTGTTCCATATATAGCACATGTCAATTATACCAGGAAAAGGAGTAAGAAATATTATTGCTGTGTTGGGTGCACAGAAAACAGAAAACACATATATTTTTACACATATAGACATTTGAACTCTTGAATTCCCCCTCCCTTACCCAAAACAAAAAATTATAGGGCTTGTGCTGATCCGCTCTATGGAGGAGCAGCCAAACTACGCAGACGTAACTTTATAGGCAACTAGTGGTGTCCATCAACCAGGCACCTTATGTCCATATCTTGAACATTATATACTCAACCCACTTAACGTAAAAATAAAATCAAAGTAGCCACTGAACTGTATGCCAGTATTGCCTATTTTAAATATTCATTCAGGTCCATGGAGTTCCATCCCAATAGAATTAAGGTTTCAACAAACAAAAATGTTATAAATAATAAAAATAGGCAAAATAATAAAGCTATTCTGAAGGCGTAAACAACCTCTTAAATACAGTATCGTTTCAAGAATAGAATAAAAGAGGCTAGAGTGGCAGTTCCAGTTAAAAAAATAAAAGAAGTGAAAAAAGATGTCTTCTGGGACTCAGTGTAGGCTTATACCTGTTAAGCAGTCAGTATCAGCTGATTCTCATGGGTATGGAAGTAAACAAATCTCACCACTGCCTTAATCAGACCTCTCAGGCGTGTCCTCGATGGAAATCTTCCACCTCTTTTGGTGATGAAAACAGGTGCATTTTCCTCTTGTGAAGGACCCTCATCTTGCATGGATTATGTTGAAATCCGCAGAATGTTCCCTTTTCGACGAACACTCTTCTGACCGTGTGAACTCATTTCCCTGTCGCATGGTCTCAGCTGAGAAGTCCTGAGCGAAGAAAAGCTTGTTTCCCTCATACGTGATATTACATTGTTTAGTGAAGCGGAAAACAAACTCCCGATCCCAAAATCTCAGGAACCAAATGAGAACCGCTCTGCTCTGGTTTGGTTTTGGCGGTGCTAGAGTTCGGTGAACTCTTTCTGGAATGAAGGAACTGTAGGTGTCCAGCTCCAACCAGCGCGGTAGCATGTTTTGTATAAACTCCAGCAGTGGTTGGTTTCCCTCAGCGCCCTCCTGGAGGCGGAACAACCGCAAGTTTTTCCTTCGACTCCGATTCTCCAGGTCTTCAGTCTTAGATTCCAAGTAGGCGATTCGTTTCATGGTGTTGGTTAGTTCAGTCTTGTTCTTTTCCAGGTGCTCCTCTGTCGTCATTATTCGGTTTTCAGCCTCTTTCATCCGTGTGATATTTTAGAAGCAACATTTCCCTTCACCTCCGACATATTGTTTTCCAAGGCAGTGACAGAGCTGGCCATCTTACCCAGGCGGTCATCTATGCTGTCCAGTTTGGATCAAAATCCTCCAAATTCAGAGCGAAATAACTTTAGTTCAACTAGAACCGCCATTAGCTCCGCCATGCTACTAGTAGCTTCCTCGTCTTGCTCTGTTGATGAAGTGTTGATTTTCGATTTTTGGGAGCTGCGTCTTCAGGTGCAAATATTAAAGTCATTGATTGTAGTCATTTTTGACATAGTCTGAGTTCAGTTGGTTACTAACTTAGGGTTTTAAAGTTGTTTAGTGCAAGGTTGTACGGAGCCTCCACTTTAAGCTGCCATCTTGGTTCGTGGCTCCATAGCACCCCCCCCCCCATCCTCTCTTTTTAGTGTTGTCGTGCACTGCTCTTTATTTAATTTGGGAAAAATCCCACTACCTACACAAGGCCTAGCAGGGACTCAGTTGTGGACTAATGACCAAATAGTGACCACTCTTTTCAGGGTTCAGTAGTGTTTGAGACATTTCTGAGAGAGGTATTTAGGGTCCAAATGTGTGCTATCTTGCTATTCTCTGCCTAGTGATTGATTAATACAATGATTAACAGAGAGTCTGGCAAATACTTTATGGTTTTTAATGCAGGAATACGCTAAGCCAAGAAAATGCTGAGATCACCCATCCAAGTTAAAGGAATTCAAGGTCGTCACTAAAATTTTAATTGAATCAATATTAGTCGAGGCCAGATAAAATTAAGTATAAAACAAAGCACTGAACATAACCACGAAAAATGTTCTGAATGAGCTTCAAGTAGGGGACATATAAAATGTAATTACAAAGTTATACTAATGTTACAGATCAGGAAAAATAAATTACACCAGAAGGTAAATGATATGAATTCAATTAGAATCTTTGAAAGAAACTGCTCCAAGTTTGTTGAGGAATGTAATTGAGGATTATGGATAAATCAGCAATACAAAATACACTTTAGCTCCCATATCCATCTCTAGGTTAATACACCATTTGAAATGCAAATTAATTTTAAAATCGATGATCTTATCCACACTAAAGAGTCATAGATTTTTTTTCCCTGCAAAGAAGACTTTTTAATAGAAACCCCGCTAACAGCAAAAAGGAATTGAGCAAAAATCAAAGGATGTAACTTATGCTAAGGTTTTTCATATGGGGATACATACATTACATCCTAAAAGGTGCATTATGAAATATTACAGGCTGATACAAATTTCTTCTTTACGGAGAAGATTAAATAAGGGAACTCTGACATAGCAAGGAGCACAGTCTATATCATGTACACTCTTCTAAAAGATGTAGTTTTCTTGTCTTCATTCAGGTAGCAAAATCTTATCTCCTGGTTCAGCACCAAAAGAAGCAATTCAAACCCTCTACTCCAGCTTTTCAAATAAAAACAAAAGTAAGCATATTTTTCTCCATAAGTATTTATCCAGCTGCCTTTGAATGATACAATTGAATGTATTATTCACCATTCTGTAAGGTAGTAAAATCCAAATACTAACCACTCTGCAAAAAAATTCTTATTCTCATATCAACTCTAGTTCTTTCACCAATCATTTGAAATCTGCCTTTGTTTATCAAACCCTTAGTCTTTGGATACTGATTTTTTTCTTCCTTCTGTATAAATACTATTTTACTTTAAATTCTTGAACATACCACATAGAACATTACCACACAGTACAGGCCTTCGGCCCAAGATCTTAATTTACTCTAAAATCAATCTAACCCTTCCCTTCTACATGGCCCTCCAAAGTCTCTGGTTGTCCATTCGATATAAGCTTCTTATCATCTTGTACAACTCTATCAGATCACCTCTTATCCTCCACTCCAAAAAGAAATACCCCAGCTCATTCAACCAATCCTCATAAGACGTGCTCTCCAATCCAGGCAGTTTCTAGGTAAATCTCCTCTGTACGCTCTCTAAAGCTTCCACTTCCTTCCTATAATATGGTGAGCAGAACTGGATAGACAATTCCAAGTATGGTCTAACCAGTGTTTTATAGAGCTGCAAAATTACCTCATGATCCTTGAACCCAGTTCCCTGACCATTAGAAGCCAACACACCATACTCCTTCTTAACCACCCTATCAACTTGTATGACAACTTCGATAAATCTATGAGCATGAACCCCAAGATCCCTCTGTTCCTTCACACTGCTAGGAATCCTGCCATCAACATTGTATTATTCCACCTTCACACTCGACCTTCCAAAGTGTATCATTTCACACTTTTCGGAGTTGAACTCCATCTGACACTTCTCAGACCAGATCTGCATCCTATAGATGTCCTGCTGTAACTCTGGGCAAGCTTCTGCACTATCTACAATACTACTGACTTCTGTTTAATCTGCAAAATTACTAGCATACCCTTCCACTTCCTCATTGAAGTCATTTATAAAACTCACAAAGAGCAGGATTCCCAGAACAGATTCCTGGGGAATGCCACTGGTTACTTGTCTCCAGACAGAATACGCTTCATCTACAATTACCCTCTGTCTTCTATGGGAAAGCAAATTCTGAATCTACAAGTTTCCCTGGATCCCAAGGCTCCTGATTTTCTGAATAAGCCTACCCTGGGGAACATTATCAAATGCCTTATTAAGATCCATATACACCACATTCACTGCTCTAACTTTATCAATGCATTTTGTCACATCCTCAAAAACTTCAATCAGGCTTGTAAGGCATGATCTGCCCTTCACAGTGCTATGCTGACTATCCCTAATACGATTATGCTTTTCCAAATGCTCATAAATCCTGTCTCTAAGAATCTTCTCCAATAATATACCCACCACTAAAGTAAAACTTACTGGTCTATAATTCCCAAGATTATCGCTACTCCCTTTCTTGAACAAAAGAATAACATTTGCCACCCTCCAGTCATCTGGTATTACTCCTGTGGCCTGTAAGGACTTCAAGGTCATCACCAAAGATGCGGCAATCTCTTCTCTCGCTTCCCATAGTTACTTGGGATAAATACATTAGGACCTACAGTATCTACTCTTACGTTTTTTTGGAAGTTCCAGCATATCCTCTTTCTTTCTAATGAAAGAAATATACAGTTCCTATAAGAAGTATTCACCCCCCTGCCCCGAAGTTTTCATCTTTTATTGTCTTACAACACTGAGTCACAATGGATTTTATTTGGCTTTTTTAACACTGAACAACAGAAAAGCATCAGTGTGTGCTGTGTTCTTTGCTTTACAGAAACATGGCTAACCCCCACTATTTTGGATACAAACCTGCTGTCGATAGCTTTACCATTCACTGTAATGACAGGTTATTTGAGTCTTTTGAAGGTAGAGGGGGTGAAGTATTGTGGTGCACAGATGTGTTGATTCTTTCTCAGTTCTGCTCAGCCAACTGGGAACATCTACTGATGAAGTGTTGTCCATTTTATCTGCCTCTGGTTATTCTCAGGCCAATGTCAGGCAGGCACTGGAGGAGGCTGAGTACTGTAAACTGCAGACACGAAACAGCGAACCTAATAACTTCCCTATAATTACAGTGGATTTCAACCAGGCCAGATTGAAGAAGTCTCTGACCAACTACCTCCTGTGGAATCAGTGGAGCAAACACACTTGACCATTGTTATACCACCATCAATAATGTGCACAATGCCATCTCATGCCCGCACTTTGGGAAGTCCAATCACCTGGCTATACTTCTATACTCAGTGTATAGGCAGAACACCAGCTGGAAGACTACAGCAATCAGTTGCGAGGACCAGGAAAGTATAGGAGGCGGATGAGTGCATTCAGAATTGTGTTGAGCTGTTGGACTGGGCAATATTCAAGGTTTTTTCTTTAGATTTGAAAGAATATGTGATTGTTGTGACAGTACATCAAGACCAGTGTGGATGAGTGCGTCCCTTTGAGAACATCCTGGACAAACCCAAACCAAGAGCTGTGGATTAGCCAGAAGACTCATAGTCTGCTAAGGGCCAGATCTGTGGCATTCAAGGTTGGTGATCCAGACCTATACAAGAGGTCCAGGTACTACCTATTAAGAGCAAAGAAACAATTTCTATCGAAGTTAGAAACAGCATCGTTTGTACATCAGCTTTGGCAGGGTTTGCAGACTATTACTTCCAACAAGACGAAAACTAACATCATTAATGGCTGTGATGCTTCACTCCCAGATGGGTTAAACACATTTTATTCATATTTTGAAAGGGAGAATAAAACTACTTCTTTTCAAATCCCTGCAGCATCTGGTGACCCTATAATCTCTGTCTCGGTTACTGACGTTGGAACATCTTTCATGATGGTGAACCGTCACAAGTTTGGTCCTGATAGTGTACCTGGCAGGGCACTGGAAACCTGTGCTAACAAACTGTCTGAAGTGTTTAACGACATCGTCAATCACTTACTGCTGCAGCCAGAGCTTTGCACTTGCTTCAAAAGAGCGACAATTATGCCTGTGCCCAAGTGTGAGCTGTTTCAACAACTATTGGCCAGTGGCACTCTCATCCACTGCGATGAGGTGCTTTTACCAGCTTGTCATAGCCAGAGTCAACACCTGCCCAAGAAAGGACCTGGACCCACTACAATTTGCCTGTCACCACAATAGGTCTACAATGGATGCGAACTCACTGACTCTTTACTGGGCCTTGGATCAGGGTGTTAGGGTCGAGGAAGAGGAAAATAGAAATAAGTCGAAGATACTGTGCAGCAAAGATGGCAAGAAGGACAGGCAGGTGAATAGACAGGATAATTTGTTTTGCGATAGAAATATAGCAAAATCGATAACAGATACTGATCTAAGCGTACTGTACTTAAATGCACGCAGCATTAGAAATAAAGTGGATGACCTTGTTGTACAGCTACAGGTTAAAAGATATGATATTGTGGCCATCGCCGACTCATGGCTAAATGATGGATGTGATTGGGATCTGAATGTCCAAGGATAGTGTATAGGAAAGATAGGGAGGTAGGTAAAGGGGGTGGTGTGGTCCTGATGGTAAGCAACGATATTAACTCACTAGAAAGAAGGGACATAGGATCAGAAGAGGTAGAATCCTTGTGGGTCAAGTTAGGAAATGGCAAGGGTAAAAAGACACTAATAGCAGTTATATACAGGCCTCCAAACAGTAGCTGAGATGTGGACTACAAATTACAGCTAGCAATAGAAAAAGCATGTCAGAAGGAAAACGTCAAGATAATTATGAGGGGTTTTAATATGAAAGTGGATTGGGAAAGTCAGGAAGGTACTAGATCTCAGGAGAGGGAGTTTGCAGAATGCCTACAGGATGGTTTTTAGGAGCAGCTTGTCCATAAGCCCAGCAGGAGATCGGCTGTTTTGGATTGGGTGCTGTGTAATGAACCTGAGTCGATTAGGGAGCTGGAGGTAATGGAATCCCTTGGAAGTAGTGATCATAATATGATTGAGTTCAGTTTCAAAATTTGAAAAATAGAAGCTGATATCAGGTGTATCGATATTTCAGTGGAACAAAGGAAATTACAGTGGTATGAGAGAGGAACTGGCCCAAGTCAATTGGAAAAGTAAGCTAGATGGAGGGACGGTAGAGCAGAATTGGATGAAATTCCTACAAGAAATAAGGAAAGTGCAGGAAAAATATATTCCAAGAAAAAAGAAAATCATGAATGGAAAAATAGCACAAATGTGGCTAATGAGAGAGGTTAAGGCTAAAATAAAAGCAAAAGAGATGGCATACAAGGAAACAAATATTAGTGGAAAAACTGAGGACTGGATGACTTTTAAAAACTTACAGAAGGAAACTGAAAGTTATTAGGAAAAAAAAGATGAATTATGAAAGGAAGTTGGCAATTAACATAAAAAAGAATACTAAGAGTTTTTTTTAAATATATGAAGAGTAAAAGAGTGACACAGGTAGATATAGGACCGATTGAAAATGATGCTGGAGAAATTATAATGGGTAACAAAGAGATGGCAGAGAAACTAAATGAGTATTTTTGCATCAGTCTTCACAGTGGAAGACATTAGCAACATACATAATAGCCATAGGTCTCAGGGAATAGAATTAGGTACAGTCAAGATTACTAGAGATAAAGTGCTTGGTAAGCTAAATGGACTAAGAATAGATGTCTCCCGGACTGGATGAGGTCCACTCACGGGTTTTGAAGGAGGTTGCTTTGGAAATTGTGGAGGCATTGGAAATGATCTTCCAGGAATCAATAGGCCTGGTATGGTTCCGGAGGACTTGAAGGTCGCAAATGTAGTTCTGCTGTTTAAGAAAGGAGGGAGGCAGCAAAAAGAAAATTACAGACCTATTAGTCTGACATGGGTAGTTGGAAAGTTATTGGAGTTGATCCTCAAGGACGAGGTTATGAAATACCTTGAATTGTATGACAAGATAGGCCCAAGCCAACATGGTTTCACGAAGGGAAGATCCTGCCTTACCAACCTATTGGAATTTTTTGAGGTAATCTCAAATAAAATTGACAAGGGAGAGGCTGTGGATGTTGTGTATTTGGATTTTCAAAAGGCCTTTGATAAGGTGCCGCATAAGAGGCTGCTTAATAAGATGAGAGCCCATGGAATTACAGGAAAGATAGTGGAATGGGTGGAGCATTGGCTGATAGGCATTAAAGCAAAGGGTGGGAATAAAGGGATCCTATACCAATTGGTTGCCGGTTACTAGTGGTGTTCCGCAGGGATTGGTGTTGGGGCCGCTTCTTTTTACAATGTATATCAATGATTTAGATTATGGATTAAATGGTTTTGTGGCTAAGTTTGCAGATGACACCAAGATAGGTGGAGGAGCAGGTAGTGTTGAAGAAATGGAAAGATTGCTGAGAGACTTGGTCAGTTTAGGAGAGTGGGCAAAGAAATGGCAGAAGAGATACAATGTTGAGAAATGTACGGTTATACATTTTGGAAGAAGAAATAATCGGGCAGATTATTATTTAGATGGGGAGAAAGTTCAAAAATTGAAAGTGCAAAGGGACTTGGGGCACCTTAAGGATACCCTAAGGGTTAACCGCCAGGTTGGATCGGCAGTAAGGAAAGCGAATGCTATGATGGCATTCATTTCAAGAGGAATAGTGTATAAGAGTAAGGAGGTGTTGATGAGGCTCTATGGGGCACTGGTGAGACCTCATTTGGAATACTGTGTGCAGTTTTGCACCCCCTATCTTAGAAGAGATGTACTGATGTAGGAGTGAGTTCAGAAAAGATTTACGGGGATGTATCCTGGAATGCAGGGGCTAACATATGAGAAGCATTTGTCGGCTCTGGGACTGTATTCATTAGAGCATAGAAGAATGAGAGGGGATCTCATAGAAACATTTCGAATATTGAAAGGGTTGGACAGAGTAGATGTGGAAAAGCTGTTTCTCTTAGTGGGTGAGTCCATGACAAGAGGCCACAGTCTTAGAATTAGAGGGTACTCATTTAAAACAGAGATAAGAACCTTTTTTAGGCAGAGGGTCGTGGATTTATGGAATTCATTGCCACATACAGCTGTGGAGGCCCTATCATTGAGGGTGTTTAAGGAGGAAATTGATAGGTATCTAATTAGACAGGGTATGAAGGGATATGAGGAAAAAGCCAGAAACTGGAACTAGATGGGAGAATAGTTTAGCTCATGGTGGAGTGGCGGAGCAGACTCGATGGGCCAAATGGCCTACTTCTGCTCCTTTGTCTTGTGACCTTGGCAATGGCAATGACTGATTATAGATTACAACTCAGCTTTCAACAGTCTCAGTAATAACCATCAAACTCTAAAACCTGCGCCTCCATACCTTCCTCTCCGACTGGATCATTGACCTCCTCATCAGGAGACTATCGTTAGTGCAGATCAGAAATTACATCTCTTCCACTCTGACAATCACCACTGGCGCACCCTAAGGATATATGCTTAGCCCACTGCTCTACTCTATGTACACCCGTGACTGTGTGGTTAAGGAAAGCTCAAACATTATCCAGTGACAAACCTGTAATTGACAGAATTTCAGCTAGTTGAGTGGTGTCCCAACAGCAACCTTGCATTCAATATCAATAAGACCGAAGAGTTGACTCTGTTCTTCAGGAAGAGGAACTAGAGGGAAATCACACCAGTCTTCATGAGGGATTGACAGTGGAAAGGATGAGCAGAGTCAAGTTCGTGGATGTCAACATCTCTCAAGGTCTATCCTGGATCTATCCCTGAAGATACATACTGATGCAATTAGAAAGAAAGCATGACAGCAGATATATTTCATTAGGAGTTTGAGGAGACCAAAGACTCTCGCATATTCCTAAAGAAGTACCGAACAGCTTCTTTTCCTCTACCATCAGATTTCCGAATGGATAATGAAACTATGCACACTACCTCAATATTTCTCACTCTCTTTTGCACTTTAATTATATATCTATAATTAAATTACATAAATATACGTAATTAAAATTATCGTATTGCAATTTATATTTTTATTATATATTGCTGTGTACTTTTGCTGCAAAACAACATATTTCATGACATATGCCAGTGTTATTAAATCTGTTTCTGATTCTCATTCTGACTGTATTTTTCTGTCTGCTTGTGTTACATGTATAAGCATTTTCAAACCTGTCTTTTTTATGCCCACTGTGTAAAACGTTTGAAAATATTCTCTAAATGGTTTTCCAGCCATTCACTTTAATTTCTTGGAAAGTCACCCATTGTGTAATAATGGTGCACATTTGGAAAAAATAGACCACATTCTATATGATTGTACATTTGATTATATGCCTCTTTGACTGGCTCATGAACAGAAGTTCCATTGTAATGTAAATGTTTGCATCCTGCAATTAACATACACACAAGATATTCAGTTAAAGTTGTTCATAAGCAGTAACCAACAGGAGGGAGCCCACAGATACTCTATCTAATGCTTTTTATTCATCTCTCTTGCCAAATCAAAGTTGCTGCCAACATTTCATTAAGAGGTATTATCATGATACATGACAGAATTATCTTGAGAATTTTTGTTTCCTTTCCTTTAAAAATATTTAGATAGATGCAAAAATATACTTGAGAAGCTTGTCAACTAAATTACATAGTAAGACCTACATCATGAATAGCCTCAGCAATGCACCACGAGTGTGCGCGTGTGAGAGTGAGTGATATACATAGATATATATATATATATGCACAGACAGCATGCATGTGTGGGCGTGTGTGTGCATCTGTGCTTATTGAAAGATAAGCTTCCATCCATGTCTGAGCTTTGATGTCCATATGAACCAGACTGCCCTTCATTGTTCCACTTTTACCTGTGGAGTCTCCAAATGATTTCAGCAGTTTGATCGGGGCATGACTGCGCAAGCGCATGGACATCAGCCAGTGAGAACAACATGAAGAGTTTAAAAGGAGACGATCATTTCTTCAGCAGTTTGATCAAGGCACAACTTCTCAAGCGCATGGACGTCAGCCATTGAGAACAACATGAAGAGTTTAAAAGTGAGAAGAGCTTAAAAGGAGACGGTCATTTCTTCAGCGGTTTGATCGGGGCATGATTTCTCAAGCACATGGACGTCAGCCAGTGAGAACAGCGAGAAGAGTTTAAAAGGAGACACCTCATAGAGTGGGTGCTAGAGTAGAGGGAGACAGAGTAGGAAGGGTTTGGCTCAACGGGGCTTCAGCGATAACGGGTCGAGGTAAGGTAGGTTGTCCATGTAGAATACCGACAAGAAGAATGTGTGTGAGATGGGTGTTCTGTGCTCAGTGTCAGGTGTGGGAAGTACTGGAGATTCCCAGCCTCCCAGAAGGCCACATTTGCACCAAGTACGTTGAGCTGCAGGGAGGTCAACATTAGGGAACTGGAGATACAGCTCGATGACCTTCGTCTGGTAAGGGAAAGTGTAGAGGTGATGGACAGGAGCTATAGGCAGGTAATCGCACCGGGGCCTCGGGAGACAGATAAGTGGGTAACAGTCAGGAGAGGGAAGGGCAAAAGTCAGATACTAGAGAGTACCCCTGTGGCTGTCCCCCTTAACAATAAAAGTACTCCTCTTTCAGTACTGCTGGGGGAGACAGCCTTCTTGGGGGAAGCAACAGTGGCTGGGCCTCTGGCACAGGGTCTGGCCCTGTGGCTCAGAAGGGTAGGAAAAGGAAAAGGTATGGCAGCAGTGATACGGGACTCTATAGTTAAGGGGTCAG
The DNA here is from genome assembly GCF_963921235.1 of Mobula hypostoma. Classification (NCBI taxonomy): domain Eukaryota; kingdom Metazoa; phylum Chordata; class Chondrichthyes; order Myliobatiformes; family Myliobatidae; genus Mobula; species Mobula hypostoma. Next base: position 199,403,610 of record NC_086097.1, read on the forward strand.
ACAAGCGATTCTGTGGATGCATGGATGGTAGTTTGCCTCCCAGGTGCCAGGGTCCGGGATGTTTCAGATCGCGTCCATGATATCCTTAAGTGGGAAGGAGAACAGCCAGAGGTCGTGGTACATATTGGTATCAATGAAATATGCAAGAAAAGGGAGGAGGTCCTGAAAGCAGCCTACAGGGAGTTAGGAAGGAAATTCTGAAGCAGGACCACAAAGCTGGTCATCTCAGGATAACTGCCTGTGCCACATGATAGTGAGTATAGGAATAGAGTAAGGTGGAGGATAAATGCGTGGCTGAGGGATTGGAGTAGGGGGTAAGGATTCATATTTCTGGATCATTGGGACCTCTTTTGGGGCAGGTGTGACCTGTACAAAAAGGACGGGTTGCACTTGAATCCCAGGGGGACCAATATCCTGGCGGGGAGGTTTGCTAATGCTATTGGGGAGAGTTTAAAATAGGATTGTTGGGGGGTGAGAACCAAACTGAAGAGACAGAGGAAGGGGCAGTTGGCTCACAAATAGAGAAAGCTTGGAGACAGTTCGAGAGGGAGGATAGGCAGGTGATAGAGAAGGGACGCACTCAGACCGATGATTTGAGATGTGTCTACTTTAATGCAAGAAGCATCATGAACAAAACGGATGAGCTTAGAGCGTGGATCAGTACTTGGAGCTATGATGTTGTGGCCATTACAGAGACTTGGATGGCTCAGGGACAGGAATGGTTATTTAGAGTGCCAGGCTTTAGATGCTTCAGAAAGGACAAGGAGAGAGGGAGGCAAAAGAGGTGGGGGCATAGTACTGTTGATCGGAGATAGTGTCACGGCTGCAAAAGAGGGGGAAGACATGAAGGGATTGTCTACGGAGTCTTTGTGGGTGGAAGTTAGGAACAGGAAGGGGTCAATAACTCTACTGGGTGTTTTTTATAGACCACCCAATAGTAACAGGGACATCGAGGAGCAGATAGGGAGACAGATTCTGGAAAGGTGTAATAATAACAAGGTTATCGTGGTGGGAGATTTTAATTTCCCAAATATCAATTGGCATCTCCCTAGAACAAGAGGTTTAGACGGAGTAGAGTTTGTTAGGTGTGTTCAAGAAGGTTTCTTGACACAATATGTAGGTAAGCTTACAAGAGGAGAGGCTGCACTTGATCTGGTATTGGGAAATGAACCTAGTCAGGTGTCAGGTCTCTTAATAGGACAGCATTTTAGAGATAGTGATCATAATTCTATCTCCTTTACCATAGCATTGGAGAGGGATAGGAACAGACAAATTAGGAAAGCGTTTAATTGGAGTAAGAGGAAATACGAGGCTATCAGGCAGGAACTTGGAAACATAAATTGGGAGCAGATGTTCTCAGGGAAATGTATGGAAGAAATGTGGCAAATGTTCAGGGGATGTTTGCATGCAGTTCTGCATAAGTACATTCCAATGAGACAGGGAAAGGATTGTAGGATACAGGAACCATGGTGTAAAAAGGCTGTTGTAAATCTAGTCAAGAAGAAAAGAAGAGCTTATGAAAGGTTCAAAAAACTAGGTAATGATAGAGATGTAGAAGATTATAAGGCTAGCAGGAAGGAACTTAAGAATGAAATTAGGAGAGCCAGAAGGGGCCATGAGAAGGCCTTGGCAGACAGGATTAAGGAAAACCCCAAGGCATTCTACAGGTACGTGAAGAGCAAGAGGATGAGACGTGAGAGAATAGGACCAATCATGTGTGACAGTGGAAAAGTGTGTATGGAACAGGAGGAAATAACAGAGGTACTTAATGAGTACTTTGCTTCAGTATTCGCTATGGAAAAGGATCTTGGCAATTGTAAGGAGGACTTACTGTGGACTGGAAAGCTTGAGTATGTAGATGTTAAGAAAGAGGATGTGCTGGAGCTTTAGGAAAGCATCTAATTGGATAAGTTACCGGGACCAGACGAGATGTACCCCAGGCTACTGTGGGAGGCCAGGGAGGAGATTGCTGAGCCTCTGGCGATGATCTTTACATCATCAATGGGGACAGGAAAGGTTCTGGAAGACTGGACAGTTGTGGATGTTGTTCCATTATTCAAGAAAGGGAGTAGAGATAGCCCAGGAAATTATAGACTAGTGTGTCTTACTTCAGTGGTTGGTAAATTGATGGAGAAAATCCTGAGAGGCAGGATTTATGAACATTTGGAGAGGCAGAATATGATTAGGAACAGTGAGCATGGCTTTACAAAAGGCTGGTCATGTCTTATGAACCTGATTGAATTTTCTGAGGATGTGACTAAACACATTGATGAAGGTAGAGCAGTAGATGTAATGTATATGGATTTCAGCAAGGCATTTGATAAGGTATCCCATGCAAGGCTTATTGAGAAAGTAAGGAGGCATGGGATCCGAGGGCACATTGCTTTGTGGATCCAGAACTGGCTTGCCCACAGAAGGCAAAGTGTGGTTGTAGATGGGTCATATTCTGCATGGAGGTCATTCACCAGTGTTGTGTCTCAGTGATCTGTTCCGGGACCCCTACTCTTCATGATTTTTATAAATGACCTGGATGAAGAAGTGGAGGGATGGGCCAGTAAATTTGCTGATGACACAAAGGTTGGAGGTGTTGTGGATAGTGTGGAGGGCTGTCAGAGGTTACAGCAGGACATCAATAGGATGCAAAACTATGCTGAGAAGTGACAGATGGGGTTCAACCCAGGTAAGTGTGAGGTGGTTCATTTTGGTAGGGCAAATATAATGGCAGAATATAGTATAATGGTAAGGCTCTTGGCAGCGTGGAGGATCAGAAGGATCTTGGGCTCTGAGTCCATAGGTCACTCAAAACTGCTGCGCAGGTTGGCTCTGTGGTTCAGAAAGCATACAGTGCATTGGCCCTCATCAATCGTGGGATTGAGTTTAAGAGCCGAGAGGTAATGTTACAAAACCATCCATTTGAGCGCGTCCCTTCTCTATCACCTGCCTATCCTCCCTCTCGAACCATCTCCAAACTCCGACGACTCAGTTTAACACACCATCATCAGTGTGCTCGGCAAGCTGTCTTCCCGATTCCGTAAACGATACTACACTGTACATACATTATTTCTACTTTATATCGGCTGTGTATTTTTACATGTTATTTGGTATGATTTGGCAGCTTCATAGCTTAAAGGTTACTGCAGAGCGCTTGCACTGTGCTTTTGCTGACGGCGCTTGCGTGAGATTTTCGCTACGGAGAACAGTTCAGGCAATGATCAAACCATTATCCCCTCAGTACTAACCATCAAACTTCAAAACCTGGGCCTCTGTTCTATATGCCCTAGAGCAGTGGTCCCTGACCTCTGGACCGCGAAGCATGCAGGGGTGCAGCGGTAGCCAGGACGCACCCAGCACATCTGTAAGAAAAAAGCTGAAATAAACAAGCTAATTAATTAGGTGCCGCTCGGCACGTAAATGTCGGCCCAGATCAGAGGCAATTGCCGATTTCATCTATGCAATCGGCTATCGCTTCCGATCTTGGCCGACATTTACGTGCCAGGCGGCACCTAATTAATCAGCTTGCTTATTTCGGCTTTTTTCTTACAGATGCACTGGGTGCATCCCGGCTGCCGCTGCACCTCTGCATGCTTTTTCGGCCTGGTATCGGTTCGCGGCCCGGAGGTTGGGGACCACTGCCCTGGAGTTTAGAGAAGTAGTAAAATTTTATCCTGGCCAAGTAGTCTAGAAATGGGTTGAGAGGTTAAGACTAAGGAGAGACTTCTGAAACAAACGTTTGCTTGGAATTATGAACATAGAGATAAACAGATTTTTAGAAACATGAAAACGAAGAGTCTGGAGAGCCCCTGAATTATGTTATCGGAGAATTTTTTTTTTGTCTATGTTTCTGTCCATTCCATTCACAGACCATGATTTAAGGAAATAACAGTTATATCAATTTAGTATGGTATGCTGGGAAACGATCAGCCATAATTCCTTAACTAGTGGGACAGACATGAATTTCCAATTGGTCTGCACCTTTATCCTAGATGTTACGTTATTATGAATCGGAAAGAAGATAATTCTTGCATATATTAATGCCCCAATTATTGCTTGAAAGAATTATAATTTTAAAAGATTAATTGAACAATGTTAGAGATTGAATCAATCTAATTACATTTTTCTTTTCAACTGTAAATTTTTTTTTAAATGCTATAAGTATTCAAGGTTTCAATTCCTGCATCTTTCAATTAGTCTGGCAATAAATGACCTGTAATAGCATTTGACATCACTTTCCCTTGGGAGATCACAGAAGAGCTTATTTTAATGAATTGATAACAATAGAGGCCTTTACTATGACTAATGCTCCTTATTTATTGAGATGAATGATACCTTTATTCACATAGGACAGGTGCCACGTAAAACAACAATAAAGGTTCCATTTAGAAAACAGGGCTAGGTACATTTTAAAGTTTAATGGTATTGACAGTGATAAAATATCAATTCAAATAATAAAGACCTGCAGGCAATAATTAGAAATGTAGAAGAATATTAAGTAATATGGAAAGTGCTAATGAAGGAATAGGCAATTAGTTTTATCCATTGTGCTATTATAAAGAGACGTTTTTTTGAATATTTATCTGTATGAGAGCACCAGTAGTGCTGCTCCTGATTCTCCGAAGAACTGGGAGTGAATTTCATCGCTTTTTTTGGTATATTCTTTGCACACAATATAAGTAATTGATTGCATTGGTAGGGAATATTTGGTACGGTTTTCCAGTCCAAAACATCACACATCCTCCACTCAATATCTCCCTATTATCACGTTTGCTTTGCATGGGCTATGTTAGCCATGGCCCAGTGCCTTTATTTACATGCATTACATCAAGGGCTGGTAAACTACAGCTCATAATATCCTGTTTTAATAATCACAAGCTGTGAAGAAGTATTAACAGTAAATATTGTAAGGCATGATAATTAGGATCACTTAAGACAATTAAAAAATTTGGAGAGCTCCTGAATTCTGCCATGAAAAATAATTTTCATGTCGAGTTCTGGCCATCTTTCTATGCAGACCGGGATTTATGTCACACTTCGTCTCACAGAGCCACACCACCAGCAGATTTTTGCCATCCACATGTCCACACAATGACCCTATTCCATCCCAACACCTTCTAAAAAAGTCAAAGCATCAGAAGAGTAGACTCTGGCATTCATTATAGCTGCCTTTAGACCATAAGACCATAATATATAGGTGCAGGATTAAGCCATTTTGCCATCAAGTCTGCTCTGCCAGTTCAACGTGGCTGATCCAAAGTTCCTCTCAATCCCATTCTTCTGCTTTGTCCCCATATCCCTTCATGCCCTGACCAGTCTAGAATTTATTAACCTCTGCCTAATAGTTGCCTGTGGCATAGAGTTCCACAGATTCACCAAAACTTGGTTAAAGAAATTCCTCCTCATCTCCATTATAAAAGGATGCCCCTCTATTCTGAGGCTATGTCCTCTGGTCTTATACTCTCTCAACATGGGAAACATCCTCTCCACATCCACTGTAGCAAAGCCTTTCACCATTCAATAGGTTCCGATGAGGTCTGCCCTCATTCTTCTGAATTCTAGTGAATACAGGCGCAGAGTCATCAAATGCTCTTCATGTGACAAGTCATTCAATCCTGAAATTATTTTTGTGACACTCCTTTGAATCTTCTCCAGTTTCAGTGTATCCTTTCTAAGATGAGGGGCCCAATCCTGTTCAAAATACTCCAAGTGAGGCTTCATCAATGATTTATAAAGCCTCAAAATGACAGGGATGGAGATGGAGTTAAGATGGCGACTCCTTTGCTTGGATCATCGGAAACAGCTCTATTTCTATCTTTAATATCTTTATTTTCCCTTTCAGGGTTCTTTTGAAGACCCTGACCTGGAGTTACACACTGACTTCGGTTCTTTGCGGGAATGGGACCCATTCTCAGGGTTTCAGGACAGGCATGTCAAGGGATCAGCCTGAGAGGCATCCTAGTGTGCGGAAGCCTAAGATCTCAGGGCTCTGGAGACGGGTGGATTGAGGGTCGGTGTCACGGCAGGAGATTCGTGTGTCGTCGGGGAGGCCAGACAATCTTTCACTGGGGGCCCGAAGACCTGAGATCATTGCGATCTTCAGGCACAGAGCTCATAAAAAGCGACAAAACGGACCTTTTAACATTGTAGACCAGCGGGTTGTTGTTATATCTCCTGATTGCTGTGAAAATGGGGGACACCTCCCTCTCCCTTATTAGGGAGAGAGAGAATCTGTGGGTCGCCGAATGCTGGATGAATTGTGATAGTCTTTGGGGTAACTGCAAGGTCTGTGTCTTTGCTATTGCTTAGCTCACACTTGTGCTCGGTAGCGGGTGCACTTTTTGTTTTGCCAGTGGGGGGGGGAGCTGGGGGGTACCTATGGTGTTCTCACATTTAACTGACCTTCATTCTTTGGGCACTTCTCTGTTTTCATGGATGTTTTGCGAACAAACAGCATTTCAGGATGTATATTGTACGCATTTCTCTGACATTAAATTGAACCTTTGAACCTTTGAACAACCTTGTTTTATATTCTAGTCCTCTTGAAATGAACGCTAATATTTATTTGCCTTCCTTACCAGAGAATCAAACTGCAAATTAAAATTTAGTGAATCCTGCACAAGAACTCCCAAGTCCCTTTGCACACACATCAAATTTGCTGGTGAACGCAGCACGCCAGGCAGCATCTCTAGGAAGAGGTACAGTCGACGTTTCAGGCCAAGACCCTTCGTCGTCGTCGGCCCGAAGCATCGACTGTACCTCTTCCTAGAGATGCTGCCTAGCCTGCTGCGTTCACCAGCAAATTTGATGTGTGTTGCTTGAATTTCCAGCATCTGCAGAATTCCTGTTGTTTACGTTTTTAAAAGTCCCTTTGCACCTCAGTTTTTTGTATTTTTGCTCAGTTTAGAAAGTAGTTAACCCTTTCATTTCTTCTAAGTGCATGACCATTCACTTCCTGACACTGTTTTCCATGTGCCAATTCTTTGCCCATTCTCCTAATCTAAGTCCTTTTGTAGCCTCTCTACTTCATCAAAACTATCTGCCCCTCTACCTATCTTCATGTCATCTGCAAACAAAGCCATCAATTCCATCATCCAAATCATTGACATATAATGTAAAAAGAATTGGTCCCAACACAGACCTTTGTGTAACATCACTAGTCAATGGCAGGCAGCCAGAACAGTCTCCCTTTATTCCCACTCTTTGTCTGTTGTCAATCAGCCACTACTTTATGCTAGAATCTTCCCTGTAATACCACGGACTCGTAGCTTGTTAATAGCCTAATGTATGGAACCATGTCAAAGGACTTCTGAAAATGCAAGTACACAACATCAACAGATTCTTTATTGTCTGTACTGCTTGTTATTTCTTCAAATAATTCCAACAGATTTGTCGGGCAACAATTTCCCTTGAGGAAACCATGCTGACTATGGCGTATTTTATCGTGTGCCTCCAAATACCCTGAAATGTTACCCTTAATAATAAACTCTAACATCTTCCCAACCACTGAGGTCATACTGGCCTATAGTTTCCATTCTTCTGTCTCTCTCCCTTCTTGAAGAGTGGAGTGAAATTTGCAATTTTCCAGTCTTTTGGATCCATTCCAGAATCTAGAGATTCTTGACAGGTCATTAATACATGCCTTCACAATCTCTTCAAGCACCTTTTCAGAACTATGGGGTGTGCACCATCTGGTCCAGGTGACTTATGAACATGAAAGGCAGATAAGCAACGTAGAAGAACAGACAGTACCTTTGACATATGGAGACATACAGACTGCAAATGCTGGGATCTGGAGCGATAAAAATAATAATAAATGGCTGGGAGAACTCAGCATTTGTGGAGAAAAAGGCATGTCAAGACCCTACATCTGGACTGAGAGTGTAGAGGGGACACTCTCATAAAGTAACACTAAGGGGCAGAAGACACTGGTGGGAGTTGTGTACAGGCCACCTAACAGTAGTAGTGAGGTTGGAGATGGTATTAAACAGGAAATTAGAAATGTGTTCAATAAAAGAACAGCAGTTATAATGGGTGACTTCAATCTACATGTAGATTGGGTGAACCAAATTGGTAAAGGTGCTGAGGAAGAGGATTTCTTGGAATGTATGCGGGATGGTTTTTTGAACCAACATGTCGAGGAACCAACTAGAGATCAGGCTATTCTGGACTGGGTTTTGAGCAATGAGGAAGGGTTAATTAGCGATCTTGTCGTGAGAGGCCCCTTGGGTAAGAGTGACCATAATATGGTGGAATTCTTCATTAAGATGGAGAGTGACATAGTTAATTCAGAAACAAAGGTTATGAACTTAAAGAGGGGTAACTTTAAATGTATGAGACGTGAATTAGCTAAGATAGACTGGCAAATGACACTTAAAGGATTGACGGTGGATATGCAATGGCAAGCATTTAAAGGTTGCATGGATGAACTACCACAATTGTTCATCCCAGCTTGGCAAAAGAATAAATCAAGGAAGGTAGTACACCCGTGGCTGACAAGAGAAATTAGGGATAGTATCAATTCCAAAGAAGAAGCATACAAATTAGCCAGAGAAAGTGGCTCACCTGAGGACTGGGAGAAATTCAGAGTTCAGCAGAGGAGGACAAAGGGCTTAATTAGGAAGGGGAAAAAAGATTATGAGAGAAAACTGGCAGGGAACATAAAAACGGACTGTAAAAGCTTTTATAGATATGTAAAAAGGAAAAGACTGGTAAAGACAAATGTAGGTCCCCTGCAGACAGAAACAGGTGAATTGATTATGGGGAGCAAGGACATGGCAGACCAATTGAATAATTACTTTGGTTCTGTCTTCACGAAGGAGTACATAAATAATCTTCCAGAAATAGTAGGGGACAGAGGGTCCAGTGAGATGGAGGAACTGAGCGAAATACATGTTAGTAGGGAAGTGGTGTTAGCTAAATTGAAGGGATTGAAGGCAGATAAATCCCCAGGGCCAGATGGTCTGCATCCTAGAGTGCTTAAGGAAGTAGCCCAAGAAATAGTGGATGCATTAGTGATAATTTTTCAAAACTCGTTAGATTCTGGACTAGTTCCTGAGGATTGGAGGGTGGCTAATGTAACTCCACTTTTTAAAAAAGGAGGGAGAGAGAAACCGGGGAATTATAGACCGGTTAGCCTAACGTCGGTGGTGGAGAAACTGCTGAAGTCAGTTATCAAGGATGTGATAGCAGCACATTTGGAAAGCGATGAAATGATCGGACAAAGTCAGCATGGATTTGTGAAAGGAAAATCATGTCTGACGAATCTCACAGAATTTTTTGAGGATGTAACTAGTAGACTGGATAGGGGAGAACCAGTGGATGTGGTATATTTGGATTTTCAAAAGGCTTTTGACAAGGTCCCACACAGGAGATTAGTGTGCAAACTTAAAGCACACGGTATTGGGGGTAAGGTATTGGTGTGGGTGGAGAATTGGTTAGCAGACAGGAAGCAAAGAGTGGGAATAAATGGGACCTTTTCAGAATGGCAGGCGGTGACTAGTGGGGTACCGCAAGGCTCAGTGCTGGGACCCCAGTTGTTTACAATATATATTAATGACTTGGATGAGGGAATTAAATGCAGCATCTCCAAGTTTGTGGATGACACAAAGCTGGGTGGCAGTGTTAGCTGTGAGGAGGATGCTAAGAGGATGCAGGGTGACTTGGATAGGTTGGGTCAGTGGGCAAATTCATGGCAGATGCAATTTAATGTGGATAAATGTGAAGTTATCCACTTTGGTGGCAAAAATAGGAAAACAGATTATTATCTGAATGGTGGCCGATTAGGAAAAGGGGAGGTGCAACGAGACCTGGGTGTCATTATACACCAGTCATTGAAAGTGGGCATGCAGGTACAGCAGGCGGTGAAAAAGGCGAATGGTATGCTGGCATTTATAGCGAGAGGATTCGAGTACAGGAGCAGGGAGGTACTACTGCAGTTGTACAAGGTCTTGGTGAGACCACACCTGGAGTATTGTGTGCAGTTTTGGTCCCCTAATCTGAGGAAAGACATCCTTGCCATAGAGGGAGTACAAAGAAGGTTCACCAGATTGATTCCTGGGATGGCAGGACTTTCATATGAAGAAAGACTGGATGAACTGGGCTTGTACTCGCTGGAATTTAGAAGATTGAGGGGGGATCTGATTGAAACGTATAATTTCCTAAAGGGATTGGACAGGCTAGATGCAGGAAGATTGTTCCCGATGTTGGGGAAGTCCAGAACGAGGGACCACAGTTTGAGGATAGAGGGGAAGCTTTTTAGGACCGAGATTAGGAAAAACTTCTTCACACAGAGAGTGGTGAATCTGTGGAATTCTTTGCCGCAGGAAACAGTTGAGGCCAGATCATTGGCTGTATTTAAGAGGGAGTTAGATATGGCCCTTGTGGCTACGGGGGTCAGGGGGTATGGAGGGAAGGCTGGGAGGGGTTCTGAGTTGGAGAATCAGCCATGATCATAACAAATGGCGGTGCAGGCTCGAAGGGCCGAATGGCCTACTCCTGCACCTATTTTCTATGTTTCTATGTTTCTATAAAGAGATGAAGGGAATGGTGAGCCATGGACAGGCAGGTAATAAGTGAAAATATTCAGGAGGGAGATAATGGGAAGGTGGAGCCAGGTAGGGGAGAGGAAAGTCAAGGTAGAGTCAGAGACTGGAAGACAATCAAGTGCAAACGACATTACCTTAGTATTGCACTGTCTTTCAAATATCACTTTCTGAAATACAACATGGCAGGTTGTTCAGGTGGTTGAAGACCTTACTTGGGAGATATGTGTGTTTCATTAAATAGCTGATGGACCACCTTGGAACCAGCTGTATGAAGATCATCAGACACAATTCCTCTGTACTGATCTCTCTCTCCCTATGAAGATGAGCATTAGGCTCATCTTAAGGACCACTTATACATTAATAAGCCAAAGGGATTCCCATAATATCAATCAGCCAGAAACAATTATAGAACATTACTCAGATGATAATAGCACTTCACAGGAGAACTGAAAAATTCATCAGGTTTGGTATCACAGAATGACAACTGGGATACTGGGCTGTCAGTTTTAGTGCAGGGTAAAACTGAGGTGACCATGTGGATAGGTGGTAAGCAAGCTAATCTGGTTTAAGGGACCTTGACTACGGAGAGATATTAAGATTCTCATCAAAATAAGAAGGAAGCATACATTGGGTTTAGGAAATTGGGAGCACAATGAATCCTTTGCTGACTATGAAAAGATTAAGAGTACTCTTGGGAGGGGAATCAGGAGGGCAAAGAGAGGGCATGAGAGGGCATGAGAGGCGTAAGGTTAAGGAAAATCTCAAGGGGCTCTCTAGCCATATTAAGTGAATGGGATCAGTTAGAGAGTGAGAATGTAGATCAAAGCGTTTTTATGTTTTTAGTCAATGCCAGAATCACACCACCAACCTCCATTCCAATCAACAACAAAACCTAGAAATGAAGCTAAACAAAGGGAATTCCAAAACAGAAAGAACATGATTTTGTTTTCAGAATAATTTAATACTCTGGCTAAAATAACTAATGTTAGACTACTGAGCACTTTCAAGCAGCCAAGGCAACTAACTGCATGTACAGTCAGTAAGCTCTTTGACCTTAAATCTATTAGTTTAAAAGTAGCAGTAGAACAGGTTAGGACAGTTTAGGGCTCTGATCTACAGATTAAGGTCCGAAACTGGAGCAAGGCTACTTTTGGGAGAAATAAGCACGATCCAGCAGAGGTCAATTGAGAGCCTGTTTGCGGGAAGGCAGAGCAAGTGGGAGGCATCTAGGGGTGTGATATTAAGAGCTTAGGAACAGCAATTTTTCCTGTTAGGGTGAAGGGTAAAATTGTCAAATTTAGAGAGCCTGAGTGAGTGAAAGATGTTAAGGTTCTGGTCAAAAAAAGAAGGATGCATAGGTTAGATTAGGAGATTTGAAGACAAGTGAATCCCTTGATGACTATGAATAGATTAAGAATACTCTCAAGAACGGAATCAGATTGGCAAAGAGAAGGTATGAGAGACATATGGTAGATAAGGTTAAGGAAAATCTCAAGGGGATCCATTGCTCTATTAGGACTAAATGGGTGACTCAAGAGAGTAGGTCAACAGGGACACCTATGTGTGAGCTCCAGTAGATAGGTGTGAGTTTTAATGAATATTTCTTCTCAGTGTTTACTGAAGAGAAAATCATGGTTGCTCAAGAGATAATGGAAACAAGTGGAGATGTTTTTGAGGGCATTTGTATTACCAGAAAGGGGTAAGTACAGCTTGAAGGAGGATAATTCCCCAGGACCTAGCAGAGTATGTACATCCTCAGACTTTGTGGGAGACCCAGAGAAGCGAATGCAGAGAGCCCTGTGGAGATGTTTCCTTCATTGTTAGCCACGGGTGACATTCTCAAAGACTAGAAGGTGGTGAATGTTGTTCTGTTGCTTAAGGAGGATAACAAGCTCAAGCCAAGGATGTACACACACCAGTCAGCCTGACATTAGTAATAGGGAAGGAATTCTGAGGAACAGGATCTCCCAGCATTAAGTTAGAGAGAGTCTGATTAGGAGGAGTCAGCATGGATTTGTGCATAGAAAGCTATGCTTGATGAACCCTTTAAACATTTTTGATGATATAACCAAAAAGTAGACGAAGGTTGGGCAATAATATTGTCTATTTGGATTTTATCAAGACCTTCAACTAACATGGCAGGCATGTTTGGAAGTTTAAATCCTATGTGAACTCCAGACAGAGCACATTGGGTGGATTCAAAACTGATTCAGGGGTTGGAAACAGAGACTGGTGGTTGTAGATTGATTCCCAGAATGGAGACCAGTGACTTGTGGTGTCCTGCAGAGGTCGGTGTTGGAATCCTTGTCATTTATTACTTATAAAACTGATTTGGATGTGAATGCACTTTGCCTGATTAGTAAGTTTGCAGATGACATGAAATAAGGAGATGTTGGTGATAATAAATAAGTTTATGATAGATAACAGGGGGATCTTGTTCAGTTAGGAAAGTAGCCAAGGTATGGTAACAGTCTTCTGCAACTTGGAAAAAGCCTCAAGAATTTCACAATCGTAGCAATGGAGGAAAATAAAATACAACCAAGCCCTGTGTTGTTTGTAAACCATGTGTTTGACTGCTTAATGAATTTTCAGTTGTGCAAATTTAAAGCAATGTACAGTACAGGTTGGAGAACTCAGCTCCAAAATAGAAGCACTAACATTAGGGGAATGCCTACTTTGTCTGGGGGCAACTTTGATAGTAAAGAAATTCAGTGACTCAAGTGTTTAAGAGAACATTAGCTTCATGTGTGTAAATACTTCTCACTCTTTGCAAGCATATCAAAAGCTACTTAGGTCCCCAGGTAGATTTAGTAATATAATGAATGGATCTATTTCTTTTAGAGCAATGACTCCCCTTAGCACTGCGTATGATCTGTTGTCTACACATGCACATTGCTCTCTCTCTCTCTCTCTCTCTCTCTCTCTCTCTGTCTCCCAGCACTGTGAATACACCAGTTAAAGCCATTCCCTGCGTGTGCGCTTTTATTTTACTTGATATGTACTTGCACAGACACAGTAAATTGGTGATGAGTACAAACTTGAATGTCAAAAAATATCATAGACTGCACCAACAGTTACGGGATGAAACAGAGAGAAGAAAGAGTTAAACAGTACAGAAGCCGTTATGGACGCTAACAAAGGGATACGTGAGTACTCAGTGAAAGATGCGTAACTAGCAAAAGTAAAAGTAAAAATAATGTGGCAATGTCTTTAGCTGGGAAAGTTGATGAATTTGATAGCTCTAATGAAGGCTGGGAGTCATATATTGAGCAGGTGGAACTGGATTATAACGCGAACAATATGGTGGAGCTGAAGAAAGCCCCCGCTCTTAGCTTAATGGGTCCTTGGATGTACAGTTTCTTATGCAACTTAGTAACTCCTGAAAAGGCAGCAAGTAAGACATTCAACAAAATGTTAGAATTTTACAAGATCACTTGAGCCCTAAACCACTGGTAATAGCTAAGAGATTTAGGTTTTTCAAAAGGAACCAATCAAAGGATGAAAGCATTTCTGAATACATTGTGGAATTGCACAAATTTGCCCAATACTGTGACTTTAGAGAATAACTTTCTGATGCATTAAGGGACAGGTTTGTATGTGGCAAGTATAGTCGAAGTGCTCAAAAGAGGTTACTGGCAGAAAGAGACCTAACCTTAGAACAAGTATTGACCATTGCAATATTGTTAAAGGCTTCAGCAAAGGATGCGCAGAACTACAGAAAAAGAGGTGAGAATGTGAACTGGACAAAATGTTCCTGAATGGTGCAAAAAGAAGGTGGAGCTTGGGAGGGTGAATGGCACCTAACAGCGACTCCTTTACTTGCATCTTTGGAAACAGTACTATTTCTATTCGTATCTCCATATTTTCCTTTCACGATTCTTTTGAAGAGCCTGACCTGGTGTTATACACTGACTACTGTTCTTTGCAGGAATGGAACCTGCTCTCGGGGTTTCACAACTGGCCATTATTCAGCACGCCAAGGGCTTGGCCTAAGAGTCCGGCTCGCCTTTGGAGGCATAGGATCTTGGGGCTTTGGAGGTGGGTGTACCGAAGGTCGGCATCATGGCAGGAGATCTGTGTGTCATCAGAGGAGTTAGAAGATCTATGGCTTTCCGCTCAGAGACCCAAGATCTTTGGGCACAGAGCTCAAAAAAAGTGATGCAACGGACTTTTAACGTCATAAACCAGCGAGTTGTTTGTTACGTCTCCCCTCTTGCTGTGAATCAAAGGCACCTCTTTCTCCCTTATTAGGGAGAGAGAGAGCCTGCGGTATGTCAAATGCTGGGTGAACAATGCAGTATTTGGAGTACTGCAAGTTTGTGTCTTTACTGTTGCTTTGCTCACGCTTGAGTGCTCCGTGGTGGGTACCGATGATTTTTTTTTGCTGGTGGGGCAAGGGGAGATTGTTGTTTGCTGCCGTTTAAACGAGGGAGGGAGGGGTGCTGGGGGGGGTTACTTTGGGGTTCTAAGCTATAACTGTCGTTCATTCTTTGGGGCACTTCTCTTCGTGGATGGTTGTGAAGAAAAAGCATTTCAGGATGTATATTGTATACATTTCTCTGACATTAAATTGTACCTTTGAAGCCAAAATGTTGTCAATGTGGCAGATCATCTCATGAAGAGTCAAGCTGGAAGTTCCTCACAAGAAACTGTCCCAGTATAATTGTCACGTCTTTGGCATCGCCAAGCTCAGGCAATGTGGCAAAGAGCAATGGATCAGGTGCTCCAAGATGTCCCAGGAACACAATGTTACCTTGATATCAACGTGACTGGTAAGAATGATGAAGAGCACCTGCAGAATCTTGGTAAAGTTCTTACAAGACTGAGTGAGTATACCATGCGCAAAGAGAGAAATGTGAGTTTTTCAAGAATGAAACCTCATATCGTGGACATGTCATTGACAAGCATGGCTTTTTCACGTGACCAGCAACAATGAATACAGAATTGAGTCAGGTTTTATAAAAACAAACAAACATTTATTAAACTCTGCTCAAAAATAGCGAAATGTATTTAAACAACTAACTTAACCGGAAGTTAACTGCTATACGGCAACTCTGGAACAATTCTTAAAAGGGTAAATGCGAAAACAGTTCTTAAAGTGGTAAATTCGAGCAAGGTTCTTAGAATGGTAAATTAAAAAGTCCAAGAGATTTATACAGTCAATTAGGAGAGACTTCCCTGAAGTAAAGAATTCCTCGAAGACATGACGTTACTGCTGATCCCAGCTGGAATCTCCCTTGTCCGCAGGATTCACGAGGACAGAAATAAAATGGTTTAAAGAAACTGACCTTTTTCTCTGGAGAACAGACAATGCACAATCCTTCCTGCTTTAGCAGAGGATATCTCAGATGCAAGTCACTTTTTCTTGAACGAAGATTCAATAAAGATCGATCCTTTCCAAAACCGCCAAATGATATCAGCTTTACTCGATTCTGGGAGTTCCTGCACTTTAGTAAGGTCTGCACTCTCCAATGCTACTTATAGTAAAAAGTAGAACTCCACCTTGAAATGAAACTGCATCATAAGATGAATACGTAGCATAACGGAGTATCTGATGAATTAAATAACGAACTAAACTTAAAACTCAACTGGAAAAACTAACTGCGTCACACCAGGGGTCTCCCTTTATATACCTGGTGAGAACATGTCATCACGTGACCTCACATCGGCAGGAAAATTGCATCATGTGACCTCCACAAGAACATTACGTCATGCTCATCAGATACTCAATTAAATCCCGGTCATAAGACAGTCACAAGATACCCATCAGGTATGTAACAGCTTACATAAGTCACAAAAGAAGAATGAAGCAGTGCGATAGGCTCCCAAACCAGAAAAAGTGTCACAACTCAGGTGACACTTGGGCCTTGGAAACCACTACCACTAGTTTCTCCTAAACAGTGCTACTGTGCTGCACTGCTGCATTTAGGAGTAAAGTGGCAATGATCGGAAAGGGACTAATAATATCAGATGAACCGCTCACGCATTATGACCCACCTCTGCCCATCAGACTGGCGTGCGATACATCCTGTTATGGCATTCAAGCCATTTTGTCACTCACTATGAAAGATAGATCTGAACACCCAATTGCACTTACTTCAAGATCACTGACAAGCGCAGAACGAAACTATGCACAGATCGACTGAGAGGCCCTTAGTCTAGTATGGGAAATAATGTAATTCCACCACTACCTCTAGAGAAAAAAGTTTACGCTAATGACAGATCTTCAGCCGTTTGTGTCTATTTTCAATCCCAGGAAGGGAATTCCAGTGGTGACTGCTACTCAGTTACAATATTGGGGACACTGTTCTAGGGAGCCCACTGTTATGACATACACTTTAAGGGTACTAAAAAACACAACAATGCCGATGACTTGTCATGTTTTCCACTGTTGACAACTGAAGAAGAAAAGTCTTCATGCTGTGACCCAACATTGGTGCACTAGTTGCCAGTGACAAATTCTGAAATACAAAGGGAAACAAAGAATGACCTAATATTGTCAAAAGTCTATGAAATCACCATGCAAGGATGTCCAGTTCATTGTAACCCAATGTTTCCAGAATTCTCAGCGAGATGAGACCAACTGTCGGTATGTCAAAGAATACTGATGTGTGGATCTCATGTTGTGGTTCCCTCTAAACTGTACACAAGCGTGTTAGAAAATCTGCATGAAGGACATCTGGGTTGAATCAAGATGAAGAATCTTGCACGGAGTTATGTGTGTAGGCCAGGAATAGATAAAGAGATTGAACACTTGGCTAAGAGCTGTTCAGGATGTGAAAACGTTCAAAATGCACTCCCACAGGCACCATCACACCCAAGGGAGTGGCCATCATCATCATGGCAAAGAGCGTATATTGACTTTGCTGGGCCATTCATGAGCTACATGTTTTTGATTTCTGTGAATGGTCATTTGAAGTCACCGAAGGTTATACCAATGAAGTCAAACACCTCAGCAAAGATGGTCTACACCCTGAGGACTATCTTCTCCAGAAACAGCTTACCAGAACAAATTGTAAGTGACAACAGACCACAATACATGACAGAAGAGTTCAGCCTAATCATGAGAAAAATGGCATCAGACATTTGAAGTCAGCTCTTCACTATCCAACAACAAATGGGTTAACTGAAAGGTTTATTCAAGCCTTCAAGAAGTCCATTAAAGCTAAGGACAAGGAGGACATTTCTCTACACCACAAGGTGGACAATTTCCTTTTTGCTTATAGGAACTCTGTTCATGCAATAACAAATCAAACACCTGCAATGCTGTTCATGAACAAGAATCTGAGATCCCGCATTGACCTCCTGAAACCAGACCTCTGGGGGGAAGTACAGAATAAACAGTTCAACTAGTTGCCAAGTGAGTCAGCAAAGAGCTTCGAGATTGGATAGGAACTCCTAGTGTGTGATTACCGAAAAGACAAGTGGACACCCTGTAAGATAGCTACAACTGCTGTACACAGCGGATTTTGGAGATCACACGTGGAGATGTCATGTGGACAAGATATTGCATGCTCAACTGAAGAACACACCTGAGTCGATTGCATGCAACAAGACACATGCATTACAGCTACCGGCCTTAACTCTCAGTGATGCTCATGTCACTGATAGCAACATGACACTGACAACCAAGTATGTTATCTTAGACAAGACCCCTACCAAACCTGATGTCACTCCACAGGTCCAGAGGGGCTATCCTGATAGAAACAGAGCACCACCCAGAAGACTGAATTTTTGGAACAGTGAAGTTAATTATGGACTGTTTTTGTGAAAGCATGTTTATTTGAATATGGTTTGTGAAAGGGAGATTGAATATTTTGTATATATACAATTTTATATTACATTAATCCAAAGGGGGAGGAAGTGTAATGTATGGATCTATTTCTTTTAGAGCAATGACTCCCCTTAGCACTACATATGGATTGTTGTCTATGCATGTGTATTGATCTGTTGTCTATGCATGTGCATTGTCTCTGTCTTCCTGCAATGTGAGTAGACTAGTTAAAGCCATCTCCTCTGTGCATACTTTTATTTTAATTGATATGTGGTTGCACAGACACAAGTAGCATCAAAAAATGGGGCATTTGCAATCCTAATATTGCATCCTAATGTGTTGGGGAAAAAATGAGCTGGATCCTTTCTGTACTTAAATTATAGAGTTTGACCCTTTTTGGTGTGTGAATTAAGACAAGATTACATCTAAAATTTGTTAATCAGAAAACCTGCATTCTAATACCATGTCTGTTATAGTTATCTATTTTAAAATACCCTAACTTGGCTGGAAAGCCCACAGAAGCATGAGAGATCAACCTTTGAAGGGCATCTTCTATCAGTGTGAGATTACTTTTGTGTAAGGAAAATTAAAGCTTTGTTTACTAAAGTGAAATTAAATTTTCATGGGTCACTGATAGTCAAATGCGTTATAATCATGTAACAATTACAGCATGGAAACAGGCCATCTCGGCCCTTCTGATCTGCACCGAACACTTACTCTCACTTAGTCCCATCTACCTGCACTCAGCCCATAACCCTCCATTCCTTTCCTGTCCATATACCTATCCGATTTTTTTTTAAATGACAAAATCGAACCTGCTTCTACCACTTCTATTGGAAGCTCGTTCCACACAGCTACCACTCTCATGTTACACCTAAACTTTTGCCCTTTAACTCTCAACTCATGTCCTCTTGTTTGAATCTCCCCTACTCTCAATGAAAGTAGCCTATCCATGTCAACTCTATGTATCCCCCTCATAATTTTAAATACCTCTATCAAGTTCCCCCTCAACCTTCTACGCTCCAAAGAATAAAGACCTAAATTGTTCAACTTCTCTGTAATTTAGGTGCTGAAACCCAGGTAACATTCTAGCAAATCTCCTCTGTACTCTCTCTATTTTGTTGCCGTCTTTCCTATAATTCGGTAACCAGAACTGTACACAATACTCCAAATTTGACCTCACTGATGCCTTGTACAATTTTAACATTACATCCCAACTCCTATACTCAATGCTGTGATTTATAAAGACCAGCATACCAAAAGCTTTATTTACCACCCTATCCACATGAGATTCCACCTTCAGGGAACTATGCACCATTATTCCTAGATTCCTCTGTTCTACTGCATTCCTCAATGCCCTACCATTTACCTTGTATAACCTATTTTGATTAGTCCTACCAAAATGTAGCAGCTCACACTTAGCAGCATTAAACTCCATCTGCCAACCTTCAGCCCAATCTTCTAACTGGCCTAAATCTCTCTTCAAGCTTTGAAAACCTACTTCATTATTAACAACGCCATCTACCTTAGTATTATCTGCATACTTACTAATCCAATTTACCACCCCATCATTCAGATCATTAATGTATATGACAAATAACACTGGACCCAGTACAGATCCCAGAGGCACACCACTAATCACTGGCCACCAACGTGACAAACAGTTATCCACTGCTACTCTCTGGCATCTCCCAGACAGCCACTGTTGAATCCATTTTACTACTTCAATATTAATACTAACGATTGAACCTTCCTAACCAGCCTTCCATGTGGAGCTTTGTCAAAGGCCTTACTGAAGTCCATATAGATAACATCCACCGTTTTACCCTTGTCAATTTTCCTAGTAACCTCTTCAAAAAGTTCAATAAGATTTGTCAAACATGATCTTCCATGCACAAATCCATGTTGACTGTTCCTCATCAGACCCTGTCTATCCAGATAATTATAAATACCATCTCTAAGAATACCTTCCATTAACTTATCCACCACTGACGTCAAACTTACAGGCCGATAATTGCTAGGTTTACTCTTAGAACCCTTTTTAAACAATGGAACCACATGAGCAGTACGCCAATCCTCCGTCACCATCCCCGTTCCTAATGACATTTGAAATATTTCTGTCAGAGCCCCTGCTATTTCTACACTAACTTCCCTCAAGGTCCTAGGGAATATCCTGTCAGGACCCAGAGACTTATCCACTTTTATATTCTTTAAACTGGACAGCTATATGGACAGGAAAGGAATGGAGGGTTATGGGCTGAGTGCAGGTCGGTGGGACTAGGTGAGAGTAAGAGTTCAGCGTGGACTAGAAGGGCCGAGATGGCCTGTTTCTGTGCTGTAATTGTTATATGGTTATATGGTTAAAAGCGCCAGTACTTCCTCTTCTTTAATCGTCATACTTTTATAGCTACCCTACTTGTTTCCCTTACCTTACACAATTTAATAGCCTCTCCTTAGTGGATACCAAAGAGAAGAAATGGTTTAAAATCTCCCCCATCTCTTTTGGCTCTGCACATAACTGTCCACTCTGATTCTCTAAGGGACCAATTTTATCCTTCACTATCCTTTTGCTTTTAATATAACTGTAGAAACCCTTTGGATTTATTTTCACCTTACTTGCCAGAGCAACCCTCATATCTTCTTTTAGCTTTCCTAATTTCTTTCTTAAGATTCTTTTTACATTCTTTATATTCCTCAAGCACCTCATTCACTCCAAGCTGCCTCTATTTAGTGTAGATTTCTCTCTTTTTCTGAACCAAGTTTCCAATATCCCTTGAAAACCAAGGCTCTCTCAAACTTTCAACCTTTCCCTTCAACCTAACAGGAACATAAAGATTCTGTACCCTCAAAATGTCACCTTTAAATGACCTCCATTTCTCTATTACATCCTTCCCATAGAACACTTTGTCCCAATCCACTCCTTCTAAATCCTTTCGCATCTCCTTAAAGTTAGCTTTTCTCCAGTCAAAAATCTCAACCCTGGTTCCAGTCCTATCCTTCTCCAAAATTAGAGTGAAGCTAACTTGTGATAGCAACTTTCACATAACATTTAACCAATGTGGCCTTTCTAACACCTTTCAATTTCTGCACACTAAAATCTAAATGGATTTTCTTCATGGGTTTTCACCAGGTCTTTCAGTTCCCTCCCACAGTCCAAAAACATATAGGGTAGGGTCATTGGTTATAGTATTTATCCAATGACTAGCTAAGGGTTAAACAGGGGTTGTTGGGGATTGCTGGCTGGTGTGGCTCAAAGAGCCAGTGGGCCTATCCGCAATGTATCTCTAAATAAATCTCAGTAACAACTTTATTATAAGTGAGCTTCAGCTCTCAAAGGTACATGATTTACGAACGGTGTTAAACTCAGCTTTAAAATTATGTAAAGGTTTATAAAGTTTAAACAAAGGTGTACATTTTCTTTTTTCTTCCCCTTTTGCACTTAAACTTTGGTTCAGTCTTATGTCTTCAAAATGACAAAATAATTTCCTAAGCTGCTTTACAACCAATCTTTTCTTTGGAACACTAGAATTATTTAATTTTGATTGAAAATATCAGGTGAGTTCTTTTTTATATATTTTTAAAATTGTGGTTTAGATGTGCGGGGTACCTTAGAGGTACTTTACAGCACTGGCAAGCAGGTTCAATTCCCTCCCATGTCTGTAAGGAGTTTGCATGTTCTCCCATGACCATGTGGGATTCCTCCAGGTGCTCTGGCTTCCCCCCACATTCCAAACACATATGGGTTAGAAGGTTAAATAATAAAATGGATGTAATTGGGTGGCATGGGCTCATTGTGCCAGAAATGCTTGTTACAATGCTGTATCTCTAAAAAATAGAACTACGAAATTCACCTTCGGGTGTATTATTGAGACACTGAATTTTGGCTGAGGCTCTGTTGCATTGGAATTTGAGATTGCCTGAGATATGCAACAATCCATGTGGTAAATATGTTGTTATGACATATTTATCTATTTGTCACTGTTGCTATGGAAATAAAGGATATTGCTTAAAGAACATCTGCTTTGGATTATTCCTGAAGTAATATTACATGAACCTGCTTGGCCAGAATAGAATTATTTAAATGGAATCCCAAGCAATTCCCAACCCAATTCTGGGAGACGAACATGCACACTTTAACTTCTTGATTTACCTGACCTCCTCAAACCCTCAAAGTATTGCACACCTTGTCCCTCTCAAATCCTTCTGAAAATTCCCTTCCTCCAGACTCAACATCTAGAACCATCCAACCTCCTCCAAATGCTCATCTCAAAAATCAGATCATGGCCATACTTAGGACTTCAGCTACTCTGCATTCCTCCAACTCATTTCAACCCCTCTCACCCAGCCCCTGTCTTAGATCCTCTATTCTCTTTCCTCAGATGCAACGTGACCTACTGTGTATTTCCAGGAAGTTTTACTTTTATTTTATATTTCTAGCATCAGTTTTTTAAATTTGCTATATTGGGTTCTATCTATAGTTCTTTGCACAGTTATATGAGCAACATAAGATAAAAGCTTCCAGACTTGTAGATATTTCATACTTTTTTCTGATCTGAATGGACACGTCATAAAATTCATGTGGATTTTTATGTGTGGTTCAGAATTATGGTATTAACAGGAATGTTTAGAAAGTTTTGATGTCCATACTTTGAATATTTCAAAAACTCACTGATTTAAACTAATTACACATTAACTTGAAAACCACATCTGGAGCTATTGGTTTAAGTTGTTCTTAGCCGTAATCTGTATTTCAAGTTTGATTGCGCACATTCTTTACTGCTTGATAGAAAGTAGAGAATATCAGGCTACAGCTTGATGCAAGATGTACAATATTCAGATAGAGTTTGAAGAATTAAATATGGCTTCCATAGTTTAGAACTATTCTCGAGAGTTAAAATACGTCTCACACGTCAATTGTATTGATTTGGAATATTCACATTTATTCACCACTGACTCTACTTGAAGGCTTATCTCCTAACTCAGCCTATCTACTTACAAACATCATTATTAGAATCGGTAATTAGTCCGACTTGATGCTGCAAATCAGATTGATTTTGTTTGAGATTATATCCACTGGAAAATAAATCAAATACAGTCTAAAATAAATCTGTTAAGAACCTTTGAAAGATTCTGACTTTTGTTGCATTTACTGTATGATTACTATGCAATTCAGGCCTAATATTTAGTTATGTGGTGGACCTGACATCATTAAAGTAAGGAATGCATTCTGAAAACTGCACCTATAAGGCATATTTGGAGAATCAGAGCTATATTAATAGTATATCTTCTGGAAAATAGCGATAATTTACCAGTATGTATTCCATCTGTGACATTCAAATATGAGACAAAATTGGCACTTAATTAAAATTAAGTTTACACAAAGACAATTGGGATGTCATATGGTAATTTTTCATGTTCAGGATGACAAAAATTACTCGGCTGAAAATATCTAACAACATTCTGTATGAACATGGTGCACTGGCCCTACCAGTACTTGTAACAAGGAGGAACTGGGTTGGATTTTTTTCAAAACTATGCTCGAAAGAATTCAGTTGGAGGGATTTGAAAAAGAAGCGAGTGGGAGCAGTTGGGACATTCTGTCTGCCACAATTTCCAAGGAGACATTGGATTGTGCAATATTAGTCACGTGGCAAGGGCCAATAAAATGAATTAGGGTTAAAGAGAGCAGCCACTGTGGGACTGACAAAGGTGAGAGGCTTCGGCTCATAGAGGAGAGGCCAGGGAATACTTCTTTGTTGCTATGTAGAACTGTCTATGTTCAAAGACTTCCCCAATTAGACTCCTCAACTCTTCCTCCACTGCATTGATGACAGTATTGGCACTGCCTTAGGCACCAGTTGAGCTTGTCAATTTTATCAACTTTGACTCTAACTGCCATCCTGCCCTTAAAGTGACTTGGTCCATCTCTGACTTCTCCCTCCGCTTTCTCCATCTCTGCAGACAAACAGTCAACTAACATCTTGAGATTAGGTTGCGATTCTAAATTGGTGAAAGGCCAATTTTGATAATATCGGAAAGCTTCTGGCAAGTCTGGATTAGGACAGGCTGATTTCTGCAAGTACCGGGTAAGTGGGAGGCCTTCAAAAGTGAAAATTTGAGAGTGTAGTTTATATGTTCCTGTCAGAATAAAAAAAAACAAAGATAACAGGTTTACGGAATCACAAGAAAATCTGCAGATGCCGGAAATTCAAGCAACACACACAAAATGCTGGTGAACGCAGCAAGCCAGGCAGCATCTATATGAAGAAGTACAGTCGACGTTTTGGGCTGAGACCCTTCGTCAGAACTAACCGAAAGAAGAGATAGTAAGAGATTTGAAAGTGGGAGGGGGAGGGGGAGATCCAAAGAAGATGGGAGGGGGAGGGATGAAGCTAAGAGCTGGAAAGTTGATTGGCAAAAGGGATACAGAGCTGGAGAGGGGGGAGGATCATGGAATCTTAGTTTTCAAGAGATATTGAGGCCCTGCTGAAGAAAAAGAAGGAGGTGTATAGCATGTAAAGGCAGGAAGGAGCTAATAAGGAACATGAGGAGCACAATAAATGCCAGGGAACACTTAAGAAGGGAATCAGGTGGGTTAAAATAAGAAATGAGGTTGCTCTAGCAAATAATGTGAAGGAGAATCCTAACGGCTTCCCACAAAAAGAATTTGTTTCCAATACCAGCACCTGACTGTGACTTCCATTAAGATAAATCCTGTATGTACCTATTGTACTTAGCGATCCATTTCACCAATTTCTTGCCATCATTGGCTTAAAACTTAACAATATCCCCAACTCTGCCAATACTCCAATATTCTGATCCTTTGAGACCCTGAAGGTCCATTCATGATTAACTACCAAAACAGCCCTCCCAACCTCCACAACCACCCATCTGACCTTGATTGCCAACCACAATATCAGTCCCATTGTCCCCCACCTTGGCCCTGAACTATGGATCCAACAGGTAATACCCCATTTCACGAGTCCTAAATTAAGGCCCTGAGTGCCAGCTCTCTCTCTGCCACCCAACCCTCAGAAAATTATGACACATTTTCTTTTGAGTAATCCTCAGAGTGGGATGAAGGTGTGAATTAGATCCGAGGTATCTACATTTTCAGGGGATTTTCCAGTGAGAACAATTCACAAATGCCTTTCAATCTTGTCAAATGACTAATTTCTGCAGATTAAACTGCAGAAATCTGCCTAAAAGGTATAGGCTGTGGAGGAACAGGAGCTCAATGAAAACAGTATTGGGATGTTGACTTTTAATTTAATAGATACATATTTTAGAAGTTGCTGTCATATCATTGTACAAATGCTGACAACTTCACTATCATAATAACTACCAAGTTTAAGTCAATACTAATTCATCTTTTTAAGAGTAATCATGATCTTAAATGACCATTTCAATTGTGATGATCCTGAAAGCAGTGATTCCCTTAATCAAAAATAGTATACCACCAACAAACTAGCATCGGTCACATTTTTGAAGATATTCTTAAATGAGCATTTATGAAGTAACTTGCCAGCAAAGCTTAAACATGCTGCTAAAAAATGTATCATACTGCATGTTTCGTCTTATGACGCATCGTAATCTGCTATATTAATTTAAGCTCAACTCCTTAAAAGTGCTGTTCCAATTAAGGCAGCAAAAAGCACGCCCTGAGACTGCTCTGACTTATTGGATAACTGCAAAAGATATTCACAGGCTGATAGGCTAGGAGGTGGGTAAATTTACCTGTTTCCTCTGCAATAGTTGAGTCAGCATCCAGAAGGGAAAATGTATGGATTTATGTCAAGTATATCATCTGCCTACATTGGCAATTATGAAGACAAGAATCTTGATTTATAAAAGAGACACAACAGACTGCATATGCTAGAATCAAAGTTCAAAGTATCTGAAGCCACACACAAAAATGAGGGAGAAAATCAGCAGGTCAGCAGTATCTATGGAGGGAAATGGATGTTTTGGGATGAGCTCTTTATCTGAACTGTCAGGTTCAGAGGAGGTTGCCATTGATTCTAAAGGTGCAGTATATAAAACTGGAGAGAAGGTGTGGAGAAAGAGCTAATGGGTGATAGGTGGGTCTAGGTAAAGAGGGATAATAGGTAGCTAGAAGAGGGGAGAGTAGGAATAGTACAAGAAGCTGTGAGGTGACAGATGGAGGTAATACGGGCTGACAGTGATGGAAATGAATAGAAGAGGAAGATGGAGAATGGGATAGAGGAAGGGAGGTGGGGAGGGCAGATGTGAATAGTTGGAAAGGGGGTACCAATAGGAGAGAGTGTGGGTGATAAGCAGATGGAGAGGGTGGGGAAGGAGAAAGAGACATGGTGATGAAGGCCAAGTAGATCAGGAGGAGCTGAGACCGTGAAAAGTGTTATATAAATGCAACTCTATTTTCCTGATTCTTAAATAGGCCTTAGATTTTCTCACTGCACTGATTCACTCTTTATTGAAAATTATCTTTCAGTCATTCCCTTTCCTATGGCTCATCTTTCAATGTACACCCTATTCTCTTTAGCACTACATTTCCTTGCCATTTTCCCTCAGCTTTCCATGATCTGAAATTGAGAGAAAAAGATTAACTTTATTTGTCACATGTACATCAAAACATCGAAGCTTACAGTACAATACATCATGTGTATCAACACCCAGTACAGTCCAAGGGTGTACAGGGGTCAGGTCGCAAGTGTCGTCATGCTTCAAGTGCCAACATAACATGCTGACACTTGCTAACTCTAAGCTGTATGTCTTTAGAATGTGGAAAGTCATGGGGAGAACATCATAATTCTTTCCAGACAATGGTGGGAATTGAACCCTGATCACTGATGCTGTGAAGTGTTGCTCTACCATACCGTGTTGCCTATAATTGGTCCTTGCCCATCTAGATCCATTGCAGAGGGGCTATCTTGTTAAGTGGTTGTACCCTGAAATCCAGCAATGTAGTCTGGATATTGACTGGTCTAACACCCTGGGAAAGGTTTCACTGCTAACATGATGGTCTTTCTGTAGAAGCAGTGTTTGGGTTATGGTTAGAGATAATGGGTGTTTTGGAATGTGAGCCATCCAATGAAGGGAGTGTGTTTTTCATGTTGTGTGCCTGACACCGGTGTGAGCCGGGTCCTTGTTTGGCGGGAGATGAAGGGAGAAGACGCCGGAGAGAAGAGGTCATAGGACTCGACCCGGAGCTGGGCTATGATCTGATGAAGCCCGGGGAGATCGAAGGACGATCGGCGAGGGGGAAACCATGAGCTCCAACTTGTGTACATTAGACTGTTTTATTAAAATGGGCTCTTTTCTTTCTTTTGCCTTTTCTTTACTAACCCTTTGGTCAAATTAAGAATTATAAAGCTATATCGTTTAATTGTATGGGGGCTACTGGCTGTTATTTTGTGGTAGTTATTTGTAACAGGGCACTTAGTCAATATAGTGAAATAACGGACAGTACGCTGCATACAGTCATGCGGCATCCGCACAAGCAGGAGGTTTCAGGGTGGGCTTGCACCTCAGTATCACACGTCCGGCGGGGTAGGAGATTGTCTTCTCTAGACTTATGCAGCCAATGGAACCAGAGGGTTTCACTGGTCTTTAGGCAGAAAAGTATACTTTTATACTTTATACTTTATTGTCGCCAAACAATTGATCCTAGAGCATACAATCATCACAGCGATATCTGATTCTGCTCTTCATGCTCCCTGGAGTACAAATCGATAGTAAGTATTAAAAATTTAAATTATAAATCATAAATAGAAAATAGAAAAGGGAAAGTAAGGTAGTGCAAAAAAACCGAGAGGCAGGTCCGGATATTTGGAGGGTACGGCCCAGATCCGGGTCAATATAGAGATATTGCCTCTGAAATGCTCTGACAGGCAAAAGCAAATCTAGGGCTGGAGCTTTACAATTGAAGTAGAAAATTAAACACAGTTTTTTAGTATTTAAAAATAACTGAAACACATTCTTCAATTATAAATAATTAATAACATTCAGCTAAATTCACCGTTCACCTTGGTGGAAAAAAACACTGGCACACCACACGGATGAGTGCTTAGCCCACTGCTCTACTCCCTCTACACTCGTGACTGTGTGGCTAGGCATAACTCAAAGGCCATCCATAAATTTGCTGATGATACAGCCATTGCTTGCAGAATTTCAGATGGGTGTACAGGAGTGAGATATAGCAGCTAGTTGAGTGGTGTCTTATCAATAACCTTGCACTCAACATTAGTAAGACCAAAGAGTTGAGTGTGGACGTCAGAAAGGGTAGAATGAGGGAACACAAACCAATGCTCATAGAGGAATCAGAAGTGAAGAGAATGAGCAATTTCGAGTTCTAGGGTGTCAATATATCTGAGGACCTAATCTGGTTTCAATATATCGATATATTGATGCAACTATAAAGAAGGCAAGACAGTGGCTATATTCAATCAGGAGTTTGAGAGGATGGAGGGGTGAAGTAAAGAGCTGGTAAGTTGATTGGTGAAATCAACTGGAGGAGAGGGAATCTGATAGGAGAGGATAGAAGACCATGGAAGAAAGGGAAGGTGGGAGGCACACCAGCGGGAGATGATGGGCAGGTAAGAAGATAAGGTGAGAGGGGAAACTGGAATGGGGAATGGTGAAGGGGGGGCAATTACTGGAAGTTCAAGAATTGGACGTTCATGCTATCAGTTTGGAGCCTGCCCAGATGAAATAGAAAGTGTTGCCTTCCAACTTGTGGGCTTATCACAGCAGTAGAGGAGGCCATGAATTGACATGTTGGAATGGGAACAGGAAGTGGAATTGAAATGGGTGGCTACAAAGAGATCATGCTTTTTTTCTGGTGGACAGAGCATAGGTGCTCAGAGAAGCGGTCTCCCATATGTCACATATGTCACTAATAAGAGAAAAGTTTTCAAATTTACTTGGTCCATTTCCGACTCACAATTACTTGGTCCACACCTGCCCCTACATCTCCTCCCTCTCTGCTATTCAGGGCCCCAATCAGTCATTCCTGATGAGGTGACACTTCAGTTATGAGTCTCTTGGGGTCATCTACTCTATCTGATGCTCCCAGTATGGCCTTCTGTATATTGGTGAGACCCAATGTAGATTGGTAGACCGCTTCGCCAAGCACCTTCACTAGCTTCACCTGAAAAAGCAGGATCTCCCTGTAGCCATCCATTTCAATTCCACTTTTCATTCTCCATTCCGACATGTCAGTCCATGGCCTCCTCTGCTGCCACGATGACGCTACACTCAGGTTGGAGGAACAACACCTTATATTCCGTCTAGGTAGCTCCAACCTGATGGCATGAACATCGATTTCTTGAACATCCGGCAATTGCATCACCTCCCTCTCAACATTCCCTATTTCTGTTTCCCCTCTAACCATATCTCCTTACCTGCCCATCATCTCCTCTGGTGCTTCTCCCATCTTCCCTTTCTTCCATGGTCTTCTACCCTCCTCTATCAGATTCCCTCTTTCTCCAGCCGTTATCTCTTTCATCAATCAAATTCCCAGCTCTTTACTTTACTCCATCCCCATCCCCTGGTTTCACCGATTACCTGCCACCTTATACTTCTTCCTCCCCTCCCCTCACTTTCTTAGTCTGACTTCTCCCCTTCCTTTCTAGTCCTGAAGAAGAGTCTCAGCCCAGAACGTCAACAGTTCATCCTTATGCATAGATGCTGTCTGGCCTGCTGAGCTCCCCCAGCAGTTTGTGGTACAGTTTGTTGTTTTGAATATCCAGCATATGCAGATTTTCTTATGTTTGTGACTGCTCATAATGGTGCTGGTACCATCCCTATTAAATCTAACTAAGCAACATACATTTGAGTGGATTTCTTGGGAAAAACGCAGATGAACACTTCATCAAGGCTTTAGCGACCTTTCAAAGGGTGCTGGTGTTTCGAATGAATGAGATGCTATGACACACACTAAGTTAATTTGCAAGGCAAAATGCAATCTTTTATAAGACTTACTTGTGTGGATGTGACATCTGAAGAGATTTCATAATAAATGCTTTCTTACACAAGTCAGTTTACAAAGAGGAAGAGAGTTGATTGGTTCAGAACAACTGTAATATGTAAACAGTTTTTATTTTTCCATGAGTTTGATTCTATTACCTTCTGTAACCTAACTATAAAAAGGTTCCAGTTATACAACTAGCTGTTTCATTTCCTTTATAAAAGTTGATGTACAGTTACAAGAAGGGCAAAGGTATTTTATAGAGCGCATAGATCTCTCCTTAGTACAATGAATTAGGGCTTTAATTCATATTAGGAAAAAGAAAGGAAATTTAGAGTGAGCAATACTAATTTGAACATGTCTAACAGAATTGTTCATATTTTAGTTCAACTGAGTCAGACTAGATATTAAATAAACAAGAGAAATTCCACGTGGTAGTATCCCATTATTTTGTTTCAATAATTATGGGAGAGTTACCTCAGGTTTGTAGTACAGAACCAATACCATCAAATATTGACAAACATCCAGCAAAACATTATTTCTGAAATATGATTCTACTAATTGTATAAAAATAACCCAACATAAAGAAAGCAGTAAAAATGTCATGGCAAACAATAACCCTAACAAGATTTATTTGAAAGTGATTTTATTTATCCAATTTATTTTCAACAAATGAATGTAGTTGGCTTTTTCAGTTGCCTCTTCCTATCCAGAACCAGAAATAGAATCAGGTTTAATATCACTGGGATATGTTGTGAAATTTGTTAACTTAGTGACAGCAGTACAATGCAATACATGATAATATAGAAAAAAAATAGGTAAATCATTTACAGTAAGTATACGTATGTATATCAAATAGTTAAATTAAAATAAACAGTGCAAGAACAGAAATTTTTAAAAGTTCGTGGGGTCAATGTCCATTTAGAAATTGAATGGCAGAGGGGAAGAAGCTGTTGCTGAATCGCAGTGTGTGCCTTCAGGCTTCTGTACGTCATTCTTGATGGTAACAATGAGAAGAGGGTATGTCCTGGTTGGTGCTGTCCTTAATGAGGGACACCGCCTTGAAGATGTCTTAGGTACTACAGAGGCTAGTATCCATGATGAAGTTGACTAATTTTACAACTTTGTGCAGCTTATTTCAATCTTGTGCAGTAGATCCACCCCCCCCCATACCAGATGGTGCAGCCAGCCAGAGTCCTCTCCACATACATCTACAGAAGCTTTCGAGTGTTTTTGGTTACAAACAAGATATAGATGCTCTCTTGCCTTCTTTATAGCTGTATCAATAAGTTGGGACAAGGTTAGATCCTCAGAGATATTGACACTCAGCTGTGACGGGGGCAGAAGTGAGTGCAATTGCTATTACTATTGAGAAGGTGCTTGGGAAGTCGAAAGGGCCGAAAGTAGGTAAGGCACTTGGACCAAATGGCCTACATCCCTGGGTTCTGAAAGTGGAAGCTGTAGAGAATGTGCAGGCATTAGTAATGATCTTTCAAAAATCACTAAATTCTGCCATGGTTCTGGAGGACTGGAAAATTGCAATGTTGCTCCACTCTTTAAGAAGGGAGGGAGGCAGAAGAAAGGAAACTATCAGCCAGTTAGCCTGACTTCAGCAGTTTGGAAGATGTCGGAGTGAATTGTTAAGGATGAGGTCTCAGGGCACTTGGAGGCGCATGATAAAATAGGCCAAATTCTGCATGGTAAGGGGAATTCTTGCCTGACAGATCATTTGGAATTCTTGAAGGAAATAACAAACAGGATAAACAGAGGAGCATCAGTAGATGTTGTGTACTTGGATTTTAGAAGGCCTATGACAAGGTGCTGTGCATGAGGCTGCTTCATAAGGTAAGAGCTGATGGCATAATGTGAAAGATACTATCATGGATCGAGGATTAGCTGACTGGGAAGAGGCAAAGAATGGGAATGAAGAAAGCCTTTTCTGGTTGGCTGCTGGTGACTTGTGGTGTTCCAGCTGGTGTTGGGACTGCTTCCTTTTACGTTATATGTCAGTTACTTGGATGACGGAATTGAGGGCTTTGTGGCCAAGTTTGCAGACAACACAAAGATAAGTGGGGAGGCAGGTAGTGTTGAGGAAGCAGGGAGACCTATTTCTCAATGATTATCAGTGACAAAAGTCACTGATTTTTGAACACAAATACTTGCAACTGACGCGTTTTTCAAAACTTTTCTCTCTTAGCACAGTGTAATGACTAATGGCCACATAACTGCATGCAACTGATGCTAGTTAGAATCTGTTCAGCAATGGGCTCCTGTCCCTTTTAAGCAGCATAGTGTCCCAAATAAATGAAGGGAATCCCAGTTATTTTCTTGATCAGCTTTTCTTCTTTAAGAGCTGTCCCAAATAAGCATCTGCCCGGATTAACTGGTGTGTGTGTGTGTGTGTGTGTGTGTGTGTGTGTGAGAGAGAGAGAGAGAGAGAGAGAGAGAGAGAGAGAGAGAGAGAGAGAGAGAGAGGGAGAGAGATATTAATCAGCTAGTGCCCTGAATTCCCTGAATAGCAATGCTGAAATGTTATGTAAGGAATTGCTACTCAAGATCTTGTTTGATAATCCACCTCCACAAAAGTTTCTTGTCTAGCTTCATATCCTTCTATTATTTTGATATGGAGATCTGTATTGATCTTTGTTTTGTTTTGAAAGATATCAATATCCAAGACTTCACAGTCCTCCAGAAGAATTTAAGATACAGAAGCAGGTGTAGACCATTTGGAACTTCACTGCTATTCTACCATTCTTCAAATTCATGGTTGATTATCTATCCCAATATCATTTTACTCTTCTAACCAGATTTTCAGTTATATCCAAAAATCATTTGATCTGTCTTGAACACACTCTGCAGGTGAGTCTCTGCAACCACCGAAGATTCTTAATACTTGAGCTTTGTCAGTACGTAGTTACCAATTTCCCAGCCAATTGCTGATTGATCAGAGCATGTTTGGCATTACCAGTTGATACCCATGACTGAAGGGTATTGGTAGTTCAAAACAGGGTTCAATTGCCACTTTCCTTCATATTAATAAGACATGACTGTTGTGCGTGAGTTGTTGGATTCTCTAAAATAGACAAGTCAGTGCTTACTAATTTAATTTAAATCCTTGGAAAATTCTCAGAGCTGAAAAAATAATCATTTAAAATGCAAACAGTAAATCTGCAACTGTAGTAATCTCATACAAACCCCCAGAAAATATTGGACGTACATCAGATGTGCTGGTATTTATCAATGGGCACGTCAACACTTCAAAATGAGAGGAAGCACAGCAATGGTTCACCAGGTTGTTTCTTGGATTGGTGGGTTTGACATCAGAGGAGAAATTGAACAGACTAGCTCTGTGATTTCTTGAGTTTAGAAAAATGAAAGATGAATTTCATTGAAATGTACAAGTTTCTGAGGGAGATTGGCAGTGAAGGTTTAAAAGATCTTTAGATATTAAGGGAAATGAGATTAGTATAGCAAAATGGTGTTGAGGTAGATGATCAGCCATGATATTTTTGAATGGTGGAGCAGAACTGAATTGGTCACATGTTCTAATGTTTTGGTGCAACGCGGTGCATGGAGCATGTCAGGGGATAACAGCAGCAAGAGCTGAATGACTAGGTGCCACATTAAATTAGGCATCAGTGATTTAAATTATGCTCAAATTATAAAGCAAAAACTCCTCCAGGAAAAAATGAATAAAGAGTAATTTTAGACAAATGATATTTTATGTGAACAGACATAATTTATTTTCATTAGAACAGAAGTATTTATGCAAAGTCAGCCACAATATGCTACTGGCTTTGTTGCTTTTGAGTTTATTGACAACATTGTATACATATTAGAAATGTCTGTGGGAACATGTTTTTGAACAGATTAATGATTGTCCCTGACTTAGTTTCAAAATGTGAAAATTTCAATTTGTGCAACAGAAGTGTTAGCACCTTTAAGTTCCAGGTCATGGCAATGCAGGACACCTAGTTTTCTATTCAAAATATTGTTACTGGGGACATATCAATTTGATTAAAAAGTGCGAAATCTTGCTATCCCTGTTCATAGTCAAAGTTATGAATGAACTCAAGAGCTGTTTATGGAATGAATTAAACTACCAAACCTTCTCAGAAGCAGCAGTATAGTGGCACAGCGAATCAAGCCGCAGTTTCCCAGCTCTACTCATTCTGCACTTTCTCCCTGTTACCATATTGGTTCTTGAATATTCTTTCATTTCCAAAAATGTGCTGCTTGATAGGTTAGAAGGATATTATAGGTTACTGTTGGTGTCTAGATGTCTGCTTGATGATTGGTATGGTTTGATGGACTATTTTCATACTGTAAGATTCTATGACTGTTCTGAAAAATACATTTAAAATTACTCTCTGTGATTTTCATGAGGCACAGCAGTAGAGAATTAGGAACATGCATTAAAAATTCAACACCAGCGCTAAATTTGAACTAAATTAAAAATATGCCACATCCTGTTCAGAAAACACAAAGAATACATGGCAGTCTTAGTAAAATCTAACTCTATTTAACAGGTAGTTTTAAATGTCAGATATTCATGAGATAAGCATTTAAATGCTGCCTTGTAGATCACTGTTGAAAAATCAAAAGAAGATTTCTTTACATAGGGTAAAGTGGAATTGTATGCAATAAGACTTATAAATACATAAACTTATGTATTTCTTTTCAAATTCCCTCCCTGTTTTTAAACAGAAAATGCATGTTTTTGATGAAGAATGATTTGGTGGGTCAGCAGAGCATCACAAATTAGTCTACACAATGTGAGAATGTTGTTGGGCTGTTTACTGTAAACCCTTTGAGGAAGATCTGTGCAATATTTCTGACATAATAAAAAAATGCTTGGAAGCAGCAAAGTAAAAATGACAAATAACATTAATAAAGCTTGGCTCTTGGTACTGAATCATTCTCACAGACTGGGAACTTAGAGTGAAGTGTCAGTTGATAAAGTCAACATGGTCAGCTATCAACCTGGCACTTAGAACCTCATGTCCAATTCTTCAACACAAGATATTCTGCAGATGCTCAAAATCCAGATAACCACACACAAAATGCTGGAAGAAATCAGCAGGTCAGGCAGCAACTATGTAAATCAATAAATAGTCAACATTTCGGGCAGAGACCCTCTATCAGAACTGGAATTGAAGAGGTAATAGGCCAGAATAAGAAGGTGATGGAAGGGGAAAGAGGACAAGGTGATAGGTGAAGCCAGGTGAGTGGGGGAGAGGAGATGCGTTGATAGGTGGTAATGGGCTGAGAAGAAGGAATCTGATTGGAGAGGACAGCGAATTATGGGAAAAAGGGAAGGAGGAGGGGTACCAAGGAATGTGATACACAGGTGAGGAGAACAGGGAAGAGGCCAGAATGGGGAATTGAAGAAGAATGAAGTGGTGAAGGGGCGGGGGGGAATAAATGGATATTAGAGATATGGAAATTTATGCCATCAAGCTGGAGGCTACCTAGACAGAATATAAGGCTTTGCTCCTCCAACCATAAATTGACCTCATTGTGGCAGAACAGGAGACCATGGACTGACATGTTCGGATGTGAATGAGGATAGGAATTAAAATGGTTGGCCACTGGGAAATGCTGCTTTTTTGCAGATGGATTAGAGGTGCTTTGCTGAGTACCTCTACTGCATATGCAAACAGCAGGATTTACCAGTGGCTACTATAGTGTATTGATTATTTCAGTAATATTTGAGCAATATTCTAAATATATTGTTTGATAAAGCATTCTTTGTTGTTTACAAAATTCATTATATGGAAGAATCCATTAACATGGAAGAAATATGTGAATGGCAGATGTCATTACACCACTACATCATATGTGAGTGCATCACTAAAAAAAACTAGGTAGACAGGTCTCTGGAGTCACAAAACATAACAGTGGTGATGAGGAATTTTTAAAGTGACTACCTACCTCTTGAAGCACAGGGCGTTCCTTTCTTTCAGAAGAGGACAGAGACATTCAAGTTTTTAAAAAGTGCAGCATGTGTTTATTCAGAAGTTGAGAGAAACATTTGAGTTAAAAAAGAAGGCAAAAAATGGACGAAATTCATGGACTCATCAACAGTGAGGCTGGGTGATAATAATAAACAAAAAAATCAGAGATGGCTGGCTGTATTGGAAAGATAGATGTGTTTGATTGCTCAACGGATGCTATTATATTATTTCTGTATTTGCATGATATTTAGTCTATTCAATATACATATACTGTAATTTATTTATTTATTTATTTATTCTTTATTATGTATTGCATTCAACTGCTGCTGCTCAAGTTAACAAATTTCATGACACATGCCAGTGACAATAAACCTGCTTCTGAAAACTGTATTATCTATACCAAACAAATTGTGCAATGTTTTAAGGCAAATAAAATAGCTGATAAGAAACGAGTGCCAGTGTTGCTGAGTGTAATGAATGGAAAAGCATACAGTTTTTCAGAAGTTTGACAGCTCCAATCAAACCAGCCAAAGTGAGCTTTGCTAACAGTCGGCAATCAGTAGGGAATTAAGAGTTATGGGGAAAAGACAGGTAGGTGGAGATAAATTCATGGCTAGATCAGCCATGATCTTAATGAATGGTGGAGCAAGTTTGAGGGTCCAGATGGCCTACTCCTGTTCCTATTTCTTATGCTCTTATGTTCTTAACTCACACTTAAATGAGCAGTTGAAATTTCTGTATCAATAGAAACAGCAGACAGAGACACAATTGAGTTCCAGTTAAAAATGAAAAACAGCATGATCAAAATTGCAGCATTTAGACAGAAACCTGCCTGGCTGAACAAATTGTGTTGTGGTAGATGCTCAAATGCACCAGACCAATGTAGGTTCAAAGGCAAAACTTGCAGAAAATGAAACAAAATAGGACACATGCAAAGAGCATGCCAGACAGACAAAAATAAATTGACAGCACACAGGGAAGAGAACAATAAAAAGTCAAGTTGACGTTTCAAAAAGAGCACTAATATGCATGCTGTTGATTAAAAAAATCTCATAATGATGAGAATGACACAGGACTGTGTAGCATTGAGAATTACAATGTGAAAACCGAGAAGAAACAAGCAATATCGTTTACACCAGAAGTGAACATCCAATTGATTAAAATGGAATTGGACACTGACTGATCTGTTTCAGTCATCCGTAAAATAAGTTTGAACGGCATTTTAAAGATACTGCACTGAAGCCTGCAGATATCCTACTAAGAACTTAAACTGGAGAGAAGATAACTCCTGTGGGTTCTTTGTACCATCCATGATAATGAGGCCAGAGAGCTAAATAACATGGTGGCTGAAAGAATTCTTTCCAAGGTTGAGTGGAGCCCATAGGTAATATCAGTGGTCCCAATAGCCAA
The DNA here is from genome assembly GCF_963921235.1 of Mobula hypostoma. Lineage (NCBI taxonomy): Eukaryota > Metazoa > Chordata > Chondrichthyes > Myliobatiformes > Myliobatidae > Mobula > Mobula hypostoma. Next base: position 199,441,239 of record NC_086097.1, read on the forward strand.
GAAGAATGTTTGGATCTTTCAGTATTTTTAAGGTCACTATAAACCCAATACTAATCAATACTCGCTGCCCAATATAGAGAATATCTTTGCAAACCTTTCTGGAGGGAAACACATCAGCAAAGTGGACTTATCTGAGGCCTACCTATGGATGGAGATGGAAGAGCAGTCCAAAGTACTTCTCACCATAAACATTTACAAAGGGCTTTACCGCTGTAATAGGCTTATTTTTGGAAAAGCATTTGCACATGCATTCTGGAAGGAAGCTATGGATCAGGTACTGCAAGGCTGCTCAGACACTGTGTTACCTGGATGTCACCATTCTTACTGGTGAGGATAACAAGGAACAACTCCAACATCTCACACAATGTCAAAAATATTAGAAGTTATGGACTCAGACCACGATGCAAGTGTGAATTCGTTAAACCAAGAATCATTTACTGTGGTCATACCATTGACACACAAGGATTACTCAAATGATTTGGGAAAATACAAGCAGTGGTAGATGCCCAAAGTCAAAGGATATGTCTCAGTTGCAGTCCTTTTTAGGATTTGTCAATTGCTATAACAGGTTACTGCCAAACCTGGCCACTGTGCTCAACCCCTTGAATTTATTACTCCCTGGCCTTTAGCATTATCATGGAAAAAGATAGAATCAGAGAGGACAGGAAAATTTTTAATTGGGGAAGGGCAAATTATGAGGCTATAAGGCTAGAACTTGCGGGTGTGAATAGGGATGATGTTTTTGCAGGGAAATGTACTATGGACATGTGGTCGAGGTTAAGGGATCACTTGCAGGATGTTAGGGATAAATTTGTCCCAGTGAGGAAGATAAAGAATAGTAGGGTGAAAGAACCATGGGTGACAAGTGAGGTGCAAAATCTACTCAGGTGGAAGAAGACAGCATACATGCGGTTTAGGAAGCAAGGATCAGATGGGTCTATTGAGAAATATAGGGTAGCAAGAAAGGAGCTTAACAAGGGGCTGAGGAGAGCAAGAAGGGGGCATGAGAAGGCCTTGATGAGTAGGATAAAAGAAAACCCCAAGGCATGCTTCAATTATGTGAAGAACAAAAGGATGACAGGAGTGAAAGTAGGACCGATTAGAGATAAAGGTGGGAAGATGTGCCTGGAGGCTGTGGAAGTGAGCAAGGTCCTCAATGAATACTTCTCTTTGGTATTCACCAATGAGAGGGAACTTGATGACGGTGAGGACAATATGAGCAAGGTTGATGATCTGGAGCATGTTGCTATTGAGGGAGAGGAGGTGTTGGAGTTGTTAAAATACGTTAGGATGGATAAGTCCCCAGGGTCTGATGGAATATTCCCCGGGCTGCTCCATGAGGCAAGGGAAGAGATTGCTGAGCCTCTAGCTAGGATCTTTATGTCCTCGTTGTCCACGGGAATGGTACTGGAGGACTGGAGGGAGGCGAATATTTTCCCCTTGTTCAAAAAAGGTAGTAGGGATAGTCCGGGTAATTATAGACCAGTGAGCCTTACGTCTGTGGTGGGAAAGCTGTTGGAAAAGATTCTTAGAGATAGGATCTACAGGCACTTAGAGAATCATGGTCTGATCAGGGACAGTCAGCATGGCTTTGTGAAGGGCAGATCGTGTCTAACAAGCCTGATAGAGTTCTTTGAAGAGGTGACCAGGCATATAGATGAGGGTAGTGCTGTGGGTGTGATCTACATAGATTTTAGTAAGGTATTTGACAAGGTTCCACACGGTAGGCTCATTCAGAAAGTCAGAAGGCATGGGATCCAGGGAAATTTGGCCAGGTGGATTCAGAATTGGCTTGCCTGCAGAAAGCAGAGGGTCATGTTGGAGGGAGTACATTCAGATTGGAGGGTTGTAACTAGTGGTGTCCCACAAGGATCGGTTCAGGGACCTCTACTTTTTCTGATTTTTATTAACGACCTGCATGTGGGTGTAGAAGGGTGGGTTGGCAAGTTTGCAGACGACACAAAGGTCGGTGGTGTTGTGGAGAGTGTAAAGGATTGTAGAAGATTGCAGAGAGACATTGATAGGTTGCAGAACTGGGCTGAGAAATGGCAGATGGAGTTCAACCCGGAGAAGTGTGAGGTGGTACACTTCGGAAGGACAAACTCCAAGGCAGATTACAAAGTAAATGGCAGGATACTTGGTAGTGTGGAGGAGCAGAGGGATCTGGGGGTAGTTAAGAAAGCTTTTGAGGTGTTAGCTTTCATAAGTTGAGGAATAGAGTTTAAGAGTCGCGAGGTAATGATGCAACTCTATAAGACTCTAGTTAGGCCACACTTGGAGTACTGTGTCCAGTTCTGGTCACCTCACTATAGGAAGGATATGGAAGCATTGGAAAGGGTACAGAGGAGATTTACCAGGATGCGGCCTGGTTTAGAGAGTATGCATTATGATCAGAGATTAAGGGAGCTAGGGCTTTACTCTTTGGAGAGGAGGATGAGAGGAGATGTGATAGAGGTATACAAGATATTAAGAGGAATAGATAGAGTGGAGAGCCAGTGCCTCTTCCCCAGGGCTCCACTGCTCAATACAAGAGGACATGGCTTTAAGGTAAGGGGTGGGAATTTCTAAAGGATATTAGAGGAAGGTTTTTTACTCAGAGAGTTGTTGGTGCGTGGAATTCACTGCCTATGTCAGTGGTGGAGGCAGATACACTAGTGAAATTTAAAAGACTACTAGACAGGTAGGTGGAGGAATTTAAGGTGGAGGTTATATGGGAGGCAGAGTTTAAGGGTCGGCACAACATTGTAGGCTGAAGGGCCTGTACTGTGCTGTACTATTCGATGTTCTATGTTCAATTACTACATCTGTGGAAAACAAGACAATGGACAAAGCAGTGTGAAGTGGCTTTCCAAAAGGCAAAGGTTTCAGACACTGTACTTACACATTAGGATTCACATCATCCATTGAAGCTTGCCTGTAAGGCCTCGCCTTATGGTATAGGTGTAGTCATGTCACATGTTGTGGGTGATGGAAGTGAACACCCATAGCCTTTGCATCACGTTCCCTTACCGCTGCAAAGAAAATTACACAGATTGACAGAAGCCTTGACTCTGGTTTGAGGTGCAAAAGGTTTTAATCTGTACCTGTGAGGGAGTTTACCCTCATTACTGATCACCAACCTCTGAGGTCCATTTTCAACCCAGAGACAGGTGTTTACCAACAGCAGCAACATGAATGCAGAGGTGGGCACTGTTTCTTAGAAGACACAATTATGTGATCAAATTCAAGAGGACAACTAAATATGGAAATGCTGATGAATCGTCCTGTTTACTCTTGCAAAAGGAAATACACAAAAATGTACAAAAGAGGACATTCCTCTTGATGTATTCGCCCTAATGCAAATCGAAAGTCTCCCTTTACAGCAGAGATGATCCAAAGGGAAACCAGAAAAGGCCCCACACTGTCTCAGAAATACATGGCAACCAAAAAAGGCTGGAATATGCACCTTTAAATCCCAGCTCCCCCATTTTCACCAGCATCGGGATGAACTTTCCCCTCACAGGGGTTGCCTTACATAGGGACTGAAAGGTGTTGTACGGTGCAAGCTGAGAGCTAAAGTGTTGGAGAAGCTACATGCTAGGTATGGTCTAAATGAAAGCATTAGCTTGAAACTTTGTCTGGTGTCCTGGAATAGGCCATGCACTGTTTGGGATGCCACATGCCCAAAAGATACCAGGAGCAGTGCCTCTTCATCCCTGAGAATGACATGTATTGCCCTGGTAGAGGATCAACGTGGATTTTGTCGAACCATTCAGGGGCACAAATTTCTTAGTAGTAGTGGATGCAGCCACAAAGTGGCCAGATAGTGTCCACTACAGCCTCGCAGACTGCTGATGTGTTGAGAAGCCTTTTCTCAAGGACTGGTATACCAAAACACTTAGTGATAATGAACCACAGTTTGTCACAGAACAGTTTCAGACATTCCAGAAAATGAACGGACAATGACATATTACTTCTGCACAATACTACCCAGCTACAAAAACCTTGGTGGAAAGGTTTGTCCAGGGTCCAAAGAATGCATTACGAGCAATGTCAGCAGAACACACTACACTAATATTGAATCAGAAGCTCACCAATGTCCTCCTTGCATACCACAATGCAGTACACTCCACACCCAACAACTCACCAGTTATGCTGTTCCTGGGATGACCCTTGTGCTCAGGCTTGGATTTCCTCAAACCCAATTTCAGAAGGAGTATGTAGGACAAACAGCTGATACAAATTGAGGGCTCCTCAATAAGGAGGTCAATATTTCACTCCTGGACATGCAGAGGTGATCAAAAGTGCGTACTTGGAAAGATAAAGGAGAGAATTGGGACACTCTCCTACAAGTGCAGATTGCATCTGATATCATCTGGAGACCACACATTTATCATTTGGGAAGAGCAGAGTGGATTGTTAGAGAAGGAAGATGTCCAGAGCTGTCACAAACACTTCCTGAGTCTCAGAATCAACTCTTACAACCACTGTGGAGTAAGCCCCAGAACCTGAGATTGTTTAACAGGCACAAATCTCTCCTGCCCAGCAGAGTGACTCCTCTTGTCAGGAAAGACATTATCCCAAAACGAGTAAGAAATCTTCCACAGTGATTAAGTTTTTAGGCCTGAATAGACAATTTAAAATTTACTTTGCTATGGATGTCTATATAAGGATTATTTTATGTAGTACACTATGCATATAAGATGACTAGAGAACAATACGTTACATATTTGAATAAAGATGCATTCGATACTGGGTTAGATCTTCTAGTTATGCAAGGAGGAATGAAACATATTTAATATTTCAGTAATATTAGAGTAACATTGTAAATATAATTTGATTATTTATTGTTTACGTGATTCATTATGTGTTATTTGTAAGAAGTATGTGAATGGCATATGTCGCTATGCCACCATGTCATATGTGAGTGCCTCAATAAAGAAAAGTAAGTGTACATGCTTCCTGGCTCCCATGTTTTTCTTTTGATTATTTTCTGGAGTTACAATGCACAAAACCAACCATTTAATTTCTACCTCCATTCCTATTCCAACATATTGGTCCATAGTATCCTCTTCTGCTGTGATGAGGCCACTCTCATGCTGGAGAAGCAAGACCTCAAATTCTGTTAAGGTAGATCCAACCTGATGGCATGAATATCAATTTCTCCATCTTCCAGTAATTTTGTACTTCCCCCATCCCGCTTCCTCAAATCCACACTCTGGTCTCTTACCTCTTCTCTTCACCTATCATTTCCTATTGGTGTACCTCCTCCTTCCCTTTCTCCTGTGGTCCATTGTCCTGTCCTATTCAATTCCTTCTTCTCCAGCCATTTACCATTTCCACCTATCACCTCCCAGATTTTTACTTCATCGCCCCTTCACCATCTACCTGGTTTCACCTATCACCTTCTATATTGTCCTCCTTCCCCTGCCCCCCCCACCCACCTTATTATTCTGACACCTGTCCCCTTCCTTTCCAGTCTTGATGAAGGGCCGCTGCCTGAAACATCTACTGTTTATTCATTTCCATAGATGCTGCCTGACCTAAGCCAACTAAAAAATTATTTTTTTTTTATTTATCAGTAATGGATATTCACTGTCCAGGGCCACAGAGCCTTGTTTGCCAGACTCAGCTTTCTAACATAGCAACAGACACTTGTGGGGATTAAAGAGTTAAGTTTTAAGTAAGTTAAACTTCCAACTAATATTCTTTGTTCAGCTTCTTGTCATAAATGGAAGCTGGTCTGTGGTTCTTAAAGTAAATAGCAAGCAATTGACAGGAAAGTGCAAGGATTAACAGGGAAGTGATCTAGCCTTTGAAGAGCAGGTGGCTACAGTATAATCTCCCTTTAGTGAGGGTACCTGTGGTTGTCTATATCTGATAGGGCTTAAGGTCTTTGTTTGAGTTGAGAACTTCATGGTCAGCAAACCCAGTACCATAACAGAATAAAAAGCGCACTGACTGTTTTTGTTATGCAGAGCATTATTCCTTATTATGTATCGAATCAAATTGTTTTAAAATGACAATTATTTCACAATGATTTCAGGTGAAGCTATTATATAAAATCACTCAAATTCAATCAATTTCCATGTAATCATTCACAGTTACAACTAAAGGCTACAGGTATGATCTTCCATAAGTTTTGATAGTGATTTGTTCAGTAGAGGTTATAAAGCTAAGATAACTATGGATGAGAAAAAGGTACGCATTGCATTTTGCTCACCCATCTAGAGAAAGTTTCTTTATCAGAACCATTTGTCAGCACTGTCCAATCTGAGAGGAAGCTAAGTAGGAAGAAAATCTGGCAGGTAAAAAATAGAAAAAATGTAGAAACAGAAAAAGAACTAAAAACAGTAGAGAAAAGAACTCAAGTAGTAACAATCAATAGAATTGAAATGGAGTTATAAAAACTATAGTGGCGTAGCTATAAATAGGATTTCATGTGTTGCAGTGCAATGGAAAAAGAAATTGCTGGGAGAAAAAAAACTGAAACATATAAGCCAAATATGAAAACATAGTGCCAAAGAGAAACAGACGCTTTGTCTCATTGTCTCCACAGTTATACTAATCCAACGTTTATCCATTTTATTAGTTTCTCCAGATGTGATTGGGCTTAATTTTATGACCAGGGTTCACTGATCACCTTACTAACAGCTGATCAGGCAAAATATTTCCTCAGAATTTTTTGAAGATAGGCTTCCTCCACCATTAGAGCTCTCTGGCAACATAATTGCACTTTAATTTGTAAAATCTGAACCAATATTTCCAGTTTTTTCACAAACCTGTGCAAAATAAATTCTAAATGAAAAAAAATCAAAACGTTATCATCTATCAATGAGTAAATTCTGATGTGTTTGAAAAATTTGCTTGCAAAATTGAAATTATGAGATAAATAAATGTAAACTCATTGATGGCACTTGGCAATATACTAAATATAATGCATTACAACTTTCTAGGAAAATACTGGAAACTAACTATTTTTCACTAACACTAGTCCAAATACTAAAGTGTGATTGATTGCTTTTTAACTGAATCATATATCAAGTGATCTGAAATGATCTGTTGGTTGTTTAGCACTATCTAGTAAACGGCTAGTACTGTAATACTTTTAACCAACAGTTTAAAATGTATTTCTTTTAGATTTCCAATCTCATTCTAAGACAGAGCAAATCATCACTGGGAACCGATATATTCTTTTTTCCATTTATTACTATTTTGTAATGGTGGACCCGAATAAGCCTTACTTGATGCTAAGAAAGAAGTGGATTGACTGTATCATTGTTGGCAGAATCTCAGGTGGTAATGAGAGGGCATACAGGAGCAAGATACATCAGCTAGTTAAGTGGTGTTGCAGCAACAATCTTGTACACAACCTCAGAAAGACCAAAGAGATGATTGTGGACTTCAGGAAGGATAAGGCAAGGTAACACAAACCAATCTCTCATAGAGGGATCAGAAGTGGAGAGAATGACCAACTTCAAGTTCTTGGTTGTCAATATTTTAATATGTGCCTTCAAGTACCCTGAGATTTCATTCTTAACAATTGACTCAAACATCTTCCAAACTACTAAGGTCAGGCTAACTGGCCTATTATTTCATTTCTTCTGCCTCCCTCCCTTCTTAAAGAGTGGAGTGACATTTGTAATTTTCCAATCCTCTAGAACCATGCAAGAATCTAGTGACTTTTGAAAGATTATTATTAATGCCTCCACATTCTCTTCAGCTACCACCTTCTGAACCCTGGGATGTAGTCCATCTGGTCCAAGTGCCTTATCTACCTTCAGACCTTCCAGCTTCTCAAGTACTTTCTCGCTAGTAATAGCAGCTGCACTCACTTCTGCCCCCGACACTCTTGAGCTTCCAGTAAACTGCTGGTGTCTTCCACAGTGAAGACTGATGCAAAATACTCGCTCAGTTCACCCACCATCACCTTATCACCCATTACTATCTCTCCAGTGTCATTTTCCAGCAGTCCAATATCTACTCTCACTTCTCTCTTACTCCTTATATATCTGGAAAAACTTTTGATATCTCTTTGATATTATAGGCTACCTTACCTTATTTCATCTCTTCTCTCCTCATGGTTTTTTAGTTGCCTTCTGTTAGTTTTTAAAAACCTCCCAATTATCAACTTCCCACTAATTTTTGTTTTATCCTATGCCCTCACTTCTGTTTTTATGGTCTTTGACTTCCCTTGTCAGCCATAGTTGTCTCATTCTCCCTTTAAAATACTTCTTTCCAATGTATATATCCTGTGCCTTACAAATTGCTCCCAGAAACTCCAACCATTGTTGAGCTGCTGTTAGCCCTGCTGGTATCCCCTTCCAAATCAACTTTGGCCTGCTCTCTCTCATGCTGCTGTAATACTGATACAACTGACTTTAGCTTCTCCATCTCAAACTGCAGGGTCTATTCTATTATATTATGATCACTGCATCCTCAGGGTTTCTTTACCTTAACCTCGCTAATAAAATCTGGTTCATTATGCAACCCTTCTGGTCTTTCGTCAGTTGATAATTAGATCTTGCTTATTAGCTGTTACAGAAATCTACCTAGTGCATATGTAGTTCATGTACAGGACCCATCTGAACTGTCATCATAAAAGTTAAGAAGCTGTCAGTATTGGTGATACTTTAGGTAAAATTTTATTTTTAGAAAAATTAACTCCAGGTCAATGTCAATCTATGGATTACAAAGTAACCTCACAAAAAATCTCGATGTGGCTTCGTCTGGTAATCAGATCTCACAGCGGAAAAATAACTAAAAGCTGCTGGCTTCAGGCTGTCACTCTTAACCTTTTCAACATTCACTACACAGAAGCTGAGTTTATCAATCAACCACGAGTGCAATGAGGTGGCACTGACTCTGAGAATGCTTAGACACGTCTAATAGCTTTTAGATATGTTTTCAAGCTTACCTCTTAATGCCAAGTCTATCTCAAATGATTTTGTTTATGGCCTGACAAAGATATTGATGGTTTTGTTCCTTACTTACTTTGATACCATGGTAAATTGGACTGAAATGGATTAACCCTTCAGCTACACTGCCCGTGAATTACTGAAAGAAAAGTGATTAAAAAGTGAAAAGCACAATACTTTACACTTTATACTTTATACTTTATTGTCGCCAAACAATTGATACTAGAACGTACAATCATCACAGCGATATTTGTTCTGTGCTTCCTGCTCCCTGGGTTACAAATATTAAGTATTAAAAACAGTAAAAATTAGTAAATATTAAAAATTTAAATTATAAATCATAAATAGAAAATTAAAAAATGGAAAATAAGGTAGTGCAAAAAAACTGAGACGCAGGTCCGGATATTTGGAGGGTACGGCCTAGATCCGGGTCAGGATCTGTTCAGCAGTCTTATCACAGTTGGAAAGAAGCTGTTCCCAAATCTGGCCGTACGAGTCTTCAAGCTCCTGAGCCTTCTCCCGGAGGGAAGAGGGACGAAAAGTGTGTTGGCTGGGTGGGTCGTGTCCTTGATTATCCTGGCAGCACTGCTTCGACAGCGTGCGGTGTAAAGTGAGTCCAAGGACGGAAGATTGGTTTGTGTGATGTGCTGGGCTGTGTTCACGATCTTCTGCAGCTTCTTTCGGTCTTGGACAGGACAACTTCCATACCAGGTTGTGATGCACCCTAGAAGAATGCTTTCTACGGTGCATCTATAAAAATTAGTGAGGGTTTTAGGAGACAGGCCAAATTTCTTTAGTTTTCTCAGGAAGTAAAAGCTCTGGTGGGCCTTCTTGGCAGTGAACTCCGCTTGGTTGGACCAAGTCAGGTCATTTGTGATATTGACCACAAGGAACTTAAAGCTTTTGACCTGTTCCACTTGCGCACCACCAACGTAAATTGGGTCGTGCGGTTTGCTACTCCTTCTGAAGTCAACAACCAATTCCTTCGTCTTGCTGACATTGAGGGATAGGTTATTGTCTTCGCACCATGCCACCAGGTTCTTAATTTCCTCTCTGTACTCAAACTCATCATTACCCGAGATACAGCCTGTGATTGTTGTGTCATCAGCAAACTTATATATTGAGTTTGATGGAAACTTGGCTACACAATCATGGGTGTAGAGTGAGTACAGCAGGGGGCTGAGTACACAGCCTTGTGGGGCACCGGTGCTTAGAGTGATTGTAGAGGAGAGCTTGTCCCCTATTTTTACAGCCTGGGTCCTGTCTGTGAAGAAGTTGAAGACCCAGTTGCAGATCTGAGTGCTAAGGCCCAGGTTCCGGAACTTAGGAATCAGTTTATTTGGAATGATGGTATTAAAGACAGAGCTATAGTGAATGAAAAGGAGCCTTGCGTATGCGTCTTTATTCTCCAGGTGATCTAAGGAGGAATGTAGGGCCAGAGAGATGGCATCTGCCGTTGATCTGTTGCTCCAGTAGGTGAATTGCAAAGCGTCGAGGTTGACCGGTAGGCTGTGGTTGATGTGTGCCATAACCAATCTCTCGAAGCACTTCATAGCAATTGATGTCACAACCACAGGTCAATAGTCATTCAGGCATGCCACCTTGCTCTTCTTCGGCACTGGGATTATTGTTGCCTTCTTAAAACACGAGGGGATCTTAGACTGAAGCAAGGAGCAGTTGAAGATGTCAGTAAACACTCCAGCTAGCTTGTTTGCACAGGCCAGGAGAACCCGTCCTGGGATGCCATCTGCCCTCCAATAGTGCAGATACTGAGAACTCTGAGGCTGTGCCCTCTAGTCCTATATATTCTCCTACTATTAGAAACATCTTCTCCACATCCACTCTTACCTAGGTCTTGTAATATTCAGTATGTTTCAATGAAGTTCCCCCTTATTCTTACAAACTCCAACCCAGAGTGATCAAATGCTCCTATACATTAATTCTTGCATATCCTGGATCATTCTCCTGAACTTCCTCTGAACCCTCTCCAATGTCAGCGCATCCTTTCTTAGAAATAGGCACAAAACTGTTTACAATACTCCATATGCTGTCTGGCCAATACCTATTAAAACCTCAGCATTACATCGACAAAATGCTGGTGGAACACAGCAGGCCAGACAGCATCCATAGGAAAAAGCACAGTCGACGTTTCGGGCCGAGATCCTTTGCCTGGGTCTCGGCCTGAAGCGTCAACTGTGTTTCTTCCTATGGTGCTGTCTGGTCTGTTGCGTTCCACCAGCATTTTGTGTGTGTTGCTTGAATTTCCAGCATCTGCAGATTTCCTCGTGTTTGCGTTCAACATTACATCCTTGCTTGTATACTTTAGTCCTCTCAAAATTAATGCCAACATTTCATTTGCTTTCCTACCACTGACTCAACCTGTTTCTGGTGTCTTCCACAGTGAGGACTGACACAAAATACTTATTCGGTTGATCCACTATTTCTTTCTCCACCATTATTACCTCTCCAGCATCCATATCCATTCCACCCTCTTATATACTCTTTGTATATCCGAAAAAAATCTTTTGTTTTCCTCCTTTATATTATTGCCTTGTTTACCTTTATGTTTCATCGTTTCTGTCCTTGTGCTTTTTTAGATACATCTGTTGTTTTTTAAAAAATTCCCAATTATCTAGAACTATTAGCCTAAATTTAAATAAGTATCATTAAAATAAATTAAACTGTATTTAAACTACTTCTTTAGATGGAAGTAACTTGGTAGAGGGGGAGACCCACCACTCAAATAGTGGGTTTTGGTAGCTTGAGTTTAGGGCTTTGTACAGTCCACTCAACGCCATCACAACAGTCCCATCGAGAAGCACGCAGGTCCAATTCCAGTGCATCTTATTAAGATGGCAGCCGCATCACACTGATTTAAATACCTGTCTGAATAATTTCGTGAATTTTTTGCAGCAGACCCAATTCAGTTTCAGTGAAGATGCAATGGCAGTTTAGAGCACCAGGAAAAGGATGAGATCCAGTTTCCAGCTAATTCTACCAATCTCCAGCCATTTCACATACCTCACACCAGAAAGTTCCTGGATAAGTGGGAAAAAATGGAGGTAACAGGTTTAACTCAATATTTCCCTCTTCTTATTACTATTTACTATTTCTATTACTATTTATTATTTATGGTGCAACTGTAATGAAAACCAATTTCCCCCAGGATCAATAAAGTATGACTATGACTATATTTCAGCTGTGACTCCATTTCATTAGCTGTGAGCTGTGGGGTTGACCCAAGACCACCAGAAGTCTTAGATGAAATTCTGTTCTAAATTTCTTTTCTTGTTTTGTCATTATCACATCAGCTCTTCTCTCATTTCAGTCATACTAACGTCAAAAAACATCAGAGTAGGATAAGTTAAGCTCTGGACCCTAAGAGAGAATTCTTCACAATAATATGCAGTGGATTCATGTAATTATCCATTGGTTCAAGAACAACTTGAAGGATAAGGCATGCTAGTCATTGCTAAAAGAAAGACTACAAACCAAACAAAGCTAGAAATTCCAAGAACATGTTAAGAGATCGACAGAGGTGATAGAGGAAGTGCATGAGGGGAAGGAATAACCTAGGTTACTCCTTGAGAATGAAATAAATTCAACAATGATAGTGGATTTAATTAGAGATAAATGGAGGCTCTATGGATAGAATCAATGAATGGAAAAAGGCTAAAGACTCCAATCGTTTACAGCTTCAGAAGTGCAGCATTGAAGTGGTAGAATAATTCAATCCAATGATTATGCAAATTCACTCAGTGAATGCCTGCAAGTAAATTAATCTCAAAGAAGTATATGGTGACATATATGTACTTTAATAATAAATTTATTTTGACATTGACTTTGACTTTAACTTCATCTTCAAATTCCACTATAATTATGGAACTTAAGCTCTTCATTCTTGAGGTACAACTTAAGCTTGTATTTCTGGATCGATGCTTCAATATCTTAACCATAATGTTACTGAAGCCCACGAGAATGGGTAATTAAGTTTTATATATTATTTTGCACTACAGAAAATGCATGTTTTAACAAATTACTGATGGTTTAATATTCTGCATATGAGACAACAAATGGAATTCAACGTTGAACAAGAGTGCATGTGTGCCCATTCATGTGTACAGGCTGGAGGTAGTTTACCCAACCAAGCCAATGAATTTGGTTCTTGAATGGGCATTGATTCTGGTTTCCCCTTTTTTATGAAATCACTGCTTAAATTTCAAAGAAGTTCAGCATGGGTTGTAAAACAGGTTAGGGATAGTCATTTTTTTACAAACGTATATCTACATGAGCTGCGTTCTAGAAATAAGTTGATGTTATTGTGGAGCTGAGACACCTCAGCCGGTTAAAGTACTCAGCTGTGGCCATGGGTTCTGTCCTCAACTTCACCACAAAACCAAAGGGTTCATACGTAAGGATTGCAGCTGCATAAAGCTTTGTAACAAGGTTAGTGAAGTGATTACATCACGTACCATATCAGACTTTTGAGCAACAGAGTTCTTGCTGTTATCTGTTGCTGAACATTCCTTACCATTATTCTTCAAGTTATAAACTTTACTGAAGTGTTATTTGCCAGATTCCCAATCGCTTATGAATAATGTTGGGTGAACACAGTACTTTTAGTTTAAAACAGCACCTAAACTTTGAATGTGTGAGTGGGTGCCTGTTCCGCTCAGGTTTGAATTAACATGCTGTCAATGTTTTGATCCTTCAGTGTGTTTGGGCGTACATCCACCTTCCCTTGGAACAGTTAAGGTGTTAGTGGAATAAATTGAATCCACTGCATATCTTAAGTCAATGCTTATTTTTTAAGGCATTTTATTTGTTCTTTATAGTAAAGATGATTGTAAAAGTGGGTGCTCAGGAATCAGAATCGGGTTTATTATTGCTGATATGAGTCGTGAAATGTGTTGTATCAACTTACTCATCAACAACCAGCTTCCATCCCTGTAGTTTCTGCAGCAAGATCTAGCTGCCAGTATCCATTATTTGAGTGGTGGATCTCCCCTCTCTACCAAGTTACTTCCAAAACAAACAAGTAGATTAAACATAGTTTATTTTCTTTTTAATGCAAGATATTTAAATTTAGACAAATAGTTCTTAATACCCATTTAACACTCAGAAGATTTCTGATTTATAGAAGATTACCAAATGACAAAAAAACTATAAACTACAAAGGATTTCTGAACACAGGTACAATTCTTATGAACTAAAAGAACATACTAATGAATTGCAGATGAAAAAGTCATCTGAAACAAAAACTGAAGGTTGAGGAATGAATTCTACTTCTTCTTTCTGTCACCCCATCTTTCTGCCGATTTCTCTGTCATTTCTAACATTCCCCATCCTTTCTAATATGTTTACTGTTTTGTTACCAGTTGACATTATCTGCATATGTTGTTTTTCAGATACCTTCACTGGGACAAGTAATTCACACAAATGGTCTATAAGCTTCTGAGATAGAGATCTGAGACACCTAAAATTAATACTGTGAGGGATGACCTCAGAGTATACACATATCCCAGCTATTAATTGATCAACAATATCTGTAATCATGTTTGATGTGTTAAGTGACAACATCAGACTGGTCTCCAGGTTTCCTTAAACTCAATTACAATGGTACAAATAATTTAATCAATGTTGTCTGGGTTGATGCAGGCCAACTAACATAACTCTTAAACAAAGGCCTATAAGATCTTATTGTTTATTTGCTTACAACAAGAAGCTGAGCAAGGAATATTGGTTAGAAGTTTAACTTTGTCACAAACCACTTTTGACTCTTTGGAAAGGTCATGCTGCTATACTATATATCTAAGGTTAGCAATAAACCTCTCGAGCCCTGGAAAGTGAATGTTCATCACACTGTTCTCAGTATAGTACAGGAGCTGACACTATGTTGTGCAGCAGTAATAGAGGCCATCAGCCCATAGGAAGGCACATTCTCCACTGTGGTCAGACATCAATACCACAAGCTTGGCTGCAATGGGGGAGATAGCAAAATAACTCAAAACTATGTGGCATTGTGATATATTGTCCTGGTGCAGGAGGGAGAAGCCATGAAGAAAGCTACTGTATACGTTATTGGGAAGGAGGGGATTTGGAGGTGAGTGGTGGGACTGGAGTGGTAAAGGCACACGTTTCCCTTTGCATCTCTGATTTTGAATTTTCTCCCCATTTAGAAAATAGGCTACATCTTTACTCATTATACCAAAGTGCATAAATATACACTTACCTACACAATATCCATCTATAACTTCTTTGCCCATTATGTCAGTCTGTCTCAGTCCATCTGCAGACTCCCTGCTTCCTTAACACTAACTGTCCCTCCATTGTTCGTATCGTCCACAAACTTGGCCACAAAGCCATCAATTCATCCAAATCATTAACATATAACATGAAAAGAAGTGGTCCTAGCACCAATCCTGCAGAACACAACTGGTCACCAACAACTAATATGAAAAGATGCCCTTTATTCCCACACTTTGCCTCCTACCAGTCAGCCCCACTCTATCCATACTAGTACCTTTCCTGTAATACCATTGGCTCTTATATTACTAAGCAGTCTCATATGAGGCACTTTGTCAAAGGCCTTCTGAAAATCCAAGCAAAAAGACATTTACTGACCCTCTTTTGTCTCTCCTGCTTGTTATTTCCTCTAAGGATACAATAGATTTGTCAATCAAGATTTTCTCTTTAAGGAAGCCATGCTAACTTTGGGCTACTATATCATGAACTTCCAAGTACCCTGAAATCTTATCCTTAATACTGGACTCCAACATCTTACCAATCACTGAGGTCAAGCTCAGTGGCCTGTGATTTCCTTTTTTCTGCTTTCCTCTCTTCTTAAAGAGTGGAGTAACATTTGCAATTTTTCAGTTATTTGGAGCCATTCCAGGATCTAGTAGTTCTTGAAAGATTATTACTAATGCTTCCGCAATCTCTTCTGCTACCACTTTCAGAACTCTGTGATGTAGTGCATCTGGTCCAGGTAATTTATCTATCTTTTGACCTTTCAGCTTCTCAGGCACCTTCTCCTTAGTAATAGCAATGGCACTCACTTCTTCACCCTGACACTTCCAAATTTCTGGCATACTGCAGTGAAAAACGACACAAAATACTTACTAATTTCACCCACCATTTCTTTGTTCCCCATTGCTACCTCTCCAGTGTAATTTTCCAGTGGTACAACATCCACTCCCGCTTCTCTTTTACTCTTTATATATCTAAAAAACTTTTGGTATCTTCTTTGATATTATTGGCTAGCTTACCTTCATAAGTCAGCTTTTATCTCCTTAAGGCTTTATTAGTTGCCTTCTGTGGGTTTTTAAAAGATTCCAATTCCTCCAACTTCCCACTAATTTTTGCTATATCATATACCCTCTCTTGGTAGAGTTAACACCATGCCATAGCATAATCATGGTCATGGGATATCTAAATGTCAAAGTGAGAAATAACACCTCACATTTCACTGGGGTCATAGGCATGCATGGATGTAGAGTGATGAATAACAATGGTGAATAACTGGTGGAATTCTGTGCCATGAATCATCTGGTCATAGGAAGAACCTTCTTTCCACATCCTGAAACCCACAAACATGGTGCTCAACCATTGGATGTAACAAGAACCAGAATGACCATTTCCTGATCAATTACTTGTGGAGATGATCTTTGCAGGATGTAAAGGTGAAGAGAAGAGCAGATACAGGAAGTGTTCACCACCTCTTTGTAGCAGTGATGAAACTCAAGCTGAGAAGCATTGGGACCAGAACACATATACAAACACATCTTGATATCAAATAGCTCAAGGACACCAGTATGAGATCTGCCTTCACGATTCAGCTTAAGAACAGATTCCAGGCCTTGCAAAACCTTGACAAGGATGTGTTAGTAGTCAGGATCGATACAATGTGGAATCTGATTGCCACAGTCTTTAAGGAGAGCAGTGGATCTCATCTAAGATACAGAGCTGAAAAGAAGATCAAAGAATGGAACATGGACAGGAACAGTAGGAAACAAGGACAGTTTTAGAGGAAAGATGGAAACTTAAGAAGGAAATGTTAGATGTAAAGTCGACGTGAATTAAGGAGAAACTTCAACTAGCGTATACTGAACCTAACAAGAAAGTGAAGAGACTTGTATGAAAGGATAAGAGTGTCTACATGGAAGACCTTGCAGAGGACGCTGAAGCAACAGCCAATCGAGGTGATCAGGGAAATATATACCAGATTCCAGAATTGGTATGCAGAAAGTTCCAGGCCAGATCCAGTGGTTCTGTGAAAAATAAGAACGATTTGCTATTGACAACTGAGAAAGAGATAATTTCAGAGAAATACTGAATAGACCACCACCAAATGAAGAACATGACCTTCAAGAGGCAGTAGTGGACCTCAACATCAATGCAGATCAACCCAAGAAAGAAGAGATTGTTGCTGCGATTAAGTTATTAAAGAACATCAAAGCTCCAGGATATGACAATTTGAATGTTGAACTGTTCAAAGCTAAACCAAAAGTTGCAGCAGCCATCATGCAACCATTGTTTACTGTAATCTGGGAACATGGGCAAGCAACCAAGGACTGGGCAAAGGGAGTTATTGTTAGGATCTCCAAGAAAAGTGTCATGATTGCAACAACCAGCGTGGCATCATACTTTTGTCAGTGCCCAGGAAGATTCACAGCAAAGTCATTGTCCAACGGATTTCAAATGCTGTTGATGTGTGCTGAAAGACCAAGCTGGCTTCAGGAAGACCAAGCTGGCTTCAGGAAGAATAGAGGCTGTGTCGAACAGATCTTCATGCTGCATAACGTCATAGAGCAGTGCACAGAGCAGCACAGACAACTGTGTGTGAATTTCATGGACTTTCAACAGACTTTTGACAGCATCCAAAGGGAGAACCTCTGACGAGTTCTCAGATCATATGGAATCCATTCCAAAATTGTTCAGTTTATCCAGAGTTTCTGTGCTAAATTCACCTGCACATTTGGGGACTGAAATTTGATCTTTAAAGGCACAACAGGAGTCAGGAAAGGCTGTGTGATGTTGCCGATATTGTTTAATCTGGTGATTGACGGGGTCATGAGGCAAACAATAAAAGGTAAGCAGAGAGGCATCAGGTGGAAACTATTCTCTACTTTAGAAGACCTTGACTTTGTGGATGACCTCATATTATTACCACATATATACCAGCACATGCAAGAGAAAGCTCAATGCTATGTACCTTTGGTGGACAGGTAGGGCTCACAGTCACCCGGAGAAAGAATGTGACCATGACCCTCAATGTAGAGTATCCTTCTCCTGTCAAGGCATACGGCATTGACTTACCCAGCACCCACAGGTTCACCTGCCTGGGCAGCATCATTCAACAGGATAGATGGGACCAAGGACAACATTCAGTAAAGGCTCCACAAAGCTCGAAAAATCTCCAGATCAATGAGTAACATATGGAGTAACCAAGGACAGGATCCACACCAAGGTGAAGCTGTACCAGAGCTGTGTTCTGTCCTCGCTCTTGTATGGATGAGAATGCCGGTGCATGCCAGAGAACGACGTTGCCAAGCTATCGTCATTCCATTTTTCTCACATCTAGATGTCTCTTAAAAGTTCCTAATGTATCTGCTCACCCCTGGCAGTGCATTCCAGGCACCCTCCACTCTGTTTTAAAACCTTATCCCTCACACTTCCTTTGAAATTACCCCCTCTCACTTTAAATTCATGCCCCCTGGTGTTAGACATCTCAACCCTGGAAAAAGATATTGTCTATCTATTATATCTATGCCTCTCATGATCTTATAAACCTCTATCAGATCTTCCCTCAGCTTCAGCTGCTCCAGAGAAAGTAACTCAAGTTTATTCAAACTCTTCTTATAGCACATGCCCTCCAATTCAGGCAGCATCACGGTAAACCTCTTTTGCACCCTCTCCAAAGGCTCAACTTTCTTCCTATAATAGGGGCAACAGAACTGTGTGCAATACTCCTGACTTTTGAACTTAGTGCCTCAATTACTAAGGGCCAGCATGCCATATGCCTTCTGAACTACCCTATCAACCTGTGTAGCCACTTTCGGGGAGCACCGAACTTGGAACCCAAGATCCCTCTGCTCATCAACACTGTCTTGCACTTAACAGTGCACTGTCTCATTACGTTTGACCCACCTAGTAGCAACACTTCACAACTGGATGTGTTAAACTCTATCCGCCATTTTTTCCACTCATATATGCAACTGATCTATATTCTGTTGTATTCCTTGCCATTCTTCAAGGCAATCCACACCACCACCAATCTTTGGATAGTGCAACCCATCCCCCTTGTACAGGTCACCCCAGCCATGGAAGAGGTTCCAATGATCCAAAAATCAGAAACTCTTCCCCCTGCACCGGTTCCTCAAGCACTCGTTTACCTGCATTATCATCCTAAATCAGCACCTGGCACAGAGAGTAATCCAGAGGTTACTACCTTATGGAGTTAACTCTTCAGCCTCTTTCCTAACTCCCTATACTGACTATGCAGGATCTCCTGCCCCTATCTACCTATGACAATGGTGCCAATGTGCACCACGATATCTAGCTGCTCACCTACCCCATTGAGAATATTATGCAGTGGTTCTGAGACATCCTGAACTTGAGCACCTGGGGGGGGGGGGGCAACACACCATCCTGACGTCTCTTTTGCGGCCACAGGATCTCCTGTCTATCCCCTTAACTATTGAGTCTCCTAGCATCACCACACCACCTGACTTTATCCTTTCCTGCTGAGCTTCAGAGCTGGCCACAGTGCCAATGGCCTGGCTACTGCTGCTGTGTCCTGGTAGTTCATCCCTTTAAGGGTATGCCTCCGAGGGGAATGGCCACAGGGGAAGCCTGCACTGATTGCTTACACCAATTACTTCTCCCGGTGGTCACCCATCTACTATCTGAGCCTGCATTCTGGGTGTGACCAGCTCAGTAAAAGTTTCATCTGTGAAGTTTCAGTCTTCTGGATGGTCCTGAGTACATTCAGCTCCAGCTCCAATTCCTTGGCCTTGTCAGTCAGAAGCACTTCCCACAGATGCCATCATCAGTGAAATCCTGTATCTTGCAGGAGGAGCATTTCACTTCCTCACTGATCATCCTGCCCACACTGAATTAAGGACGAAGGATTTGCAGGCAACAAAAAAAAAATGCTTACCTGTTTTTACCTGTGCCTTCTATCTGAAGCACTTGAGTTTTACATTCACTTGCATCATGACTCAGCACCTGTAGCCTCTGCCATTGTGGGAGCTGCTTTTGTTGCAATGGGCCAATGTTGGAGTGGGAGGCTTTGGTTCAACAGACTCCAGTCAGAAGAGTAGATGAGAGTGCAACTTGGCAATAGTCATCAAAGCACCTCACCCTCAACTGGTGTGATTGATGCCCTTTTGAAGCAATCCTCTAACTAACTGCAACAGTGAGAAATTGAAGATATCAATTTCTCACTGAGAGGAGAAGATGGCGGCACAACGCAGCTCGCAGCCACTCCGGTGATGAATATCTGTTATCTGTCAAGTAGGGTGCCGTGCACAATTCAGATTTGATGGAGGCAGACGTGAGAGCACGGAGGAACATCTGGTGAAACTTCTGACATGCCTGTTTCACTGCCGCTGCTACTGTGTGATCCAAAATCTCCGGAGGGGAAGGCCCCGAATCCTCGGCTTTGCCTATTGCCTGTTGCCAGGGCCAGGGTCGAAGCGCTCGGCAGAGGTGGTCCTCAGTGCTCGGTGTCGGAGGGCTGGTCGGAGGCTCGAAGTTTTCAGACGGTCTCAGAGTCGGCTGTGGTCGGGTGCTTCCAGGATGCTGTATTGGTAAGTTTGTGGTGCTGGAGGCTCATGGCAGGGAGAGTTTCTCCCTTCTACTGTCTGCGTGAGATGTTGGGGCTATCGGGACTTTGAGACTTTTTTTTTACTGTGCCCATGGTCTGCTCTTATCAAATTACGGTATTGCTTGCACTGTTGTAACTATATGTTATAATTATGTGGTTTTTGTCAGTTTTAGTCTTGGTCTGTCCTGTGTTTCGGTGATATCATACTGGAGGAACATTGTATCATTTTTTAATGCATGCATTGCTAAATGACAATAAACGAGGACTAAGTGTCCTCATAATCTAATCTAATCTAATTCCTTGTACGCTCCAGCCGGTTGATTGGCACAGTTTCTTAGTGGTCCACCAGGTGTACCTTTGGGGCTTTGCGAGGGATCACCCTCTTGGTCTCTGAAACAGAGGTCACAAGGTTGCCACATGGTGCAGGGATCTGCACAGCTGTAGATTTATTCTACCTTTAAAAGTATGCATAAAATGCATTGAACTCATCTTTGGTCCTCAGTCTCTTCTGTATGCTGGGAGTAGGAGGATAGCCAGATGATCAGACTTGTCAAAATGCAGATGTTGGATGACACAGTAAGTGTTCATGATGGTGCTATGAGGTGATCAAGTGTGGCTCCTCTGGTTCCACAGGTGATATGCTGGTGGTAGTTGGCCAGAGACTTCCTTAAACTGGATTAGTTGAAGACCCCACTCTTTAGGTCTTCTAATCCTCTTCATCTCTAGTTTTGCATAATGACATATACCAGTAAAATAAGTGTCAGGTGGCCTGCTTGATTGTCTCTGCAGCCCCACCAACCATCTTCAAAACCAATTTCCACAAAATACACAATCTTCACTCCAATGGTTGTGTATTTTTGATGCTCCCTACCCTAGATTGTATTCAAAGCTGTTTCTGAATATGAGAATGGCATAGGAAAATAGTGAAAAGTCAGAAAACAGCCAAGATTTTGCTGAATGATAGAGAAGGTTCAAGAGGCTGAATGGTCTTTATGGTATTCATATGTTATCATTACAATAGTCAACCTCCATTTGACCTCCACCCATACCAATAATCTCAACAATGCATTTGTCTGCCCTTTCCTCATCCTCTCCACCTTATTGAGCCGACTATCTACTCTAATCCTGTGATCTTCTCCCCAACTCTCCAATTTTCCCATTCATGAACTTCCTAATTCTAGCACCCACACCAAGTACAGTCCAAAACACACCTCCTTATTGAGCTACACTCTTGGTAATCTAGGGAGGGTGTAGAGAGAAAGGCTGTGGGAATTTAGATATCTGAAGCTGTTGCCATGTATTCAAGGAACAGTAACTCTCAAATCAATCCTGAAATTTGGCTCCTTCATCCATGTATTGAACAAAGCTTTAATGTGTTTTGGATCCCAGTGACTCTAGCAGAAATCAAAGTGAACATCAATGAGCAGATTATCAGTGTATAAGTGCTATTTGATTGTACTGTTGCTGAAACCTTCTGTGACTTTGCTGAGATTTCAGAGTAGATTGACAGACAGTAAATGGCAGCATTGACAGCATTGATTTTGACTTGATTTCGTTGACTGGGCAATTTTCCACATTGTCGGGTGAATGCTAGCATTGTAGCTGTGTCAGAGCAGTTTGATAGGGTCCTGGGAGAATGACTAATTCTTTAGCCCAGGTTTCAGCACTACCCTTGGGGAATTGTTGGGTTCCTTGGCCTTTCATACATCCAGTGCACGCAAACAACAGGAATTCTGCAGATGCTGGAAATTCAAGCAACACACATCAAAGTTGCCGGTGAACGCAGCAGGCCAGGCAGCATCTCTAGGAAGAGGTACAGTCGACGTTTCAGGCCGAGCCCCTTCGTCTGAAATGTTGACTGTACCTCTTCCTAGAGATGCTGCCTGGCCTGCTGCGTTCACCAGCAACTTTGATGTGTGTTGCTCCAGTGCACGCAACTGTTTCTTGATTTCAATCAACCGAAGCTAATTGACTGAATACTGATGGCTGAGATAGAATGGACCCCAAGAAGAAATTCATTTGGACAATGAACTTTGTATTTATGGCTGAGGATGGTTACAACTGGCTGAAATGAAAATCAAAACTAATTGCAGTGCAAGAAGTCTTAAACTTAAAAACTGGAAAATGCTGGAAACACTCAGCAGGTCAGTTAGCATCTGTGGAAAAAGAAACAGTTAATATTTCAAGTTAAGAGTCTCTTCATTTATAAATGTTTTTGACTTGATTTTGCACTCATCTACTGAATTCTTCTATCATTGAGGATATTGTTCTTCATGGAGCTTCTTCATCCCAAAATTTGTTGGGATCTTAGGAACAGCCAAGCTGGCATATGTTGTGGAATTGACAGTACCATGGGAAGATGGTGTCGAAGAAGCTTATGAGAGGAAAAAGACCAAATACTCTGAACTGGCAACTGAAGCTGCCCAGAATGGCTGGAAGACCAAGATTTTCCCTGTAGAAGTGGAATGCAGGGGATTCGTTGCTACATCTACGACCAGTCTATTGAAGAAGATGGGGGTAAGGGGTCACTCCCTCCAACAAGCAATCAAGTCCTTGTCAAATGCAGCAGTAGAAAACAGCAATTGGATTTGGATTAAAAGGAAAGACAACAACTGGGCTGCAAGATGAAGACAGGAGGGTATGGAACTGAGGGGGGTGTATCTGGGACACCAGGTAGCACTGTTGAGCCCTCTGGAGATGTTGTGGGCTTATCAACGAAATGTCAAAGAAGGAGGGCGCCCACCTGATAACCCCGATGACGTACCTACCCTCCCTCCTTGTCACCACTCCAAGCCCACTGCCAACATCAAGAGTGTCAACTTACCATAGGGATTGAAACATCAAGTCCTATTAGCTCTATTATCTACCACTGAAGATGTGACAGGACTATAGGGACATGCATTCCCATGAGCGAAGAATCAGTAAAGCATAATAACACAGGGTCATTTTTTTTTTACAAGTCATGAACTCTCTATGACCTGATCTCTTTATTGATTTGACTTCAATGACTTAGAGCGCTAACCAAGGTTCTGAAACCTACCACAAGTATGATCATTCTGTAGTTGCATTCAAGTTCTATTTTGAAAAAGGACAGGAGATACAACCTACACTTAGAAGGACACAACAAACAGGTTCCCACTTACTTTAAGAAAAGCACTTTCACCCCAGTACCTACGAGAAACAAGGTAATTTGCCTTACTAACTACCGCCCAGTGGCTTATCTAACATCATGAAATGCTTTAGGAAATAGGTCATGGCACACATCAACTCCAGCCTTGCAGACAACCTCAACCCATAGCAATTCACCTACTGCCAAAACCAGGCACTTCACTCATCTGTGGAGCATCCAGACAGTGAATCACTGATGTTCACCTTCAATACTATAGATCCAAGTAAAATCATCATCAGACTCCAGGGTTGAATTATCTAGTTCGGCCCTCTTTCATTGATTCTGTTAAAATCATTATTCTATAGATTTGTTGAGTATGCCCACAAGAAAATGAATCTCGGGTTCTTTTATGGTGACATATATGTATTTTGATAATTTTTTTTTACTTTGAGCCTTACTTTGAAAGCATGCTAGCTGGATGCAATGCAACTTTGTATAGCAACTGCTCTGTCCATACCCACAGGAAAGTGCAGGGAGTGTGGGTATTGTTCATAGTAACCAGCTTCCCCTCCATAGATGCTGTCAATGCTTCTCATTGCCTCAGTATAGCAGCCAGCATTATCAAAGACCCTACCTACCCCTCTCCCATCAGGCAGAAGATACAAAGGCTTGAAAATACATACTAAAAGACTCAAGGACAACTTCTACCCTACTGTTATATGACTATTGAACAATTCTCCAGTGCAATAAGATTAACTCTTGACATCTCAATCTACCTTATTACGTCCCTGCATCTTATTGTCTAACTGCACAGCATTTTCTCTGTAGCTGTTGCAGTTTATTCTGTATTCTGTTATTGCTTTACCTTCTACTCCCTCAAGATGAATTGAACTGTGTGAATACTACAGAAGATAACCTTTCCACTGCATTTTCCTCACATTCTATCTGAACATCTCCTAAAAGTCCCTAAAATATCTGGAGGTACCAGTAGAGATCCCTGAAGAACACTGCTAATCACAGATCTCCAGCTCGACTGTCCCTTTGATCACAATCCTAACGTGTGATATTTCAAAGTGCCAGACATAAGTTCCAAGCTCAAGTCTGATTCATATGTGTCAGTGGAAAACATGAATAAACATAGTCAAAATGATGACAATGTGCTAGGTGCAGAGGAGACATCCTAAGCTTCAGTTTTACCAAGATTTCTAAATTGCCAGGGTAGATATTCCCATTACACATGGTCTTCATAAGCAGTCAGAGTAAATTCCTACTTTGAAATTCCTGAAGTGTGTTGAGAAATTTCACACCATAGCCTATGCTTTTTCATCTTTAAATTTTCTTATTCTGTAAAGATTAAACAGTTTGCAGCTATAAACAGGACTCCCTCAGCTCTATGGGCTTTGGGACACCCAGAGGTCAGAAATATGCAAAAGAAATATGTTTGTTTTTTCTTCAATCATTGCCAATGGCTTCAATATCTAAGAAAAAAATGTGTTGACAGTTAAGTTTTTTGAAGAAAATCATGCTTCTGGCATCTGACATTGAAGCTTTCCTTTCAAAGTCTGAAACATTTGCAGCACAACATTTCCTTTCATTTCCGAGAAGTAAAATATGTCAGCTCATCCATCTAAAAGAACAATTGGCACTTAATTTTACATTCTGTAATACGTTCTGGCAATTCCCTGATCAGTAAACAAAATCACCTCATCAGACGTGCACTCTTATTTTTTCTTTCCAACCAAAGAGAATGGAATTTGTATCTAGAAAATGAGTTTATAATAACACTGGATTATTGTTTCTTTTCCATATTTCAAAAACCAGGGTTGGCCTATCATCTCTGAACTTGCACATTGAGGGCTATTTCCATAGCGGTATTAAGAAACTGCAGTGCTTTTTCATTAAAGAATCTACACAAGATTTCTGTTGATTTTTTACATTGATTTGTTTTTCATTACCATGTCTCACTAAGAATTGTTTTCCTTTTTGGAATTAAAAGGACTTTGCAGCAATGAATGAAACTCCTTTTGAATGTTACTAAATTAGTATATATAGATTGCACCAATTCC
The DNA here is from genome assembly GCF_963921235.1 of Mobula hypostoma. Taxonomy (NCBI): domain Eukaryota; kingdom Metazoa; phylum Chordata; class Chondrichthyes; order Myliobatiformes; family Myliobatidae; genus Mobula; species Mobula hypostoma. Next base: position 199,467,141 of record NC_086097.1, read on the forward strand.
TTCCATTGCCTCTTTCTAAAATCAAATCTATGAAGTAACTTGTTCTAAAGTATATTTCACAGTGCTGAATTGTTTGGCAACATATATTTAATTGTACAAATTAACCCTGAGAAGTTATAATCAACAGTATCACAGTAAGATTGTGGGAGTCGCGACGTGTGTTGAGTAGGATCAAATTAAAGGTATGCAGGGCCTGTCAGAACTTTCAGCTGAATTTGAGATCAATTAGATAATTAGCAAGTGCCAATAAAAATAAATAAGGTTTAAGTGGAGCAGCCATTATGTAAGTGGGGAACTGAGATTTATCTCATGAGGCTTTGGTGAGACAAGCAGGAGGGCAAGATCCCAGAGGCCATTTTGGAGGGACCATTGCGTGGGTGGGCCAGTATAGGATTGAGAAGCCTTGGCAAGGAAGCACAGGTGAGCAGCAGTTAAGAACAGGTGAGGATTTATATAGTAGTATACTAAATTAAGTAGTTAATTAAATAGAGTACCAATACAGGGTGAGATGATGTTGTAGCTACATGATGTGGAAGATGGTGGATTCCATTGTGGTTCCTGGTGACCACATCTGCAGCAAGCATTAGTTGCTTGAAGAATTCAGGTTCAAAGCTGATGATTGAAATCTGAGCTTCAAACACTGTGATGCATCAGGGATAGATAGTGTTAACTGAACAGAGTGTTTCAGGAAGAAGTCACAACCATTAGATTAATGACTCCAAATTCAGTCTGTGGCCAGGGTCAAGACAATGAGACTGCAAGTGAGGAAGGTAGGTGGACCTAAGAATAGTGCTGGAGAAGCCTCAGCTATGAGCTTGCTCAACAGCTCTGAAATTTCTGCCCTCTGAGGATAAGATTTGGAGCTGTAGGAAAAAATGAGCAAATGAAACATGCAAGCAGTATATGAAATAAGGTAATGATCTTGTAATGCAGTTAGAAATTGGCAGGTATATTGTGAGCATCACAGAGTCGTGGTTGGCAGTAGATCACAGTTCCAAGAGAAGATATTTGTAGTATGCTTAGGAGATGACGTTATAGAGCAGATGGTAGCCAAGCCAAAGAAGACTGGGTGTTGTGAAATAACCCGAAATGATGGACAAACTGATTAAGTATTTTGCATCAGTTTTCACTGTGGAAGACACCAGCAATATGCCATAGCTTCAAGAGTATGGGGCAGAAGAATGCAGTTGTTATTATTAAGAAGGTGCTTGGGAAGCTGAAAGGTCAGAAGACGGATATTTCATCTGGATCAGATGGACTACAATACAGGATTCTGAAAGAGGTATCTGAAATGATTTTGGAGACATTAATAATGACCAAGAATGACTAGATTGTAGAATGGTTCTGGAGAACTAGCAAAATGCAAATATCACTCCATTCTTTAAGAAGGGAAGAAGGCAAAAGAAGGCAATTTATAGTGATTGTGTAAGACATTTGAGGCCATTATTAAGGATGAGGGTTCAGGGTACTTGTAGGAATGTGATAAAATATATCAAAGTCAGCATTGTTTTCCTAAGGGGAAATCTTGCCTGAAAGATCTGTTGGAATTCTTTTAGAAAATAACATGCAGGATAAACCAGGCCAAACCAAATTGCCTCACATCAGGCTTCTAAACAAGAAAATATCCCAAGATAGCAACATAGAAACACTACAGCACAATACAGGCCCTTCAGCCCACAATGCTGTGCCAAAAATGTACTTACTTTAGAAATTACCTAGGGTTACCCATAGCCCTCTATTTTACTAACCTCCATGTACCTATCCAGGAGTCTCTTAAATGACTCTATCATATCCACCTCCACCACCATCACCAGCAGCAAATTCCATGCACTCACAACTCTCTGCATTTAAAAACTTACCCCTGACATCTTCTCTGTACTTACTTCCAAGCACCTTACAACTGCGCCCTCTCATGTTAGTTATTTCACCCCTGGCAAAAAGCCTCTGACTATCCACACGATCAATGCCTCTCATCGTCTTGTACACCTCTATCAGGTCCCTTCTCATCCTCTGTTGCTCCAAGGAGAAAAGGCCAAGTTCACTCAACCTATTCTCGCAAGGCATGCTTCCCAATCCAGGCATCATCCTTGTGAATCTCCTCAGCACCCTTTCTACGGTTTCCACATCCTTCCTATTGTGAGGCGACCAGAACTGAGCACAGTACTCTAAGTGGGGTCTGACCAGGTCCTATATAGCTGTAATATTACCTCTAGGCTCTTAAACTCAATCCTACGGTTGATGAAGGCCAATGCACCGTATGCCTTCTTAATCACAGAGTCAACCTATGTAGCAACTTTGAGTGTCCTATGGACTCAGACCCCAAGATCCCTCTGAACCTCCACACTGCCAAGAGTCTTACCATCAGTACTAGCAACGTATATTCTGCCATCATACTTGATCTACTAAAACGAACCACCTCACACTTATCTGGGTTGAACTCCATCTACCACTTCTCAGCCTAGTTTTGCATACTATCAAAATCCCGCTGTAACCTCTGACAGCCCTGCACACTATCCACAACACCTCCAAACTTCGTGTCAACTGCAAATTTACTAATCTATCCCTCACTTCCTCATCCAGGTCATTTATAAAAATCACAGAAAGAAGGGGTGCCAGAACAGATCCCTGAGGCATACCACTGGTCACCAGCCTCCATGAAGAATATGACCTGTCTACAACCACTCCTTGCCTTCTGTGGGCAAGCCAGTTCTGGATCCACAAAGCAATGTCCCCTTGGATCCCATGCCTTCTTACTTTCTCAATAAGCCTTGCATGGGATACCTTATCAAATGCCTTGCTGAAATCCATATACACTATATCTACTGCTCTACCTTCATCAACATGTTTAGTCACATCCTCAAATAAATTCAATCAGGCTCGCAAGGTATGACCTGCCTTTGACAAAGCCATGCTGGCTATTCCTAATCATATTGTGCCTCTCCAAATGTTCATAAATCCTGCCTCTCAGGATCTTTTCCATCAACTTACCAACCACTGAAGTAAGACTCACTGATCAACAATTTCTTGGGCTATCTCTACTCCCTTTCTTGAATAAGGGAACAACACCTGCAACCCTCCAATACTCTGGAACCTCTCCCATTCCCATTGATGATGCAAAGATCATTGCTAGAGACTCAGCAATCTCGTCCCTCATCTCCCACAGTAGTCTGGGGTACGTCTCATCCGGTCCCAGAGACTTAACCAATTTGATGCATTCCAAAAATTCCAGCACATCCTCTTTCTTAATGTCTATATGCTCCAGTTTTTCAATCCACTGTAAGTTATCTCTACAATCACCGAGATCCTTTTCCGTACTGAATACTGAAGCATTCACTTGCTTCCCTGTAATGATATTATAGGGAAGATACAAGCATGGATAGAAGATTGGCTGACTGGCAGAAGACAGGGTGTTGGGTAAAAAGGGGATCTTTTCTGGTTGGTTGCTGATCACTAGTGTTCTGCAGGTGTCAGTGTTGGGTCCACTTTTATATGGCAATGATATGAGTGACGGAATTGATGACGGTGTGGCTAAGATTGCAGATGGTACAAAGATTGGTGGAGGGGCAGTTACTATTGAGGAACCAGGCAATCTGCAGAGGACTTTCTAGGAGAATAGGCAAAGTGGAAGATGAAAGGCAATGTAGGGAAGTGTATGGTCCTGCACTTTAGAGAAGGAATAAAGGTGTGGACTATTTTCCAAACGGGGAATGAATTCAGAAATCAGAGGAGTAAAATAATTTGGGAATCCTAGTTTAGGTTTCTCTAAAGGTTAACATGCAGGTTGAATAAAGGAGGCAAATATGATGTTGACATTCATTTTCCTAAAATATAAAAGCAAGTATGTAATGCTGAGGCTTTATGAGGCATTCGTCAGATGGCCATTTTGGAGTATTGTGGGCAGTTTTGGGTCTCATATCTAGGTAAATGTGTGCTGTCTTTGGGTCCAAGGGAGTTTTACAAGAATGATCCTGGTAAAGAAAGGGTTCACGTATGAGCAGTGTTTGATGGCTCTAGCCTGTACTCACTGGAGAAGAGAAGAATGAAGGATATCACTGAAATCTAGTGAATATTGAAAGGCCTATTATTGAATATTATTGAATATTGAAAGTGGATGTGGAGAAGATGTTTCCATTAGTGGGAGAGTCTAAGACTGGGAGCATAGCCTCATAATAGAATGATGTCCCTTTAGGACAGAGATGTGGAGGAATTTCTTTAGCCAAAGGCTGGTGAACTGTGGAATTCATTGCTTCAGATAGGTGTGAAGGCCAAGTTATTAGGTATATTTAAAGCAGTTGTTGATGGGTTCTTGACCAATAAAGGCATCAAATATTACACGGAGAATACAGCAAAATAAAGTTAAGAGGGATAGTAAATCAAACATGATCAAATGTCAGAGTGGACGTGATGTACCAATGGTCTAATTCTGTTCCTTTGTCTTATGGCTTTGTTCTAAAACTTCCAAATTGCTGATATCAGTTGTTGCGGCTATTCTAACAATCAGTGCTACTGCTGGTACCCCCTCAGATTGTTTAACTTATGTGACACGCACTCCAATCACTCCAGTAATGATGTTCTGAAAGTTGCAGGACTGTATTCGATCCTTTATTAGCAACTAGCAAAACATAAAATCTTGAAGCATTGAAACTTGAGCGTAATCAAGTGTGACTAAGTGGTCAACAAAGGATATGACATCTGTTGGTCACCAGCTTTAACTGCTCAGCACAAAGCATGAATACATAACTTACTCCCTTTGCTTTTACCACACACCAACTCATGTGGCTAGTTATCATAATAAACATGCAACATAGAATAAAATGCTGATAGAGGACAGATGCATGGCTCCTATTTCCGTGTTTCCAGTATAGACGCCAATTTCTTCCATTGCCATTTTCTAAAATAAATTTATCAATTAACATGTTTTAAAGTAGTTTATTTTATATAAATTCATGTTGAAGTTACCAACATTTTTTTGATTGTACAACTTAATGAAGAAGCTGCTTTGATCCTGAACGGAAAAGGCACTATGCAGAAGACTTGATTGTGCCTCTCTGACATTTTACTGCTGGTGCCACTGATTTGTTCAAGGAAAGCAAAGCAAAGCAGCATCACTGTTAGAACTGATCACATGCTCTGCAGTTGCTTATAGAATACTGATGTCATGTATAAAATCTGTAAATAGTTCTGAGGCTGAAAATCGTCTCCAGCATTTTCAGAAACATATGGTAATGGTTATTTGGTATAAATTCACATATAGTTAGCAAGTTCTGGTATATGAACATTTTTTTAATAATACAATTGCAACCAAAGCTGCATGATTTCTGAGATTTCCACTGGTTTCAAAGGTTGCAACTAGGTGAAACCTGCTCCTGTTCTTGAGGTCTTTCCCTTCAATTCCATGCTGAATTCTCACCAACAAGAGATGTGAGAATGGAATTATACCAGTTTTATATAAAACCATTTGAAGATAAATGAGGCATCTTTTACAAAAGTACACCTCTCACACTAGTATGGAACATGAGAAAGAGAATGAAAGGGAAAGTTGTAGTTTGAGGTACCACATATGGCAAGTAGATCTGATATGTGATGGTTAAGAATTCCAAGGAGTCAGGGTAGGGGGTTGCAGAGGTTTACATTTTCAAGGACACTTTGAAAGCATTCTTGAATATTTTCTTTTGTCCTTCTGCTAAAATTCTTCCATGACAGAACTTGGAATAAAGTGAATATTTCTGGTATCTGTTCACTAAGGCACTGATCGCAGTCTGCTGGGTAGTCACTGGTTTGATTGGGGCAATAATGTTTTACCCCTATGCTAGAAAGTGGACAGACACACACCTTATGGAGTCAGCCAATTTATCTCCTTTCAGCTACTAAGTACCCAGAGTTTGGGGAATTTTAATTGACGGAGATGGAAGTAGAATTAATGTAAACATTGAAGTATACAACTCTGTTAAAGCACTTGATGAAATGCCCACTCCCACTGAGCACTCACACACACGCCGGCAGGTCACAAGGATCTGAAGGTTTTAAGCTTTCGAGGCTGCTCAGAAGTATGGTGTTTCCTCTGCCTTGGTCTATATTAAGTTTAAGGAACCACTTATCAATATCATAGAGCAGAAAGTTCCTTCAGATAAGGGGAGTCACATACAGTACAGGGATGTTAGCAATCCTGTATGTGAAGCAACCTCAGAATATCTCTTCTTTTGATTCAGGTTTCTATCCACTTTTTCCATACCTTAAGTGCAGACTCTCACTATCACCTACATTCTGTTTTCCATTTCTAAGCTTTGGGGACCACTAGAGTAGATACTTTTGGACAAAACAGATTACTATGTAATCTCCTAATATTGATTCCTAAGAAGTAGAAAGAAATAAGCTCTTTAAGAGAGAAGTCTTTTGTCAAAATTACTTGGAGTTCTGAAGGTTACATCGTTTCACCATATACTTTGTGTTCCAGCTGTACCTCACAGAAAGAGGTCATCTGAAACATCCTCTTTCCCAAAGGACACACTGCTGATCTTTGCAATGTTTGATGGATTTCAATGAGATTCCCCTTCATTTTTCTAAACACCAGCGACTACAGGCCCAGAGCCATCAAATGCTCCTCATACTGTAACCCAATCCAATTTTTCAAGATCAATCTTGTGAATCTCTTCTGGACTCTTTCTAACACCAGGACATCTCTGCTTAGATAAGGGACCCAAAAACTGCTCACAATACTCCAAGTGCAGTCTGACCAGCACCCTATAAACCTCAGCATTACATCCTCATTGTTATAATCTAGTCCTCTCAAAAGGAATGCTAACATTGCATTTGCCTTCTTTACACTTGATTTAATCTGCAAGTTAACCCTTAGGAAATTGTGCATGAGGACTCCCAAGTCACTTAGTACCTTTGACTTCTGAGTTTGCTCACCAGTTAGAAAACAGTCTTTGTCTTCATTCCTTCTACCAAAATGCATGACCATACACTTCCCTACACTGTATTCCAGGGGTCCCCAAACTTTTTTGCACTGCAGACCGGTTTATTATTGACAATATTTTTGCAGACCAGCTGACCCGGGGTGGGGGGTGGGGTAGGGTTGCCAACAGACAAGAGTAGCAATCAAATACATTGTGTTTACCCCGAGAAAGACTACAATGACCATGAAGCCTTGCACGGGCACCAGTGCGCATGCGTGTACGTGCAGCTTTTTCTCTGCAAATCGTTTTTGGTGATACTGTTCCGGGTGGGTGGGGGTGTTAATCACGACCGGAATATAGATGAGAAGTGGCTAATACACTAATTTCATTTCTAAAAGGGTTTATCTAATGAATTTAATATTAAACACACAGCGCATATTTTCCTTGCATTAATATAGTGATAAGTCAAATATCAGGGGAGGGCAGGGGAGCATGAAGTGTTGGACGAACTTCCAGTAGAAGTGGTAGAGGCATGTTCGATATTATCATTTAAAGAAAAATTGGATAGGTATATGGACAGGAAAGGAATGGAGGCTTATGGGCTGAGTGCAGGTTGGTGGGACTGGGTGAGAGTAAGCGTTCGGCACAGACTAGAAGGGCAGATGTAGCCTGTTTCCATGCTGTAATTGTTATATGGTTATATAAGTCACTTATAAGTCAAACATTTTAAGTAACGTTTGAATATTAAACACACAGCGCATATTTTCCCCGTATGAACATATAAAATCATTGCAATGCACCAATATCGCTGAATCAGTGGGAGCCCTGGGCTGAATACTTGTTTTCCTGCAACAAGACGGTCCTATCGAGGGGTGATAGGAGGCAGCGATACTCAAAGTGGGTCTATTCCGCAATTTAGTTTTCGTTACATTCATTGCAGAGATATGTTGGAAATGGATGCAACGCTTTCTGTGATTTCATGGCTATCTCAAGATATTTAGCCTTGACTTTGATCCAGAATGCCGGAAGAGATGTTATGTCAAACATACTTTTCAGCCCACTATCATTTGCAAGCTCAAAGAGTTGTTCTTCTTCCCGCACTGACATGGATGACGTGTGCGTAATGACCTCGTGTGCATTCAAGTTCAACAGTGGGCGTGACAGGGAATGAGGAAAGGTGCAGCTGACTCCTATCGCCAAATCATATCGTTTCCTCGTGGCCCGGTAGCACATGCTTTGCGGCCCGGTATCGGTCTGCAGCCCGGTGGTTGGGGACCGCTGCTGTACTCATTGCTTTGCCCATTCTCCTAATCTGTCCAAGTCCTTCTGCAGAATCACTGCTTCCTCATCACTACCAGTCCCTCTACCTAGCTTTGTATCGTTCACAAAGCCATCAATTCCATCATCGAAATCATTGACATATAACATGAAAGGAAGTGGTCCCAATGCCAGACCCTGCAGAACACCACTTGCCAACCAGAAATAGCCCCCTTTATTCTCACTCTTTGCCTCCAACCAATTAGTTTTATTGTCACATATACATCACAATATTAAAGCATACAGTGTAACACATTGTATTGTGTCAACGATCAACACAGTCTGAGGTTTTGCTGGGTAGTCCGCAGATGTCGTCATGCTTCTGGCACCAACATAGCATGCCCACAATTTACTAATCCTAATCCTACATCCTTAGAGTGTGAGAGGAAACCAGAGCATGTGGAGGAAGCTCACGTGGTCACGGGCAGAATGTACAAAGTGCTGCCAGACAGCAGAGGGAATCAAACCCCATCAGAGATCGGTGGCACTGGAAAGCCGTTGTTCTAACTGCTATGCTGCCATGCCGCCCCATTGTGGACCACTGACTGAATTGGAATCTGCCAGCTTGGAAATTAGAGTGATTGGTAGTGGTAGGTGCAGGATGGGCGAGGTGACAAGGCACTTTGAAGTGGAATCTTCACTTGTGCACATGAAGACTGGCAGAGTTATGCACACTTCACATGAAGGAGTCAGAGTGGTGCCTAGCAGGACCCAATGCTCTTGTGCCTCTGTTACCTTTCCTACACGGCTTGGTCATTGAAATATTTCTTTCATTGTGGAGATCACTCCAGCACTAACTTCTTGGGTCACTTCTATCTGTATCACTTCCTAAAGGCTGCAGGTTTCTTTTTCCTATCTTCAGAAGGAACCTTTTTTTGACTTTACTACATTGACAGACACTTCACAGAACGTGGTCGTGAATTTTTCTTCCTTTCCTGGTGATGCTGTTTTCACGTGTAACCTCCTGGTAAGCCTCAGGCTCGCTCAACTCGCTTCCGTCTAGGGGAAGCAGCCTTCGACCCTGCCAAACTGGGTATTTAAGTTTGAATGGATGCTGTGTGATGTACCCCACCCCGCCAAATAACAGACAGTACACCAGATAGGATTAAATGATTACAATTTATAGATCTAACTGGAACTATGTAATTAATAGAGATAAAATATAAAAGGAAAGTAAAAGGCGCCAAACTTATCAAAGTGCAACCACTTCGTGCATAACTGTTGGAGCTCAATTAATGGAGTCTTCCTTCTACCATTCGATCCCCTCTGACCTCCTCGACCCGCCAAAGACCCTGGGCCTCGGACTCCCGCTCGGGGTCTATTCTGTCGCCCAGTTTACAGCATTGCGTCTCCCCTCTCTGATCCCATCGCACCTTCTGCCCCAAAGCCCGCGAAAACAATAGCTTACAGATACACAAGCAAGAATAACATCTATCCAAATTGGTTAGCAAATGAATACAATTCTCTCTATCAGTAATTATAACCCAAACAAGCTGCTATAGAGAAGTACTTTCTCAGCAGTTAACATAACAAAGAAGCCATTTTTATTAGCCTTAGCAGTAACATAAAAGAAGAAACCTCTTACACGCGTCTGTAAGAACAATGTGTAAAACTTCTCCCTTCTACTTTATGGTTTCTTGACTGTGCTGTTTAAAAATCAAGGAAAGTCCTGTCATGTGGCTCCACAACACAGCAGTTTTAGGTAGCTTGAATGTGCATAATTGAAGTTAAAATAATAATGAATCATTCATGTTTGGCGACAATAAAGTATAAAGTATAAGTATGTTGAAGCCATTCATTTCACCAAGATTGCATAATTGAGGAATATTATCATCTGTTCTGATTCCACATTGAGCATTGAGCCCCAGAGACTGGGGTATCAAATCCAGGGTGGTGCTCTAATCCACTGCATCGTTATTAGGAGTATAGTCTTTTGGATGAAACATCAACCCAAAGACAAATTTTCTCTCACTGGTGAACATAAAAGACCCAAAGACACAATTGCAAAGCAAGAATGTCCAGTGACGAATATTTATCATAAAATGGGTTTCGATAGAACTGGAATCAAAATGGGTGCTTGGTGGTCAGGATGGGACCATTGGAATGAAGGGCCTCTTTCTGTACTGTATCTCAGCATCTTTCTAATTGCCTCAAATTATCTGATGAATATTTCACTGTGATGGGAGGGAATTGTGCTGTGACCAAACTAGCTACCTCAGTTCAAATAATGGTGATTTCACTTGACATAAATTGAAAGCAGCTTGGAATGTTTTGAGGTCATGGGGATTTGGTGTCTGAATGTGATTGTTCTCTTTGGATACATACAGTATGTAAGTAAAGGCATTAAGAAAAAGATATCAGAGTTTAACCAGACTCCTGAAGTATAACCCTCTTAGATTTTGTACTTTCCACTGAGAAAAGAAGGCACCATACAAGGAACATTGTTGATCTCTGACAGTTTTCCTCAATAAGCAATGTCTTTCTTGAATCTGAGGATCTTTTTCTTGAATCTGACTTTGTAAAGTTTCAGTATATTAAACTATCATCTGAAGTTTCAATGCGTACAGTATTTCCACACCTTCAATGATTTATGTGTTTTCCTGTGAAGTGCCCCCACTGTTCCACAAAATATCATTAGCAGTTAATGTCATCATTTGAATAATGTCTTAAAATATGCTTTGCTGCAGCATTACAAAGGTAACAGCATGCAACAAGCAAGCAACTTCATCACAATGAACCACAAGAAGTATTGTAACATTCAGGAAATAACAGAGCAAAACAATAGTCACACAAGAACAACTGTGCAAGGAGATTAGCATTATATTATAACTGGTTCTGCAGAATAATCACATGCAGCTAATGTCTAGGTAATAGGTTTTGTCAGATCTAATTGCAATGCACCACTTGCATGGGGAGAATATATAGCTGTCCTCTGAACTCTAAAGCAGAACAGTGTATCAAGTACCTAATCACAATATAGCCAGAACTGTCAATTGCTGGTTGACTGTATAATTGTATCTTGTTTACCACCTCCACGTGCTAACCAATTTGACGTAAGAAATACTGGTTGTCAAGACTTTATGACCATGTTTGTGCTACATGAGGGAGCAACACAAAAACTGAGTTAAACAACACCATAAATTTTCCAAAGTTTGAATCATTAACTAATTGGAGGAAAACCACAGATGCTGTAAGTCCAAGCAACACACACACAGGTTGCTGCAGGAACTCAGCAGGCCAGGCAGCATCTTTAGAAAAGGGTAAACAGTCTTTTCTATAAGAAGTAAGAAGCTATAAAAAGCTTGAATAAAAGGAGAGCTTCGCGGGCATCCGGACATCCCGCAGGTCCAATCAGAGTCGGGAGCAGAGTACAATGAATTGAATAAAAGTACAGAAGGGACAAGTGGGGCAGCCATTGTTGGTAGTGGACCAGCAGTGAGAGTAGGAGCGTTCGGCTGTTACTCAAGAGGCTTCGACAAGAAGAGGCTGAGGCCTAAGACAAAGGTTAGATACAACTTTTGAGCAAATGGTTACACCCAGCATGCAGAATTTGGGGAGTAGATGGGTGACCACGGAGAGAGGTATAGGGAGAAGGAAGTTAGTGCAGGGTCCCCTTGTGGCCATTCCCCTCAGCAACAGGATACTGCTGAGGGAGATGACCTATCTGGGCAAGGCAGCAGCAGCCAGACCAATTACAGGCCTTCTAACAAAAAGAAGCCCCTTTTTACACCTTCAGGCACCTTGTAGATTTCTGTGTCACCAATTAAAACTTGTTTCAAAAGTAATTTCCTTAATTCACAAGTGCAGCTGCCAATCATTCTTTGTGCCATAAGGAGGACGTTGGGAGCCAACACAAATGCAAGACACAGACACTGAAGTACTAGAACAGGACAAGGTGTATCAAAGAAGCAAGGGGAGTCAGGAAGAAACAATGCTGGACATGGACACCGGCCCTGGACGAGACAAGGACACCTGGCCTGGGCTAGGACTAAGACTAGGAAAGCGGGACCAGGACAAGGAACTTGGACTTAGGAGCCTGGGCTAGGACTCCGACCCGGAGACTGGACAGGGACCTGGAACTTGGGTCTTGACTTCTTGACCTGGGCTCGGACCCCGGATCTAGGTGAGGACGAGACATGGCTACAGGACTGGATGTGGAACTTCTGCACAGGACAAGGCACATGGACAGGACGAGAACACAAAGCCTTGACTTGGACACGACAAGGTTCTTGGACTAGGCTAGGCTTGGCTCTTGGACTCAGCTTGGTTAGGCCCTTGGGTACAAAGCCAGGACTCCTTCTTGGATTGCAGGGCCAGGACCCTTCCTAGGATGCAGGGCCGGGAACCCTCCTAGGATGCAGGGCCGGGATGACTGCCGAGGATACTTGCCAAGGGAAACTGCCGAGGTAAACTGTCAAGGATTCAGATGGGGAGGGGAAGGTAACAGTCCAGCAACCAATCCCTGGTTTGCAGAGGTATTTATGTGCCAGACTGAAATGAGAATCAGGTGCCTCAATTAAGGCACCCAACAGAACAAGGGAGAAAACAGGCAAACCCGGAACAAGGTTCGACGGACCAGATCGTGAACCGGAATGCGGACTTCACGGACCAGACCATGACAACTTGTTTAAGAATTTGCCTTGATTGAACATATCATTCAAAATATTTGTTAATAAATTCAATAAAATAATATATTTCAGAAATTTAGTTTCTCATCAATCATTGTAATACAAAGAAATCAAAGAAATCATAAATCCTACTCTTCAAGTCTTGGTAAATTAAGAAATACATTGTGGGTGCTCTACTAAATGAATATGTTGAAAATGCATAAATGTAGTTGAAATCTCTAACCTTGCTGAGGATAAATCCCAACGGTTTGAGAGTGACTTCAATGTTGATCAAGATCTTAAGATAAACCATAAAAAGGACATAAGTGGTAATTGTTTTATATTGTTAAATATTGTTCATCTTGATAAACTATTTTTCAGATGTTATGGAAATTTATATTATTTATTAATGATTTGATAACTGAATTGATGGCTTTGTGGATAGACTTGTGGATGATAAAAGATGAGTGGAGGGGCAGGAAGTGTTGCGGAAACAGGGAGTCTACTGAAAGACATGGACAGATTAGGAGAATGGGCAAAGAAGTGGCAGATGGAATGCAGTGTAGGGAAGAGTATGGTCATGCACTTTTGTAGAAGGAATAGAGGCACATAATATTTTCTAAATGGGGAGAAAGAAATCTGAGATGCAAAGGGACTTGGAAGTCTTTGTGCAGGATTCCCTAAAGCTTAACTTGCAGGTTGCTATTCCTTTTCACACCACAGGGGGCATTTTTACCATCTCCTTAGCATTTGTCTGTTTTTACGGAGCTAAATTACCAGCTTGATGCTTAACCCAGGACAGATTGAAAGCGTGGTAGGAGCCAGCCAGATTCAAACCTGGAACCATTCGCCTCAAAGTCCAGTACTGATGTCACTACACCACCAATGTTATCATTCATTTCGGGAGGACTAAAATATGAAAGCAAGAATGTAACGCTGAGGATTTACAGGACGTTGGTCAGACCACACTTGGAGTATTGCAGAGCCGATTCAATGAGCCGAATTTCCTAATTCTGTTTTTACGTTTTATGGTCTGTATCTAAATTGACCAATGGCAACATAACCAGTAAAGGTCTAATGTAGATGTAGGAGATTATAAATTGGCAGTTTTTGAGAAGATTGTATACAAAACATGTTCAAACATTCATTAATGAATCAAGACAGAGTTTAAATTGGAAATTCTCATTCTATATATTTACATAGACAATTGCAAAATTACTTTGTGAGCAGAATTTCAATTATGCGGCTGAAAATATTCAATGAACCTCATTTCCAGGACCTTTCAATACCATAAGACCATAATACCATCTTGTTAACTGCACTGATGGAAGTTTCTGTTTCTGATCAAAAACGTTCTTTGATTGTCTAATATAAAAAGAGATTACATTTCATTTTCCAATGTGTATTCCATTATTCGTGCCAGAGTAATGCTAATTTCAGAAGATAACAGTTTAGAGTATGTATTCAACACTGCAACAGGTAAGGATGGGATTTAGAATAGGAATATTATATCAATTTATTCAATAAATGAATTGGATCAGCTTAGCCAGGAATTCTTTTTCTTTAAAAAAATCTTTCATAGGATTTGACATAGCTTTGCAACCAATATCAGAACATTGAGCCTTCGCCAAGACCAAAGAGTTCATCAGAAAAGACAAGTTCGGAGGATCAGCTAAAGTCAAAGGTCCACTCTTGTAATTCCTTAAACCAGAAATACTATCACAGGCCCAGTCTGCAGAATTCTGGAGCAAAAATTCTGGCCTAGCTTTCTCAAAACACTGGCAAATCATTTCAGACCTAATTTGACATGAAAAATCTTACTTGTGATTTCATTTTTTTTTTCATTTCTATATTCTTGCCCTCTGAGTATTTATTCATGTTTGGAAATAATATTTTATATGTTGGAAACAGATTAACATTCTTCTTTTCAGCCTAAGGAGGTTTATATTTTATATTTACTTATAAGTTTTTAAAATTTTTTCCAATTAATCTGTTGATTGGTGAACATTAACACAATTGGTCATTATATATTGTGCTGTATGTTTTCATTACAGATTATTCATATCTGCAATATTTTATTTTTATCCATTCATTCTAATGGCACATTAGGGTTCTGCTTAATGCATTGCTTTACGACAAGAGTAATCGGTGAACTGGGTTCAATTCCCTTCACTATCTGTAAGGAGGCTGTACATTCTCCCTGTGACCATGTGAGTTTCACACAGTTGCTCCAGTTTCCTCCTAAATTCCAAGACAGATGAGTTAGGGTTAGTAAATTGTGGGCATGCTATGTTGGTACTGGAAATATGGCGACAGTTGCAGGCTGCCCTAGCAGGTGCTCGGACTGTGTTGATTATTGACATAAACTGCATCTTTCACTATATGTTTTGATTTTAGTGGTGCACATGACAAATAAAGCTCAGCATAAATCTTTGTTACTTTGCTTTCCCGTTGCTCATATATATTGTTAACTGGAAGTACTTCAATAATTTACATTATTCCTCTTTTATTTCAATAGACATACAGAACTAATTTGACTAAATATTACTTACCTCGTAGAGTTATTTTAATACTGTGTTTCTGCAGAGCCTTGAAATTGGTAATCATCAAACTATTTATACTCTCAAACCTCATTTTGAATCTTCTTAATAAACTCCAATTCAATTTTATTATTTAAGATTAAATACAGTCTCTATATTTAGAGATACTCTTCGAATATCTCTGGAGATAACACAGAGACACAAGAGACTCCAGATGCTAAAATCTGGAACAAAAATAAACTTCTGGAGGAACTGAACAGATCAAGCATCAGGATACAGGGTCTGGACCTGAAACATCAAATATCCATTTGCCTCCACAGATGCTGTTTGTGCAAATGAGCTCCTCCAATAGTTCATTTTTCTGTCTGGAGATAAGAACCTGGCCTATCTTTACATTTGTATAAAGGAGTACAACATATTTTTGCAGGGTTGATTGACATTCAGTTTAACGATCCTAGCATATTGTTCATGAATTTCTCCTTTGTTGATTTTCTTTCTCTTTTACATGGAGGGTTCTCAGTAATATTAGATGGACTGTTACCTGTTAATTGCCTATTACAAAATGGCTTCTCTGAAGTGTTAAAATAAAATGGTTTCTCGTACTGTTAATACTGTTAACTGCTGAGTAAGGTGTTCTTTGTGGCAGCATGTTTGGGTTATACTTAATGATAATGGAAATTGTATTCGTTTGCTAGCCAATAGAAGTCATGTTATGCTATCTTGTATGTGTGTGCTGAGACTGTGGCGTGACTTGGAGGAGTCCAGGAAGAAGTTGACGTCTTGATTGCAGGAGGCTGAAGAGGCTGCAGAGGCAGTCCAGGCTAAGTGCTTCAGTTTGGGGAAAATCAAACAGCAGCTACCAATTGAGGAAATGGGGAAGAATACGGATTCGAAGGATGATGTGCTAGATGTGTGGTACATGCTGCCTTTCGCTAACTTCCCCTTGTTGGATGAAGAGACTTTTGGCCCTTCTCCCACTGAGTCAGGGGTGGTGAGGAGGGTTATCTGTGAGTGAGCCTGAGGCTTACCATTGATTTGCTTCTTCTTTATTTTATAGCTTTATTCCTTACAGCTAGGTATAGACAATATTACTTTGTTGGGCCAAAGAACATTTTAGCTTACTTATATTTCAGATCCATTTTTTCTCTACATTGCTGGATAGAAATTTGTTTTTAGGGCATCGGTGTTAGGAATATATTCTAATGCCCCATGTGCCTCCTGCTTCTAGTTCAAAAGTTTGCATACCTTAGCAATAAATATGACCACATTTTGCTTTATCATGCACTATCTTTATGATAAAGTTTAGAAATCAAAAATCAAAAATGTTTTGAAAAGAGGAAAGCTAAATAGGTGAAAATAAAAAAAACGCAGGTGCTCAAAATCTGAAATAAAAACAGAAAATAGCAGAAGCTTTCATTAAGTCAGGCAGCATCTGAAATATTAACTCTGTTTCTCATTCCTGATCAGCTGGGTTTTTCCAGGAACAGATTATTTTTATTTGTGTAAATTGGTATTTCTTTATATTTAATTAATGTTAAAATATGTGGTGATGAGTTTAACAGTCACGTAACCATGTTAAGATGATAACTTTGGACGCTGATGCAGAGCCCACCATTGTTGTAATTTAAGCAGCAACTGTATCAAACAGACTATTCAGCCACTGTTAAAGGCCATTAATTTTAATGAGATCTGATCACACTTGAAATCCCAATAGGTTCTGATCTATCAATTACTCAAATCTTTCTCTGCTTAACAACTTTTGAACTATACAATTTAAAATATTAAATAAAATAAGTTAGAACATTTTGCCCAATTCGCCTGACAGGATTCCATTTGCAGCTCAATTTGTCTTGGATTGCAATACATCACTGACCAGCTTAAGGCTGGTTTCTGGGTGTCCCACCTTCTCTGCAGTTAAGGCTCAAAGGTTGAGTTGTGATATGCCAATAAGGAGCATCAGGCATTCTAGGGATAGAACCTTGGTATCTGCCCCCTGAGGCCTGGTACCGGCTTAAAGCCCATTTTCTCATATGCAGAGGGTCAAATTGTCTGGCTGCAGTTCCCTCACAGAGCATGTAGATGTTCCAAATATAGATGTAGAAACAATGAAAGGTTGATGATGTATCTCCATGTCAGCATGGTGTGCAACTTGGAGGGGAACTTGCAAGTGGGGGTGTCTCTTCATTCCTGTTGCTCCTGTCCGCAGTGGTAGAAGTTGTAGGTTCAGGAGGTGCTGATACAGTAGTGTTAGGAGTGACTGCATTTTGCAACATTACGGGGCAGCATAGTGTCGCATCTGGTAGAGCCCCTGCCTCACAGCCCCTGTGACCCTTGGGTGCTGCCTATGTGGAGTTTGCACGTTCTTCCTGTGACTGCATGTTTCCATTGGATGCTCCAGGTTCTTCCTACATCCGTAAAACGTGCAAATTAGTAGGTTAATTGATGCAGTCACTTGCCCCAGTGTATAGGTGTGTGCTAGAATCCGGGAAGGTGGGGATAATAAAATGAATTAAAATAAGTATGTGCTGTTGATAGTCTGCATGGACTCGGTGGGCCAAAGCACCTGTTTCCATGCAGTACACCTTGTCTCTGTCTCATAATGTCATAGGATCATTGAATTATTACTACAGAGAAAGAAACGATTCATTTCAATGATTCCATAATCGTATATCACTCTTTCCCCACCCATCCACCAATAGCAGCAGCTTCTAAGAATTTACCTCTTTAAGCCCCTTGTGGTGTTTTTCCTCCACCTTCAACGTTCCAAGAAAAATAACCCCACTTCAGTTTACTTTTGTAAGCTGAATTTTCTGATTAGTGGAATAATTTGGGTGCATTCACCTATTCTGCAGTGGCACAGTGGTTCAGCTAGTAGAGTCACAGCCTCTTGGTATCAGAGATCCCCTAGGTTCAACCCAAATCTCAGTTGCTGTTTGTATACATTCTCTCTGTGGTTGTAAGGATTCCCTCCAGATGCACCAACGTCCTCCTATATGCAGGTTTGGAGGTTAATTGGCCACTGTAATTCCACTCTAAATATGTGGCTGAGCGCTCCAGTCTGGGGATTAAGATAAGAATGTGGGGAGAATAAAATAGATTCATGTAGAATTATTGGATATGGCTGATTGATGGTCAGTGCAAGCTTGATGGGCTGAAGAACCCATTTCTTTTCAGTACATTTCTATGACCCATGACTTGGAGCAACAGAGGATGAGAGGTGACCTGACAGAGGTGTATAAGATGATGAGAGGCATTGATCGTGTGGATAGTTAGAGGCTTTTTCCCAGGGCTGAAATGGCTAACATGAGAGGGCACAGTTTTAAGGTGCTTGGAAGCAGGTACAGAGCAGATGTCAGGGATAAGTTTTTTATGCAGAGTGGTGAGTGCGTGGAATGGGCTGTCGGGGATGGTGGTGCAGGCGGATACAATAGGGTTTTTTAAGAGACTCCTGGATAGGTATGTGGAGCTTAGAAAAATAGAGGGCTATGGGTAACCTTAGGTAATTTCTAAAGTAAGAACTTGTTCGGCACAGCATTGTGGGCTAAAGAACCTGTATTGTGCTGTAGGTTTTCTATGTTTCTATGACTCCATGATCCTTTCTGAGACTTTACCATCCTTCCTAATGTAAAATTGGATGCAATATTCTCTCTGTGAAGTTTCCAACCAATATCTTACTAAATTCATATATAATCTCTCTGCCTTTGTATTCCTGGTCTTTTTATTTTAACTGAAGCCCAGGTCTGCTGATAGTGCAATGCTGCATCACTGGAGCACCAGAGGGAGAAGGGAACCAAATAAAGATCAGATAGCATTCAACTCTTTGCTTTATCCTGGATTGTGTCAAGCATCTTGACTAGGGTTGCCAACTGTCCCATATTTGCCGGAACATCTGGTATATTGGGCTAAATTGCTTTGTCCCATACGGGACCGCCCTTGTCCTGTATTTCCTCTGCTAAGGTAGATCGTTCCTATGAAACTGTTCGTAAGCCAAAATGGCATAAAGCTAAGAAGCAATTACCAATAAGTTGTATGGGAAAAATTTTTGAGAATTCTCAGACCCAAAAAATAATCTACCAAATCATACCAAATAACACAAAAAACCTAAAATAACACTAACATATAGTAAAAGCAGGAATGATATGATAAATACACAGCCTATATAAAGTAGAAATAATGTATGTACAGTGTAGTTTCACTTAACAGAATTGGGAAGATTAAGCCAAAACAGATTTGTAGAAAAAAATCAGCACATACACGCATGCGCACACAGGTGCCCGCGCAAGGCTTCATGGTCGTGGTAGTCTTTATCGGGGTAAACACAAGTGTCCCATATTCGATTGCTACTTCTGTCCAATGAGGAGTGAGAAAGTCGGCAACCCTAATCTTGACCTACATTCATTCAAACAATGGGAATGTACTACTAATGTATTACTAATCAATGCTTGAGTTGGTGGAAAAGCTTTGAGATGTCAGGAACTAAATCATTGCAGAATAACCTGTGCCTGGTCTATTATGATTCCTATAATGTAGAGAACTTGAGGCTGAGTATCAAAGTTAGTAGGGTAAGCTCTCTCTTACTGGATTTCTTCTTTTCAGTTCTTGAACCTATGGTACAATCATTGTGTTGGCTTTTAAAACTAATGCTTAGCAACACTATGATCAATTTGCACTGTTTTCATTGTAGCTGTGCAGATGACAATAGACTCAGCTTTGACTTTGTAGGTAAATATTAGTTCAGTAATTGTCCTGGCACTGTTTAGCTCATGGCATGGCTAGTTCTGGAGCTAAAATCCTTAGCCCCACGGATGGGATCCTGTCTAGAATACATGTCCATTCTCATCAGCCATATTTGGTATCACAATTAGAATGAACCAAATTGACTCAAGACCAACTTCTGCAATGTTGGAGGACCTGTGGAGTAAGATAAGGTAAATCATTCACTTACCATTTTTGATTGAAATGTTTAGAAATGTTTCTATTTTGCCTTTCACAGTTCCTGGCTGGGATTTGCTATTTTGGTTTTTCTTTAATTTAACTGAATTGTTTAATTGAGCACTGCGATCTGTACTGCAGAGCTTTAATCTGAACTACTGGCTGTAATGATCACATAGTTCTCCCTATTGCATGGTATTGTGCTGTTGTGCTTGTAGCCATGGGTTACATAGAATATAGGACATAGATATCTACAGCACATTACAGGCCCATTGGCCCACAATGTTGAGCCAACCAAGTAACTCACTCTAGAAGCTGCCTAGAATTTCCCTAGTGCATAACCCTCTATTTTTCTAAGCTCCACGTACCTATCTAAGAGGCTGTTAAAAGACTCTATTGTATCTGCTTTCAGCACCACCACTGGCAGCCCATTCCACGCACCCACCACTCTCTGTGTGCTCTTTGGGCTGTTGTTTCATTGGGCTGACTCCTCACTTTTGAGTACATCTAGTGATAATCCAACATGCCCTACTGTACTCATTATTAAACCAAACTTAACATAACTAAAATGAAATGAAAAGTGAGTGATTACAGATTGTAGTACTGTGAATGATCTAACACCACAGGGATGTTCAGCATTGACCAAGGCTTTTAAAAGGAAAGTGAAAAAGGACCTTTACCGGGTATCTGAATGGAGTAATTAGTAACACTAGTAGTGGAGTGATTATTAGCTTGAGTAAATTTCTACAGATGTACACGAACAGCATTCTGACTGGTTTCATCACCATCTGGAGCTTCCAATGTGCAGGATCAAAAGAGGTGGCAGGCAAGTGTAGACCACAAGCCAACACTAAGTCAGCATTAGCACAACTGTATGATGTTATTAATAAGCAACTGTCTACCCACCCTGATGGCACCTTCATTGTAGCTGGTGATTTCAATCAAGCCAACCTTAAAGCAATATTCCCAAAATGTTGCTGGAATGTGAAATGCCTTACAAGAGGCAACGCGGGGCCAAGGTTGTGTCCTGAGTCCCCTCCTCTACTCCCTTTACTGTGTTGCCACACTCAGCTTCAATCCGCTATTCAAATTTGCAGATGACACGACATTGATCAGCCTTTTTTCTAGCAGTGATGAGACAGCCTTGTTAACCTTAACACCCTGACACAGTGGTGCCAAGATAACAACCTCTCTGTCAATGTCCAAAAAACAGAAGAACTGATTGTAGATTACAGGAGGAACAGAGACAGGCTAGCCCATTCAACATCAATGGGACTGCAGTTGAGAGGGTGAGTCGTTTTAAGATCCTTGGTATACACATCAGCAAAGATCTCACCTGGACCGTACACACCAGCTGTGTGGCAAAACAAAAAGCACAACAGCGTCTCTTCCACCTCAGGTGACTGAAGAAGTTTGGCATGGGGCCTTAAATCCTCAAGAACTTCTACAGTGGCACCATTATGGGAACTGCACCAACCTTGATCCCTGGGCACTGCAGAGAGGGTACGGACAGCCCAGTACATCTGTGGATGTGAACTTCTCTCCACTAAGGACATTTATAGCAGCAGGTGCAGAAAGAAGGCCCGGAAGATAATCGGAGACAGCAGTCACGCCAACCATAAACTGTTTCAGCTGTTTCCCTCTGGCAAACAGTACCGCAGCATTAAAGCCAGGACCAACAGGCTATAGGACAGCTTCTTTCTACAAGGCATTAGAGATATAAATTCACATGGCTGTACACTGCAACGGAGTCATAATGCAAAGATTTTTACTCCCTCGTTGTGGGATGAATGTAAGAGTTAAATAAGTAAATTCAAATAAATCAAATTCAATAAACTGACCAGTCTTATACCAATACTGTAGGCATGTACTGGGCTTATTGATTCCCTCATCTGGGTCTGTTCGACCACATGTTTTTATTTCTAATTCCAGCCTACAGACCAGTGATACGGAAGGCAAAACCAATTACCAGGTCAGTGACATTATGGCCTGCGGGAGCTGTCTCATGGCTTCAAGACTGCTTTGCGTGCACAGAATGGAGACTGTTTGCATGCCAAGCAACACATGATTCGGGAAATGACTTAGTGGAATACACCTCAATGGTGATGCACTATATCATCCTGTGTAGTCCACATCACCAGCAATAGAAACATCCAGGTATTCCTCAATCAAAAGCCATGGATGAACAATGAAGTCCAGAACCTGCCTGGACTCGGGATACTGCTTACAGATCCAGTGATGCTGCAGTATACAGCAAAGCCAAGTCAACCCTTGAAAGAGGCATTAAAACCACCAGGTACAGATACAAACAACAGATTGAGACGCATTTCAAAAACACCACCAACCCCCAATGTGTGTGGGAAGGCATCAGGTCAATCACTGACTACAAAGGAAAGATCTCCTGCCCTGTAAACAGTGATGCCACACTAGCCGAGGAGTTAAACAACTTCTTTGCTCGGTTTGACAGGGACAACAGCAAACCAGTGATAAAAGTCCTGACGCCTGAGGAGGACACAGTATTGACACTGAGATGAGACATAGCGTACTCTCCGTAGCATCAACACACGCAGAGCAGCTGGACCAGGTGGCATACCTGGGCGGGTCCTCAGGGAATACGCTGACCAGTTGGCAGAGATTTTTACTGAAATCTATAACCTCTCTCTGTCCCTTGCTACGATCCCAGCATGCTTCAAAACATCAACCATCATACCAATCACAAATCAGTTAGCAGTAACATGCCTCAACGACTGTACTCACTCCCATAGCAGCCAAATGCTTGGAGATTCCCACATCAAGAACACAGTCCCTGCTACTCTGGACCAGCACCAGTTTACCAATAAGGCAAACAGATCAGCCAAGGATCCATCTCCATCGCTCTCCACATTATACTGGAACACAAGGAGCATGAAGACACCTACACCAGGATGCTTTGTATTGACTATAGTTCTGCCTTCAACACCATACTCCCTAGTAAGCTGACTGTTAAACTACACAATCTAGGACTCTATATATAAATTTGAAACTAGACTCTGGACTTCCTTACCAATCACAACCAGACAGCAAGACTAGGCAAGCACATATCAACCTCCCAGACCCTGAATACTGGTACTCCGAAATCACATCCTTAACAATCGACTCCAACACCTTTCCAACCGTTGAGGTCAGACTAAATGGCCTATAATTTCCTTTCTTGTGTGTCTCTCTCTTCTTCAAGAATGGATTGATATTTGCAATTCTCCATTTCTCAAGAACTATGCCAGAATCATGTCTTGAAAGGTCATGTCTAATGCCTCCACAATATCTTTAGCCACCTCTTTCAGAACCCTGGAGTGTACACATCTGCTCCAGGTGACTTATCTATCTTCAGACCTTACAGTTTCCCAAGAACTTTTTTCCTAGTAATAGCAACCTCATACACTTCTGCCCTTTTACACTCTCAATCTTCCGGCATACTGATAGTGTCTTCCACAGTCGAGATTGATGCAAAATACTCATTCAGTTTGTCCACCATTTCCTTGTCCCCATTACTACCTCTCCAGCATCATTTTCCGGCAGTCCGATATCCACCCTCACCTCTCTTTTACATTTTATGTATCTGAAGAAACTTCCGGTATCCTCTTTAATATTATTGGTTAGATTATCTTTGTATTCCATCTTTTCCTTCTTAATGACTTTTTTAGTTGCTTTCTGCTTGTTTTTAAAAGCTTCCCAATCCTCCAATTTCCCATTAATTTTTGCTTTATTATAAGCTCTCTCTTTGGCTTTGACTTCTATTGTTAGCCACAGTTGTATCAACTTTCCTTTAGAATACTTCTTCATTACTACGGTTTGGGGTCTGTATACAACTCCCATCAGGGTCTTTTTACCCTTGCAGTTCCTTAGCTCTACCCACAATGATTCAACACCTTCTGACCCTATGTGACCTTTTTCTGATGTTTTGATTTCATTTTTTACCAGCAGAGCCACACTACCCACTCTGCCTACCTGCCTGTCCTTTTGATACAATGTGTATCCTTGGACATTAAGCTCCCAGCTATAATCTTCTTCCAGCCACAATTCAGTGATGCCCACAATGTCATACAGGCTAATCTGCAACTGTGCTACAAGCTCATCTACCTTATTCCGTACATTCAAATATATGACTCATTCAGTCCTGTATTCATCTTCCTTTTCGATTTTGTCCACCTTTGCATTGCAACTCATCCAGTTGACTGAAATTTCTCCCTATCATCAGCCTTTACTTGCTAGTAATCTCGCTACTGACTGCCTCTGTTTGTAAACCAACGATTTCATCCTCAGTATTATCACTCCATTTCCCATCCTTATGCCAAATCCGTGTAAACCCTCCTGAACAACTCTAGCAAACCTGCCCAAAGGATATTCATCCCCCTCTAGTCCAGGTGTAACCCGTCCCTTTTGTACAGGTCATATCTTCACCAGAAGAGATCCTGATGATCCATAAATCTGAATTCCTGCCCCCGGACCAGTTCCTCAGACATGCAATTCCTGCCAAATTATCTATTCTTATCCTCACTGGTGATTGAGGCAGCCACTGTTTCTCTTAATTTTGGAGTTGTTAGTTTTTATTTCAGTTGTAACTTAGAAGTTATTTGAAATATCTCAGATGTTATTTTAAATGTAGTTGCTCTGATTTTAGTAATTGAATTGCCAGCAAGCTGTTTTGCCCTGAATGGAGTAACACTGCAAACACGTAGTCCTCAGCAATGACAATAAAACTCTAACTAACTAACTAACTAACTAACTAACTAATGAGACTTATCCCGCTCCATCACAAGTATAAGCCTTCCCACCAACAAGGACATCTTCAAAATGTGGTGCCTCAAACCAGCATTGAGGATTCTCTCCACCCAGAATATGCTCTTTTCCCGTTGCAACTATCGGGGAAGAAGTACAGGAGCCAGAAGGCCCACACGACCTTTTAGGATCAGTTTCTTCCCCTCTGCTATCAGATTTCTGAAAGGTCCATGTTCCCATGAAAACTGCCACACTGTTGCTTCTTTGCACTCTTTACTGAGTTATTGTAACTTCTAGTGATTTTTATGTCACGCACTGTACTGCTATCACAGCAAGTTGCACAAAATATGTCAGTGATGATAAACCAGATACAGATTCTGAACACCTTTATACCTCAATAATATTACATTGATAGATACTTAAATTTACTGCAGTGTACCCCCATCAAGGAGAGAATGCATGCCTTTGAAATTAGCAGCCAGTTATTTTCAGTGCTGTTCAGATTTAATCAGTTCTCGTGGTAATATATGGTAGTTCAGTGAGAATATCACAAGTAGAAGTTAGCATCCAGCCTTGCATAATATTTCATACTTACCTAATTCATTTACAGTTAGGTTTTGAACTTCCTCTGTTTCTACACTCCTTGCTCATCTTCTTAACATTAAAGTTTTCTTTAATTCGAGACAACAAAAGATATTGATATCACATGTGAGACTGTAAGATTTACAGCTGAACAAAATGAATGAAAACTCCAGCAGGCATGAGCAGGATATAATAATTTACAATAAGATAAAGTAATGTTACAGAGACTGAAGCAATGATTTTTGAGGAGAAACAAATATGAAAACACAAATTAGAGAAAATACCTTTCATCTCTTTGCCATTTCAAAATGAAACGTCTCATTTCGATCTTCCTCTAAAATTTCATATTTATGAACCACAACATAGGATGCATACCCACACCACGATGTTAATATGATCTGGCTTTTGAATAGCTGCACAGAGGATGTTGCAATAACGTCAGAGCCTTGCATGAAGATGTTTGTTTGATTTCCTTGAAGCCATCCTTACAGACTTATCTGCAAGTCATATATGATAGTAATGACAGACTGAAGCCTGGATCCTGGTACCATGATTTAACCACTGTGCTACTATACATATTCTGCTGCCTTTGGATGTCTTGGGGATCCTCAATAATTCATACATTGTACTGCACACACAGCACAGTAAAATGAAATCCTTATGATTGTTGCTGAAGTGCATAAATACATACTTCGATCAAATTAACTAAGGGCTACCTGCAAATTTATAGAATGGTGGCATAGTCGGTTCATGAGTGCTTCCTGATTGCAGAGCAGCATGTGTGACTGACAGTGCCTAATTATACTGGCCTTCAGGAACAGGGAAAAATGGAGACCCAGGGCTCAATATAAATTTTTGCTTCAGTCAGATAAATTCAAAACAATTTGCTGCAAATCATAAACAGAAGAGATTCTGAAGATGCTGGAAGTCCAGAGTAACGCACAAAAAATGCTGAAGGAACTTAGCAGGGCAGCAGCATCTATAGAGATGCACAAAGAATCCTTTTGAAGGGTCACAACCCAAAACATCGACTCTTGATTCCTTTCCATGGATGCTACTGACCTGCTGAGTTCCTCCAGCATTCTGTGTTTGTTAATCGAATATGCAGATTTTTTTTCATTTATTTATTTTACTGAACTTAATTTAGAAGTTTATTTAATTTTACTTTTCTGAATTGGTGTCTTAAATATGAATCATTTTAGAATGGAAGAATATGCTGATGTTCAGTTCTGAGCAAAATTTTTAAAGAATGATGATAAAGGCCTTCACCAGGTATTTAAATGCAATAATAATTAACACCTTTATCCTTCAAGGTCACACTGATAGATATATAAATTTACAGCAGTACACCCTCATTGGTGAAATGAACAACGACTTTGAGTGATTGGGATGCCCTTCAAGTGTATTTGTTTATGACCATTTTGTTGTTTAGACTGTAAGGTTTTCACCACATGGTTAATGGTCCTGTTCTTTGTGGAGTTGGACCATGCTGTCATATGTATCCTTACAAACTAGAGAAGGGTTTATGAAACTCTAAACACAAGTTGTCTACAGAAAGTTAAGGGTCTGAAATGCATTAAATTTGGTCTTTACTGCAAATTTAACCTGGAGATATAAATGCACCTGAGATTAGATCTACAATTGGTATTTGTATTGAACGAGTAAGAAATGTTTGATTTTTACTTAAGTGCTGTGTGAATAATTAATGCAGTTCGATATAGAGATAAAAAAATCCCTGTGAGTGTGTGGAATACAATACGAGATTTATAGTGATATCCAGGGGCAACAGTGTGTATAGAAGAGGAACATACATCAAAGTTGCTGGTGAACACAGCAGGCCAAGCAGCATCTGTAGGAAGAGGTGCAGTCGACGTTTCAGGCCGAGACCCTTCGTCAGGACTAACTGAAGGAAGAGTGAGTAAGGGATTTGAAAGTAGGAGGGGGAGGGGGAGATCCAAAATGATAGGAGAAGACAGGAGGGGGAGGGATAGAGCCGAGAGCTGGACAGGTGATAGGCAAAAGGGGATACGAGAGGATCATGGGACAGGAGGTCCGGGAAGAAAGACAAGGGGGGGGGTGACCCAGAGGATGGGCAAGAGGTATATTCAGAGGGACAGAGGGAGAAAAAGGAGAGTGAGAGAAAGAATGTGTGCATAAAAATGAGTAACAGATGGGGTACGAGGGGGAGGTGGGGCCTTAGCGGAAGTTAGAGAAGTCAGTGGCCACACATTTTAATTCCACATCCCATTCCCATTCTGACATGTCTATCCACGGCCTCCTCTACTGTAAAGCAGCAACGACCATGTATAGAAGAGGAGTGGTTTAGTCAAGGGAGTGGTATCCAGTGGCCTGAATGAATGATCTGGAGAGATGGATTGAAATTGTACCTTGCGAACCTTAAATTCAATTAATTAACTTAATCTAAGATAAAAAGCCACTACCTTAATAGTGGAGTGCTGATTCACAGAAATTTCTACTTAGCTGCCTTCTGAGACTTTCACCAAGTTCATGGGTATTATTATGCCATGTCTTTCCTTTAGCAGGGTGACAAAATCTGTACATAATGCTTCTGGTCAAGATGGTGCTAAACTGCAGCCTTTTTTGAGGTCGTGGCTCAGATTGAGTGTTTTTTTTTGAAGAAATAAAATGGTTTTGGAGAATGGAAGAGGAGTAGAGGAGTTAGAGGTCAGACTGGAGTGTAGGCCTGTACTCTGCACTTCGAAAGCCAGTGATGTGGATCTTTAACGTGGGACATCCATGGATTGATGTTGAGCTGCAACTGCTGTGGACGAAGACCCACAAGAATGAGGGCCCCCCCTCCCCCCACCGCCAGGTCAGCAGGTTTTGGGATCAGAGGTCCATGTGGGCATGAGACACAAGGGCTGATGATCCCCTATGTACATGGTGGCGAGTCCGGTGTTCAAGGCCTGGAGATTGGGATAGATACTGAACATCAACGTTCATAGATCAATTAGTAATCTGGAAGTTGAGACCCAATGGTCAAAGCTTGGGTCTACGAGTACAATTGGGATGCCTGGGTGTCCACGTTAGGCTTTAGGCCCAGGGGCTGGGGTTGGGGGATTGTCTGTGTGTGTGTGTGTAAGTGGGGGGTTTGGAAGGAAGGGAGAAAAGTGGCTGGTCTTGCTGTTGTTCTGCTGTTCTTGTTGTTCCATGTGTTGTTCCGCAGAACATTATGGGCATGCTATATTTCGATGTACATGTGATAAATAAATGAATCTGAACCTGAATTTGAATTAGTGACATGTACATCACATGAATGAATAGATCTGTTTGCACAAAACAGCAGAACGTTGATTTTCAGGCAGATAGCTTCTCCATGAGCGACAGTTGTTTAAGATCTGTGGTACATCAGAGAATGGTGATGTTCTGAGTCATAATACTAATTGTAGAATCAGAAAGTGATAAACCTGTTTAGTACACAAGGATAACGTAATAGGGATGTGGATGACCTCCCACTAGGGAAGCAGAAGAAGAGAGGACAACTCTCCATGTGATATCACTGTTCCAATTGATGCATTCCCTTGGCAAGCCTTTTCTATTCTTTCACCGAGATTGTGCATGCTACAGGCTTTGACTAATTCCGCTCTACAGTATCAGTGAACATAGACTTTCATATTAAAATGAAGCTTCATACTTTAGCAGAGGGGTAAACTCTTAGAAAACACTCACAGCATGCTGGAGGAAATCAGCAGGTCAGGCAGCATTAGTGGAAACAATGAGTCGACGTTTTGGGCCGGAACCCTTCGTCAGGACTGAAAAAAGTTCTACACCTGTCCCTATACCTCCTCTCTTGCCACCATTCAGGGCCCCAAACAGTCCTTCCAGGTGAGACAACACTTCACTTGTGAGTCTGTTGGGGTCATCTATTGCATCCGGTGCTCCCGGTGTGGCCTCCTCAACATCGGTGAAACCCGACGCAGATTGGGGGATCGCTTTGTCGAGCACCTCCACTCCATCTGCCACAATAGACAGGATCTCCCGGTAGCCACCCACTTCAACTCTGCTTCCCATTCCCATTCAGATATGTCTATACATGGCCTCCTCTACTGCCATAATGAGGCTAAGCTCAGGTTGGAGGAGCAACACCTCATATACAGTCTAGGTAGTCTCCAGCCCTTGGTATGAACATAGAATTCTCCAACTTCCAGTAATTCCCTCCCCCTCCATTCCTCTATCCCTATTTCACTCTGCCCCCTCCCCCAGCTGCCTATCACCTCCCTCATGGTTCCGCCTCCTTCTTCTATTACCCATTGTTTTCCTGCCTATGACATCCCTGCTTCCCCTCCCCCACCCCTTTGTCTTTCAAGTTACTGGTCTTTCAACTGAACCTACAAGCATTCTTCAAATCCTTACCCCTCCTTCTTTGTTCAGTCCTGACGAAGGGTTCCAGTCCGAAACGTTGACTCATCGTTTCCACTGATGCTGCCCGACCTGCTGAGTTCCTCCAAATCCCAGTCACCAGGATACTTTCCTCACTTCGGAGGGATAATCTCTATAGCTGCCTATTGAAACAAAGATTATAAGACCATAATATATAGGAGCAGAAATAGGTCACTCAGCCCATTGAGTCTGCTCAGACATTCCATCTTGGCTGATTTATTATCCCTCTCAACCCCATTTTCCTGCCTTTTCCACATAATCTTTGGCACCCTGACTAATCAAGAATTTCTCAAACTCCACTTTAAATATACTCAATGACTTGGCCTCCACAGCTGTCCATGGCAATGAATTCCACAGATTAACCACCCTGTGGCTAAAGAAATTCCTCCTCACCTCTGTTCAAAATGGATGTCCCTCTATTCTGCAGTTGTACCCATCTGGACCTAGAGTCACCAACTATAGAAAACATCCCCTCTACATCCACGCTATCTATGCTTTTTGATAGGTTCAATGAGATCCCTCCTCATTCCTCAAAGCTCCAGCTACTACAAGCCCAGTGCCATCAAATGCTCTTCATATGTTAACCTTTACATTCCCAGAATTATTCTAGTGAACATCCTCTGGACCCTCGTGAATGCCAGCACATCTCTTCTTAGATGAGGGGCCCAAAACTGTTCACAATACTCCCAGTGAGGTCTGATCAGTGCCTTATAAAGTCTCAGCACCATATCCTTGTTCTTATATTCTAAATGAATGTTAGGATTACATTTGCTTTCCTTACCATTGACTGAACCTGCTAGTTAACCTTTAGGGAATTCTGCACAGAGTCTCCCTAGTCTCTTTGCATCTTGGAGTTCTGAATTTTCTTCCCATTTAGAAAATAGTCTATGCCTTTATTCTTTCTACCAAAGTACATGACCATACACTTCCCCAGACTGTATTCCATCTGCCACTTCTTTGCCCATTGTCCTAATCTGTCTAAGTCCTTCTGTGGACTTCCTGTTTCCTCAACACTGGCTGCCCCACCACCTATCCTTGTATCATCTGCAAACCTGGCCAGAAAGCCACCAATTCCATCATCCAAATCATTGACATAAAATGTGAAAAAGAAGCAGTCCCAATATCGACTTACAGAATTACAGAGGAATCAGAGAGGAGCTGGTCAAAATTGATTGGAAAGGGACACTAGCAGGGATGATGGCAAAATAGTAATGACTGGAGTTACTTGGGGCAACTAAGAAGGCATAGGACAGATACATCCCAAAGATGAAGAATATTCTAAAGCTTAAAACTTTTTCGATCTTTATAGATTTCTACACTTTAGAATGTTAGCATAATATTCATTCTGAGTGAAGTGACTTTAAGAGTATTACAACAGATTGGTAAGCCTTTGTTGGATTTAGAAAAGTAATGTCAGAGATTTGATTGATAAGGCAGCCACCAGTAATTCCTCAAATCTACTCTTTTGACCATTAGAGAAGCTCAGAGGAGAACAGTAAATCCAAGTAATTGTGTTCTAAAAAGATTATTACTTTTGATTTTATAGGGAAGATCATTATGATAAGAGTTCAGTGACTAACAATATTTCTTGTGCTGGATGAAAAAGGTTACACTTGGGTCTTTATTACAGCAGGGACAACACAACGCTGCAGTAAGGAGTGATTCTGGATTAGTATTAACACTTTGAGTACTGAACATCCATTGTATGTGAAGTCTGAAAAATGCACACGAATCATCTTGTTTTCTATCATTCTGTACAGATGTTTTCCTTTCACAGTGTAGAATTCTGGTACTGTTCTGGTGAAGAAAGGGAGGTTAGAGTGAAGGAGACCATCAGAAACTCACTGGCCAGCTTGCCTTCAAAATAATCACTCTGAATCCTTATAATAAAATATTTCTCGTTGTCTCAACTTGAACGTTCACTTAGTGAACTACCTTTGTCCACACAGTGGGATCTCTCTCCTTAATGTGTTTTCCCTCCTGTCACAACACTTGTTCTTCATTAATTTATCACTGCCAATACCATCTGCTTATCTGTCTTTCTTTTCTTTTTATTTCCTTTGTACAAACAGAAATACATAAAGTCAGTAGTTTCTTTCACACACAAAGGGTTCCTGGGTGTATACATCGATAGGTAGATAAATAAGTAGATACTTTATTGATCCCGAAGGAAATTACAGTGTCAGAGTAGTATTACAAATGCACAGAAATAAATATTAGAACAGAAATAAAAAAAATAAATAATAAGTTATCACAAACAGTCTAACCGGAGAGGATCATCACTTCCCCAGCTATGGGTTAACTCATTATAGAGCCTGTGTGTGTTGCTTGGTTTTGAGCATTTGCTGATTTTCTCTTGTTCATTAGAAAGCCCAATGGCCAAGGGTAAGAATGACGTCATACAGTGCTTTTTTGGAGCAGCACAGCTGTCTTAGTCTATCAGTAAAAGTGCTCCACTGTTTAGCCAAGGGGCAACAGAGGGTGAGAAACATTGTTCAGAATTGCTAGGATTTTCCGTAGGGTCCTTTGTTCTATCACAGCCTCCAGTATGTCCAATTTGATTCCTATCACAGAGTCAGCTTTTCTAATCAGTTTATTGGGCCTCTTGGTATCACCCGTGTTGATGCCATTGCCTCAGCACACCACCACATAGCAGAAAATACTGGTGTCAACAGACTGGTAGAACATATGAAGGAGTGGCCTGCATACTCCAAAGGACCTCAGTCTCATCAGGAAGTAGAGGTGACTCTGGCTCTTCTTGCACACAGCCTCTGTGTTAGTGCTCCATTCAGGTCTGTCCTCCAGGTGCACCCCCAGGTACTTGTAGGTCCTCAACACATCCACGTCCTCAGCATTAATAGTAACAGGGAGAAATGCAGGCTTAATCTTCCTAAAGCCCATCACCTTCTCCTTTGCATTACTGATGTTGAGCTGCAGATAATGCAGCTTGCACCATTTGACAAAGTCCTCCACAAGGGCCCTATATTCATCCTCCCGTCCTCTCTTTATAGACCCAACTATTGCTGAGTCATCAGAGAATTTCTGCAGATGACATGAATCAGTGTCATATTTAAAGGCCGAGGTATACAGGGTAAACAGGAAGAGAGCCAATACATAAAACTCCAAGGTCTTAAGATAAATAAGTCACCTGGGCCAGATGGACTACATCCCAGAGTCCTGAAAGAGGTTGCTGAAGAGATAACGGATGCACTAGTCATGATCTTTCTGGCATGGTCCCAGAGGATTAGAAGATTGCAAACGTCATTCCACTCTTTAAGAAGGGAGGAAGGCAAAAGAAATGAAATTATAGGTCAGTTCGCCTAACCTCAGTGGTTGTGTGTCTATTAATAGAGTTACTTGGAGACTAATCTTATTAAGAAGCTTAATGTAAAATAACTCTTAAGAGACAGTTATCATAATATGATTGAATTCATACTGCATTTTGAGAGGGAGAAGTATAAGTCACATGTATCACTATCGCAATGGAATAAAGGGAATTACAGAGGCATGAGAGAGGAGCTTGCCCAGGTGGATTGGAGGGGGACACTGGCAGGATTGACAGCAGAACAAAGGTATAGCTCACAAGGTGCAACATAGACAAGTCCCACTGAAGAAGAGTTCTCAAACGGTAGGGGTGGGCAACCGTGGCAGACTAGGGAAGTTAAGGACTGCATAGGCTTTACAAGGCACTAGTCAGGCTACACTTGGAGTATTGTGAACAGTTTTGGGCCCCATGTCTCAGAAAGGACGTGTTCTCATTGGAGAGAGTCCAGAGGAGATTCTGGAGGATGATTTCAGGAATTAAGAGGTTAACATATGAGGAACATTTGGCAGCTTTGGGCCTGTGCTCACTGGAATTTAGAAGAATGCAGGGGGATCTCACTGAAACCTACGAAATGTTGAAAGGACTAGATAAGGTGGATGTGGAGAGAATATTTCCTATAGTGGGGGTATCCAGAACTAGAGAGCACAGCCTCAAAATTGAGGGACAAGCAGTAAATCTGTGGAATGCTCTGCCACAGACTGTGGTGGAGGCCAAGTCTGTGCATATATTTAAGGCAAAAGTTGATAGTTTCTTGTTTGGTCAGGGCTTCAAAGGATATTGTGAAAAGGCAGGTGTATGGGGTTGAGTGGAATCTGGAATCTACCATGATGGGATGGTGGAGCAGACTAGTTGGGCTGAATGGCCTAATTCTGCTCCAATGTCCTATCATCTTATAGGTTTATAATGAGACTTCTGATTTTAGAAAGAAATATCAAGCATATGAGAATATAAGAATGAGGTGTAGGATAAGCCAGCTAGCCTTTTGAGTCTGTCTGCCATTGATCATCAATGTGGCAGATCTACTTCAGAGTTATTTACCTACTTATTCTATTTCCATTTCCCTTGGTGCCTTTAACAGCCGGAGATCCATTTATCTCAGTTTTTAATGTACTGAGTGATGAATCTTCTTCAGTTCTTCAGGAAGGAGTAATACAAAGTTTCACCACCCAATGCAGAATATCTCCTCTTTTCAGACCTGAAGGTCTAACTGTTTATCATAAGTCTGTGCCCATTGTTAACAAGGTAGCCTTAGCACCCACACTACCACATTCTGGTAGTTAAAACCCTATAACCATCAAGCTTCTGAACAGACGTGGATAACTTCATTCATCACTACTCTGAACTGATGATATGGCTTATAGGCTCACTTTCAAGGATTCTCTTCAATTTATGTTCTGAATATTACTTTTACTTGCACGGTTTTTTTACATATTGGCTATATGTTAGTTTTCATGTATAGTTTTTATCATAAAATTCTATTGTGTTTCTTTTTTCCTGTAAATACTGGCATGAAGATGAATCTCAAGGAAGTATATGGCAACATATATGTTCTTTGATAATAAATTTACCTCAAACCTTGAATTACTTCTGTATTCCTCATCCAGGTAAAACATCATCAATAATTTCACCCTGTAAGAAGTTTTTAAGTTCAGTTTTTCTTCTAAACTTAGAGAGTACAACACTAGCCTTTGCAGTCCCAAACAGCAAACTTGCCATTGCAGAAACTGATCCAGTATATTTACATTGCACTTCCTTTTTGCCAATTCTATGCTTTTTCTACCAATAGAGATCAAACCAGTGCACAGTACTCCAAGTGATATATAATATATAGTATAAATATATCTAAAATATATAACATAATTTACAATGATTATTATATGTAATTATATATCTGTATATATAATATAATTATACCAAGGTTCTATATAATTATAAAAACCTTGGCAGATGTATTGCAAATATTAGTCATATTTCATTTCAGGACTAATCAAAAGCCATGTCTAATTTTTCAGAGACATCAACAGAGCAGTTATACCTTAAGCCTTAGCACCACTAATGCGGTATTATATCTGTTTTAAACTGCAGCAAACTTCACTGTATTTAATACTGACAATCAGCAAAATACCTATGACAGACTGAAAGTATTCTGGTTATATTATTAGTCATTATTATTAGTATTTTCCCAAACTAAAACTCCTTAAAATTAAGAGCAGGTTTAGAAAAAGAGCCCCAGGTGTAATCATACGCACAGAGTGACACCTGGTACTCTCAATGTCCCATGCAACCTGCAGTTCATACAGCAGATGGTGCAAACTTGAATCTCTCTTTCTCACTGGAGCTAGTTTGTTCAGGTCATTTTGTTGATGCAAGATCAACAAAAATTATTGTTGATATCTTGGAAGTGCAGCCAATCAGGCAATGTCAGCTGTTCAGCACTCCGGCCTTCTGTTATGCCTAGTATTTGATAATATGACATTCTGTGATTGCAGTCTGAGGAAATAACCATTATTGTATATCAGCAGGCATTTATTTACTATATCTTTGTGATGCATGATACCTGTACATGAAATTTTACTTTGACACCAACAATGTGTTCTAAAGTTAGTACCTTATTGGAGCACTGGTATAAACTCTTAATTCCTAACTTACAGAGACAGCTCCTTAGCACAGAAGAATGCCTCATGATGGACCATTGACTGTCCTTTTCCGTGATCGTATGGTCAAGCGCATATACATCAGGATGGACAGCAGCGGTGGTAGTGAGTCATGTACAATGGCTGAAATAGGACCTCCCACGCATTTGTGGGACTATAGAACTTAGGTTTATGCATCCCACTGTACATTAAAAAGAAGCATATTATGGTTATGTTATTCAAGTTACCAGGAGATCCCTTTCTCATTCACAACAGTGTTTAAAGGCTCAAGAAAACTGCATTTGCTGGATGTGAATTTACTCCAACCATCAGTTCAGCAGTTCCTGCATTTTTCAGCATAACTGCCAACATTGCTTAGATTAGCAGTCCATTGTGGACCATTAGTCCATCCTTATACCCCAGAATTTCCACAATAGCTGTCCTGGTATACTTTATAAGCTCCGGCCACTGGTGTCATAGGGGGGCGGTAGTCAGTATATAAGCATGGCAGCATCAAAACTCCAGGGACCTGGGTTTGATCCTGACCTCAGGTGTTGTGTGGAGATTGAACATTCTCACTTTTATTAAATCGGTTTCCTCCACATGCTCTGGTCTCCTCCTACATCTGAAAGTTGTGTAGATAGGTTAGTGATAAAAAGAATCAATAGTGAGTTGTTAAGCAAGAGAGAGAACAAGTTTCATGTTTAGAGGGAAATAAGGGCTGGGGGAATAGGTTGCTTTCTTGGAGTGGTTTAGCATGGATTAAATATGCTGAAAGAACTCCTTTGATTCCATAATGACTGTTCAACAGGTAAGTTTTACACATGTGAAAAACAAATATAAATTCAGAATATCTCAGAATCACACACAAATGCTGGAGGAACTCAGGAGGTCAGGCAGCATCTCAGGGGTCACAAAGGGGGAGCAGTGAGAGAGGGTCCCACTGAACTCCTGTCAAAGAGCACATTTACACTTCTTCAGGGTAGGCACACCTCGAAAAGACTTCGCAGTGGACAGCCAATAAGAGACACAAGAGATTGTGCAGATGCTGGAAATCCAGAGCAACACACACAAAATACTAGAGGAACTCAGCAGGTCAGGCGGTAATTGTTATAGGTGTTCCTTGGAGCAGCAGATAAACACATGATTCATAGGAGTCTGGAACACAAGTTATCCATGTATGAAAGATTAAGTTTGCTCTTCCACCTCAGGAGGAAGGGAGAATACAAATAGCAAGTCTGTCACCTGCACTGAGTGTTCTTTCTGTCGGAAAATGAGATGAATGCTTTTTATGTGGTCCATGACTGTTCTGGTTTCAAAATTCATTACAAAGAGCAGAGTGATTAAGGTTCTAAAAACAAAGGAAGTAAACAGGAAAAAGTGGATGGCTAGGATCTAAGAAACAAGAATGAAAACTGCAACAAAACTTTGACCATGAACATTGCTTGAAAGTAAATGAATATTGCTTGAAAGTAGTGAAATCATTGAGCATTCCTCATGTTCATTTATGTCACTGAATGGAATGCAATTGAACGCACTGCAACCAAGCTGTAAGTATGAGCACTGGATATACATGACACTAATCTACATACTGAAACTATATTAAAGTATTATAACTACTGAAAAGTTACAGCATTTCCATGTTTTGGAAAACAGATGTCAATGTGAATTCCATATTAAGGTATGTTTCTATCAGTGACTTGATCTTGAAATTTATTCCAGTATATAAATCCAAGGCTGGCCTTACTCCTCTTTTCGAAGAATGAAAACAATTAAATGGGAATGGAAGTACCTTTAGACATAACAACTTCATTTCCTATCTCTTGGTATAAAGAAACAATTATCACCTCCCCCCCCCCACCAACCACCAAGCATTTAAGATATTTTACTGAATTATCTTTAGTGTGATTCAATGTGCTTTGTCTATCTGCTTAACCAGGCCTTCATCTCATACATACTTTGCTTAGTTCTGTTGTGCAAGTGATTCATTGATTTATAAGGAAAGCATTCCAAGATATCAAATGGTTTTCTGTGCCACTACCCTCCATTTGACAAGTTTTGTGAGCAGAACTTGTTCCTCCTGAAGACCCTCCCTTGATTGAAATTTCTGAGAGGGGTTCACCATCGCTATCTATTGCTAAGATACGCAATTGTCCTGCTTTTGTTTTATGCTTCTCCATGAAGAAGAACTTTCTGGGCAAAGCCTCCGAGACTCAATTGATGTAGCCCTGCTGGAAGCCAGGAACGTGTGTGACTTTGTCAGGACACTTGGGTGGGCCAAAAATAATTCTGAACTGCGCTAGGCAAAGAAAACTTCTGACTAATAGCAAAGTTAGCTACTACCTGGGAATGTCTCTAGTACCCAAAGTTCAAAGTAAATTTATTATTGAAGTACATATGGATCACCATATACAACCCTGCGATTCATTCTCTTTCGAGCATAC
The DNA here is from genome assembly GCF_963921235.1 of Mobula hypostoma. Lineage (NCBI taxonomy): Eukaryota > Metazoa > Chordata > Chondrichthyes > Myliobatiformes > Myliobatidae > Mobula > Mobula hypostoma. The sequence goes on from NC_086097.1 coordinate 199,505,576, forward strand.
TCGATAAATCCATAATAGAAAAATAACTAATAGAATCAATGAAAGACCACACTAAATTGGGAATCCAACCAGTATGCAAAAGACAACAGACTGTGCAAATACAAAAAGAAAGAAATAATAATAATAAATAAATAAATAAACAATAAATTTCACAACATGAGATGAAGAGTCCTTGTGAGCGAGTCCATAGGTTGTGAGAACATTTCAATGATGGGCAAGTGAAGTTGAGTGAAATTATCCCCTCCCTTTGGTTTGAGAGCCTGATGGTTGAGGGGTAATAGCTGTTCCTGATGGTGTGAATCCTGAAGCTCCTGTACATTCTTCCTGATGGCAGCAGCGGGAAGAGAGCATGACCTGGGTAGTGGGGATCCCTGATGATGGACGCTGTTTTCCTGAGAAAACGATTCATAATCTATCAGAAACAAAATAAACATTTTTTAAGATTACAGCTTTAAGCCATTTATAAATCTTAAAAAATTTAGATCATTAACAGATATACAACTTGCTATATTCTAACTTCCTTGCAGTTGTGAAATCCTATGCAAATCAAGTGATGTGTCAATACTCCATCTTAAATGCTGGAGAATTCCCACAAGTTTGTGTTCTGCCACTGTGCACTTTGTGGTGTCCTGGAGTGAACCCTTGTTTTCTGGGAAAAGCACAGCCTACAAGTTCAGGACTTATAAATTTAGCTACGTATGTATGCGCCAAAGACCTAAACTTGCAGTAAGTCAGAGAACTGTTGTAAAATCCCATCAAAATCAGAGCCATAGGAGTTTTTGGCAGAATATTTTCAGTGAGATAGCATCATGGGGGAGACACCACAACAAAGTCGCCGACGGCATTGCTTCCAATAACAATCAAGATATGATCAAAGTTTGTAAACATATTTAGCAGGAGCATTTCATTTAGTTAGTTAATCACCGGATGGTCTAATCCCTTCCACAATATCACAATGCATCTGTTGAAACTGCATCTATTAATTTGTTAAATTACTAAACAACGTGGACTACTGCTATCAAAGATGAAGTCCAGGTACAGAAGACAGCTTAATTTATTCACTTCATCTGTGGCTAGGATGCTCTTTAGGTCTGTGTCTATGTGATGAGAGCTGATTTATTTACATATTTAATTTCTGGCTGACTAACTGCCTCTGAAGTCTAGTTTCAATGAGCTCTGCTTGTTGCAAAGAACAAATAAATTTTATATGCCTGCTAATATTAATATAATTAATAATCACCTGGCTTGTTACTAGATACCTGATTCCATCGTCACTTCATAGAAAATTAAAAGCTCCCTTTAATGTTAACAGATTTGTGGGACAATGTGTGGTGAGTACACACGAGGTTGGTAGACTGTTAAGGATACAGAGCAATTCCTATGGTGAGTGGATCAAAGGGGGTAGCACGGTAGCATAATGATTAGCACAATGCATTACAGTACCAGGTTCAATTCCCGTTGCTGTCTATAGGAGCTTGTACATTCTCCCCATGACTGCATGGGTTTTCTCCAGGTATTCCAGTTTCCTCTCACAGTCCAAACACATACTAATTGGTAGGTTAATTGGTCATTGTAAATTGTCCCATGATTAGGCCAGGATTAAATCAAGGACTGATGGGCGTGCACCTGAAAGGACAGGAAAGGTCTAATCTCAATAAATTTTTAAAAAGGATTTAACAAAGGTCTGTCTAAAAGTATCCAAACAGAATATCTTATTCCTACATTAATCACAAAGATTTCTCTTTAGCTAGTAAGTGATTTTAAATACCACCACAGAATAACCTGGGTGATTTTGAGGTACTCGAAGAGCAATTGTAGTGTCTCATGATCCTCATGAGCATCATGTTATTGAAGAGTGACTCTTCACACTCAGCAAGAAGACACACTTATGTCTACAATCTACATTGACCTACATCTCTGTAAACATGCTTCTTGCATTGTGGAAAACTCCCTGTCATCTGTTGGTATAGGTATATTGGTCTACCATAGATTCACCAACTTAAAATAAAAACACGTAAACATAAGCAATATGAGTTGCCCAAACAGACTCCCTATGCTCTTTTTCCATTCAAAAAGCTGATTCTGGGTCACATTTGTCTTGGACGGGGGTGGTAATTAGCCTCAAAATATGTTAAAGGTTGATCTGTGACTATACAAAGAGTCATGCCACTACCATTAAGTTTGTGGTTTACACTTGTTAATGCAAGTTTTCAGTATTAGTTCTGTCTATCACAGGTAATATTATCCTCTCTTTGAGCAGATTTTCAACCAATGTCCGCTATTAATACATTCCAGTAAAGTGTTATTGCTCACAAATAAATTTTATCATGTTGCTCTTCTTTCATACATAGATTCAGGTATTTTAATTTATTTCCCAATGGGTATTTATTCTATCTTGATAAAAGCACTTTGATATCTTGGCTCTATCAAAACCTGTTTCAAATTGAAGACAATTAGATATTTTACGTCTCACGGGTTAGATTAGTAAACGCAGTATAGTTTTTATACCTTGATGGCAAACTTGATGCAATTTCGTAGCTGTTCTGATTACAAATTTTTAAGATAACATGCCATTTTAAGTTTTACTGGGAATTGCACAACTTGAAGTCTACACAGAGGCCTCATGACATGTACTTAATTGCTCAATTTTTGCAGAGCATCAAGACATTAATAGTGAAAACGTTACAGAACCAATCTTGCACGGGTTAAAAATATCCAAGTTCAGCACTAACTTATAAAGCTTCAGATCATAACCACTGCTACTATTATCTCAGCCAGAAAATGTTCGTACAAAGTTTAGTGTTACCACTTATAAGTTCTCTAGGCCCAGTATTTTCTTTCACTAGTCTTATTACTAAACACTATTTCCCTGTCATTTAATTCATTTTATTTCTTAACTGATCTCTTATTCTCCCTCCTAAGGGTAGAGGTGATAGGAACTTTTGCTCTTCTCATAGTTGTTCAATAAGGTGCCATGAGGAGCTGAGATGAAGTTGGTGGACAAGTATCCAGAGGGTTGTGGAGGGAATGGTCTTTTGTATTTCTGAAAGGAGAGGAAAAGGGAGTGTGTGTTTGATGATTGTTATTCAGAAATCGCATACGGAATATAAAGGCTATATGAAGAAATAACCGTAAAGGGAATCCTACCAAGGGTTATAGAGTCAGAGAGTCATAGAGCAGTACTGCACAGCCTCAGGCCATTCAACTGCGCTCGTGCATGTCAAACCATTGATCTGCCTAATCTGGACCATAGGCCTCCATACTTCCCCCCATTCATGTACCTACCAAAGTTTCTCTAAATGTTGAAACCAACCCACATCCACAATTTCTGCTGGTACATCATTCCACATTCTCAGCATCCTCTGAGTGAAGAAGTTCCCACTCATATTCCCCTTAAACATTTCACCTTACACATGACTTCATATCTAGTTTCACCCAACCTCGGTGGAAAAAACCTGCTTACATTTATACCACCCAAAATCTTATGTAGCTTTATCAAATCTTGTCTTATTGTCCTACATTCTACGGATTAAATCTTAACCTATAACTCAAATCATCAAGTCCTGGCAACATCCTTGTAAATTTTCTCTGTACCCTTTCAATTTTACTGATAACTTTTCTGTAGGTTGGTGACCTGAACTGCACACAATACTCTAGTTAGACCTCACCAGCATCTTATTCAACTTCAACATGACATCTCAACTCCTGTACTCAATACTTTGATTTTTCAAGGCCAATGTGCCAAAAGCTCTCTTTACCACCCTATCTACCTGTGCGCCACTTTAAAGGAATTATTTATTTGTAATCCCAGATCCCTTTATTCTACTGCGCTGCTCAGTGTCCTACGGTTCCCTGAGTGGGATCTACCCTGGTTGGTCCTCCCAAAGTGCAACACCTCCCATTTGTCTGCATTAAATTCCATCTGCCATTTTCAGCACAAATTTTCAATTGGCTAAGATCTCGCTGCAAGCTTTGATAGTCTTCCTTGCTGTCCACTACTCTCCCAATCTTGGTATCATCGGCAAATTTGATGATCCAGTTTATTGCATTATCATCCAGACAATTTATACAGATGGCAAACAAAGTTTGAGTTTACTACTATAACGTAGTCACTCTCCAATGAAAGGACCACAGGCAGATTGAGCGATGGCTTTTCAGAACCTCCAGTTATCTATAATTTAAATCTGCCATCTCAATCCCATTTCTGGGTGGTATAGCCAAGAAAAAAGAATGAATAACGATGACATCTCCTTCGCCATTGTTCCCACAAACTCTCCTTATCTCCTCCAAATGGCGAAACAAATAACAATACTAGAAATCTGAAATCAAGATAGAAAATATTGGAAATGCTCAGGAGGTGCAGGAGTATGTGTAGAGAAGAAAAGGAAGTGTTGCAGAGTGATGTTGGGTGTGTCAAGACGTTGGGGAGCTACACTGTGTGTTCCAATGCCAGAAACTGTAAGCAGAGGTGCAGAGCCTGAAGTCTATACAGAGGCCTCACTACAAGTATTTAATTGCACAGTTTTTTTTACAAATCAAGAATTTATTAAATAGTGAAATCATTACAGAATCAATCTCATACAGTTTAGCAATATCAAAATTCAACACTAATTCAAGAGGCTTCAGTTCACAACCACTCTTCCATTTTCTCAGCTAAAAAATGCCAGTACAAAATTTGGTGTTGCCATTTACAATTTCTGGAGACCCAGTATTTTATTTCACAACCCTCATTACCAGCCACTATTTCCTTGCTATTTAATTCATTTTCTCTATGTATTTTTCCTTCTTTAGTAATCTGTTCTTCTTCCTCCAATGGCTGGAGGTGATAAGGTATTTTGAGTTGAAAGCATTAATATTTCAAGGTAAAAATCTTTCATCAGAACTTGGAAAAATAAAAATTCAGATTTGTTTTAAGAGCTAAAAAATGAAGAGAGTCAGGAGAATATCTGTTATAGGGTGGAGACACAAGTGGTAGTGATAGTGGTGCAAGCTAACAGATGCTAATGACAACTTGTAACTTAAATCTACCTGGAGCAGATCTGAGTAGAGGGAGAGGAATGAGGTCAGAGAAGAGGGAGAGGTAAAAAACAACACTGAAACATTAAGATGCAAAAACTGGAGTTTCTGGTCACCTGAAATAAAAGAGAAGATTGGGACCAGGTCAGGCAGCATCTGTGGAGTGTATCTAGAGAATCCTTCGCTCAGAGAATTTTAAATCTATGGAATGCTCTACCTAAAGATCTATAGTTTCAGAGTCACTAAGCGTTGTATACTCAAGATAATAGACACACAAAGGGGGTCAAGGGATAGAGTCATAGAAAAGTGCAGCACAGAAACAGACCCCTCAACCCAACTAGTCTGTGCCAAACCATTTAAACTGCCTAATCCCATCAACCTGCATCGGGTCCATGCCATCCATGCACCCATCCATACTTCTATTAAACATCGAAATCAAGCTTGCATGCAGCACTTGTGCTGGCAGCTCGTTCTACACTCTCACCGCCCTCTGAGTGAAGAAGTTCCCCATCATGACCCCTTAAAAATTTCACCTTTCACCCCTAACCCATGACATCTGATTGTAGTCCCTCCCAACCTCAGTGGAAAAAGCCTGCTTACATTTACCCTATCTATATCCCTCATAATTTTGAATACTTCTATCAAATCTCCTCTCAATCTTCTATGTTCTAATGAATAAAGTACTAACCTATTCAACCTTTCCCTATAATCCACGTCCTCAAATGCCAGTAACATCCTCGTAAATGTTGAAAACACAATTGTATCAGCAGAGCAGCCTCAAGGGCCTACTGGCTTACTTCTGCTCTCTACTGAGTGAATCCAGTGTGTTTTGTTTATTTTTTACATTTGTCCTATCCACCTCAAACCTCCAGCGATTTTTTGGAAATGCTAACTGTTTGTAATCATGTTGTTCGACAGTATTTGTTACTGAGATGTCCAACTGTAGTAACCCATTGGCTGAATCATCACTAATGTCTTTGCTACCTCTTGACTTGACTTCTCCAATATATTTCTGGCCAGGCTCCCAATTCTTACTCATCCATATCTGGCCTCACTCCGGGCCCTGCTCATTCTGCATCGCATTGCTAGTTAACCTACACTGACACCCATTTAAGTAGTACCTCATTATAAATATTCCATTGTTTCAAATCCTTCCATGGGCTCAACACTCCACATGGAGTCCTTTAATTCTCCATCATATTTGCTCTAATTCTGGCCTCTTGATCATCTCCAAATGTAAATTAACTACTATTTGTGGCAATGCCTTCACCTGTTAGAGCTTTAAATTCTTGGTTTCCCTCCTAAGAATTCTCATTCTCTCATTTTGCATTTTTGAAATAATGCTTCAGATTTTCTTTAATAATATTTTAATGATGCACCTGTGGATAAGATACTAATCTAAGGAATAAAAGTTGTTGTTGCTGGGAAAAATAATTTCTGACTAAACCCAAATGCCTCCCACACAATAATATTTTTCTGCTTGGAACTCCAATTCTTGCAGAAGCAATTTTATTGTGGCTGATAAAACTTTTAAAAGCTATTTCTTTCTCCAATACCTCTTTTTCCTATAATCACAATTCAATACCGCTGGTCCTTGAAATTATCAAGGCATGAAGAATTAGTCTGAGGAATAAAACAGCTCCCATTAATTTTGCAGGTCTTTAAAACTTGCCTGAATCTGAAATGTTAATAGGATTTGCTTTTCCCGTTACACAATTCAAGTGCAAATGCAGGTGGATCATAAGACGACAGTCACAATACAAGTTGAAAATAGGATGTATCGCAACTTCAAGACTTGGAGATGTTTTTAAAAAACAGTAATGCATGAAAGAAAACAAAAAAATCCGAGCAAGCTTTATCAGGTATTAAAATATGGGAGCATTCCCTATGAGAATAGGTTGAGTGAACTCGGCCTTTTCTCCTTGGAGCGATGGAGGATGAGAGGTGACTTGATAGAGGTGTATAAGATAATGAGAGGCATTGATCACGTGGATAGTCAGAGGCCTTTTCCCAGGGCTGAAATGGCTAACATGAGAGGGCACAGTTTTAAGGTGCTTGGAAACAGGTACAGAGTAGATGTCAGGGGTAAGTTTTTTTACACAGAGGGTGGTGAGCGCGTGGAATGGGCTGCCAGCAACAGTGGTGGAGGTGGATACGATAGGGTCTTTTAAGAGACTTCTGGATAGGTACATGGAGCTCAGAAAAATAGAGGGCTATAGGTAACCCTAGGTAATTTCTGGGGTGGGTATATGTTCAGCACAGCTTTGTGGGCCAAAGGGGCTGTATTGTGCTGTAGGTTTTCTATGTTTCTATATACAGTATGGTTGCATATAATTTTCCATATTTGCAGCTGCTTATATGTAATTTTCCATATTTGCAGTTGCATTCATATAGGTAATAGGCACCCGTTAGTCTCATGAGACCATGGATTTGTGCCTTGGAAAGTTTCCAGGGCACAGGCCTGGGCAAGGTTTTATGGAAGACCGGCAGTTGCCCATACTGCAAGTCTCCCCTCTCCACGCCACCGATGTTGTCCAAGAGAAGGGCATTAGGACCCATACAGCTTGGCATCGGTGTCGTCGCAGAGCAATGTGTGGTTAACTGCCTTGCTCAAGGACACAACACGCTGCCTCAGCCAAGGCTCGAACTAGCGACCTTCAGATCACTAGACGAATGCCTTAACCACTGGGCCACACGCCAACATGAAATAGGTAATGCTGTATGTTAATTCACACAGCACTCCGACTATAATTTAGGTCAGGGCACCTATTAAAGATCATTTCAGTGAAGTTCAGATAGGGTTGAGCTTGGTTCCTGTGGATTCACTCTCCTTCACTGCAAATTCCTTTCCACCTTGCCTTGCAGTTTCTGGTGTATGAACACATAACATCTCTCCAATATCTTGACACACCTATTGTCAGTCTACCACTTTTCATTTTTTTCCAAGATACAGAGCTCATAGGACTTCAGGAATCAAACTCTCTGACAAAGGAAACTCCAGTTCAATAAAATTAAAAGGCAAATTGGAAAGAAAACATCTGACCATAATAAGACCATATGACTTAGGAGGGGAATCAAGCCATTTGCCTCACTGAATTTGCACCACCATTCCATCACGGCTGTTTTATTATACCTCTCAACTTCATTCTCCTGCCTTCTTCACTTAACCTTTGATGCCCTTACCAAGAACCTATCAACATTTTCTTTAAATATACCCAATGAATTGGCCATCTGAGGCAATTAATTCCACAGATTCACCACCCTCGGGCTAAATAAATTCCTCCTAATCTCTGCTCTAAGGAGACGTCCTTTTCGGCTGAGACTGCGCCCTCTGGTCCTGGACTTCCCCCACTATAGGAAACATTCTCTCCATGCCTCAGCATTAGATCCTTGATTTTGTATTCTAGACTTCTCAAAATGAATGCTAACATTGCATTTGCCTTCTTTGCCATCGACTCAAAGTGCAAGTCAACCTTTAGGGAATCCTGCACGCGGACTCCCAAGTCCCTTTGCATCTCTGATGTTTGCGTTTTCTCCCCGTTTGGAAAATAGTTTATGCCTTTATTTCTTCTAACAGAATACATGACCATACAATTCCCTACTCTATATTCCATCTGACTGTCCATTTTTGTGATCTAAGTCCTTCTGCAGACTCTGTGCTTCCTCAACACTACCTGCTCCTCCATCTATCTTCATATCATCCACAAACTGGGCCACAAAGCCATCAATTCCATCATCCAAATCACTGACATATAACGAGAAAAGAAGCGTACCAACACCGACCCCTGTGGAACACCACTAGTCACCGGCAGCCAGTCAGAAAAGGCTCCCCACACTTTGCTTCCTGTCAGTGAGCCAAGCTATACATGCTAGTATCTTTCCTGTAATACAATAGGTTTTTTTTTGTTTCGCAGCCTCGTGTGCGTCACCTCATCAAAGGCCTTCTGAAAATCCAAGTATATTACATCAACTGACTCTCCTTAGTCCATCCTGCTTGTTATTTCCTCAAAGAATTCAAACAGATTTGTCAGGCAAAATTTAAAGAAACCATGTTGACTTCGGCCTGTTTGATCATGTGCCTCCAAGTGCTCCAAAACTTCATCCTTAGTAATGGACACCCAATCACTGAAGTCAGGCTAACTATTATTTCTTTTCATTTGCCACCTTTCCTTCTTAAAAAGTGGAGTGACATTTTCAATATTCCAGTCCTTCAGAATCTAGTAATACTTGAAATATTACTACTAATGCCTCCACAATCTCTTCAACTAATTCCATCCAAACCCTGAGGTGTAGTCCATCTGCCCTAGGTGACTTATCTATCTTCAGACCTTTCAGATTCCCAAGCACATTCTGCTTAGTAATAGCAGCTACACTCACTTCTGCCCCCTGACACTCTTCAATTGCTGGCATATGCAAATGTCTTCCACAGAGAAGACTGACACAAAATACTTATTTAGTTCATCTGCCATTTCTTTCTCCCTTTCTCCTATCACTCCAGCATCATTTTCCAGTGGTCTGATATTCACTCTCGCCTCCCTTTTACTCTTTATACATCTGAAAAAATGCTTTATATCCTCTTTTATATCATTGGCTATCTTACCTTCATATTTCATCTTTTCATCTTTTCTCTCCTTATAGCTTTCTTAGTTGACTTCTGTTGATGTTAAAAAGCTTCCCAATCCTCTAAATTCCCATTAATTTTTATGATATTATATGCCCTCTCTTCTGCTTTTATACTGTCTTTGACTTCCCTTGCCAACCATGGATATGCCATCCTCCCTTTAGATTATGCTCCCATAACTCCAGCATTGCTGTCTGCCATTATTCCTGCTGGTGTCTCCTTCCAAGCAACTTTGACCAGCTCATGGACTAGGAGATTCATAATCCGCTGAAGCCTAGATTGGTGGCTTTAAAGATTAGTGATGAGAACTATACTTTCAAATCTCTTACTATGTCTTCTTTCAGTTAGTCCTGATGAAGGGTCTCAGCCTGAAACATCGACTGTACCTCCTCCTATAGATGCTGCCTGGCCTGCTGCGTTCACTAGCATTTTTTGTGTGTGTTGCTTGAATTTCCAGCATCTGCAGATTTCCTCATTTTGCATTTTTAATACAGGAGTAGCCCACCTTTTTCATACAGGACGTGCCTTCCTCAGAAGAGATCCCAATGATCCAGAAATCTAAAACCTTGCCTTTCGCACTAATTCCTCAACCACATGTTTATCTGCACAATTACACGATTCTTATCCTCAATAGCATATGGCACAGACAGCAATCCAGTGATTACTACCCTTGAGGTCCTGCTTTTCAGCTTTCTACCTAACTCCCTATATTCTCTCTTCAGGATCTTATTGTGCTTCCTACCTATGTTATTGGTACCAATGTGTACCACGGCCTCTGGGAGTTCACCCTCATTCCTTTAGAATGCCATTGACCCAATCCAAGACATCCCTGACCCTGGCACCTAGGAGGCAACATACTTACACATCCACAGAATCTCCTGTCTGCTCCTCTAGCTATTGGATCCCCTATTACTACTGCATTCCCCCTCTCCCCGCTTCCCTTCTGAACCACAGAGCCAGACTCAGTGCCCAAGGCCTGGTCACTGCAACTTCCTCCGGTCGGTCGTCCCTCCAACGGTATCCAAAGCAGTACACTTATTACTGAGTGGAACGGCCACAGGGCTATTCTCCACTGGTTGCCTATTCCTTTTCCTTCTTCTGACCCCACTACCTACCTCCTGTAACTCAGGGGTGACTACCTCCCTGCAGGTCTTACCTATCACCTTCTCATTCTCCTGTATAAGCTGAAGGCTATCCAGCTGCAGCTCCATTCCCTAGTATGGCTTCTAATGAGCTACAGCTTAATGCACCCAGCTCAGAGCTCCCATATCTCACATGAAGAACATTCCATTAACTCTGGATCAAATTAAATATCTGCTTTAGAAGTAGTAAATGTGACCAGATTTAGTCTGTTCACTTATGGAGTTTAGATCTTCACCTTTTATTGAGATGATGGAAGAACAGCTACAGAATAGGCAAAATTCAGCCTTTGCTACTAGTTATGGATATAGTTAAGAGATTAAGAAGTAGCCATTTAAGCTGGGAATGTGTAGGAATTTTTTCTCACAGAGGTTTGTGAATTTTTGTAATTTTCTACACCAGAGGATTGAGAAGACAGGATTACTGAAGGGGGGGGGGTGGAAGTACTTAAAGAAGAAGCACATAAATCTTTGAAAGATCGGGGTATTAAGTGCTGGAGCGAACTGGCATCGAAGTGGAGATGAGGCCTTTGTCAGATCAGTCATGAATATATTGTAAAGTAGGGGCCGTCCTGAGAGACTGGGTGGCCTACACTTGAGTTATAATACTAAACACTATGTTCCTATGTTGAGTTATAATATTGAACAACTAATTAGAGTTTTTATGTCAATGGCATAAACCAATCCCTCGGTTGTGAGTTCTTGCTCTGCTGCTTCTCCCACCGATTGTCTGCATCACAGAAACTATCCAACGTATTATCACTCAAACCAATGCAGAAATAGAGAGAGAGAAAAGAGAAAGAGAGAGAGATGTTATTTAAAGAGTACTTTTTGTTATAATCTATTTCCCAATACTGAGATATCTTGGCTCTGTGTATCTCTGAAACTCCCTCCATGAGCTGTTAATGATCCATGTTTTCCTGGCACACAAGATTAAACAGAAGGCTAGGAGGTGGTTGAGTTGCTGAAATCAGTATAATAACCTTGGCTTCTCTCCTGATGTTTGAGGTGGGAAGAACATGTTGTTATGGCAACCCTTGGAAAGCCTTCAGGGATTTGTTCTATTGTAAACTACAGGACATTATTTTAGAGCTCCCTCAGGGTTTGACAGTTCTGATATTTCACAGAACAATGTGTTGTTTTATTTCCTTCTCTGTTTTTCCTAGTGTATTTCTTAAGGACAACTCGTTTCCTCTAATCTTAGCAAGGCTGCTTTCAAAATACTAGTACAAGTAATTAGTTTCTCCAGGAGTTCTTCCAGCATGTCTCTGATAATCTAGTAACACCTGTTTCACATTGACCGAATCATATAAAGCCAAGTCTGAGATGTGTCCAATTTAAAATTGACTGTTCATCCAGAAACATGGATGCTACATTTGATGGAATAAAATAGAATAATGCCTGAAGTATTCAGCAGTTCAGACAGCATCTGTAGTGAGGGAAACAGAATTACTATTTCAGTTCATGAGAGCTGCAGTCTTAAACTTAACGTATGTCAGACTTTTTCCAGCTCTGATGAATTGTAATTGAGTTGAAATGGTTACCATGTTTCACGCTCCACAAATGCTCTCTGCCCTACTGAGTATTTCAGAATTTACTTAAGGTTTCATATTTACACCATTTGCAATATCTTGCTTTTCAATACTTGACAAAATCCTATTTGCCTAGAGTTGGAATTAATTGGTTACATACGAATAAGTTATGAGAACTAACCTTTTACATATATGAAAAACATGCATAAGTCTGAAGATGCTGGAAATCCAAAGCAAAACCCGTAAAATGCCAGAGGAACTCCACAGGTCAGGCAGCATCTATGGAAATGAATAAACAGTCAATGTTTTGGGCAAAGTGGAGGGGGAAGGAGGCTAGTAAGAAGGTGAATCCAAGTGGGTGGGAGAAGTAGAAGACTGGAGAAGAAGGAATCTGATAGGAGAGAAGAGTGGACCACAGGAGAAAGGGGAGGAGGAGGGGACCCAGGGAGAAGTGATAGGCAGTTGAGAAAAGGTAAAAGGCCAGAGTAGAGAATAGAAGAAGAGGGGAGGGGGAAAAAAAAATACCAATAGGAGAAATTGATATTCATGCCATCACAGTGGAGGCTACCAGGTGTGTCTCCTTCGCCCTGAGGGTGGCCTCATCTTGGCCATGGGCATGTCAAAATGGGAATGGAAATCATGTTTGACCACCAAGAAGTTCTGCTTTTGTCGAATGGAGCAGAAGTGCTCAACGAAGCAGTCCTCGAATTTACGACGTATCTCACCGCTGTAGAGGAGGCCACATCGGGAGCACCGGACACAACAGATGGCTGCAGCAGATTCACACATGAGGTATTGCCTTACCTGGAAGGACTGTTTGGGGACGTGAATGGAGGTGACACATGTATGTGTTGATTTGAGTATAATCCGGTGAACTGTGAAGCAACATTATATTAAATTCCTCGATATAGAATTATATTCATCCTTCATCTGAAGCTTATGACGATTGGTAGACATAGAAATGGACAAATGCATCATCCGGGCTCATCCAGCTTTTTAAATTTATTTTTTAGGATACAGGAATCCTTGGAAAAGCCATAATTATCATCCATCCCTAATTGCCTTGAAAGAAGTAGTGATGAGCCATCTTTTATATATATTCTATTAATATATTCCCATGGTTGTGTAAGGTTTTTAATGTTGTAGCTTCATAAATTATAGACTATTATATGCACAGGGTGTGATGTACAGTTTGTGTATTAGACATGAGACGTATGGATAGAATTAGGCCATTCAGTTCATCAAGTCTCATTAACCTCGTAGTCTAACATGATTACAATGTCATGGCAACAAAACAGAAGAGTCATTAAAAAAATTAAATTAAGTAATATATCCCGGTTAAAACTATGTGTAGCTGCATTAATAAATATTCAGGTAAAGGAAATAACTGTTTCGGTAGAATTTTCCTCAATTCAATTAAGCACTAATAGTCTGAGGATTAAATGTGCTTCCGTGTAGGCAGGTCTTGAACAAACTACAAATATGCCAACCTTCCACAAGGCATAACACAGCATATTTAATCTTCTTCACCCACGTAGGGTGGTGACTCAACCAGATATCATTCTGTCATTAAAGACTTTTAAGAAAGTTGCACTCTTTTCTTATCAATCAAAGGTATAATTAAAATGTTCTCAGTATCTTTGAATTATGCTTTCTATTAAGCTCTGGCTGTTCTATTTATATGTAAGTTAAAGGAACCTTAAAAATTCACATTCATCATTGCGATATTAGATAAAATGTTCTGTTAATTCTGTTGTTCACCCCCCCATAGTGCACACATCATTGGTCTTATTTGCACCACATATTTAATTTCATATTCAGTATATACATATATATTAAAAAATTTGCTGCTACAAGACAACACACTTGATGAGATATGGCAGTGATCCAGGAAAATTGTTGAATTTTGTCCATGTAGTTGCGATATTGTTTGGTCAAAATGCCAGTGTTATTTTGGGCAAACAATGAAATGAAAAGAGAAATCAGTCCTAATATTCATTTTTTACATTTTTTAGAATCAGAGTCAGATACAGATCTATCATCACTGACATACAGTATGCACCGAAATGTGTTGTTTTGTGGCAGCAGCACAGCGCAAGACATAAAATTACAAAATAATTAAGATGAATCACAAGGTAGTGTTCATGGATTCGTAGACAATTCAGAAATCAGACAGTGACATGGAAGAGACGTCTCTGGGTTTTTACACATCATTCCCCTGTGAACCGAAGGAATTGAATCATCAGCTTGCATGAGGCCTGGTCACATCAGCTCCCCAGGTGCACAGTTGAACACCAAGTGTTGAGTGTGGAATGAGGTTGGCCTGGTGAACCAGCTCAGGCGTTTGGCCAGTCTCGATGCACGGCAAGCAATGTACGTTGTGGCAGCATGGTAGCAGGCAGCCAGCATAATGCCGCAGAGCGCCAGTGACCCGGGTTCATTTCCTGCCACTATGGAGTTTGTACATTTTCCATGTGATCACATGGGTTTCCTCCCACATTCCTAAGACATATGGGTTCATAGGTTAATTGGTTATGCGGATGTAATTGGCAGCACAGGCTTGTTGGTCCAAAAAGGCCTGCTACCATGCTGTATCTCTAAATAAATAAAAATTAAATAAACTCACAAGTAAGTGGAAGGAGAACATCAGATTAGATAACACAGACCATTGTACCCCAGTACTATTATACCCAGTATTACGCTGGTACTATTTGTAGGTGAGTGACGTTGATGCGCTGTTTAGGATAGTGTGGAAGGCTAATGGTGCAACTGGAGAAGGTGACATTGAGCCACAACAGCACAGAAAGAGGCAGTTCTACTCATCTAATCCATGGCAAACTATTATTCTGCCTTGTCCCATCAACCTGCACCTGAACCATCCCCCTCCCATCCATGTTATTGTCGAAATTTCTCTTAGTGGAGATTTGATGGTATATTCACTGATTCTGATCTTGTGAGTGATTTATTAAAGCACACTTTCAACGCTTTCTCCATGAGCTCATGTCTTCATTCCTGGGATAAGCTTCTTTTGTATCATTACTCCGTGCTGTCTGACATTTGAAACAGAACCAAGAGTAGGGCCCTTAATCCGAGTTACAATATCACACTGTTCCTGTGCTTCATTTACATTTTCTTGCCTGATCCCTTTTCTTCTGATCCCTATCATGTCCAAAAATCTGCTTCTTAGTTCTGTATGTACTCAATAACCAAGCAACAAGCACAACTCTCAGAAATAGAGAATTCCAAAGATTTAAAACCTTTGCATAATTAAAGTTTTCATCGCGGTCTCTTACAGATTTCAGATTCTGTAGTCAGAGAAGGCAGCTTCTTATCAGACTCTCTCAGCGTCTTCAATCCTTCAATGAAATCACCTATCTGTTCTAAATTTCACTGGTTTTAGACGATGTTTCCTCAATCACTAGGAAAAATTAACCATCAGCACACCAACACACCTAAATCTCAGGAATGCACGGTTTACAAGCCAAGCACATCCTACTTTCTCACACAAGCAGCAGTAATAGGACATCACTTGGAAACGAGTGCACTCTGAGGGTACATAATGAGCGACTGTACCATCGAAATGGACAAAGTGGAATCTGACAGCACTTCCAGGGCAAGGGACCAGACACTCAGGACTAAGACTTAATTATACAGAGGTTATAAATCTTTGGATGTCATAAGGCGGTGGCTGAGAACGGACCCAAGTGCAAGACACATACACTGAAGTACTAGGGACAAGACTAGGATACAGGCTGATGCCAAGGACATGGACACGAAAACCAGGAACCTGGAACAGGACTGGACAAGAGAGCTAGGAGCCCGGGTTTGGATGCCGAGCCAGAGACTGGACAAGGACCCAGTACCTAGGTCTTGCCTCTGGCTCGGACCCCAGAACCAGGCAAGGATGAGGCTGGAGTCTTCAGGCTTGAGGCCAGAGGCTAGAGACTTGGCTTGGCAAGAGGCTAGAGGCTAGAGACTTGGCTTGGCTTGGCAAGAGGCTAGAGGCTAGAGATTTGGCTTGGCTTGGCAAGTGGCTAGAGGCTAGATGCTGGAGTCTTCAGGCTTGAGGCTAGGCAGGAGGCTGGAGTCTTCAGGCCCGAGGCTAGGCAGGAGGCTGGAGTCTTCAGGCCCGAGGCTAGGCAGGAGGCTGGAGTCTTCAGGCCCGAGGCTAGGCAGGAGGCTGGAGTCTTCAGGCCTGAGGCTAGGCTTGGCAGGAGGCTGGAGACTTCAGGCTTGAGGCTAGGCAGGAGGCTGAAGTCTTCAGGCAAGGCAGGGTTTCTGGCAAAGCAAGGCGAGATGAGAACTTCAGGCAAGGCAAGAGTTACCAACAAGACAAAGCAGGGCTTCAGGCGAGGAAACGGAAGGCAGAGGAAGGGATACAAGGAGTAAGGACAAGAACAATTCAGCCACCATGCCCTGGTCTCTGGAGGTATTTATGCAGCCAGCCCCAATGAGCATCAGCTGCCTAAATTGGAGCTAAACAAAAACAGGGTAAACAGGAAAATCTGGAGCAATGGTCGATGGACCGGACCGTGAACCGGAATACGGACTTCACGGACCGGACCATGACATTGGAGCTCAAATTTAATTTTTGATTTTGTTTGCAACTGAGATCAATAGATTTTAAATACTAAAGGAATCAAGGGGTATGTGATAGGGCAGGAAAATGGTGGTACGATAGAAAGACCAGAATGGAAAGGTAGATCTGAGGGTCAACTCCAAAACCTGTAGCTAAGTCCTATATTCTTATCAGTGAGTAATGAATGATTAAAATTAAATGCTTAAGATATTAATTAAAAGGAAACTAGTCCTACATTATCCAATGTAAACAACAAGAGAATGAAGATAGTTATGAGACTGAGAATAGAAACTATCCATTGATCAGGGTTGACCATGGATGCTTGTGTCCCAGCTGTCTACATAATATGCAAGCCAGTATCATATGGAGAGTAGGCTGATGCCCGTGTAGCAGTCTCACCCTCTCCCTGCACCTGATGAACCCAAAAGAACGGCAGAGACCAATACTGTTTGGCACTCAGGAGTTGCCAGTCAGCGTTGAACTCAACATAGGACTGCCTGAGGGATTCCAGCTCCGGATTTTTCCTCAGGATTTCATCCCAAAGCCTTCTTCATTGGAGGGTAGAGCTGCCAGTCAACTGAAGATTGAGATCAGAGTTTTCCTCCTCCTAGTAAAGCTACCAAACATGGCTGACAAACCCTATCTGTCTGAATCAACTGGATTTAAGGCACATGTAACACCTCTTTGCCCCTTCCCCGATCAGCAGAAATGGTTCTGATTGGCATAGTCGCTAAACCACACGTTAAGGCTAGGAGCTGGTTATCAGAGGCTAGTTGGGACCCATGCCTTTGAGAGGATTTAATAGCTAGTGAGAGCTTTTCCCTACTATCACCCCTGGCAATAACAACCTTAAGGAATAGAACTTAGAGAAATAAAATGGAATTATTTAAAGCCCAGGAAATCGCCGTTATTATCAAAAAGCTCTGTTATTGACACAAGAGATTCTGTAGATGTTGGAAGTCCAGAGTAGTTCATGCAAAATGCTGGAGAAACTCAGCAATTCAGACAGCATCTATGGAGAGGAATAAAGAGTTGATATTTTGGGCCAAGAACCTTCATCAGGACTGGAAAGGAAGGGAGAAAATGACAGAATAAAAAAGATGGGGGACGGGAAGGAGTATAAACTGGAAGGTGATAGGTGAAGCCAGGTAAGTTGGTGGAGGAGATGGAGAGGATGAAGTGGAGAGCTGGAAGGTGAGAGGTACAAAAGGTAAAGGACTGAAGAAGGAGGACAGGAGAGTGAGCCATGGGAGGAAGGGGCCCAGAGGGAGGTGATAGACAGGTGAGAAGAAGAGAAGGAGTAAGAAAGGAGCCAAAATGAGGAATGGAAAAGAAAGGAAAGGAAAATATCTTTATTATCATTGTTGTGGAGCAATGAAACACCGTTTAGCAGCTCAACGTTTTGCATCATGACAAAGAATATATACATAAAATAAACTCTAAAACCTCAGGAGTGCAGTCCAAAATTAATAATATATGGATGGCGGGGTAGGACTATTGCACACCTGCCATTCCAAGAAGTGTGATGCATTTAGCTGCCGCTGTCTTAGGAGGGGGGCAGGAGAAAGGAAGGGGGTGTTATACATTTCACTGCTTGTGGGTAGAAGCTGTTAAGGAGTTTCTTTGTTTTCATTCTTAATGCTCTGTATCTCTTCCCAGAAGGTAGAGGGGAAAACAGGTGATGTCCAGGATGAGTGGGATCCTTTGAAATACAAGTAGCCTTGTTTTGAAGTCTGCCAGTATAAATGTCTCTGAGGGAGGGTAATGTTGTGTCAATAACCCGCTCTGCTACCCTCACCACCCGCTGCAAGTCCTTCCTGTTCTGTTCTGTGCAGCTGGCAAACCACACTGCACAGCAATACGTCAGGAGGCTCTCTATAGTTGTCCGATAGAAGTTGATCAGCAGGTGATGAGGGACGAGAGCGTGCTTTAGCTTCCTTAGGAAGTAAAGCCTCTGTTGAGCCGTCCCCACATGATAAGAGATATGGGCAGTCCAGGTGAGGTCAGCCGAGATGTGGACGCCGAGGAACTTGAAACTCTCTACTCTCTCCACTTCTTTCCCGTATATGTGCAGAGCAGAGTGCTCGACGCGCTTTGATTTCCTGAAGTCTACTATCAGCTCCTTGGTTTTTGTGATGTTCAAGTCCAGGTTATTATGACAACACCATTCTGTCAAATGCTATACCTCCTCCCTATAGGCTGTCCCATCACAGTCTGATATGATACCTATTAGGGTGGTATCGTCAGCAAATTTGACAATGGTGTTAGTGGAGTGAATGGTAGAGCAGTCATGGGTGAAAAGAGAATAGAGGGTGGGGCTGAGAACACACCTCTGTGGTGTACCGGTGTTCAGGATGAGAGTAGATGATGTGTGTTCTCCCATCCTGACACTTTGGGGTCTGTTACTCAGAAAATCCAGTATCGGTGAGCACAGAGAACTGCCAAGGCCCAGGTTGCTCAATTTCTGCACCAGAAGAGAAGAGGGAAGGGAAGAAATTTCTGTAAGTTAGAGAAATTGATATTCATGCAGTTAGGTTGGAGGTTAACAAAATGACATACGAGGTATTGCTCCTCCAACCTGAAAGTGTCTTCATTATGGCAGTAGAGGAGGCCATGGACCAACATGTCGGAATGGGAATGTGGAGTGAAATTAAAATGGCTAGCCACTGGGAAATCCTCCCTGCTGCAGATGGAGCAGAGGTGCTCAACAAAATGTTCCCCAGCCTACGTTGGATCTTATTGATGTGGAAGAGGCCACACTGGGAGTACCAGGTGCAGTAGATGACCCCCAACAGACTCGAAGGTGAAGTGATGCCTTTGCTGGAAGGACTGTACGGGGCCCTGAATGCTGGTGAGGGAAGTGGTGAGTGGGTAGGTGTAGTACTTGTGCAGTGTAGCACATTTTATTGAGACAATATAAATGAAAGTAAGTAGCAGAAATATTCAAATTACACTATAGATCGACAGCTGGAGAAAATATGACAAAAGAGAAAGCCAAGAGATTACGGGAGAACTCAAAAAATAATTAGACAGTAAGAGAATATCTAGGGAATTAAATTATCCAGGAAAATAAAACAAAATAATTTTTTCTTCAGGTGCATAAATAAAAAAGTAATGTACACCCAGATTGGATCAAGTTGACCAAGAAATTAAGAACATTATAGGAGCTGTTGTGGCGACCCACTTTCTGGCACACACGAACCAGCTCACAACAGCGCGCGCAGGCAGAGGGCCAGCCCCAAAAAAGGCGCCAGGCCATCTTCATCAGCAGGGGGAAAATCCCACGCGCGGAAAGGGTCTGGGAATATGCATTCCCCACAGCAGTCCCGCCCCAGGGAGGGTGGGAACGGGAAGGCTTAAAAGCAGGCCGCGAAGTTTGGATAAATCTCTTTCATCGCAACTCTAACTCACCAACTCCGTGTGGTTATTCTAGCGCTGTGTGTAGCACACCGCTACAATTGGTGACCCCAACGGCCCAAACGATATTTGGACCAGAGATAACCAACGCCGCATCTGTTCACGCAGTTTCGTTACAACTGCCAAGCCTCTGGACGCTGCGACCCCAATTATGGTTCGAACAAGCAGAAGCTCAATTCCACATTCGGCAGATAACCTCGGAGTCCACTCGCTACTACTACGTGCTGAGCTCCCTCGACCAGGAGACAGCTGCACAAGTTGAGGAGTTTATACAGTCACCCCCGGAGGACAGCAAATACACAGCATTCAAAGCCCTGCTCATAAGGACTTTCGGACTCTCACGGCGCAAACGAGCACGCCGCTTAATGCACCTGGACAGTTTGGGAGACAGGCCGCCGTCAGCATTAATGAACGAGATACTGGCCCTGGCTGAAGGACACAAACCCTGCCTCATGTTTGAGTAGGCATTCCTAGAGCAACTGCCCAAGGACATATGCCTGCTGCTGTCTGACGCAGATTTCAGCAACCCCCGAGAGGTGGCGGCCCGAGCAGATGTGCTGTGGAATGCCAGGAAAGAGAGAGGGGCGCCCGTCACACAGATCACCAAGCCGTGTGCCCAACGACAGACCAGACCAGGCCCGGCAGCAGAGCCTACAAAACCCAGCGACGGGAGTGAGGAGCCCAACGAACAACGGTGTTTCTACCACCAGCGGTGGGGCACAGAGGCCCGCCGCTGCAGACCACCCTGCAAATTCCGGGAAACGCCAGGGCCAGCCGCCACTGATGGCTACGGTGGCTGGCCATCAGGACAGCCTCCTGTACGTCTGGGACAAGCAGTCGGGACGCCGCTTTTTGGTCGACACCGCAGCAGAGATCAGCATCTTACCTCCAACGAGTTATGATACCCGCAACAGAGAACTGCGACCCACCCTGAGGGCTGCTAATGGCAGCACAATACGAACCTACGGCACCCGCACGGTGCGGCTACAGTTCAGCTCCAGCCGGTTCACGTGGGACTTCACACTGGCCGCCGTGGCCCAACCACTCCTGGGGGTGGATTTTCTACGAGCCCACAGCCTGCTGGTCGACCTGCAAGGGAAGCGAATAGTCCACGCCAAGACTTTTCAAATGTTCTCCCTGGGTGAAGCACAGTTGCCAGCCCCACACCTGGACTCACGCTGTCCGACGACGAATTCACCATGGTCCTGGCGGACTTTCCATCAGTACTGACACCGCAGTTCACGGCAGCCATGCCCAGACACGGAGTACAGCACCACATCCCAACCCAGGGACCACCCTTCCACACCCGTGCTCGAAGGCTTCCCCCGGACAAGCTCCGACTGGCGAAGGAGGAGTTCAAGAAGATGGAGGAATTGGGGATCATACGACGGTCCGACAGCCCATGGGCCTCCCCCCTTCACATGGTGCCCAAGGCAACGGGGGCTGGAGACCATGTGGTGACTACCGCAGACTGAACGAGGCTACAACGCCAGACCGCTACACCGTGCCGCACATTCAAGACTTCGCAGCGAACCTACACGGCGCAAGGATCTTTTCCAAGGTAGACCTCGTCCGGGGATACCATCAAATCCCTGTACATCTGGACGACATCCCCGAAACAGCACTTATCACCCCGTTTGGACTTTTCGAATTCCTCCGAATGCCGGTTGGTCTAAAGAATGCCGCACAGACTTTCCAGCGGCTAATGGACGCGGTGGGACGTGACCTGGACTTTGCATTCATCTATTTGGACGACATCCTCAAAGCAAGCAGTAGTCGGCAGGAACATCTGACCCACCTCCGCCAGCTCTACTCCCGCCTGAGCGAATTTGGCCTTACAATCAACCCAGCCAAATGCCAGTTCGGACTCGACACCATCGACTTCCTGGGCCACAGGATTACTAAAGACGGGGCAACCCCGCTGCCCGCCAAGGTAGACGTGGTCCGCAACTTCCCCCGACCCAACACAATCAAAGGCCTGCAGGAATTCGTGGGTATGGTGAACTTTTACCACCGTTTCCTACCCTCAGCAGCCCGAACCATGCGCCCCCTCTTCACTCTAATGTCGGGTAAGGGCAAGGACATTACCTGGGACGAAGAGGCTGCAACCGCTTTCGTTAAAACCAAAGAAGCCTTGGCAAACACCGCGATGCTAGTGCACCCCAGAACGGACGTTCCTACTGCCCTCACGGTGGACGCATCCAACACAGCAGTCGGTGGACTGCTGGAACAACTCATCGAGGGTCGCTGGCAACCCCTGGCGTTCTTCAGCAAACACCTACGACCACCTGAACTCAAATACAGTGCTTTCGACTGGGAGCTATTGGCACTATACCTGGCAATCTGGCATTTCAGGTACTTCTTAGAAGGTAGGCCCTTCACCGCGTTCACAGACCACAAACCGCTTACCTTTGCATTCACGAAGGTGTCTAACCCCTGGTCGTCCCGCCAGCAGCGACATCTGTCCTACATCTCTGAGTACACAACGGACATCCGGCATGTCTCTGGAAAGGACAACGTCGTGGCGGACGCATTATCCAGACCTACCATACAGGCCCTGTCCCAGGGGGTGGACTATGCAGCACTGGCAGAGGCACAGCAGGCAGACGCTGAGATCCCCAGTTACAGGACTGCAGTCTCCGGTTTGCAGCTCCAAGACCTCCCCGTAGGCCCAGGTGAGAGGACCCTACCATGTGACGTAGCTACCGGCCAACCCCGTCCCGTCGTCCCAGCAGCCTGGCGCCGGCGGGTTTTCAAATCCATTCACAACTTAGCGCACCCCTCCATCAGGACAACCGTCTGGCTGGTCTCCAACAGGTTCGTGTGGCATGGACTGCGTAAACAGGTCAGTGAATGGGCCAAAACGTGCATGCAGTGCCAAACGGCCAAGGTGCAGCAGCACACCAAGGCTCCACCGCAGTGGTTTGAACCCACCCGCCAGAGGTTCGACCACATCCATGTGGATATCATGGGGCCCCTGCCAGTGTCATGAGGAGCGCGGTACCTCCTAACTATGATAGACCGGTTCAGCAGATGGCCAGAGACAGTCCCGCTCACCGACACCACCTCCGAATCTTGCGCCCGAGCACTGATCACAACCTGGGTAGCCCGCTTCGGGGTACCGGCCCACATTACTTCTGACAGGGGCGCCCAGTTCACCTCCAGCCTGTGGTCGGCTATGGCCAGCCTTTTAGAATCACAGCTACACCACACAACTGCCTACCACCCACAGTCGAACGGACTAGTGGAGCGCTCCACCGTCACCTGAAATCGGCTCTCATGGCCCGCCTGGAGGGGCCTAACTGGGTGGACGAGCTTCCCTGGGTCCTGCTCGGAATCCACACGGCGCCCAAAGAGGATCTGCACACCTCGTCGGCCGAGTTGGTGTACGGCGCACCCCTGGTAGTCCCAGGAGAGTTCATACCAGCCCCAAGGGGGCAAGAGGAAGAACCCACAACAGTCCTGGACAGACTACGGGACAGGCTCGGTAACCTGGCCCCCATCCCCACTTCACAGCATGGACAGAGCCCGACCTGCGTACCCAAAGACCTGCAGAACTGTAAGTTTTTTTTTGTACGACGGGGCGGACACAGGGCAGAGCACCGCTACAGTGGCCCTACGAGGGGCCGTTTAAGGTGATCAGGAACAACGGGTCCACATTCGTGCTGGACATTGGGGGGAGAGAGGAGGTTTTCACGGTGGACCGACTCAAACCGGCCCATGTGGACTTTCTGGCACACACGAACCAGCTCACAACAGCGCGCGCAGGCAGAGGGCCGGCCCCAAAAAGGGCGCCAGGCCATCTTCACCAGTAGAGGGAAAATCCCACGCGCGGAAAGGGTCTGGGAATATGCATTCCCCACAGCAGTAATGCCCGGGGAGGGCGGGAACGGGAAGGCTTTAAAGCAGGCCGCGAAGTTTGAATAAATCTCTTTCATCGCGACTCCAACTCACCGACTACATGTGGTTATTCTAGCGCTGTGTGTAGCACACTGCTACAAGACAATAATAGAGAAAGGTCAGAAATCCTAAATAATAATTTTGTGGTGCATTTCAACAGGAGACTCGTTAGATCAACTTGACATCAGAAGATGAGATATTAAATTATATAACCACATTCAAAAATAGGAAAAACAAGAAAATATTAAATAAATTAATCAAGCTATTAAAATTCATGTGGTAAGCACATTCATAGATACGTTGCTTCCAGGCTTTGTCAGAGAAAATCTCTGAAAGAAGAAAGCAGAGGCACTGCTATACTAATTTAATAATTTGAATGAATAGGTACAAGGCCAGAGGACAAGTGATAGTTAAGAAAGGAGATAGGAAATGTCCAGGGAGATATTGATACTTTAATTTAATATCAGTGGTTGATAAAAATGAAAAATCTAAGGATTGATAATATTAATAAATAGTTTGCATTCCAAATCTTGTTAGACTAACATCTATAAATTCTTTCAAGTAAAATTAAGAATACAAAAGCAAAAAGTTGAAGATTTTTTTCTGGAAACCAAAGCAAAAACAGATAATGCTGGAAAAGCTCAACAGGTCATACAGCATCTATGAAGAAATAATATTTCTGGTTGATGGTCTTTCATCCACACTGGGAGCACAGAGAATGGAAACTATTCAGAATAAAACAATGTCACAGGTATTCATCCTTGAAGGATAGTAGGGTGGCATGATAGCCCAGTACAGTACAGGCAACCCGAGTTCAATTCCTGCCTTGTCTGTAAGGAGTTTGAATGTTCTTCCCACGACCACATGGGTTTTCTCTGACTGGTCTGATTTCCTGTATCAGTTGCTAGTTTAATGGGTACTATAAATTGTCCCATGATTAGGAGAGGATTAAGTTGGAGGATTGCTATGCAGCATGGCTTGAAGGGCTGCGAAGGCCTATTCTGCACTGTCTCTCAACAAAAAGTAGTTTATAATTTATCAGCAATTTATTCTTAGAAATCAGAAGCACTATTACTTTAACAGATGTCTCCAATTTGGGGAAAGAGCCTGGATGCTTGTCAAACTGGATCTATAGGGAAATGTATCTAAAATGGTTGCCTCATTTCTCTTCCCCAGATACTGCTGAATCTGTTTGGTGTTTTCAGTATCTTCTGTTTTTATTTTAGACCTCTGGTCTTTGGATTCAGAACTGGCTTGCCTATAGAGGACAGAGGGTAGTGGTTGACGTATATAAATGATCTGGATGAAAATATAAAGGGGTGGGTTAGTAAGTTTGCAGATGATACAAAGATTGGTGGTGTTTTACAGATATAAGCAGAGAAACGGCAGATGGAGTTTAACCCGGCCAAATGTGAAGTATTGCTCCTTGGTAGGTCAAATGTAAAGTGACAGGACGCTGTTAAGGGCAAGATCCTTAGCAGTGGGATCTTGGAGACCACATTCATAGCTCCCTGAAAGTGGCTACACCGGTTGATAGGGTGGTTCAGGAGGAGCATAGCATGCTTGCTTTATTAGTTGTAGGCACTGAGATCTAAAGTCAGGAAGTTATGTTGCAGCTTTATAAAACTCTAATTACCCAGAGTTCTGGTCACCCAGAATTAGGAAGGATGTCAAGGTTTTGGAGAGGGTGCCGAAAAAGTTTACTGGGAGGCTGCCTGAATAGGAGGGCATGCGCTGTAACAAGAGGTTGTTTTCTCTGGAGAAGCTGAGGGCAGATCTGATAAAGATTTACAAGATTATGAGAGGCATAGACAGAGTAGACAGACAGAAACTTTTCACAGAGTTGAAATGTCTAATAACAGACAGCATGTATTTAAGGTGAGAGGGTGTGTTTCAAAAGGGATGTGAGGACAAAGTTTTTTTACACAGAGAGTGGTGGGTGCCTGGAATGTACTTCCTGGGATGGCAGATAGATTAGAGACGTTTAGATTGGCACATTAATGTGAGCGAAATGGGAAGATATGGACATTGTGCAGGCATAAGGGATTAGTTTAGTTGGGCATTTGATCACTAATTTATTTGGTTCAACACAACATTGTCAGCCGAAGGGCCTGTTTCTGTGCTGCGCTGATCTATGTTCTATGATCTAACCTGTCTATTCAGGCAATAATCTGTGGGCATGAATTGTGAATCCATAATAACCTAACTAAACATGTTTTTGTTGAATGGCACAGTTCTTTCCGGAGCTTTAACTATCTCTTCAATGTGACTGACTTGTGACGTACTTCGTATTTATAAAGTAACAGTTTAATTTTGCTTCAATGCATGATTAAAGTTCACATTCAATCATATCAGTGTGCTTCATTGGAGCAATCTCAGCATGATATAAGGATGGAATTTATGTTTCTGGTTTAACCTTTATTAACCTAATTGCCTCAACAATTAAAGTTATCACTAATCTTCAATCTCAATACAAAATGTAAAAGTATTATTTGTACAATTGCAACTTCTTAGAAAGTAATATGAACAGCATTTTTCAGAGGATGATGTATATAGCACAATTAAATAACAGATTCTTTTGAGTAACACACACAAAATGCTGGAGGAGCTCAGCAGGCCAGGCAGCATCTATGGAAAAGAGGATGTCGATGTTTCAGGCCAAGACCCTGGACCGAAACGTCAACTATAGTCTTTTCCAAAGATGCTGCCTGGCCTGCTGTGTTCCTCCAGCGATTTGTGTGCGTTGCTTAGATTTCCAGCACCTGTAGATTTTTTCTTGTTTGAATTTTTTTTGAGGTTCAATGACATTTAAAAGATATAACTTACTCCATCTTATTCCAACATTGGTGCTAGTTGGTATTTTTTTCCTGGTACTTCAGTCGATCCAGACAAGGACTGAAATATTCCAGCACATTGAGAAAACAGACAAGAAAAGTGAAGGACAGAGAGCTGGAAAGTTTGTGTGAGGAAATGCATAAGAGTTCCTTCAAGAACATGTAAAAGATGTGAAAATGAATATTTTATATATAGAACCAAATACTTAGTATGAACATGATTTTAAAAAGAGCAAGTTTAATTGACTGGCCTGATATGAAATATAATAAACAATGAGACAGAACTAAATTGTTATTTGCAAGTATTGCCGAAATAATATTGTAATGTGCTGTAAAATGTTTTCATGTTTCAGGTCTTCTGTGGTATTCAGGTGATGTAGAATATACAGTACTGTGCAAAATTCTTAGGCACATAAATATAATTAGGGTGCCTAAGACTTCTGCACAGTACTGTGTAGCATGTGTTTCTTTTTAATTAGAAGCTGATCTTCAGTCTATTGATGTCTCAGAGTTGTGGAAGTTGTGGAATTAAGATTCATTCTAAACTCTTGAAGGTATAAACCACCCTAACACCTCAGTGTTAAAGAATTCTTCACTAAAAGCTGTTATATCAAGATCTCACCTTACAGCTCAAAGTTGATGGAAAAATGTCTTAACATAATGCAAAGAACATTTTGAGAGTCCAATATTTATCTCACAGCTTCCAGATAGATAATGTCATTTATCCTGTTGTTGGTTCTGTGCAAATGCCTTCACTTTAACTGACTTTCAAATAATGGGTACACATCAATGAACTTAGTAAAATCTTTATGATGAGGAAGCATCATGACATCATTGCAACGTCTTTGCTCTTTGGTTTCACATGTACAGTATTCGGTCTATCTTGCAAATTACTTTAGAGAGTTCTTGTAAAATGTAAAACATAATCATAACAATATTTGCTAAGCTCAACTCATAGATAAAACAGGAAGTGGAGATAGTCAATTTGGCAAAGACAGACTCTTAAAAAACTTGTTAAGTTTGTTATATAATATGATTTTCTTGCTTTTGCAGTGGGAGCTGTCATTCACATATGTTTTTGAAATATTTTGTGAGGAGATATTAATAATCATACCAATTGATGTAGATTTTACTTGATATATTGTCTTATAACTATTATCTGCACTTGGAAAAGGAGCTCATTATAAATAAACACTCTGGAGTATTGCACAAAAGTGCTGCCAAAACATAAAGTCCACGAATTTGCACTAAAAGGTTCCTCTGCTGAGAAGGTGTAGTGCTGAGGGAGTGCTGAACAGAGTGAATGTTGCACCGAGAACACACTACTGAGACAGAACTGCTCTCAGGCCATGGTGAACTGAGTGAGTTTTCTGTATAGGATGTGCAGCACAAACAGAGTATGAGGAAGTTCCAGGCAGGCGGAGTGCATACTAGGAGAGCAGCACCATTTGAGTTGCGTACAATTCCTAGTTTTACCTTGTTAAAGGAGTGCTTTGGGGAGAGTGTCTTTTGTTGGGGAAGGAATATGCTGAGAGAATAAAGGTTGAAATATTGCTGAACTAGGTGATTTACTGTGCTGAGGGAGGGTTGCTTTAAGAAAGGGCTACACTGAGTAGTTGTGCTTAAGAAGGGTTGCATGGGGGTGGGGGGGGGGGAGGAACTGTGCTGAGGAGGAGTTGCATCCAAGTAGGACAATACTGAATAACTGCAGTGTCGGAGTGCTACCTGGAGGTAATGCTGTGTTTTGGAAGAGCAGAACTGAGGGTGGACTGCATAGAAAGTGTTCCAGCAAAGCAGAGGTTAGTGAGGTGGACTCAATACCTTAAGGCTCAAAAGCAGCTTTAGCCTTGTCATGTAAATGGTTTGCTTTATGATGGATTGGGATCATTCGATGACGTGGCAAGGATGAAAAATAAGTTAGAAATATGAAGCAACTAACAATGTCCTCCTGGAAAAACTCAGTGGGTCATTCATCATCTATGTGAGGAAAGTAATTTTCAACATTTCAGGTTGAAACCTTGCATCAGGACTCCACTGAGCTCCTCTGGAACATGGTTTGTTGTTCCAGCTTCCAGCATCTGCTGTCTCTTGTGTCTCTGCATGAGAAATATGTTTGTGGGTTGAGGATCACAGTTGCAACTGAGTAAAGAAAGCTCAAGGAAAAACAATCAATGATAGGATATTATTTACCCAAAAACACCTACCTGTATCCAGTTCCCAGCACTGACTTCTGTAGGCCGAGATCTGCTCAAGTAGGTTTCTTTTAAATCTGTCTGAAATCAGCCTCACTCATCATACATATTCACAAATGAGGTTCAAAGTTGCAGTATCCAGTCATCAAAATCTACCGTTCACCACGATCAATACCAGGGTCTCATCAGTTCATCATCTACAGTACAGAAAATAACATTGTAATTGTTGAGCTAAAAAATAATTCTAATATAAGATATAATGATTAATTTTCTGCAGAAATTCCCTCATTTGATGCACATAAAGATTTTGATAAAGGATGAAATTCCTAATTTGTTTCCAAGAAATGCAGAATCTAATTGGAACTAATATGACAACCAAATGGGGAAAAAATGAGTTTACTAGAAGAGAACTCTCTGGTAATAAAACCAAATTAAAACCTAACCAAAATAATATACTAGGCAATGTCTTTGTCAAATTCATGAGGTCATTATAATGAATCTGTACAACAGTTTCCTACCTAACTACTGTACCTTAGAATGAATAATAAGCTGTTTTTAGACAGGTTTATTTGCTATATTAAAATAGTTGACAAAGAAATATAAAAATATGTTAAGACATGTGAACTAAAACTAATACTAAGTTGGAGCCTGTTATCATACAATTAAATAAATAGATGATGATGATATCCATAAAGAGCTCAGAGAGTTGGCTCCAAGGGCAGACAATAATATAGAAAAGTCTGAATTCTTTTGCACTCCCTTCTCTCAACTGATCTACCTAAATTGTAAACATCTATTCACTGATGAGCTATTAGATAAGTGATTGCATTCATCTGTTCCAGAAGGGACACATTTGAACAGAAACTGAAAGCTCAGACAGAGATTGTGAAGCTCAATTAACCAGAACTCCTGCACATTTTCATGACTGCAGTGTTTAGTCAGCGATTACACCTCTTTTTATTGGCTAACTTGATAGTGCAAGAATGAACCTCTTGTTTACTCCCTCTCCTATCCCCAGCCTCCCTCAATATCATCATTAACCTTCCCTTTTTTAGCTTTAGATAACCAAGATGGGCAACCTGGCTAAGCAATGCGAGAACAGGAAGAAAACATATTGTCTTTCAGTCTGAACCCATGCCCACCAATTCATGTATTGACACTGCATCTAATTAAGTAGATAACACAGAGGTAGCACTTGCATGTGGTGAGACCCCAGGCATGAGTGGCCTACAGCCAAGGCATAGGAAATCATAGCACATTTGCCACCTCACCAGAAGGTGAGACTGACGGCACATAAGTTCTGCTTCAGAGGATCCAAATGAGCACTTCAATAAAGCAGGCTACTGAAGAATCCAGTGATATGCTTGATGCATTGAGCAGCCTGTATTCATTTTTAATCAGTCCAACGTCAACCTGATACAAGATTTAACACAAATAAAATAGTACGGTACAGGAACAAGCCCTTCAGCCCACAATGTTTGTAATCTTGAATCTCACCCTTTTCAGCAATAAAATGGGAATTGAGCCCATTGGACAGATGTGGAGCAAACTACACTGACAGTCAAAACTGCAGTTTCCATTGCAACTTACAATGTCTGTGTGCAGAATTTTCCATCATCCAAGGTCAGCATGGTTCTATGCATTAGTGACTGAAGAATCATGGCTGCAGACTGCTTTAGGCAAAGGTTATTGGTAATGTGCCCTACAAATGTATGTATTCTAATACCCTCACCTTGTGGCCTCTGTATTGTTGGACACTAATCAACAACTTCAATGGAATTGCTGCTGTACAAATACCCTGAGCCTCACAAGCTGCAATTTCACAGCATCTGAACCTTATAAACTTAGAACAGCTGTTGGATAACTGAACTTTAGCCTAAAATGAATTATTTTCTTCATCCTGCCTACCTCAATTTATATGCAATAATAGTAGGAATAGAGTCCTAGCTTGTGAAATAAATTTTACACTTCACTAATCACCTGCTATGCAGTGGAGCACAGAGTGTTCCACATTATGGTTTTATTACAATTCACTGTCTGCAATGTGACAGTGAAAAACGGGCTAAGCCAGATGGCACTGGTGTTAATAACTGTTGGTAGATGCCAACATGCGTATGTCTGCCGGTATCTAATAGTTCACTTTAGTGTCAGTCAGTGGGTTTGGAACTATGCCAAATCTAGTGCAATTCGGGCTTAATTCAATCACCATCATTAATGGAGCTTAGAATAATACAGCATTCCAATTGAACGTTATTTGTTTACTTGTGCTCCATGCTTGACAATAAAATTGCATAAAAGAACAATTAGTTAAGCAGTTTTAGTGAAGAATTTGAAATTTTAAATTCACTTTACTATGCTTGGGTCATTTTATGGTGAAGCTGAAATCAAAGCTGTTTACTACATACTGATTTTTCACTACAAAATCCTTACACGTGACTGAAGGTCCCTCTAATTTGTAATGACCAGTGTGTGCAAAAATCTTGTGCTGTGCAATTTTTTGCCCAATGGCAAAAACATGTGCGTGCTAAATAATTTCTTCAATAAAAACTGTATAAGTAAGCCAGTTCTAAAATCAACAGACAAATCATTGCAACCTCCACATTGTCAACACTGTGATCGTGAAATTTACTTAACGTGACAACGAGGTGGAGTGTGACAACTTTTTGTGCGCAGTTTAAATTCCTTTGTGCACTAGTAGCAAAAGATGTGCTTATCATATATAAAGTATCTTAATCATATAAAAAGTATTCTGGAAATCAGTATAACTGAATGTAACTATGATTATTTTCCAATCTAAGACGGAACGAGAAGTTAGAGAAATTAGATTTTTAAGAAATACTAATGGCTGAAAGCTAAGGATCAAATTAAAAATAATACGCCAAATGATTACTTGTTCTAGGAAAAGAAATGAGCCATATACCTGCCTTAACTACCATTACTGAAGATATGGATGTTCTAACTATACTAAAATTGCTCGGTTAGATAAATCTTCTACGATGGTTATCATTTATTTCCTATTACCTCTGCAGCAACTGAATCTACCAAAGTTCTTACCCCACCCTTCAGATATGATGTTCTGTGAGATGATGTCCGGTGGTGTTTTGTAGAGTGTTGTATGATGAGCGTGTTAACCCATGCATCCAGTGTGGAATATACACACACATCAGCAAATTGACATAAAAGCCAAAAATCCTGGACAGCACTCAATAGGTCAGGCAGGATCAATGGAAAGAGAAACAAAATTAGCATGTCAGGTTGATGACTCTTTTTTGGAAGGAAACAAGTACATACATGCCTCATGTCCTAGGCATATTATAAGGTACCAATTGCAATTATCGGTTGATTTGACATTGTGTGTAAAGAAAATATATCTCTCAGTCTGCTTGTCTGATCTCGAATATTCCGAATATTTCTAATATTTCTTATCTCAAGGATAGCAGAAAGCCAATGTTAGTGTCTAATCTAATCTCAGTGATAAGTACAGGTATGCATTGGTTCACAATATGGCAGTCATGGTATAGAATTCACAGCATGTTATTTATTTATTTTATTTTTTTTTCGGTCGAAGCAAGCAGCTAGAAGAAGAGTGGAAGAAATCGGGTAGAAAAAGTCGGTTTTTTTTTAAACACTGCTTGGGGAGAAGGGTCTGCACTGCGCAGGCGCGTGACGTAGTGCGCCAAGGTTTAAAAGCAGACCACCATATACAGCGGCCATCATCGGAGTGGACTGAGTCAGAGTGGGACGGCTTTGGCTCAAACAGGCTTCAGCGAGAACCGGCAGAGGCCAGGGTAGGTTCTGGTAAGTTTTTTGTTCAGATTGTTTAGTGCAGTGAGAATGCCAGGCAGGATGTTGGAATGCTCCTCTTGCAGGATGTGGGAAGTCAGGGAGCCCTCCGGTGTCCCTGACAATGACACCTGCAAGAAGTGCATCCAGCTGCAGCTCCTAACAAACCGCAGTAGGTAACTGGAGCAGGAGCTGGATGACCTGCGGATCATTCAGGAAAATGAGGAGATTATAGATAGTAGCTACAGGGAGGTACTTACGCCACAGGAGCAGAGGACAGGAAATTGGGTTACTGTCAGGCGAGGGAAGAGGAAAGGGCAGGCAAAGCAGGGTTCCCCTGTGGCCATTCCCCTCAACAACAAGTATACCGCATTGGATACTGTTGGGGGGGATGACTTACCTGGGACAAGCTGCAGTAGCCGGATCTCTGGCACTGAGTCTGGCTCTGCAGTGCAGAAGGGAGGGTGGAAAAAGAGGAGAGCGGTAGTGATAGGGGACTCGATAGTTAGAGGTGCAGATAGGAGGTTCTGTGGTCGTGACAGAGAATCCAGGATGGTTTGTTGCCTCCCAGGTGCCAGAGTCAAGGATGTCTCTGATCGCTTGCATGACATTCTGAAGTGGGAGGGTGACCAGCCAGATGTCGTGGTGCACATCGGTACCAATGACATAGCAAGCAAGAATGAGGAGGTCCTGGAGAGTGAGTATAGGGAGCTTGGTAGGAAGTTGATAAGCAGGACCTCAAGGGTTGTAATCTCAGGATTGCTACCTGTGCTAGGTGCCAGTGAGGGTAGGAATAGGATGCTCTGGAGGAGGAACAAGTGGCTGAGGAATTGGTGTAGGCAGCAGGGTTTCAGATTTCAGGATCATTGGGACCTCTTC
Source organism: Mobula hypostoma (assembly GCF_963921235.1). NCBI lineage: Eukaryota > Metazoa > Chordata > Chondrichthyes > Myliobatiformes > Myliobatidae > Mobula > Mobula hypostoma. The sequence continues at coordinate 199,539,468 of NC_086097.1, forward strand.
TGGGGCAGGTGGGACCTGTACAAGAGAGACGGGTTACACTTGAACTACAGGGGGACCAATATTCTTTCAGGGAGGTTTGTTAGTGCTATCGGGGAGGCTTTAAACTAGATTTGCAGGGGGATGGGAACCACAGTACCAGAGCTGACAGTGTGGCTGGGATGAAAATAAACGATGTTAAAAGTTCAAGCAAATCCACTAATAGAAAGGTTGTGAGTGGTGGTAAAAATCTTCTGAGGTGTATATATTTCAATGCTAGGAGTATTGCGGGGAAGGCGGATGAGTTGAGGGCGTGGATTGACACGTGGAATTATGAAGTTGTAGCAATTAGTGAGACTTGGCTACAGGAAGAGCAGGACTGGCAGCTTAATATTCCAGGGTTCTGATGTTTCAGATGTGATCGAGGCAGAGGAATGAAAGGTGGGGGAGTAGCTTTGCTTGTTAGGGAAAATATTACAGCAGTGCTCAGGCAGGACAGATTAAAGGGCTTGTCTACTGAGTCCTTATGGGTGGAGCTGAGAAACAGGAAAGGTATGGCCACATTAGTGGGATTGTATTACAGACCACCCAATAGTCAAAGAGAATTGGAAGAGCAAATCTGCAGAGAGATAGAAGGCAACTGCAGGAAACATAAAGTTGTGGTGGTAGGGGATTTTAATTTTCCGTACATTGATTGGGACTCCCATACTGTTAGGGGTCTAGATGGTTTAGAGTTTGTAAAATGTGTTCAGGAAAGTTTTCTAAATCAATATATAGAGGGACGAACTAGAGGGGACGCAATATTGGATCTCCTGTTAGGAAACGAGTTAGGGCAAGTGACGGAAGTTTGTGTAGGGGAGCACTTTGATTCCAGTGATCATAACACCATTAGTTTCAATTTGATCATGGACAAGGATAGATCTGGTCCTAGGGTTGAGGTTCTGAACTGGAAAAAGGCCAAATTTGAAGAAATGAGAAAGGATCTAAAAAGCGTGGATTGGGACAGGTTGTTCTCTGGCAAAGATGTGATTGGTAGCTGGGAAGCCTTCAAAGGGGTAATTTTGAGAGTGCAGAGTTTGTATGTTCCTGTCAGGATTAAAGGCAAATTGAATAGGAATAAGGAACCTTGGTTCTCAAGGGATATTGCAACTCTGATAAAGAAGAAGAGGGAGTTGTATGAAATGTATAGGAAACAGGGAGTAAATCAAGTGCTTGAGGAGTATAAGAAGTGCAAGAAAATACTTAAGAAAGTAATCAGGAGGGCTAAAAGAAGACATGAGGTTGCCTTGGCAGTCAAAGTGAAGGATAATCCAAAGAGCTTTTACAAGTATATTAAGAGCAAAAGGATTGTAAGGGATAAAATTGGTCCTCTTGAAGATCAGAGTGGTCGGCTATGTGCGGAACCAGAGGAAGTGGGGGAGATCTTAAAAACAGGTTTTTTGCGTCTGTATTTACTAAGGAAACTGGCATGAAGTCTGTGGAATTGAGGGAATCAAGTAGTGAGATCATGGAAACTGTACAGATTGAAAAGGAGGAGGTGCTTGCTGTCTTGAGGAAAATTAAAGTGGATAAATCCCCAGGACCTGACAGAGTGTTCCCTCGGACCTTGAAGGAGACTAGTGTTGAAATTGCGGGGGCCCTGGCAGAAATATTTAAAATGTCGCTGTCTACGGGTGAGGTGCCGGAGGATTGGAGAGTGGCTCATGTTGTTCCGTTGTTTAAAAATGGATCGAAAAGTAATCCGGGAAATTATAGGCTGGTGAGTTTAACGTCGGTAGTAGGTAAGTTATTGGAGGGAGTACTAAGAGACAGAATCTACAAGCATTTGGATAGACAGGAACTTATTAGGGAGAGTCAACATGGCTTTGTGCGTGGTAGGTCATGTTTGACCAATCTATTGGAGTTTTTTGAGGAGGTTACCAGGAAAGTGGATGAAGGGAAGGCAGTGGATATTGTCTACATGGATTTCAGTAAGGCCTTTGACAAGGTCCCGCATGGGAGGTTAGTTAGGAAAATTCAGTCGCTCGGTATACATGGAGAGGTGGTAAATTGGATTAGACATTGGCTTAATGGAAGAAGCCAAAGAGTGGTAGTAGAGAATTGCTTCTCTGATTGGAGGCCTGTGACTAGTGGTGTGCCACAGGGATCAGTGCTGGGTCCATTGTTATTTGTCATCTATATCAATGATCTGGATGATAATGTGGTAAATTGGATCAGCAAATTTGCTGATGATACAAAGATTGTAGGTGTAGTAGACAGTGAGGAAGGTTTTCAGAGCCTGCAGAGGGACTTGGACCAGCTGGAAAAATGGGCTGAAAAATGGCAGATGGAGTTTAATACTGACAAGTGTGAGGTATGGCATGTTGGAAGGACAAACCAAGGTAGAACATACAGGGTTAATGGTAAGGCACTGAGGAGTGCAGTAGAACAGAGGGATCTGGGAATACAGATACAAAATTCCCTAAAAGTGGTGTCACAAGTAGATAGGGTTGTAAAGAGAGCTTTTGGTACATTGGCCTTTATTAATCAAAGTATTCAGTATAAGAGCTGGAATGTTATGATGAGATTGTATAAGGCATTGGTGAGGCCGAATCTGGAGTATTGTGTTCAGTTTTGGTCACCAAATTACAGGAAGGATATAAATAAGGTTGAAAGAGTGCAGAGAAGGTTTACAAGGATGTTGCCGGGACTTGAGAAACTTAGTTACAGAGAAAGGTTGAATAGGTTAGGACTTTATTCCCTGGAGAGTAGAAGAATGAGGGGTGATTTGATAGAGGTATATAAAATTATGATGGGAATAGGTAGAGTGAATGCAAGCAGGCTTTTTCCACTGAGGAAAGGGGAGAAAAAAACCAGAGGACATTGGTTAAGGGTGAGGGGGGAAAAGTTTAAGGGGAACATTAGGGGGGGGCTTCTTCACACAGAGAGTGGTGGGAGTAGGGAATGAGCTGCCAGATGAGGTGGTAAATGCGGGTTCTTTTTTAACATTTAAGAATAAATTAGACAGATACATGGATGGGAGGTGTATGGAGGGATATGGTCCGTGTGCAGGTCAGTGGGACTAGGCAGAAAATGGTTCGGCACAGGCAAGAAGGGCCAAAAGGCCTGTTTCTGTGCTGTAGTTTCTATAGTTCTATGGTTCTATGTCCTTATCTCGAGTATACAATGGGAATCATTTTCAAACTTGAATGCTAATGCATTTAATTCTTGCAACAAACAGTTTATATTTGCTGATTAGACATCTGAGTACTTCACATGGATCGCTCTTTCAATGTCTGGTATCATTCAAATTAAACAAGAGTTACCATGGAGGATTCAGGCAGTATTTTCAATATCCATTTAAAGGCAAGTTTATGCAAGTTTACTTTAAATATTCTGGCTCTTCCTGTAGAATGGAGCATTCACCGTTTTACCAGCATTCACCAACATTCTTTAAGAAGGGAGGAAGGCAAAAGAATGGAAATTATAAGCCAGTTAGCCTAACCTCAATGGCTGGGGAAGTGTTGGAGTCCATAATGAAGGATGAGGTTTCAAGGTACTTGGAGACTAATGATAAAATAAGTCAAAGTCAGCATGGTTTCTGCAAAGGGAAATCTTGCCTGACAAATATGCTAGAGTTCTTCGAGAAAGTAACAAGCTGGGTGAACAAAGGAGAGGCAGTTGTTGTTATTGGATTTTCAGAAGGCGTTTGATATTATGTCACATAAGAAGCTGCTTAACAAGCTAAAATCCTAATGACTGACAGGCAGGAGGCAGCGAGTGAGAATAAAGGAGGCCTTTTCTGGTTGGCTGACTAGTGGTCTTTCTCAGGGGTGAGAATTGGGACCGCTACTTTTCACATTGTTTGTCAATGATTGGATGATGGAATTGATGGCTTTGTGGCAAAGTTTGCGGATGATACGAAGATAGGTGGAGGGGTAGGTAGTGCTGAGGAAGCAATCTGATTGCCGAAGGACTTAGACAAATTGGAAGATTGGGCAGTAAAGTGGCAGATGGAATACAGTGTTTGGAAATGTATGATAATGCATTTTGGTAAAAGGAACAAAAGTGCAGACTATTATTTAAATGGGGAGAAAATTCAAACATTAGACGTGCAAAGGGACATCTGATGTCTCGTGCAAGACTCCCGGAAGGTTAATTTACAGATTGAGACTGTGGTAAGAAGGCAAATGCAATGTTGGCATTCATTTCAATGGGAATAGAATATAAAAACAAGGAGATAATGCTGAGCCTTTATAAGACACTAGTCAGGTTGCACTCTGGTACTGACAACAGTTTTGGGCCCTATATCTCAAAAAGGATGTGTTGTTATTGAAGAGAGTCCACAGGAGATACATGAGGATGATTCCAGGAATGAAAGAGTTAATATATGAAGAGAGTTTGGCAGCTTTGGGCCTGCACTCAATGGAATTTAGAAGAATGTGTGGGGATCTCACTGAAACCTACCAAATGTTGAATGGACTAGATAAAGTGGATGTGCAGAGGATATTTCCTATGGTTGGGGTGTCCAGCCTCAAAACTGAGAGTTGAACCTTCAGAACAGAGGTAAAGAGGATTTTTCTTTTTTAGCCAGAGATGGTGAATCTATGGAATAGTCATAGTCATAGTTATACTTATAGTCATAATTTATTGATCCCGGGGGAAATTGGTTTTCATTACAGTTGCACCATAAATAATTAAATAGTAATAAAACCATAAATAATTTAATGGTAATATGTAAATTATGCCAGTAAATTGTGAAATAAATCCAGGGCCAGCCTATTGGCTCAGGGTGTCTGACCCTCCAAGGGAGGAGTTGTAAAGTTTGATGGCCACAGGCAGGAATGACTTCCTATGACGCTCTGTGTTGCATCTCGGTGGAATGAGTCTCTGGCTGAATGTACTCCTGTGCCCAACCAGTACATTATGTAGTGGATGGGAGACATTGTCCAAGATGGCATGCAACTTGGACAGCATCCTCTTTTCAGACACCGACTCCACCACCAGAGTTCAGTTCCATCCCCACAACATCACTGGCCTTACGAATGTGTTTGTTGATTCTGTTGGTGTCTGCTACCCTCAGCCTGCTGCCCCAGCGCACAACAGGAAACATGATTGCACTGGCCACCACAGACTCGTAGAACATCCTCAGCATCGTCCGGCAGTTGTTATAGGACCTCAGTCTCCTCAGGAAATAGAGGCGGCTCTGACCCTTCTTGTAGACAGCCTCAGTGTTCTTTGACCAGTCCAGTTTATTGTCAATTCGTATCTCCAGGTATTTGTAATCCTCCACCATGTCCACACTGATCCCCTGGATGGAAACAGGGGTCACCGGTACCTTAGCTCTCCTCAGGTCTACCACCAGCTCCTTAGTCTTTTTCACATTAAGCTGCAGATAATACTGCTCACACCATGTGACGGTTTCCTGCCGTAGCCCTGTACTCAGCCTCATCTCCCTTGCTGATGCATCCAACCATGGCAGAGTCATCAGAAAACTTCTGAAGATGACAAGACTCTGTGCAGTAGTTGAAGTCTGAGGTGTAAATGGTGAAGAGAAAGGGAGACAAGACTGTCCCCTGTGGAGCCCCAGTGCTGCTGATCACTCTATCGGACACACAGTGTTGCAAGCACACTGCCACGGTGTGCTCTGCCACAGGCAGCTGTGGTGGCCAAGACCATGGGTTTCATTTCCTGATTGGTCAGGGCATCAAAGGCTGTGGCGAGAAGGCAGGTGTATGGAGTTGAGTGAACTGAATTGAATTGAATTTATTACTTACATCCTTTATATACATGAGGAGTTAAAACCTTTACGTTATGTCTCCTTATAAACGTACAATGTGCAATTTATAGTAATTTATAATAAATAGTATGTACAACAATATAACATGTGTCAGCATGAATTAATCAGTCTGATGGCCTGGTGGAAGAAGCTGTCCCGGAGCCTGTTGCTCCTGGCTTTTATGCTGCGGTACTACTTCCCGGATGGTAGCAGCTGGAATAGATTGTGGTTGGGGTGATTCGGGTCCCCAATGATCCTTTGGGCCTTTTTTACACACCAGCTTTGTAAATGTCCTGAATAGTGGGAAACTCACATCTATAAATGTGCTGGGCTGTCCACACCACTCTCTGCAGAGTCCTGCGATTGAGGGAAGTACAGTTCCCACACCAGGCAGTGATGCAGCTAATCAGGATGCTCTCAATTATGCGCCTGTAGAAAGTCCTTAGGATTTGGTGGCCCATACCAAACTCCTTCAACCATCTGAGGTGAAAGAGGCGCTGTTGTTACTTTTTCATCATACAGCTGGTACGTACAGACCACATGAGATCCTCAGTGATGTTTATGCCGAGGAACTTAAAGCTGCTCAGCCTCTCAGCCCCAGATCCATTGTTGTCAATAGGGGCTAGTCTGTCTCCATTCCTCCTGTAGTCCACAACCAGCTCCTTTGTTTTTGCGACATTGAGGGAGAGGTTGTTTCCTTGACACCACTGTGTCGGGGTGATGACTTTTTCTCTGTAGGCTGCCTCATTATTATTTGGGATTAGGCCAATCAGTGTAGTATTGTTAGCAAATTTAATTAGCAGATTGTATCTGTGAGTGGCAACACAGTCATGGGTATATAGGGAGTAAAGGAGGGAGCTTAGGACACAGCCCTGAGGGGTACCTGTGTTGAGAGTCAGAGGGGCTGTCAGGATCAGCCATGTTGGAATCGTTGAGCAGTCTTATGGGTTGAATGGCCTAATTCTGCTTCTATGTCTTATGGTCTCATTGGGATTTTGCAAATTATACACAACTTATATGCAACTTATATCTGGTTTATATACAATTTATAGCATATCATAAAGGTTTGCATGCAGCTATGCAGTGAATCTAACCTAGTCAGCTATTAGGTTGTGATAGAGAGATTATCCTGAGAAAACATCAGATCATATGTGATCTTACAGTCACAGAAACAACACAATAAGTCTGGGCTGGATTTCAGGGGCATGATCGGGAATTTAAATATAATAATTTTTGAAAGGACATTGATAAATACTGTATGCGTGTACATAATGATCATTGGGTGTTCCCTACCCTGCCCGAGCCTCTAACACGAGAAAACTTGTGGATGTTGGAGATCAAAACAACACACACAAAATGCCAGAGGAACTCAGCAGGCCAGGCAGCATCTATGGAAAAGGTTAACAGTGGCCGTTTCTGGCAGAGACCTTTCATCTGGACTCGGCCCAAAATGGTGACTGAGCACTCTTTACCATGGATGTTGCCTGGCCTGCTGAGTTCCTTCAGCATTTTATGTGTGTTGCCTGAGTCTCTGCTTCTCCTTCACCTTACTCTATAAGCCTGTTGCTCTATTCCTTTTCTTTAGTAATCATTTAAGTTTCTTGAAATGCATTTATAAACCTTATCTCATCCAATTCACATAGTAGTAAGTTTCATATCATAATCAATCTCTAGGTAAAGAAACTCATCCTAGATTCTTAGAGGGATTATTAGACACTGCCACACATTTATGACCTCCAGGTATAGACTGTTTCAATATTGGAAACATCTTTGCATCACATTGCCAGACATGTCATTTAATAAAGGCAGGGTGTGAACAATAGAATATCAATGAACGTTGTGAACAATGAGATTAAAAATATTTCTCCTTAACAAAAGGTTAAATGATTGGAAGTTAAGTAGCAGAAGGGCTAAGAAGGGAAATGAATTTGAATTTGTAGCAGCAATAGGTTTTGGGGAAAAAAAGAATAAAATTTCAACTGTTCATGATGTCAAAGCAATGAGGCATCATGTTTAAAATGTGCATTCTCTGGTCTAGAGAAACTATTTGATAGTCATTAATAAAGATTGGGTTAAAAGGTAATTATATTATTGAGTAAATATCTGTGATAAGTTCAACCGGCAATTCAAGTGTAAATGCAATGGTTTCATGAAAATTTCTTTTGCAAAATTAACGGCAGAGGTATTTGTATTTTCATTATCAGGACCTGGCTGTCATTGGCAAGTAAACATGCTAATTGGACTTATGAGAGTGGTGGTAGTTGCCTTATTGAACTACTTCTAACCTTAGATCTCCAGGATATAGACCCAATAATAATGAAGGATCATTCATACCTTTCCAAGTCAAGATGGTGTGTAGTGTGGGCAGGCACCTTTAGGTGATGGTATCTGTATTTGTCCTCTCTCTCGGTGATCAAAGTTGCAGGTACTGTTGGCATTGTCTGAGTGAGTAACAACAGTGCCTTTTGTAGGTGGTACATACTACAATCTGTTTGTGGAACTGGGAAAAAAAATCCATAGGATAGCTGATGAAATGTCAATCAACAGCTGCTTTGTCAAGTTTCCTGGGAGTTATTGCCAATGCCCTCGTCCGGGCAAGAAGAGGGTATTCCATCATGCTCCTAAATTGCCCATAGTGGATGTTGGAAGTACCCTTGGTTTCTCAGGAACAGGGCCCCTTATAACAAGATACTCAACCTCCTTTTAGAACAACAGTATCTAGGAGCTTGGACCAGTTGAGTGCCTGTGAATGGTGACCATACCTACCTGCCCCCTGCAAACTGTGGGAGAGGTCTCCGTGATGGCAATGCCTTTGAATATCAAGGTTGGGTGGTTTGACTCTCTTATAGGACTGTGATGTGACTTCTTGCTATCGTGAAAGTGATGCATCTGCTATAGGTAGATCAGTATGGATGAATTCATGTGTGTTCATCTCTCATATTGCTTCACTCGCTACCTGCAGAATGGCAACGATAGCCGCAGTGACTTGGCCAGCTGGGTATATGGAGGTACTGCAAAGCCACTCTTGGTGATAGGAATTGAAAACCTCACCCTTGTCACTTTTATTGTGTCTTCCAAGTGTTGTTTAACATGGAGCTGCACTGATTCATCACCTGAGGGAGGAGAGTATACTGTATCACAATCAGGCAGAGTTTAATTTGTCCATATTAAACATTATATTATACAACTTCATGTGATCTGGAGTCAATGTTGAGGAATCTGAAAGTTACTCCTTCCTGTTTAATATACCATTGCGCTCCCACCTCTAGAGGGCCTATCTTGTGATGGGAAAAGCATTGCTGGAGATGGTGATGAAGGAATCTGACATATTGACTACATGATTTTTTTTGCGGCTTGAGTCTGTGGGACGGTTGCTTAGACACCAGTCCCCAGATTCACCTGGCTCTTCAATAAGTCCCAGGCTGGCACCCTTTCAGCATGTTTTATGCCACTGGACAGTTCACTTTCTACTTCATGCTGCTCCTTGCCTCCTGATCTTGTCCAGAAGTCAAAGATTTCATCACTTTTGATACCAATTTACCACTCTGCTCACAATCTCATGTGGTCTTCCTCTCTCAAATCCTCTACCACTATTTCAGGAAAAACATTAATGGCCAGTATCCACAATACTGGCTTCCATTTTCTGCAGCTGTGTTGCATCTATTCTGACAATGCTTCCAATATTTCAGCCTTTTTCCTCAACCATGTTTCCTATCCACTATAATTTACACAGTTCTCAACAGCATCTATTCTATCTTGCACATTTCTGCTCTCACCCCCTGGCCCCCTACCATGAATTAAATTAGGGTTTCCCTGTCTTCACCTTCCACCATTTTCACATTTGACGGACCATGCCCTATAATTTCTGGCATCTGGAATGTATAATTCCATATTTTGCCCTCTTCTTTCAGCATTCTGAAGAGACCAATCCCTCCATGACATGCTCTGGCACTCCTCAAATTCCACCAACATCCAGCTCACTGCTCCTGGAACCTCCCCATGCAAATGCAGGTCATTGCACACCTATTCTTCTATCTCCTGTTTCCCCCAAAAGCAAGAGCTCCTGACAGCGAAAACAGCAATGTAATTGAATCTTTTCCAACATTGGTAGATAAACGAATGTGATCTACAGATACATTTTAAGGAGTTGAGAAATGAGTTAATGTAGCAATATCTTGAATTTCTCCCAGTACCACATGCCAGTGAGTACAGAGATGGGAGGATAGTGCATGGCTGAGGAAATGGTGCAGAAGACAGGACCTGCAGTTGCTGGAGCACTGCCAGTAATTCTCAGGCAGGTGACACCTGTACAAATATGAAGTCCGTGTTTCAAGACTCCAGGGTCCACTATCACGTACACAGCTGAAGTTGCTTTATTGTGTACATTTTAAGATAGCCCAGAATGAACATGAGGAGCTACATAAAGATTCAGAAGGGGAGAATGCAATATTGAAAAAGGTAGAGAGAAATTAATTAAGGAGTTTGAAAGCCAGGAAGCCAGGACAAAAATTGAAAACATGACTGCACTTTATCATATCTGTCAGAAAAATGTCAAATAAGACTTCATGGGATGAAATGAAGAACAAGAGAGAAGCCAAAAACAAGAGTGCCACAGAGTACTGTGGAGGCCAAGTCATTGGATTAGTAAGGGTGTCAAAAGTGAGGGGGAGAATGCAGGAGAGTGGGGCTGTGAGGGATAATAAGTCAGCCACAATGGAATAGTGGAGCGAACTCAGTGAGCTGAAGGGCCTAATTCTGCTCCTATGTCACATGACCTTATGGTATTTACATACTTCTGAGAAGATTTGATGGAGTGCAGAATTGTCTGAAGAAAATAGAAGAATAAATTTGTAAGTGAATCCGTGACATAAGTGCAAAAGAATGATGGTAGTAATAGAAGGAGATTGCAATTACCCAATTATTAACTGGGATACAGATAGTGCAAAAAATAAAGAATTCAATTTAGAAAGTTTTTTTGAGTTAGAATATATCAAGCCCAACATAATGGGGGCCATTCTGGATTTAGTTCTAGAAAATACAGTTAGAACAGTTAGAAGCAGTGATTGGTTTAGATGATTGTTATGCTGGTTATCATAATTCAATTCAATTTAGTACAGTCATGGAAAAGGACAATGATGTATTAGGAGTCGATATTGTAACTGGGTTAAGGCCAGTATTACTAGCCTAAGGTATCACTTAGCAAAGGTAGATTTGAAATAGTTACTTGAAGATAAGTCTGTCTTTGAACAATGGGAGACACTTCAAAGAGGCAGTGGAGTTAGAATTAACCTGTTGCCACAAACAGAGAAGGATAGGATGGCGAGAACCTTCCAAGTGACAAGATGCAGAGAGGATATGATGAGGTATGAAAGGAAAACTTATGTTAGTACTAAGAGCTCAGGCTTATGTCTGTTACTGTGTTAATATAAAGATTATGGTAATGTAGCAGAAAGCCTGGAAGTACACCACAAGTGTGGGAGTGAAATTGGAAGGAAAATATGAAAGTGAAGAATTTTAAAAATTGGCAAAATACCATCAAAGAAAATCAAAATATGTTTCATAAGAACATAAGGAGCCAAATCATAACTAAGGGAATAATAGAGACCACAGAGTAACCAATGCATGAAGGTAATGATTGAGAAAGATTTTATTGTCACTCAAATTCCAGAGAGAGTAGTATTTATTACCGAGCTTTTATTAGCACTGGATAGTAATGATTTAGACTAAATACAGGATGAATGGTAAAGAGGTTTGCAGATGATACAAAATTTAGCTATGCTTCTGCCAATAGGGAGGAAAGCTCTTATCTGTAGTGGTTAATTGGGCAGAAATATGGCGAATAGAATTTAATGCAAAGAACAGTGAGGTAATATCCTTGGGGATATGTAACAAAACAAGGAAATAAGTAATAAATGGAACTGTTGAGAGGTATGGAGAAACAGAGACAGATCACTTTTTCGATCCTTAAAGGTAGCAGGCCAGATTAAAAAGCTGGTTGAAAAGGTGGACAGGAATCTTCCATTTATTAACAAAGGCTTAGGATGTGTGAGCAGGAAATATGGGCTTGTACTGCATACAACGCGTGTTCGATCATAGCCTGAATCAAGGTTATGTGTGGACAGAAGAGGAGTGCAGAGGAGATTTATAAGGATTGAAAATTCTACAGTGTATAAAGGTTTGATAAGCTAGTGTTGTTTCCTTTTGAACAGAGAATATTCCCATCCATAGATGCTGCCTGACCTGCTGAGCTCCTCCTGCACATTGTAGAAAAGATACTTCTTCCAGTAGATTTCTGAATCCTTTTGCTTGAAAGAATAGCAGAGCCAGAGAGATTTCCCAAATTTATATACTGCATAGATATATATAATGTATAATTAATGTTCAGTGTAACACAGGCAGCATCTGGAGGAACTCAGCAGGCCAGGCAACATCGATGGGAAAGAGTACAGTCGATATTTTGGGCCAAGACCCTTCAGCAGGATCTGTGTGTTGCCTCTGTGTCTAGTTTTTATTGTATGTGTACCTTGTTGTCTTTTGTACATGTTCACTTGACTTGACTTGAGTTTGACTTGACCATTTGAAGAGTTATGACCTGTAGGGTTGTTGTCCTGGTACTGGAAGGTGAAGTTAAACTGGGTACCTGCTGTTTGACTGAGATGGGTTCAAAAGGTATGTTGGTACATCTAGTAGATCAGCTACATACAGGTATATACAGTTCCAGTGGCTCAGGTTCAATCTTGACTTCCAATGCTGTCTGTGAGGAATCTTCAGGTTCTGCCTGTAATCACCTGGATTTTGATGAGTGCTTTATTTTCTCTTCCACTTCCCAAAAATGCATGGGTTAATAGATTAATTGATCATTGTAAAACATAGAAAAATGGAAAATCTACAGCACATTACAGGCCCTTCAGCCTACAATGTTGTGCCGACCATATAACCTACTCTAGAAACTGCCAGAATTTCTGTACTGCGTAGCCCTCTATTTTTCTAAGCTTCATGTACCTAAGAGTTTCTTAAAAGACCCACCTTTGCTGGCAGTGCCTTCCATGCACCCACCACTCTCTGTGTGGAAAAACTAATCTCTGACATCCCCCTTACAAGCACCTTAAGACTGTGCCCCCCTCATGTTAGCCATTTCAGCTCTGGGAAAAAGCCTCTGGCTACCCACATGATCAATGCCCCTCATCACCTCTATCAGGTCACCTCTCATCCTCTGTCACGCCAAGGAGAAAAGGCCATTCACTCAGACTATCTCATAAGGCACGCTCTCTAATCCAGGCAACAACCTTGTAAATCTCCTCTGCACTCTCTCTATAGTATCCACATCCTTCTTGTAGTGAGGTGACCAGAACTGAACACAGTACTTCAAGTGGGGTCTAACTAAGGTCCTATATAGCTGTAATATTACCTCATGGCTCTTGAACTCAATCCCATGGTTGACAAAGGCCAACACACCATATGCCTTCTTAACAACACTGTCAACCTGCGCAGCAGCTTTGAGTGTCCTATGGACACGGATCCCAAGATCTTGCTGATCCTCCACACTGCCAAGAGTCTTACCATAAATATTATATTCTGCCTTCAAAAGTACCTCTTATTTGAAAATAAATGTTAAAATTTAGAGGGATTTTATGGGAAATGAGGGAAAATAAAAGAAGATTAGTGCAGGATTGGTGTAAAGATGTTTTAGCAGTTGGTGTGAAGCCAAGAGCTAAAGGGCTTGCTGCCATATTATGATGTAAAAAGTTTGTGTGAGAAGAGTCCTGAATGAGGATGGTTTGGACCCAAATGCCGCAGTATCCAAAGCAAGGCACAAGACACCATATCAAACTGCATTGAGAACTGAGCACAGAACAAACACTAGACAAAATCACGAGTAGGACTTATGATTGAGCAGCTCAGTTCAGGTGTACTTTCCATACTCAATTCCTGGTGCCCAAAACCAGGTGCCCATGATTACCAATTAGTGGGACCATTCTGAACCCTTAAAGGGGCCACACGAGCTATCTGTATTCCGAGGAGTTTGAGCGTCAAAGTCCCAGAAGCTGGCGCGGTTTGGAGTGTCTTGTAACAGGACCCTCTCCCCTATGGCCAACTTCTGACAGCCCTGGCTGCTCAGAGAGGTGGTGATGGTCATTGTGGATGAGAGCAGGATCCAAGATATCTCTTTCAGGCACCCAGCACCTCTCCTCAGGTCCAAATCCTTCCCAGTCCGTGAGGTATTTCCAAACACCTCAAACAGTATGCAAGTCCAAGCGTCATTTCACTGTGAAGATCTGTTCCTCCTCAATAAACCTGGGTGGTGGTGGAGCTGATAGTGGTCGGGCTAATGGACTGGTGCAGACAGGTTTTAATTTAGACATATGGAAGATGGGATTGATCTTTAGGGCCTTGGGGAACTGCAAGGAGTAAGCCACCGGATTTACTTTCTTGAGAATCATGAAGGGTGCAGTGAACTACGGCGCCAACTTTTTAGATTACACTCAGAGAAGCAAATCATGAGTGGACAACCAGACCTGTTGCCCAGGCTGTAAACAGGTCCCTGACTTCTCCTTTGGTTCACCTTGGCCCCCACCTTCCAGGTAGAAGCCAGCAAAACCTCCCTTGCCCTGATCCAGTTTTGCTTGCCGTGTTGGATGAAATCCACGGCCCCAGCAGCCTCAACCTTGGCTTCTTGTTCTAGAACAAGTAGGGGGTGGAGAAACATTGAGGTTGGGTACAGGGCTCGCACGTCACACTCTTGCACGTACTGTCGAACCTCTATCGTCATTCCGGGCCACCAATACTTCCTGCTGATAAACGCGATGGTCCTGCAATCCCTGGGTGTGTGGTCATTCTCAACGAATGTCTGCATTTGAGTACCTGGGATCAGACAGAACTTGGGACCAGCAGCCAGCCCAGAGGACCATTCTTAGGAAACTCTCCTTCTGCTTGGACCTTGTGAACAAGAGTGACAATTCCCCAATGAGTTGGCACTACCACCCTTGCTTGGGGCAAAAAGGTGATAGGCTGCTCCTTTCATTCCGGTTCCTCAAAATGACGGGACAGGGCATCTGGCTTCTGGTTCTTTCACCCCGGTCGATAAGTCAAAATGAAATCAAAGTGGTTAAAGAACAAAGACCTCCTGGCTTGCCTGGAATTCAACCTCTTGGTCTCCTGAACATGTTTTTTTTTGGTCAGTCCAAACGATAAAAGGATTCTTGGCCCCCTCTAGCCAATGACCCCATTCCTCCAAAACTAACTTAACAGCAAGAAACTCCCGATTCCCAATGTCATAGTTCCTCTCTGCTGACATTAGCCACCTGGAGAAGAATGCACATGAGTGCAGTTTGCTGTCCGAAGGTGGTCGTTGTGACGAAATAGCAACCGCTTCGATGTCTGAGGTAGCCACCTCCATGATGAAGAGAAGGTTTTTAAACGCAAACAACAGGAATTCTACAGATGCTGGAATTTCAAGCAACACACATAAAAGTTGCTGGTGAACGCAGCAGGCCAGGCAGCATCTCTAGGAAGAGGTGCAGTCGACGTTTCAGGCCGAGACCCTTCGTCAGGACTAACTGAAGGAAGAGAAGGTATGGTTTAGGAGAAACCGAGATGGGAGCTGTGATGAACCACTGTTGAAGCTCTACAAAACCCACCTCCACTTCAGTAGTCCAAGCAAAAGGGCCCATGGATCTCTTAGTTAGTGCTATCAGTGAGTCAGTGCCACTGAGATGAAGCTCCTGACGAACTTCCAGCAGAAGTTGGACTTGTTTGACACTAAATGGTACTGATCAGTCTCTGTCTGCCTGGGTCTTGGTAGGGTCCATCTTGAGATTGCCATTGGAGATGATGAAACCCAAAAATGAAACGGTTGTCATGTGAAACTCTGACTTCTCCAACTTGACATAAAGTCCATGGTCTAGAAGACTCTTTAAAATGTCCCTGACATGAGCGACATGCTCCTTCATGGACTTCGAGAAGATTAGGATATCATCCAGGTGGATGAAAGTATACTAATGGGAAGTATCCTGGAGCACTTCATTTATAAAGGCTTGGAAAATAGCTGGAGCATTCACAAGGCTGAAGGACATAACCAGATACTCGTACTGCCCTGTCGGTATATTGAATGTAGTCTTCCACTCACCACCTTCTCTAATATGGATGAGACTCTATGCACTCCATAGGTCTAGTTTTGTGAATACCCTCACCCCTTGGAGTATCTCAAAAGCCGTATTCATGAGTGGAAGTGGGTGGCGATTCTTAGCCATTATTCAGTTTAATCCACTATAATCAAAACACAGCCACAGGCTTCCATCTTTCTTGTGTACGTAGAAGAAGCCTGCACCAGTGGGTGAGGTGGAGTCCCAAATGAAGCCTATGTTAAGAGCTTTCTTTATATACTCCTCCATGGTGCTTCTCCTTGGGCCTGAAAGCATATACAATCTACACGCGGGGGTGGGGGAGGCAAGTACAGGGCAGCAGGTCTATAGCAATGTTGTTGGTGCAGAGGATGAGTCCAGGCCTTTCCCTTGCTGAAGACATCCTCCTTGTAGACGGACGGAATTTTGTCCAGTTTGGGTGTTGCTATCTCATAGAAACTTAGAACACAGAAACATAGAAAACCTACAGCACAATACAGGCCCTTCAGCCCGCAAAGCTGTGCCGAACATGTCCTTACCTTAGAAATTACCTAGGGTTATCCATAGCCCTCTATTTTTCTGAGCTCCATGTACCTGTCCAGGAGTCTCTTAAAAGATCGTTTCATATCCGCCTCCGCCACCGTAGCCGGCAGCCCATTCCACACACTCACCAATGTCTGCATAAAAAATTTACCCCTGACATCCCCTCTGTACCTACTTCCAAGGACCTTAAAACTATGCCCTCTCGTGATAGCTATTTCAGCCCTGGGAAAAAACCTCTGACTATCCACATGATCAATGCCTCTCGTCATCTTATGCACCTCTATCAGATGGATCACTGATAGAGAGGACTCAACGGACAGTCCTCTCCTCTGGACTTTCCTTCGAGAATGACTCCTGAGGCTTCTTAGTTGACACGGGTGATTCAACGGACCTCAAAGATCTCTCCCTAAGCACACAAAGTTCATACGTAGAAACAGTGGCCAAATTAAAGTCCAAATCCCTGTCTGTATCCACAGGCAAAGGCAACGAGATGTTACAGAGGGTTCTTGCTACCAACCCCCCACCCCCCAGAATAGGCTTCAAGGATCGGCATAAAGGAGCCTCTCCTTTCTTTGAGACCTGGCAGCTGGATTTCTTAAGCTTAGCAGCAAGTTTCCCAGACTCCTCAGACATCTCCTGAACGAGCGATTCCCTCTCTCTAGTTCCTGTGGGATTCCAACCAGACAATATCAGGAATCACACAGCCCCTTTGGCCGAAACCGGCTTCTTCTGCTCTTGAGGACAGGACTAGGTCTCCAGAAGGTCTCAGGTTTCCTCATACCGAAGGCTGCCCCCTTGTTGGTCATTGGTCACAAGAGAGTCTGTGTGTTGGAACACCGTATCACAAACAAACCCTCTCATAATGACTGGACCAAGCAATGATTCTCCCCTCCTTCCCGTCCACGGGTGGGTTATAATGGGACAGCCAAGAATACCCAAGGATCAGGGGCATGAGTGGTGAGTCAATAATTTAACTAATATCTTCCACAAGATCCTCTATCCTCATCTGCAACTCCACAGTCTGTTGCTGGATCTGCCCGGACCCTAGTGGGCAACAGTCCAAGACAGTTGTGGGCATGGACTGGCTCAACTCTTGCAGTGGTATGTCCAACCAATGGGCACTTACTAAATCCAGAAAATTACTTGCTGTCACGAGTCCCAAAAAGCCTTCATCTGCCTCAAGATCTTACCCCAGTAAACTACACCTTCAGCACGAAACCAAGATTTCTGGGATTGGGCGTAGTGGCTGCTACCAACACAGTCCTCCTGACAGTGGACGGTCTTAGCAGTTTTCCGGGTGGCTGCACACTCGATTATTCAGCCAGCAGGTGACCGCAGTAAAAGCAGCAGCTTTGACTCCAACGCCAGAAACTCTCATCAATGGAGAGCCCAGTGCAACTGACCTGCATGGGTTTGACTGAATCTCGATCAGGCGATGGGCTGGTCATGATCAGAGGTTAGGGAGTGCAACTGTGACGTGTAGGGACCAGGCTCAGACTGGCTCTCTTCGACTTTCTGAAGTGGTCCCACTTTCACCTGGCCAGGCGATTATCAAGACAGATAGACTGGTCGATCACAACCTTTAAGGTCTCCGCTTGCTCTGCCAAGGCAAGGGCATCCTTCAGATCATCTCAGAGCTCATGGTGGTGTAGCATGACCAAAGCCACCCTGTTCCAATGACTCTCCTGGGTCAAGGTCCAAAATTCAATTGCATAGTCGGCTGCTGACCGTCCTTCCTGTCGAATCTTCATCAGGCAGTCCAAAGCTTGGCTGGCTCCGATGGGTGATGAAACACCTTCCTCATGGCAGCCACGAATTCCTCCAAATCTGAGCAACTCTCTGACCTACATTCCTTAACTACTGAATTTGTGGCACCCAAAGCCTGAATACCAATTAGGAGGACTGTCCTGAACATTAAAGAGGCCCTGCCAGCTATCCATACTCCCAGGAGTTAGAGCATCTAAATCCCGGAAGCTGGTGCAGTTGGAAAAGTCTCATACCAGTTTGAGGAATAACACCTCATCCTCTAACTTGACATACAGTTTTATAGCTTTCAGGACTCAGCATTAAATACAACCGTTTCAGATAATGAGCCATTCCACCTTTTTATATATCACATTTCCAAATTTCAGTTTCTCTTTTCTTTCATTTCAGATTTCATTCATCTTTTTCTGACTTCTTCTTATTACGTAGCCTTTGCCATTCATTAGCCTTTGCCACCTTCCTTCAGCTGGTAAAATACCATTTGTGTGAATCAATTTCCTGTTTTCTCCACACCTGCCTCTCTATAATTTCACTGCACCTTAATTATTCTTTGTATCTCACCCAATTCTAACAAAAAGTTCTCAACCTGAAGCACAAAACATTTCATTTTCCGCATATGCACCTTGACCTGCTGAGTAGTTCCAGCATTTTCTGCTTTTACAGTGCAATTTTAAAGGTAGAGCCAAGTGAAATAACAAAGGACAATGTGTGTCTAGGATTCTTGACTTGAAAGAAGGAGGGCAGCAGGATTCCCAGGGCAGAAGCGATCAGGCAATGTGTGTAAGTTGAGTAAATGGCGTTGGTGGAAAGCAGCCATGATACTGTTGAGCATCACAGCAGGCTCGACAACTGCATTGCCTTTCACACAGTTAATCTTCAAACCTGAAATTTTGTTGTTTACTCAGAATGTTGTTCTAATAGGAAACAGGGCACATACTGTGTTATGTTAATGCCTCATATTTAATTAAATAGCACAGTATTTATTTGGAATAACCACATATTTTCAATGTGGTTTTTGATATCAATTCATCTTTAATATCAGGAATTCTGCTTGATTTTGAAATAGAAAAGACAATCAAAAAGTATTATGAACATCAAATAACATGTCAGCTGTAAATATAGCTTTATTTCAATTGTTGATAACTCATATTGGCCAAATTATATATGAGAATTCATCTGATTGCAACTTATGGTGTCATCATCAGTAGAGTTCTCATCAGTCAACATGTCCTGGCAAGGAGTAAAAACGGTCCAGAAAGAATTGTAATGATCTTTGTCAAGCCTCATTGAGAATACTTGTGTCACATAGGACTCTTTGATCTATCAGCTTTCTTAGACATGCACTTAGGCTAATATCCACTGTTGCTGGATAGGGCATCTATTTGGTGAAAAATACAAAATATTCTCCTCTTTCTTGACATTTTATTCATCCCTTATTTTAATCACATCATTGGGTACTGTAAAATAATTTACACAAGGTTTCAAGTCGTGAAGTCCATCTCTAAATCTGCCTGACTCTGTACTGTTCTTTATTCTGAAAGATGATCCTTAAAGTTATTTCTGTGGCAAAGCTTTTGGTCATCTGTCCTTTTTAAAACCGCAAACACAAGGAAATTTGCAGATGCTGGAATTTCAAGCAACACACATAAAAGTTGCTGGTTAACGCAGCAGGCCAGGCAGCATCTATTGGAAGAGGTACAGTCGAAATTTCGGGCCGAGACCCTTTGTCAGGACTAACTGAAAGAAGAGCTAGTAAGAGATTTGAAAGTAGGAGGGGGAGGGGGAGATCCAAAATGATAGGAGAAGACAGGAGGGGGAGGGATGGAGCTAAGAGCTGGACAGTTGATCGGCAAAAGGGATATGATCAAGGGACAGGAGGCCTAGGGAGAAAGAAAAGGGGGAGGGAGGGAAAAAAGCCCAAAGGATGGGCAAGGGGGTATCGTGAGAGGGACAGAGGGAGAAAAAGAATGTGTGTGTTTATAAATAAATAAATAACGGATGGGGTACGAGGGGGAGGTGGGGCATTAACGTAAGTTTGAGAAGTCACTGTTCATGCCATCAGGTTGGAGGCTAACCAGACGGAATATAAAGTGTTGTTCCTCCAACCTGAGTGTGGCTTCATCTTTACAGTAGAGGAGGCCGTGGATAGACATATCAGAATGGGAATTCTGATCTGTCCTAATATCTTCTAATCTGGCTCAATGTCAAATGTTCTACAATACAGCTCCTATGAAGCACCTTATGATGTGTTGTTATATTAGAAATGCCTTTTAACTACAAATAAACATTGAGTGCAATATCTTAACAATGTCTTTCTAGCTTTTGAATGACAAGCTTCTCATTTCTTAAAGTTCTTTCTTCTTTTGTCAATATTTCCAAAAAGAAAGGTTATGTGACTGAATTAGCTCAGTTTGGCACTGAATTTTTTGTTTGCCCATCCTGGACATTAATAAATGTGAATTGTGCAAAATCTGTTGTAAAATGGATTTTAAAGTCTCATAAATTATTTTTAAGCAACGGATACACTATCCGCAAACGTCTGTGGTTGTCCTTATCTTTGAGTCTCTCAGTCATAAAATCTGGATTTAGTGAGTAAACTTATTCAGACACGTCTGTTTTTGATAGCTACCCAGATGGTATCATTCTACTTGTTATAATTCTTTAATTTCTTTGAATATATACCCTAATATTAACTATAATTAAACTAATGGAATAATCACTGTATCCAATTGTTAATGAATACCATGAAAATTTTTATTATTATTATTATTGTTGCTAGCTTTAAAATTGCTTTAAGTATGGGATAATTTAATAATATTAATAATAATAACTTATTTATAGAGCCAGAGGTGAGGAATGGGCTAGGGTTCAGCTCGCTGTTCCATGAGGATTACTCATCTCCATGCTGAACTCAGGCTGTGGCCTGCAACTAACAGGCTCTGAGATCGGCTGTGACTGGCTTCATGGCTGTGGCCTCACTTTCATGAACTTCAGTTCTGAATGTTATTTGCTTACTTTTATTGTTTGCATGATTTGCTTTTTTTCCTGAACATTGGGTGTTTGACGGTCTCTTTTCAACAGATTCTATTGGGTTTCTTTGTTTTGAGGCTCCTGTAAGGAGATGAATCTAAGGTTGTATATAGGACACATTCTTTGATAATAATTTACATTGAACCTTGAGATTTGAAATGATATAGTTCAAAGTGCTTTTCAATGAGATAAAGTGCAAACATGAAAATAAAAGACAAAAAGATGGTAGTTAAAAGTGGGTTTAAATAAACAAGCTTTGAGGTGGTGTTTAAAAATGTCAATTGAGTCTGTATCAGTTATAGTTTTAGGGATTGAGTTCTACAGATTAGGAGCAAAGTTCAAAAAAGCTGACCTGCCAATGATCTTTTGAGGAAGGTTGTTTAAATGTGAGAGACTAATGGAAGAAGACCTGAGAGCTCTAGAGCTCTAAAGCAGTTGTAATACTGAAGTGATTCTGCTATGTACTCCGGTCCTAGACCATTAATAGCATTAAAAACAGGTAAAAGCACTTTAAAATCATTTCTAACAGATGCAAGAAGTCAATCCAGTGTAATTAGGACCATAAGACCATCAGACCATTAGAAATAGAAGCAGAAGTAGGCCGTTTGGCCCATCGAGTCTGCTCTCCCATTCAATCATGGGCTGATCCAATTCTTCCAGTCATCCCCAATAACCTGCCTTCACTCCATACCCTTTGACGCCCTGGCTAATCTAAAACCTATCTATGTCTGCTTTAAACACATCCGATGAATTGGCCTCCACAGTTGCTTGTGGCAACAAATTCCACAGATTTATCACCCTCTGACTAAAGTAATTTCTCCACATCTCAGTTCTAAATGGACGTCTTTCAATCCTGAAGTCATGCCCTCTTGTCCTAGAATCCCCTACCATGGGAAATAACTTTGCCATATCTGATCTAGGATGGGAGTGATATAGTCATAGTCATAGTCATACTTTATTAATCCTGGGGGAAATTGGTTTTTGTTACAGTTGCTCCATAAATAATAAATAGTAATAGAACCATAAATAGTTAAATAGTAATATGTAAATTATGCCAGTAAATTATGAAATAGGTCCAAGACCAGCCTATTGGCTCAGGATGTCTGACCCTCCAAGGGAGGAGTTGTAAAGTTTGATGGCCACAGGCAGGAATGACTTCCCATGACGCTCAGTGTTGCATCTCGGAGGAATGAGTCTCTGGCTGAATGTACTCCTGTGCACCCAGTACATTATGTAGTGGATGGGAGACATTGACCAAGATGGCATGCAACTTAGACAGACACCATCCTGAGAGAATCCAGTTCCATCCCCACAACATCACTGGCCTTACGAATGAGTTTGTTGATTCTGTTGGTGTCTGCCACCCTCACCCTGCTGCCCCAGCACACAACAGCAAACATGATAGCACTGGCCACCACAGACTCATAAACATCCTCAGCATCGTCCGACAGATGTTACAGGACCTCAGTCTCCTCAGGAAATAGAGACGGCTCTGACCCTTCTTGTAGACAGCCTCAGTGTTCTTTGACCAGTCCAGTTTATTTTCAATTCGTATCCCCAGGTATTTGTAATCCTCCACCATGTCCACACTGACCCCCTGGCTGGAAACAGGGGTCACCGGTACCTTAAGCTCTCCTCAGGTCTACCACCAGCTCCTTAGTCTTTTTCACATTAAGCTGCAGATAATTCTGTTCACACCATGTGACAAAGTTTCCTACCGTAGCCCTGTACTCAGCCTCATCTCCCTTGCTGATGCACCCAACTATGGCAGAGTCATCTGAAGGTGACAAGACTCTGTGCAGTAGTTGAAGTCCGAGGTGTAAATGGTGAAGAGAAAGGGAGACAAGACAGTCCCCTGTGGAGCCCCAGTGCTGCTGATCACTCTGTCGGACACACAGTGTGGCAAGCTGCTCCCTCATCCTGGCCTTAGTTAAACATCTAGCAGCGGCATTCTGATTGAATTGAAGATTATCAATAGATTGCTTTATAAAGCTAATTAAAAGTGCATTGCATTTATCCAGTCTATTTGATATGAAGGAATTAATTCGTTTTTCAGCATCATTACGTAACAGAAACAGACATAACTTTGCAGTATTTCTTAAGTATATAAATACTGCTCTGAACACTTTTGTGGTTTGATTTCTGTATGTTTGATGATTCATAATCTGAAAAGCCCCTGTAGTTTTTTACAGATTTCAGGAGATACCCTAGATATATACTTTAATGAACAGCAAAGCTTTTATTGCCTCTAAGTGCTTAATAACAAAACTTATTTATGCAGGCGGTCTATTTTTCCCTTTATAAATAACATTTGAATTAAAGTTGTCAATTTTAAATTGGTACTGAATTTGAAGTTCTGCACTGTCATAACACAGTATACCTAATGAAAGTGACAGCTAGAAATCAGTAATGGAGACAGCTTGCGGAAATTGATAGAACTATGTAAATGAATTCAGGAAAACAACTCAAGAGTTAAGTATCACTTAATATTTACAAAACAGCAATCAATCAATTCTAACTGATAGAATTTGACTTTGCCTGGGATTGACTTAATTTCAGTGAGTTGAAAAATATCTGATCCCTAACTACAAAGAAAGGGGGATAAATTGATCATGAGAGGTAGTCAAGAAGGGAATACCTCAGAAATAAACTAGGTAAATCTCATAAGGAGGGCATTTTTTAATGATAAAATCATGGATTGATACTAAGATTGAAATTAAATCCAGGAAATCCTGCCTGTTGTGGCAGATGGAGTGAAGGTGCTCAACGAAGTGGTCCCTCAATCTATCCCGGGTCTCACCGACATAGAGGAGACCGCACTGGGAATACCAAGTGCAATAAATGACTGATTATTTCACACGTGAAATACTGCTTCACCTGGAATGATTGCTCAGGGCCCTAAATATAGGTGTGGGAAGGACTGTAGGTGCAGCTGTAACACAGCGTGATGGAAGGATAAGGGCCTGGACGGGTTCAGTGTGAAGGGACTAGCAGACAAGGGAGTCACAGAGGGGCTGATGTGCCTAGAGTAGGATTCCATAGATCATCAGACAAAGGAGCAGAATCAAGCCAGTTGGACCAACAAGTCTGCTCCACCATTCCACCATGCTTAATCCTTTATACTACTCAACGTCATTCTCCTGCCTTCTCCCTATAACCTTTGACATCCTGACTAATCAAGAACCTATCGACCTCCACTTTAAATATACTCAATCACTTGGCCTACACAGCTGTCATGGCAACGAATTTCACAGGTTTACCACCACTAACTAAGCTGGCCAGTGGTGTAGTGGTATCGGCACTGGGCTTCAAGGCCGGTAGTCCCAGGTCGGAATCTAGCCAGCTCCTTGCACACTTTTCATCACGTGCTGCCTTGTGTTTCAATCTAGAAATTCAGCTTGTGAAAACCAAACAAATGCTAAAGAAATGGCAGGTGCCCAGTGTGCCACAAGGCACACAGAGGAACTACTAACCACCACTGGCTAAGGATATACCTCCTCATCTCTGTTCTAAATGGGCACCCCTCTATTCAGAAGCTATGCCTTCTGGTCCTCATCTCATCCATCACAGGAAACATCCTCTCCACATCCACTCTATCTAGACCTTTCATTATTTGATAGACCTAGCCTTTCAATGAAATCCCCCTTCATTCTTCTAAACACCAGTGAGTACAAATCCAGAGCCATCAAACGCTCCTTTCATTCCTGAAATTGTTCTCGTAAACCTCCTCCCCAATGCCAGCACCCCTTTTCTTAGATAAAGTGCCGAAAACTGCTCACAATTCTCCAAGTGTGGACTGACCAATGCTTATAAAAGCTCAACATTACACCCTTGCTCTGATATCTAGTCGCTCAAAGTGAATAATAGCCTTGCATTTGCCTTCCTTACCACCAAATCAACCTGCAAGTTAACCTGCAGGATTAACCTTAACCCTGCAAGAGGACTCCCAAGTCCCCTTGCACCTCTGATTTTTGAATTTTCTCCCTTTTTATAAAATAGTCTCCATCTTTACTCCTTCTACCAAAGTACATAACCATACATTGCCCAGAACTATATTCTATCTGCCTCTTCTTTGCCATTCTCCCAATCCGATTGAGTCCTTCTGCAGTCTCCCTGCTTCCTCAACACTACCTGTACATCCACCTATCTTTATATCACTTGCAGCCTTGGTCACAAAGTCATTAATCTTGCCATCCAAATCACTGACATATCACTTGAAATGAAACAATCCCTGTACTGACCCTAAAGGACACCACTATAGTCACTGGCAGACAACCAGAATAGATCCCCTTTATTCCTACACATTGACTCCTGCCAGTCAACTAATCTTCAATCTATATTAGGATCTTCCCTATAATACCACGAACTCTCATCTTATTAAACAGCTTTATGTGTGATACCTTGTCAAAGGCCTTCTGAGAATCCAAGTAACCAACATCCACTGCCTCTCATTTATCTATCTTGCCTGTTTTTCTCTCAAATAATTCTAACAGCTTTGTCAGGCAAGATATCCCCTTAAGGAAACCATGCTGACTTTGGATAACTTCATCATGTGCCACCAAGTATCCCAAAACCTCATCCTCAACAATTGACTCCAACATCTTACAACTACTGAAGTCATGCTGACATATAATTTCCTTTCTTCTGTCTCCCTCCCTTCTTCAAGAATGCAGTGACATTTGCAATTTTACAGTCATCTGGAACCATTCCAGAATCTAGTGATTAATAAAAGATCATTACTAACGTCTAAACAATTGCTTCAGCTACCCTGTTCAGAACCTGAGGGAATGGTCAATTTGATCCAGGTGACTTACCAATCTTCAGACCTATCAGCTTCCTAAGCACCTTCTCCTTAGTGATAGTAACCACATTCACTTCTAACCCCTGAGTCTCTCAAATTTCTGGCATACTGCTAGGGCCTTCCACAGTGAAGGTTGATGCAAAATACTTAAGTTCATCTGCAATTTCTTTGTCCTCCATAGCTACCTCTCCAGCGTTATTTTCCAGCAGTCCAATATCCACTTTCACCTCTCTTTGACTCTTTATATATCTGAGAAAAACATATAGTATCCTCTTTTATATTATTGGCTTGTTTCCCTCATGTTTCATCTTTTCTGTCCTTATATTTTTTTAGTTGTCTTCTGTTGGTTTTAAAAACCCCCCACTCCTCTAACGTCCCACTAATTTTTGCTATATTATGCCCTCTCTTTTCCTATTATGCTCACTTAGATATCACCTGTCATCCACAGTTACTTCGTCCTCCTTTTAGAATATTTCTTCATCTTTGGGCTGTATCTATTCTGCAACTTCCAACTTACCACCAAAAACTCAAGCCATTGTTGTTCTGTCATCATCCCTGATTGTGACCCCTTCCAATCAACTTTGGTCAGCTCCTCTCTGATGTTTCTGTAATTCCCTTTACTCCACTGTAACACTGATACATCTGACTTGATCTTCTCCCTCTCAAACTGTGGGGTGAATTCTATCATATTATGTTACCTGTCTCCTAAAGGTTCCTTTTCCTTAAGCTTCCTAATCAAACTTAGTTCATTACACAACATCGAATCCAGAATTGCCTTTCCCCTATTGGGATCAACCACAACCTGTTCTGAAAAAACATCTCATAGACATTCTATAAATTCCTTCTCTTGGGATTCAACACCAACCCAATTTTCCCAATCTACCTGCAAATTGAAATCCCCCATTACTGTCACGACATTGTCCTTTTCTGTCTCCTGTTGTAATTTATATCCCACATCCTGGCTACTGTTCAGGAGCCTATATTTAGTCCATCTCCTATCAAGGTCTTTCTACCCTTGCAGTTTCTTAACTCTACCCACAAGGATTCTGCATTTTCTGATTAAGTGTCACCTCTTTCTAAGGATTTGATTTCATTTTTTTTTCCAACAGAGCCACATCAGCCCCTTCTTATCTGCATGTCCTTCAATACAAGGTGATTCCTTGTGTGTTAAGCTCCCAACGATAATCCGCTTTCAGTCTTTTCCCTTACTCCTTACACTCACTGTGCAGGGCTTCTTCTCCCTTGCTACCTATGATATCAGTGCCAATGTACACCACAACATCTGGCTGCTCACCATTTGTTAGATAAAGGCACTTAGCATACATGTGCTCACAATTTCTGAATGTGATAATCTCTGAATGTGCATGATTATACATAACTGAAGATTTATACATTTTGTTTATACAGCACATTCTCTGCAACTTAAATTTACTTCATTTGTAAGTTTTTTTAGTCCTGATGAGAAGTCAGCCACTTGAAATATTAATCCTTTTTCTTTCTCCACAGATGCTATCTGACCAGCTAATATTAACAGCATTTTCTCCTCTTATTTGAAATTGCCAGCATCTGCAGTGTATTGACTTCCTTTTCCCTCCTGCAGGATTTGTACAAGTGATGTGTGGGAACAGATGCACTGATGCAATGCGGAACCTTCTGAGTTCAGTAGCCTCTGCTAGTAGCCTCACCTCCTGCTCTTTAGCTGACCAGAGAAGCTCCACTGATGAGCAAACTGTGGCTGTGGCTTGTCCAATTCCCTGCCTCTTACTGATTTCTAGCCTGAAATATGAAAGGGAATACATTGAGATGGTTTATTTCAAATCTCTTTCAATTAATAGATTCTTCCGTTATTACTAGAGCATTGCTGAATTATCTAGGTAGCTGTAAAATATAAATGACTGAGTCAAATTAAACACCCAAGCTGAGTAAATGGGTTTTTGTAAAATTACATTTCAATACTTGCTTCGCAACACAGCATAGTGACAAAGTAATGGACTCCTGGATTTTCCCAGTCCTCATCATATAACACAATTTAAATATGCTCAGCAAAGTTGGGTTACAAATATTAAACCACGACCAAGCATGGGAACACTTGCAGTTTCTGTAGCCTGCATCTGTCACAAGATCAACCTCTGAATACATTTAATACATTTAAAATGATCTGTTTATTATCATAAAATCATGCTGAAAATTTTATCTTTTTATGACTGACACCAGTGAATGCATTTCCAAAAGTCTAAATGTTCCAATGGAGACTGAAATGAGCATGTCCATCCTAACCGCAAACTTTGACCATACATTTATGATATCGGCATAGTAAGAGTTTACATGACAGGAACTTTGTAATATTTGTATGGAAATAGGATCTGCAATGTTGTCTCTAATGAAAATGATTGCTTTGGCACTATATTAAAACAACAGGTGAAATCCAGGAGTGTAGTACTGCATCCCTATTCAGCATTGTGAAGCAAATACTTACTGCTGTGGTCACCACATAAACCTGTTTATCTGGTCTGGGTGTTAAGCCTGTCTAAGTCACTCAGTGACCACTTTATTAGGTACCTCAAGTATCTAATAAAGCAGCCACTAAGAATATGTTTGTCATGTTCTGTTGCTGTCGTACATCCTCTTCAAGGTTCAATGTGTTGTTCATTCAGAGATGCTCTTCTGCGCACCATTGTTGTAACACATGGTCACTTGAGTTATTGTTACCTTCCTGTTAGCTTGGACCAGCCTGCCCAGTCTCCTCTGATCTCCCTCATTAACAAGGCATTTTCGCCCACAGAAATGCTGCTCACTGGATTTTGTTTTTGTTGTTTATTGCACCATTCTCTGGAAACACTAGAGACTGTTGTACGTGAAAATCCCAGGAGATCAGTAGTTTCTGAGATACTCAAACCACCCCATATTGGCACCAACAATCATTCCACAGTCAAAGTCACTTGTATCGCATTTCTTCTCCATTCTTATGTTTGGTCTGAACAATAACCGAACCTGGGTCTTGACCACATCTGTATGTGTTTATGCATTAAGTTGCTGCCACGTGATTAGCTGATTAGATATTAGCATTTTCGAGCCGGTGTAAAGGTGTATCTAATAATGTGTGTACTGAATGTATGTATTCTACAGTCACCTGCATATTGCAGCAACCTAATGCTCCATTGATATTCGAAGAATGCATTAATTGAGAAAACTTGAAAATCAGCATGATCCCTGTAGGGAGGTACAGCAGAACCAATCGGAGTGTGTGTTGCACTAACGTGTAAAGAAATCATAACTGATGGACATTAGCTAGAAATACCCAGCAGGTTTAGTCATACCTCAGGAAGAGAAATAGAGTTGTCATTTCAAGTTGGAGATCCTTTGTCTGAACAAACATGTTCCTTTCCTCACAGATATGGCCTGACTTGCTGAGTAGTTCCTGCTTTTTCTGCTTTTGTTTCAGAATTCCACCTTCCACACTTCCTTTTTTTATGTTCATGTACCTTGGACATAGTCTACCCTCTCCTAATGTCCGAGCTTCACCTGTCTCTGCATCCCATTAGTTCATAGACAGGCCGAGCCAACTTGGGCTCCTCCAGCCTACTCCTTGTGATCATTCAATCACAAACAAGAGAAAATTATGCAGATGCCGCGAGTCCAAGTAGCACACACAAAATGCTGAAGGAACTCAGCAGGCCGGGCAACATCGAGAGAAAAGAGTACAGTCGACGTTCTGGGCCCAGACCCTTCAGCAGGACTGGAAAAAAAAGATGAGGAGTCAGAATAAGAAGGTGGGGGGATGTGGGTCAGAGTAAGAGGTTGGGGGGTGTAAGACCTTGTGTTCTTTGCCTGCATTGAATAATGAGATCTGCGTGAGTAGAAGAGACATGGCGGCCATGGGTGATCACATTGAATATTTGTAGGTAGATTGTAAGAGTGTGGATGTGGGGGTTTAAAAGAAAGAATGGCAATATGTACTGTTGCCCGTGGCTGAGAGAGTAGATAGTATAGGGATAGAATCACTGTCAAAGTGCGCGTTTGAGAATGGGACAGATCTACCTTATGTAGATGAGAAAGAAATGAGAGATAAAGAGAAAGAGGGGACAGGTGGATAAAAACAGAGCTCATCAATAATTATATAAGAACTGAAAGAGCATGTTTGAGGGTTCCCCAATGCTGTGGTGGGAATTATCATACATCAGAAAGATTCGGTAGTGGAGAAGTAAAGAATTAGACTTACCTGGAGGGAACAATGCTGGCACAAATGTTGCCAAGGATCTTCCCACATCTCAGTGATGGCAGCTTTTCAAATTCTGAGCCTGCAAATATGCTGTTCACCAGAGAGGTGCTGCTTGGATTTCACGTCTTTGAAAGCTCTGGGGCAGAAAGGCATTTGCCTCTAGCTGTGCGGTTCTGGACCCACACACCAATCATGGCTTTATCAAAATTCCAGAAGTGGAGTGCTGCCTGTGGAGTCTCCACTGAAGCAATCATGAAATGAATATTTCATCAGGTAAAAAAGTGTTTGCTTAAGCACATTATGTGCTCTGGGTGTCTGTGCAACCTGCAATGCATTCTAAAGCTGCCCATCCTTGTCTAACAGTCTCAGCAGGGTGTTCTTTAAATAGTGTGAAAAGCAACAACCTTGAAAGTTCTGCTCCACAGAAGATGGACCTTTGAGTTCTAACATGCAATTGTCAGTAGAAATGAGAGCTTTGTTTACAATTACGTCACCGTTTCGCACACCTATTGCCAAGACAAGGACAGGCACATTAACACAGATTGTGCACAGAATATCCCAGTCCCACTTCATGTTGACTTAGTTTCAAATGAAGTTGTTTGCTATTATAATCCAAAACTGTGGTTTTTCAATTATCAGCTAAAAGTTACCCAGTTTCTTGTCATTCCTACCTTATGAGATTGACTACAGAGTATGTTTTCAATTGCACAGTACTTGAAACATCCAGAAGTTACATAAATGCAAGTCTTACAATTGATTTTTACATTAAACAGGGTTTAATAGTTTGTTTTGGCTGATCCTATTTTGGATGCAATTGCTATAAGCCATGTAGATCAAATAAGTATCTTATATTTAGAGCACAGAACTATCTTTAGTTGCAAGCAGATGTGTTTTTTCTTACAAATTCATCAGAATTTGTACTGTATTGTTAACTTGTTTGTATTATTTAAAAATTAAACCAAGACACAACTTGTATTGTTACAATTGATATAATTTTTAAATAAATTTGAATCAGGAATTCATATACAACACAAGAGAATCTACAAATGCTGGAAATCCTGAGCAACATGTCCAAAATGCTGGTTGAACTCTCAACAAGTCAGGCAGTATTTATGGAGGAGGTTAAACAGTTGACATCTTGGGATTGGCAAGGAAGAGGGCAGAAGCCAGAATAGAAAGTCGGGGAGGAGAATGAGTAAAAGCTGGCTGGTGATAGGTGAGACCAAGTGAGGGTAAAGGTGAGTGGGTGGGGGAGGGGGAAGAACTAAGAAGCTGGGAGAAGATAGGTGACAGACGTAAAAGGTTGAAGAAGAATAAATCAAATAGATGAGAACATTGGACTATGGAAGAAAAAGAAGGAGATGAACCAGATGGAGATGAAGGGCACGTGAGAAAAGAAGGTATGAGAGGGTAACCAAAATGGGAAGTGGAAAAAGAAAGGGTGTGGAGAAATTGGGAGGCTACCCAAACGGAATATGAGGTATTGCTCCTCAAACCTGAGTTTGGCTTCATCATAGCAGTAGGAAAGGCCATAGCTAGACTTGTCAGAGTGGGAATGGAAAGTCAGGTTGAAATGGGTGGACATCAGTTCTTGTTGATTAAGCACTCTTTTTCATTTAAATAATTCACTACAAGTTATACATAAAAATACATGAATTGCATACATCATGATGCTATCACATGATATGTGCACACCTCACTTACTTTCAGACTCATATGACTTCCTTTGAGTCAGTTTAATGTTTTGAAGTTACAAAACAGTGGCATTTAGGTATCTGTAAAATGAATCCAAGATAGCTGCGGACCTGTTGAAGCACTGTGAGACATTTAAAATTTTTAAAAAGTTAAGCGAGGAATAGCAAGTGAAAAGTGCAGCCCAGCACATAAGAGGCTGTCAAGTTGACAATTTTCAGCTAATGTCTTCAATTGAGCAATGTATGCTGAAATGGACTCCCCATCCTTTTGATTCTGCTTATGAAGCTGCAATCAAGGATGGGTTCAGTTCTAAATGTTCCTGAATTACATTCATAATGTCAGCAAAGCTCATTTCTGCTGGTTTGGTTGGAGCAGTCAAGCTTCAAAGCAAACAGTATGCCTTTAAACCCAATGCACTCAGCAACATTGGTACTCACTTCTCATTGGCTATTTCACCTAAAAAAGGCAAAAAACAGAAGAATTCACAGGTTCATAAAGAGAGAGTCCCAGGTGATAATAATCATTTAAAAATGCAGAAATGGCAGGCTATGTCAGAAAAATTGTCATGTTTAATTACAAAAACATTAACTAGAATATGTATACTGAGCTAATTGAACAGTATTTTAAAACAAATGTAGAAAGCCAACATTTTATGCCCATCAACATACAGAATTAAGAAAAACAACATGTATAAACAAAGTACTTAGTTTAGCAAGATCTCCTATATCATTATTAAAATAATATTACAAGCCAGTCTGCTGAGAATATTTCCATATTCTTTTCCCTTAAAGTTCATTGTCATGGCAATGCAGTGGAAAGTCAAAGAAAGGATCGCCCCTGGCTCTTAGACAACACATTGTCACCAACAATAAATCTAATCTCTAATTAGATTTCTCACTAGCTATGACACAGGGGGAGGCCATTTGGCTCATTAGACCCATGCAGACTCCCCAGGACAGCAATCCCATCTGTCCTAATCTCCCCTCCTTATTTCCAAAACATTTTCCTACTTTATTCTCTCTCATAAACTCAACAGCTCTCCTTTGATTATTTTTTGCCACAAGGGATAATTTTCCATATTCAATGAACCTACTAGAATGTCTTTTTTTGGGATGTACATTGAAACTAAAATTCCATAGCAGAAACCCACATATTCACATGGAGAACATGAAAACAAAATCAGTACCCAGGGTCAGGGTGCAACATTAGTCCCTGGAGTTATAACTCAGTAAAACTAACTGCTGTACCAACTTGCCATCAGAAATCTCATTCTCAGTGCAGTTCATGTCCTAGTTCATGTCAGTATTCTACTCAATGGGATTCCTGCAGCCCCATTGCAGCATAGCACTGATAGAACGTAGGAGTTAAAGAAGATGTTTCACTAAACTCCGGGTCCTATTGTTAGTTCTATCGTAAACTGCAATACCAGCTAATTTAAATTGTATGATGTGTGCAAGCTTTTGAAATACAACCCTAAATGCATACAGAGGAGAGGTGGGAAGGAAAATATTATAGATATGACTATGTCAACAGCTAGGTCCCTGGGCGAGGAGAACTACGCAGTGGGAAAGGGACAGAGAAACTGAATCAGATCAGAATCAGGTTTAATATTATCAGCAGATGTTGTGAAATTTGTTGTTTTGTGGCAGCAATACATAATAATAAAAACTGTGAGTTACAATAAGAATATACATATAAAGTAGTTAAATTAAATAACTAGTGCAAAAAAATTTTTTTTTTAAATGTAGTGAGGCAATGTTCATTGGTTCAATGTCCATTCAGGAATTCAGAACTTCCCTGAATCATTGAGTGTGTGCCTTCAGGCTCCAGTAACTCCTCCCTGATGGTAGGAATGAGAAGAGGTCATGTCCTTAATGATGGATGCCATCTTTTTGAGGCATCGATCCCTGAAGGTGTCCTGGATGCTGAGGAGGCTGGTGCTCATGATGGAGCTGAGTTCACAACTTTCTGTAGCTTCTTTCAGTCCTGTGCAGCCGCTGCCCCACCCCATACCATGCGGAGATGCAGCCAGTTAGAATGCTCTCCGTGGTACATCTGTAGAAATTTGTGAGTGTGATTGGTGATATACCAAATCTCATCAAATTCCTAATAAAACATAGCTGTTCTTTGCCTTCTTAGTAACTGCACTGATATAAACCATAACACCATAAAGTAGAGGAACAGAATTAAGCCCTTTGGCCCCTCAAGTCACTTCATCATGGCTGATCGATTTTTTCCCCTCAGACCCAATCTCCTGCATTCCCCCATTTGCCTTCATGCCCTGACCAAGCAAGAATTATTAACATCTGTCTTACATATACTGTACATACATACAGCCTCCACAGCTGCCTGTGGCAATGAATTCCACAGATTCACTTTTCTCTGGCTAAAGAAGTTCCTCATCATCTCCATTCTAACTGTCGATATCACTGCCTGGCATGGAGGTGGGGCAGCCACTGCACAGGATTGAAAGACACTACAGAAAGTTATGAACTCAGCTCCCTCATGGACCCCTCTATTCTGAGGCTCTGTTTTCTGGTCAGACACTCCCAACATAGGAAACATCTTCTCCACATCCACTGTATCAAGACCTTTCACCATTCAATGGGTTCCACTTAGATCACACCTCATTCTTCTGAATTCCAGTGAATACACGCCATCAAATTCTCTTCATATGACAAGCTGATCAATCCTGTAATCATTCTTGTGAACCCCATATGAACCATCTGCAATGTCCACACATCCTTTCTTAGATATTTGGCTGGAAACTGCTCTCAATACTCCAAGTGAGGTTTCTCCAGTGCTTTATAAATTCACAATATTACATCCTTGCTGTTATACTCTAGTCTTCTTGAAATCAATGCTAACATTGCATTTGACTTCCTCACCAGCAAAATAACCTACAAAGAATCATGCACAAGGACTCCAAAATCCCTATGTGCCTCAGATTTCTGTAATTTTCTCTCCTTTTAGAAAATAGTCTACTCTTTTATTTCTCCTACCAAAGTGCATGACCATACACCTCCTAACCAAGTATTCCATCTTCCACTTCTTTGCCCATTCTCCCAATCTGTCTTGGTCCTCCTATAGCCTCTATATTTCTTTAAAACTGCCTGCCCCTCCAACTATCTTCATATCATTTGCAAACTTTGCAACAAATCCATCAATTCCAATCATCCAAATCATTGACATATAACATAATAAGAATCAGTCCCATCACAGACCCCTGTGGAACACAACTAGTCACCAGCAGCTAGTCAGAAAAGGTTCCTTTTATTTCTACTCTTTGCCTCCAGCCAATCAGCCACTGCTTTATCCATGCTAAAATCTTTCCTGAAGTACTATGGACTCATAGCTTGTTAAGCTGCTTCATCTGTGGCACTGTGTCAAAGGCCTTCTGAAAATTCAAGTACACAACATCAACTGATTCCATCTGTCTATTCTGCTTGTTATTTCTTCAAAGAATTCTAACAGATTTGTCAGGCAAGGTATTCCCTTGAGGAAATCATACTGACTATGACCTATTTTGTCATGTGCTTCCAAGTTCCACAAAACCACATCCTTAACAATCAACTCCAACATCTTCCCAACCACTGGGGTCAAACCAACTTGCTTATGATTTCCTTTCTTCTGTCTCTCTCCCTTCTTGAAGAGTGGAGTGATCTTTGCAATTTTCTAGTCTCCTAGAATCATTCCAGAATCCAGTGATCATTACTAATGCCTCCACAACCCCTTCAGCCACCTCTTTCAGAAACCTGGGATGTAACCATCTGGTAGATTTAAAAGGACAGAAATCCTGCTTCAGGTTTAATTCGGAGAAGGAAGTCTGAGAATCGGAGCGAGAGTGCGATGGAAGCCATTTTTGAATTTTCCGTTTTTTTTTTCCATCAGCGTTCAGAGAGGCGGGACTGCGCAGGCATGTGACGTTGGGCAGTGAGGCGCAGAAGATTTAAAAGGAACCAAGCCTTATACAGCGGGCAGCGTAGTTTCCGGGCTGCGGAGTGAGCCGGGAGCAGAGTGAAGGCTTAAGGGCTTTGGCTCAACGGGCTTAGGCGGAAACGGGCGAGGCGAAGTGGGTTTGCTATTCATTTTTTGTTGTTATTTGGGGAGAGAGGCAGTATGAGTGTGAGGGCAGCTTGTTGTTCTCGGTGCCGGATGTGGGAGGCCCTGGAGTCTCCAAGCCTCCTGGATGTCTACATCTGCGCCAGGTGCGCCGAGATGCAGCTCCTAAGGGACTGCGTTAGGGAACTGGAGCTGCAGCTCGATGACCTTCGTCTGGTCAGGGAGAGTGAGGAGTTGATAGAGAGGAGTTACAGGCAGGTGGTCACACTGGGGCCACAGGAGGCAGACAAGTGGGTCACGTTTAGGAAGGGGAAGGGTCAGGTATTAGAGGATACCGGCTGTGGCTGTGCCCCTTGACAATAGGTACTCCTGTTTGAGTACTATTGGGGGGGACAGCTTACCTGGGGGAAGCAACTATGGCCGTGCCTCCGGCACAGAGTCCGGCCCTGTAGCTCAGAAGGGTAGGGAAAGGAAGAGGAGGGCAGTAGTAATAGGGGACACGATAGTAAGGGGGTCAGATAGGCGATTCTGTGGACGCAGTCCAGAGAGCCAAATGGTAGTTTGCCTCCCTGGTGCCAGGGTCCGGGATATTTCTGATTGTGCCCAAGATATCCTGAAGTGGGACGGTGAGGAGACAGAGGTTGTGGTACATATGGGTACCAATGACATAGGTAGGAAAAGGGAAGAGGTCCTGAAAGGAGAAGATAGGGAGTTAGGAAGGGAGTTGAGGAAAAGGACTGCAAAGGTAATAACCTCGGGATTACAGCCAGTGCCACACGACAGTGAGAGTAGGAATGCAATGAGGTAGAGGATAAATGTGTAGCTGAGGGATTGGAGCAGGGGGGCAGGGATTCAAGTTTTTGGATCATTGGGACCTCTTTTGGCGCAGGTGTGATCTGTACAAAAAGGACGGGTTACACTTGAATCCTAGGGGGACCAATATCCTGGCGGGGAGATTTGCAAGGGCGACTGAGGTGACTTTAAACTAGAATGGTTGCGGGGTGGGAAGCAAATTAAAGAGACTAGGAGAGAGGAGGTCAGTTCAAAACAGGAGGATGGGAACAAGTGCAGAGAGACAGAGGGGTGTAAAATGAGGGTAGAAGCAAAAAGTAGTAAGGTGACAAGTAAAAGTGGCAGGCCGGCAAATCCTGGGCAAAAATCAAAAAGGGCCACTTTTCAACATAATTGTATAAGGTCTAGGAGTGTTGTAAAAGAAAGCCTGAAGACTTTGTGTGTCAATGCAAGGGGCATTTGTAAAGTAGATGAATTAAAAGGGCAGATTGTTATTAATGAATATGATATAGTTGGGATCACAGAGACATGGCTCCAGGGTGACCAAGGATGGGAGATCAACTTTCAGGGATATTCAATATTCAGAAGGGATAGACATGAAAGGAAAGCAGGTGGGGTGGCATTGCTGGTTAGAGAGGAGATTAACACAATAGAAAGGAAGGACATTAGTCGGGAGGATGTGGAATCGATATGGGTAGAGCTGAGTAACACTACGGGACAGAAAACACTGGTGGGAGTTGTGTACAGGCCACCTAACAGTAGTAGTGAGGTTGGGGATGGCATTAAACAGAAAATTAGAAATGCATGCAATAAAGGAACAGCAGTTATAATGGGGGACTTCAATCTACATATAGATTGGGTGAACCAAATTGGTAAGGGTGCTGAGGAAGAGGATTTCTTGGAATGTATCATTAAGATGGAGAGTGACATAGTTAATTCAGAAACAAAGGTTCTGAACTTAGAGAGGGGTAACTTTGAAGGTATGAGACGTGAATTAGCTAAGATAGACTGGCAAATGACAATTAAAGGATTGACGGTGGATATGCAATGGCAAGCATTTAAAGATTGCATGGATGAACTACAACAATTGTTCATCCCAGTTTGGCAAAAGAATAAATCAAGGAAGGTAGTGCACCCGTGGCTGACAAGAGAAATTAGGGATAATATCAATTCCAAAGAAGAAGCATACAAATTAGCCAGAAAAAGTGGCTCACCTGAGGACTGGGGGAAATTCAGAGTTCAGCAGAGGAGGACAAAGGGCTTAATTAGGAAGGGGAACGAAGATTATGAGAGAAAACTGGCAGGGAACATAAAAACTGACTGTAAAAGCTTTTATAGATATGTAAAAAGGAAAAGACTGGTAAAGACAAATGTAGGTCCCCTACAGACAGAAACAGGTGAATTGATTATGGGGAGCAAGGACATGGCAGACCAATTGAATAATTACTTTGGTTCTGACTTCACTGAGGAGGACATAAATAATCTTCCAGAAATAGTAGGGGACAGAGGGTCCAGTGAGATGGAGGAACTGAGGGAAATACATGTTAGTAGGGAAGTGGTGTTAGGTAAATTGAAGGGATTGAAGGCAGATAAATCCCCAGGGCCAGATGGTCTGCATCCCAGAGTGCTTAAGGAAGTAGGCCAAGAAATAGTGGATGCATTAGTGATAATTTTTCAAAACTCGTTAGATTCTGGACTAGTCCCTGAGGATTGGAGGGTGGCTAATGTAACCCCACTTTTTAAAAAAGGAGGGAGAGAGAAACTGGGGAACTATAGACCGGTTAGACTAACGTCGGTGGTGGGGAAACTGCTGGAGTCAGTTATCAAAGATGTGATAAGAGCACATTTAGAAAGCGGTGAAATCATCGGACAAAGTCAGCATGGATTTGTGAAAGGAAAATCATGTCTGAAGAATCGCATAGAATTTTTTGAGGATGTAACTAGTAGAGTGGATAGGGGAGAACCAGTGGATGTGGTATATTTGGATTTTCAAAAGGCTTTTGACAAGGTCCCACACAGGAGATTAGTGTGCAAACTTAAAGCACACGGTATTGGGGGTAAGGTATTGATGTGGATAGAGAATTGGTTAGCAGACAGGAAGCAAAGAGTGGGAATAAACGGGACCTTTTCAGAATGGCAGGCAGTAACTAGTGGGGTACCGCAAGGCTCAGTGCTGGGACCACAGTTGTTTACAATATATATTAATGACTTGGATGAGGGAATTAAATGCAGCATCTCCAAGTTTGCGGACGACACGAAGCTGGGCGGCAGTGTTAGCTGTGAGGAGGATGCTAAGAGGATGCAGGGTGACTTGGATAAGTTGGTTGAGTGGGCAAATTCATGGCAGATGCAATTTAATGTGGATAAATGTGAAGTTATCCACTTTGGTGGCAAAAATAGGAAAACAGATTATTATCTGAATGGTGGCCGATTAGGAAAAGGGGAGGTGCAACGAGACCTGGGTGTCATTATACACCAATCATTGAAAGTGGGCATGCAGGTACAGCAAGCGGTGAAAAAGGCGAATGGTATGCTGGCATTTATAGCGAGAGGATTCGAGTACAGGAGCAGGGAGGTACTACTGCAGTTGTACAAGGCCTTGGTGAGACCACACCTGGAGTATTGTGTGCAGTTTTGGTCCCCTAATCTGAGGAAAGACATCCTTGCCATAGAGGGAGTACAAAGAAGGTTCACCAGATTGATTCCTGGGCTGGCAAGACTTTCATATGAAGAAAGACTGGATGAACTAGGCTTGTACTCGTTGGAATTTAGAAGATTGAGGGGGGATCTGATTGAAACGTATAAACTCCTAAAGGAATTGGACAGGCAAGATGCAGGAAGATTGTTCCCGATGTTGGGGAAGTCCAGAACAAGGGGTCACAGTTTGAGGATAAGGGGGAAGCCTTTTAGGACTGAGATTAGGAAAAAACTTCTTCACACAGAGAGTGGTGAATCTGCGGAATTCTCTGCCACAGGAAACAGTTGAGGCCAGTTCATTGGCTATATTTAAGAGGGAGTTAGATATGGCCCTTGTGGCTACGGGGATCAGGGGGTATGGAGGGAAGGCTGGTGCAAGGTTCTGAGTTGGATGATCAGCCATGATCATAATAAATGACGGTGCAGGCTCGAAGGGCCGAATGGCCTACTCCTGCACCTATTTTCTATGTTTCCATGTTTCTATGTATGCGGGATGGTTTTTTGAACCAACATGTCGAAGAACCAACTAGAGAGCAGGCTATTCCAGACTGGGTTTTGAGCAATGAGGAAGGGATGGAGAGTGACAAAGTTAATTCAGAAGCAAAGTTCTGAACTTAAAGAAGGGTAACTTTAAAGGTATGAGACGTGAATTAGCTAAGATAGACTGGCAAATGATACTTAAAGAGTTGACGGTGGATATGCAGTGACAAGCATTTAAAGATCACATGGATGAACTACAACAATTGTTCATCCCAGTTTGGCAAAAGAATAAATCAGGGAAGGTAGTGCACCCATGGCTGACAAGGGAAATTAGGGATAGTATCAATTCCAAAGAAGAAGCATACAAATTAGCCAGAAAAAGCGGCTCACCTGAGGACAAGGAGAAATTCAGAGTCCAGCAGAGAAGGACAAAGGGCTTAATTAGGAAAGGGAAAAACAATTATGAGAAAAAACTGGCAGGGAACATAAAAACTGACTGTAAAAGCTTTTATAGATATGTGAAAAGAAAAAGATTGGTTAAGATAAATGTAGGTCCCCTACAGACAGAAACAGGTGAATTGATTAAGGGGGACAAGGACATGGCAGACCAATTGAATAACTATTTTGGTTCTGTCCTCACTAAGGAGGACATAAATAATCTTCCAGAAATAGTAGGGGACAGAGGGTCCAGTGAGATGGAGGAACTGAGGGAAATACATGTTAATAAGGAAGTGATGTTAGGTAAATTGAAGGGATTAAAGGCAGATAAATCCCCAGGGCCAGATGGTCTGCATCCCAGAGTGCTTAAGGAAGTAGCCCAAGAAATAGTGGATGCATTAGTGATAATTTTTCAAAACTCGTTAGATTCTGGACTAGTTCCTGAGGATTGGAGGGTGGCTAATGTAACCCCGCTTTTTAAAAAAGGAGGGAGAGAGAAGCTGGGGAATTATAGACCAGTTAGCCTAACATCGGTGGTGGGGAAAATGCTAGAGTCAGTTATCAAAGATGTGGTAACAGCACATTTGGCAAGCGGTGAAATCATCAGACAAAGTCAGCATGGATTTGTGAAAGGAAAATCATGTCTGACGAATCTCACAGAATTTTTTGAGGATGTAACTGGTAGAGTGGATAGGGGAGAACCAGTGGATGTGGTATATTTGGATTTTCAAAAGGCTTTTGACAAGGTCCCACACAGGAGATTAGTGTGCAAACTTAAAGCACACGGTATTGGGGGTAAGGTATTGATGTGGATAGAGAATTGGTTGGCAGACAGGAAGCAAAGATTGGGAATAAACGGGACCTTTTCAGAATGGCAGGCAGTGACTAGTGGGGTACCGCAAGGCTCAGTGCTGGGACCACAGTGGTTTACAATATATATTAATGACTTGGATGAGGGAATTAAATGCAGCATCTCCAAGTCTGCGGATGACATGAAGCTGGACGGCAGTGTTAGTTGTGAGGAGGATGCTAAGAGGATGCAGGGTGACTTGGATTGGTTAGGTGAGTGGGCAAATTCATGGCAGATGCAATTTAATATGGATAACTGTGAGGTTATCCACTTTGGTGGCAAAAATAGGAAAACAGATTATTATCTGAATGGTGGCCGATTAGGAAAAGGGGAGGTGCAACGAGACTTGGGTGTCATTATACACCAGTCATTGAAAGTGGGCATGCAGGTACAGCAGGCGGTGAAAAAGGCGAATGGTATGCTGGCATTTATAGCGAGAGGATTCGAGTACAGGAGCGGGGAGGTACTACTGCAGTTGTACAAGGCCTTGGTGAGACCACACCTGGAGTATTGTGTGCAGTTTTGGTCCCCTAATCTGAGGAAAGACATTCTTGCCATAGAGGGAGTACAAAGAAGGTTCACCAGATTGATTCCTGGGATGGAAGGACTTTCATATGATGAAAGACTGGATCGACAAGGCTTTTTCTCTCTGGAATTCAGAAGATTGAGGGGGGATCTTATTGAAACGTATAAAATCCTAAAGGGATTGGACAGGCTAGATTCAGGAAGATTGTTCCCGATTTTGGGGAAGTCCAGAATGAGGGGTCACAGTTTGAGGATAAAGGGGAAGTCTTTTAGGACCGAGATTAGGAAAAACTTCTTCACCCAGAGAGTGGTGAATCTGTGGAATTCTCTGCCACAGGAAACAGTTGAGGCAAAGGGATCAGTGGGTATGGAGGGAAAGCTGGTACAGGGTTTTGAGTTGGATGATCAGCCATGATCATACTGAATTGCGGTGCAGGCTACTCCTGCACCTATTTTCTATGTTTCTATGTCCAGGTGACGTATTTCCTTTCAGACCTTACAGTTTGCCAAGAACCTTCTCTCTGCTTATGGTAACTTCACACACTTCATGCCCCCAGACAGCAGGAACCTCCATCATACTGCTAATGTCTTCCACATTGAAGGCTGATGCAAAGTACTTATTCAGTTCATTCGCCATTTCATTGTCCCTGATTATTACCTCTCCAGAACTTTTTTCCAGCAGTCTAATATCTACTCTCACCTCTCTTTTACACTTTATGTATCAGAAGAAACTTTTGGTATGCTCTTTAATACTATTGGCTATCTTTTTTTTTCCATCTTTACCTTCTTAATGAGTTTTTTAGTTGCCTTCTGCTGATATTGGCTCTTATGTTGGCTTTAACTTCTCTTGTTAGCCACGGTTGTGCCATCTTACCTTTCAGATACTTCTTGCTCTTCGGGAAGTACATATCATGTGCCTTCCGAATTGCTTCCAGAAATTCCAAACCTTGCTGTTCTGCCATCATCCCTGCCAGTGTTCTTTACCAACCAATTCTGACCAAATCCTCTCTTATGCTTCCATAATTCCCTTTACTCCACTATAATACTGATACATCTGACTTTAACTTCTCCTTCTCAAATTTCAGGGTGAATTCAGTCATATTATGTATTCCCAT
Organism: Mobula hypostoma; assembly: GCF_963921235.1. NCBI lineage: Eukaryota > Metazoa > Chordata > Chondrichthyes > Myliobatiformes > Myliobatidae > Mobula > Mobula hypostoma. The sequence continues at coordinate 199,582,334 of NC_086097.1, forward strand.
GGTAGGAGATTCTCGGATAAGAGAGCACAACTTCAGGATTGAAGGATGTCCATTTAGAACTGAGATGCAGAGAAATTATTTTAATCAGAGGGTGGTAAATCTGTGGGATTTGTTGCCACGAGCACCTGTGGAGGCCAAGTCACTGGGTGTATTTAAGGCAGAGATAGATAGGTTCTTGATTATCTGGGGCATCAGAGGGTATGGGGTGAAGGCAGGTGAGTGGGGATGACTGGAAGAATTTGATCAGCCCATTATTGAATGATGGAGAAGACTCGATTGACCAAATGGCCTACTTCTGCTCCTATATCTTATGGTCTTATGGTCTTATTATGATCACTTACCCCTAAGGGTTCTTTTACTTTAAGCTCCAGTTCATTGCACAACACCCAATCCAGAATAGCTGATCCCTGTAGTGGGCTCAACCATAAGCTACTCTAAAAAGACATCTATTAGGCATTCGAGAACTTCCTCCTCTTGGAATCCAGCACCAATTGATTTGCCAAATCTACCAGCATATTGAAATCCCCCATGAATTTTCTAACATTGCCCTTTAGGCATGTATTTTCTATCTTCTAACGTAACTTGTAGACCACATCCTTGCTGCTGTCTGGGGGTCTGTATATAACTCTCATTAGGGTATTTTTACTCTTGCTCTTCCTTAACGCTATCCACAATGATTCAGCTCCTTCCAACCCTATGTCACCTCTTTCTAAGATTTGATTCCATTTTTTACCAACATGTATCATAATTTTTTTAGGTTCTATGGTAACACAATCATGGACATTGGCTTTCTGTTTATTGTGTCCATACCAATAGATACACGCATCTATATTCATCCCAGGGAACAGATATAGAAAAATGTAACAGGAATTTGTTCACACCAGTATTAGGGCACTAGCAGATTCAGTTGGATGACATCCCCACTTCCTCTCACCCTACAAGCTGTCCTGAATTCACAACAGAACCCACTCTCACATAACCCACAATCTTCCCATTGTCCCTCCTTCTGGTTTGCAGATCCAACAGCTGTCAGTGGAAGAAAATAATAGTGATAATTTGCTTTGTATTTTGAAATTTAATGTTCCGGTTTCCGCCATTCCCTTTCCATCCCCTGCTGCATGAAAATATTGGGAACAATGGCGTTAGTCTTTCATGGATCTCAGAGGTAAAATAGAAAAAGAGCAATTAGGAGGAACTAACATTAGGTGGGAAGATTTACATTTGATGTTTACAGTATGTCTGCTCATGGCATATGACATTACATAAATCCCAGACAGTAGGTCATCTGTTTTGTCAGACATTGGACACATTATTGGATACCATAGATTGTGATACTGGTATCATCTAACAACAATATTTTACTTAGTATTTCGTCACAGAAATGGGTCACTTGAATGAAACACTGTAAGCAATTCTTGATTCTAACAGCATGCCTTGCTCCTTTACCCCATATTCTGCTTTCTTTTAACCATCTGTCCAACCTAGCTTGATAAAATTCCATCAATGAGCATTTTTGACAGGTAATAATATTTCAGCACAGAGACCAAAGAGCCAGCTACTGCATTAATTAGAGTTATCATGGAAATTTTTTTGGCAGTGCCATGGGTCTAAGAATCAGGACAGGCACTGAAGATAAATGGCAATGAACTACAAAGGATCCTACAGCTGCAGTCACCACCATTCCTTACCCTTCCAGGTAAACAAACAACACTTCAGGCTCCTCGCTGGCAGACGTTTCTTTGCCCAGAATATTAATATTCATCATCTAAACAGCAACTGCTTACAACTTTAAAATATAGAATGAACTGGAAAAAATAAACAGAACATACAGGCTGAAGCTATCAGTGTTGGTGACAGAGTTCATTATGTGAAGGGTAAGGGAATGCTAGTAGAAATCATTTTTCAGCCTAGAGGCACATAAAATTAAATTTGACAGGATAGGAGCTGCTGCAGACCAAGAGATCCCTTTGAAGGTCCCTGAGCTCTAACTGTACCACCGCATGAGAAGTCAACAGCAGTTCCGCTTTCCCTGTGACACTAAACTGACAGTTCCCTAAATTTACTCTCAAGTTTGACTAAATGCGTCACCACTCTGACGTAAACAACAATTGTTCTAAGTGTATGATATTCTTGCCTCTCAACTGATTATAGGCAGTAAACATTAAGGCATCCATCTCAATTATACTCAAAACCTTTCAGCAAAATACATGGTAAGTTATTGGTTTATTCCACTAGTTAGGAATTCCACTAGTTTGTTAATATACCAGAATAATTTTCTTCACAATATTTAATTACTAAAAGATAAAACTACATTCTTAAGAAGATGCTCATTCACTACTTTTGGAGAGTTTGAACGTCATTCTAATATCATTTCGGTGAAACCTTGTGAATTGTCATTCATTCTCTAATATTTATTTTCCATGAATTTGATCATTGAATCTAATCATGACCTTAAACTTTCAAGCTTTACAGTTATATCTGACATTTTCGAGAACTGAGGAATCCAGAATTTATTTTAATATGCCAAAACAAAACTAGTCATTAGTAATAATGAGCACAATATCATCTGTTCTAAAAAGTCATCTGGTTCACTAATGTCCTTCATGGGTGGATCAAAATTAAAGAGGCTTTCTGAAAAGATGGACTTAACAGGGGATCACTTTTAATTTTAATTATTTATTATTTATTGTGTGGTTGCATTGGGGTCAGATATATTTCAGACAAGGTGAGGATAGCATATCTCCACCCATGAAGGACATTAGTGAACCAGATGACTTTTTAGAATAGATGATATTGTGGTCATTATTACTAACGACTAATTTTGTTTGCAATTCCAGATTATTATCTGAGTTTAAATTTCACAATTGCGATTGTAGTTGAACTTGTCTCTGGATTACTAGTCCAGTAGTGTAGTTGCTAAGCCACCGTGTATTCTATTGAACTGAGTGACTATTAATACCTCACAACATCCTTTGTGATGTATCATCTGGAGGTTAGAAAGTGTAGAAAGTGAAAAAGTACATGTAATTATCTGGTTACATTTAAGATATGGGCAACCTTTTCCCCTTCTGTTTCTAATTTTCCAGGACAAAACAATATTAATTACAGTATTTCCTGCTGCTAACTCAGCCTGCTATGAACTGTTGAATAAGAAGTCACCAAGACAGGGTCAAAGAACAGCAGGCCCAATTATCCACATTGCTTGTGCTTTGCTGATGATCAACATGTCAGCTACAAGTCTTTCGTAGCATTATAATATTGTAGAATTTTCCACATACTAAAATTAGTTCTTCAATCTGATGTAGCACAAAATGTCATATCTCACAAGTTTGTCCAATAACTCATTATTTTGAACTCAGTGCCTCTCAATAAAACCCTATGGTGTTACAGGAAAGGGAAAGATACTGGCATGGATAAAGGAATTGCTGACAGGTAGGAGGCAGCGAGTAGGAATAAAAGGGGCCTTTACTTTATGACTGCCAGTGACTAGTGATGTTCCTCAGGGGTCAGTATTGGGACCGCTACCTTTCACATTGTCAGTGATTTAGATGATGGCTTTGTGGCAAAGTATGTAGATGACATGAAGATAGGTGGAGGGGTAGGTAGTGCTGAGGAAGCAATAGAATTGTAGCAGAACTTAGACAAACTGGAAGAATGGGCAAAAAGTGGCAGATGGAACACAGTTTTGGGAAATGTATGATATTGTATTTTGGTAAAAGGAACAATAGTGCAAACTATTATTTAAGTGGGGAGAAACTTCAAACATCAGAGGTGCACTTGGGAGTCCTCATGCAAAACTCCCATAAGGCTAATTTACAGGTTGAGTCTGTGGTAAAGAAGGCAAATACGATGTTGATATTTATTTCGGGGGACTAGAATATAAAAACAAGGAGATAATGCAGAGCCATTACAAGGCACTAGTCAGGCCACATGGATTATCCTCAACAGTTTGAGCGCCATATCTCAGAAAGGATGTGGTATCATTGGAGAGAGTCCAGAGGAGATTTATGAGGATGATTCTTGGAATGAAGGGGTTAAAATATAAGGAGCGTTTGGTAGCCTTAAGCCTGTGCTCACTGGAATTTAGAAGAATGTGTGGGGATCTCATTGAAACCTATCAAATGTTGAAAGGACTAGGTAAGCTGGATATGGAGAGGATGTTTCCTATGGTGGGGGTACCCAGAACTAGAGGACAGAGCTTCAAAATTGAGGGGTGACCTTTTAGAACAGAGATAAAAAGGAATTTTTGTAGCCAGAGAGTAGTGAATCTATAGAATGCTCTGCCACAGACTGCATTGGAATCCAAGTCCGTGGGTATATTTAAAGCAGAAGTTGATAGTTTCCTGATTGGTCAGGGCATCAAAGGTTGAGTGGGATCCAAGAACAGCCATGATGGAATGGCAGAGCAGACTCGATGGGCTGAATGGCCTAATTATGCTCCTATGTCTTGTGATCTAAACAGAGTACAGTAAAGTTCAATAATCCAGAATCAAATTGTTTAAATTCCAGTGGTCTGGCATCACGTTCATTTACTAATTCAGTCACATGTGACCCAGGGGTCCAAAGGGCCAACATTGTGTCTGAGGAAAGCCTAAAGTCCAGAGTGTAGCCAGGACAAGGGTCCAGTTTGTTAGCCAGTTGTGTGTATACAAATCTGGGGATGGGAATCCAAGCACGATGGTCAGGAACATGGGCAAGTTTGACATTGGAGCTACACTCCAGAATGCTTGTATACTTGCTGCTTCCTTTGATTTCATGAAAAATAATTATGCTACTGTATGAATTGGAAAAGAAGTGAAATAAAATTGTAAACACGAGGAATTCTGCAGATGCTGGAAATTCAAGTAACACACATCAAAGTTGCTGGTGAACGCAGCAGGCCAGGCAGCATCTCTAGGAAGAGGTACAGTCGACGTTTCGGGCCGAGACCCTTCGTCAGGACTAACATCTCGGCCCGAAACGTCGACTGTACCTCTTCCTAGAGATGCTGCCTGGCCTGCTATGTTCACCAGCAACTTTGATGAAATAAAATCGTTTAGTTATTAAAAGGAACAGCATCCAATAGACAGGAAAATCTGCAGCTCCCGGGTTACAGAAGTCCCAGGAGATCTGCATTATTGACGTTTTCCTGTACCGTGAAATGGCGATCCTCGGTCAATAGCTAATGATTTGCCAAAACAACAAAACTTGATCCTCTTTCACCTGACAACATCCAAAATGAGCTCTGGATGATTAATAGTGGTCACACCTAGATTGTCCTTTCCACCTAATGCCTGATGCATGACAATTAAGAAGACACGGTCTAATTTCCTGAACTGCAGGGATCTGGGAGATTAACTAATTAGCAGACAATTGAGATTCAGCTGCAAAAAATAACCCTGAAAAATACAGCACCATGTAATTTAACTTTAACGTAGTAGATTTATATGGAATTTATAAATGAACATTTCATGTTCAACTACCAGCCGTTTCCCCATCTTTGAAAGGCAAACTTTTACAACTGTTCAAAACATGATCTGTGTTTAAAACTGGCACCATCTGCTGTAGCCTCAATTAAAGCAGACATGGGCTGACACTTCCTTACTTTTTGACATCAGTTCAGAAGAGAATTATGATTAAGATGCTCTTTGTGGGTCAGTATGATCCTGGCTTTCAGTCCCATGCGTTATACCGCAGGACACAGAAAGATGTTGGAAGCAGATGCCGGCACATTTGACCCCAAGTTACACATTAATTTTAACACTGAATTCAAGGACGAAGCTCAGCCCTGTTTGATTTCCAGCCCATTAGCTTCAAACCTGTGACCTAGTCAGTGCAGACTTAGTCACTGCTTCACTGGATGGCCACAGCTGCAAGGACTCAGGCTCCAGAGGCCGCAGAAACGTTGTAGTCATAGAGTCACAGAACACTACAGCACAGAAACAGGCCCTTCAGCCCACATAGTCCATGCTGAACCATTAATCTGCCAAGTCCCATCAACCTGCACCCAGACCACAGCCCTCTATAACGCTTCCATCCATGGACTGATCCAAATGTCTCTTAAATGCTGAAGTTGACCCTGCATCTATCATTTTCAATGGCAGCTCATTCCTTACTCTCATCACCCTCTGAGTGAAAAAATTCCCCCTTATGTTCCCTTTAAATATTTCAACTTTCACCTTTAAACCATGATCTCTAGGTTTATTCTCACCCAACCTTAGTGGAAAAATCCTGCTCACAATTACCCTATCTATACACATCAAAATTTTGTATGCCTCTATCAGATCTCCCTCAACCTTCTATGTTTTAGGGAATGAAGTCCAAGCGTATTCAAGCTTTCCCTGTAACTCAGTTCCTCAATCCTGGCAATATCCTTATAAATTTTCTCTGTAAGATAGATAAAGGGATGCAGCGGATTTTGTATATTTGGATTTTCCAAAGGCCTTTGACAAGGTGCCACACATGAGGCGGCTTAGCAAGTTAAGAGCCCAAGGTATTGCAAAAAGTTACTGGCATGGTTAGAGCATTGCCCGATTGGTAGGAGGCAGTGAGCAGAAAAAAAAGACCCTTTTCTGGTTGGCTGCCAGTGACCAGTGGTGATCTGTAGCGGTCGGTGTTGGGACCGCTTCTTCTTATGCTGCATATCAGTGATTTAGATGATGGAATAGATGGCTTTGGTGTCAAGTTTGCAGATGATATTAAGATCGTTGGAGGGGCAGGTAGTATCGAGGAAACAGATAGGCTGCAGAAGGTCTTAGAAAGATTAGGAGAATGGGCAAGAAAGTGGCAAATGAAATACAATGTTGGAAAATGTACGGTCATGCACTTTGGTAGTAGAAATAAATGTGACTATTTTCTAACTGTGGAGAAAATCCAAAAAATCTGAAATGCAGAGGGACTTGGGACTCCTTGTGCAGAATACCCTAAAGGTTAACTTGAAGGCTGAGTCGGTGGTGATGAAGGCAAATGCAATATTAGCTTTCATTTCAAGAGGTCTGGAAGACAAGAGCAGGGATGTGATGCTGAGGCTTTATAAGGCACTGGAGAGGCCTCACCTTGAGTATTGAGAACAGTTTTGGGTTCCTCATCTAAGAAAAGATGTGCTGGCATTGGAGAGGGTCCAAACGAGGTTCAGAAGGATAATTCTAGGAATGAAAGGGGTATCATATGAGGAACACACATAAAAGTTGCTGGTGAACGCAGCAGGCCAGGCAGCATCTGTAGGAAGAGGTACAGTCGACGTTTCAGGCCGAGACCCTTCGTCAGGACTAACTGAAGGAAGAGATAGTAAGGGATTTTAAAGTTGGAGGGGGAGGGGGAGATCCAAAATGAAGGAACGTTTGATAGCCCTAGGTCTGTACTCACTGGAATTTAGAAGAATGAAGGGGGTCTCATTGAAACTTTTTGAATGTTGAAAGGCCTAGACAGAGTAAATGTGGAAAGGATGTTTCCCATGGTGGGGGAGTCTAGGACAAGAGGGCACAGCCTCAGGATAGAGGAGCGTCCATTAAAAACAGAGATGCAGAGAAATTTCTTTTGCCAGAGGGTGGTGAATTTGTGGAATTTATTACCACAGGCAGCTGTGGAAGGCAGGTCATTGGGTGTATTTGAGGCGGAGCTTGATAGCTTCTTCATTTTTCATGGCATCAAAGGTTATGTGGAGAAAGCTGGGGAGTGGGGCTGAGGAGGGAGGAAAAAGGATCAGCCATGATTGAATGGCAGAGCAGACGATGTCCAAATGGCCCGTCTGCTCCTATGTCTTATGGTCTTAAGAGACGAAAAGATATAGGAGCAGAATTAGACCCATTGAGTCTGTGCCATTTCATCCAATTCTCATTCAGCCTCAATCTCCAGCCTTCTCCCCAATATCCCTTCGTGAATCTATTAACCCCTGCCTGAAATATACCCAATGACCTGGCCTCCATAACCACTTACAACATTGAATTCCACAGATCTACCACTCTTTGGCTATCAAAATGCCTCCTCATCTCTGTTCTGAATCAGTCCATCTATTCTGAGGGTGTGTCCTTAGGTCTTACATTCCCCTATCATAGGAAACATCTTCCCCACATCCACACAACTGAGACCTTTCAACATTCTTTTGAATTCCAATGAGTACAAGCTCAGAGCCATCAAACAATCCTGATATAAGCCTTTCAATCCCAAAATTATTTTCATGAATCTCTTTTGAACCCTTTCCAATGTCAGCATATCCTTTCTTTGATATCAGCAGCTCAAAGCTGCTCACAATTTTCCAAATGAGGCCTCAGCAGTGCCTTATGGAAACTCAACATTGCATCCTTGCTTTTATATTCTAGTCCTCTCAAAATGAATGCTAACATGGCATTTGCCTTCCTCACCACTAAATGAACCAGCAAATCAACCTTGAGGGAATCCTACACAAGGGCTCACAAGTCCCTTTGCACCTCAGATTTCTGAATTTTCTCTCCATTTAGAAAACAGTCTACACTTTTGTTTCTTCTACCAAGGTGCATGACCCTGTATACATTTCCCGACACTGTATTCCATCTGCCACTTCTTTGCGCATATTCCTAATCTGTCTAAGTGTTCTGTAATTTCTTTGCTCCTTCAACACTACTTGTCTCTCCACATATCTTTGTAATCATCCACAAACTTGGCCACAAAGCTATCAATTCCATCATCCAAATCATTGACATATAACATAAAAGTAAGTGGTTTCAACACTAATCCCTGTGGAACAACACTAGTCAATGGCAGCCAACCAGAAAAAGCTCCCTTTATTCCAACTCTTTGCCTCCTGCCAATTGACTAATGCTCCATCCATGCTAGAAGCTTTCCTATACTACCATGGGCTCTTAACTTGTTAAGGAGCCTCATGTATGGCACCTAGTCAAAGACCTTCTGAAAATCCAAGTACGCAACATCAACCAATTCTCCTTTGTCTATCCTGCTCATTATTTCTTCAAAGAATTTCAACAGATTTGTCAGGCAAGATTTTCGCTTGAGGAAACCATAATGACTTTGGCCCAATTTGTCATGTGCCTCCAAGTACCCCAAAACCACACCTTAACAATTGACTCTAACATCTTCCCAGCCACTAAGATCAGGCTAACTGGCCTATAATTTCCTACCTTCTGCCACTCTCCCTTCTTGAAGAATGAAGTGACATTTGAAATTTTCCAGTCCTCCCGAACCATGCCAGAATCTATTGATTCTCGAAAGATTATTACTGATGCCTCCACAATCTCTTCTGCTACCTCTTTCAGAACCCCGATGTGTAGACCAACCAGTCCAGGTGACTTATCTACCTTCAGATCTTTCAGTTTCCCAAGCACCATCTCCATAGTAATAGTAACTGCACTCACTTCTGCCCCTTGACACCCTCAAACTTCCAGCATACTACTAGTATATTCCACAGTGAAGACTGATACAAAATACTTACTCAGTTCTTCTGCCATTTCTGTATGCAGCATTATTTTCCTATGGTCCAATATCTGCTCTTACTTCTCTTTTATTCTGTATATCTGAAAAAACATTTGGTATCATTTTTGATATTACTGGCTAGCTTACCTTCATATTTCATCATTCCCCACTCCCGCCATGGTTTTTCTAGATACCTTCTCTAGTTTTTTAAAAAATTTCCCAATGCTCTAGCTTCCCACTAATTTTTGCTCTGTTATATACTCTCTCTTAGGCTTTTATGTTGGCTTTGACTTCCCTGGTCAGCCATGGTTGCATCACCCTGCCTTTAGAATAATTCCTCTTCTTTGGGATCCTTTTCAATTGCTCCTAGAAACTCCAGACATCCCTGCTGGTGTCCCCTTCCAATCAACTTTGGCCGGTTACTCTCTTATGCCTCTGTAATTCCCTTTACTCCACCGTATTACTGATACATCTGACTTCAGCTTCTCCCTCTCAAATTGCAGGGTGAATTCCATTATATTATGATCACTGTTTCCTAAGGGTTCCTTTACGTTAAGCTCCTTAATCAAACCCAGTTCATAACACAACACCCAATCCAGAATTGCTGATCCCTTAGCGGGCTCAACTATAAGCTGCTCCACAAAGCCATCTTGGAGGTATTCCACAAATCCTCTCTCGGGATCCAGCATCAATTTGATTTTCCCAATCTATCCACATATTGAAATCCCCCATGACTATCATAAGATTGCCTTTTTGACATGCCTTTTTTGTCACCTGCTGTAATTTGTAAACCACATCCTGGCTACTGTTCAGAGACCCGTAAATAACTCCATCAGGGTCTTCATACCCTTGCAGTTCTCTTAAATCTGCCCACAAGGATTCTACATCTTCTGATCCTATGTCACCTCCTTCCAAAGAGTTGATTTTATTTTTTTATTTTTAATTATCTCCTGCCTGAGCAAGGAACTGGACTGGCTGCCATCACCTATGTCATCTACAGGTCCACAGCTGACACAATCTCACTGGCTTTCTACTATACATAGACAATAGCAAAACATACATCACTCTGCTCTTTATCAAATGCAGCTTGGCATCAGTGCAGATCAATAGTAACATCTCTTCTTCACCGATAGTCAACACAGACGCACCTCAGGATGCAAACTTAGCCCGCTTTTTTTACTCTCCAGCCCTTATCTGTATATTCGCATCACTGCTATTGGCAGAATCTCAGATGTCAAGGAGTAGGTAAAAATAAGTGAGGTTAATAAGCTACCTGAGTGATGTTGCAACAACAATCTCACGCACAATATCAGCAAGAGCGAGGAATTGGTTATGAATTTCAGGTAGGGAAGTTGGGAGAATACACACCAGTCCTCATTGAAGGGTCAGCAGTGGAAAGGATGAACAATTTCAACATATCATTGTATCCATGCTGGGCCCTATATATTGATGCAACCCATGAAGTAGATATATCTTCATTAGACTTCCTTTCACTTGGAGGTTGAGGAGATTCAGTGTGACACCAAAGGCTCTTATACATTTCCATAAATGTATGGTGGAGACAATTCTGACTGGTTGCATCACAATTGGTATGGAGGCTGCATTGCACAGGATTGAAAGGGGCTGCAGACAGTTGTAGACCCAGTCACCTCTGTAACAGGCATAACATTCATCACTATCAAGGACATTTTCAAGAGGTATGACTCAAAAAATTGACATCCATAATTAAGGGCCTTACCATCCAAGACGTGCCCTTTTCTCATTACTACCATCAGGAAGGAGGTGCAGGACACTAATACCCACACTCAGTTTCTTCCCCTCTGCCATCAGATTCCTGAATGATCCATGAATCTGTAAACTGTACCTCATCACTATGGTAGCACAGAGGAGGTTCACCAGGTTGATTCCGGAGATGAGGGGGTTAGCCTATGATGAGAGATTGAGTCACCTGGAACTGTGCTCACTGGAATTCAGAAGGATGAGAAGTGATCTTATAGAAACATATAAAATTATGAAAGGGATAGATAAGACAGAGGCAGGAAAGTTGTTTCCACTGATAAGTGAGAATAGAACTAGTGGACATAGCCTCAAGATTCGGGGGAGTAGATTTAGGACAGAGTTGAGGGGCAACTGCATTTCCCAGAGGGTGATGAATCTGGAATTCTCTGCCCAATGAAGCAATGGAGGCTACCTCAGTAAATTTATTTAACACAAGTTTGGATAGATCTTTGCATAGTAGGGGAATTAAGGGTTATGGGGAAAAGGGAAGTAGATGGAGATTAGTCCAGTCCCAGATCAGCCATGATCTTATTGAATGACGGAGCAGGCTCGACAGGCCAGATGGCCTACTCCTGCTCCTATTTCTTATGTTCTTATGTTCTCATTATTCCTTTTCAGCATTATTATTTACCCTTGTATCTTGTATTAATTTTATGTCTCTGCATTGTACTGCTGCTGCAAAACAACAAATGTCATGTAATCTAAGTCAGTGATAATCAGCCTGATTCTGCTGCAGTTACAGAGGAAGTGCAGTGCTGACAGACAAGGTAGATTGTAAGGTCAAGACTCTGGCTTATCATGCTAATGGACATTCCATAGTCTTATAGCAGAAGGAGAAAAGCCATCCTTGAGCCTAGTGGCACTTTCAGGCTTTTATAGGGACGCAGGAGAAGAGAGGAGGTTCAAAGAGGGCAGTGTCTTTGATTATGCTTTACTGAGGCAGGAAGATGCGTAGAGTCCATGGAGGGGAAACACAAGGAAGACTGCAGATGCTGGAATGGAGTGACAACATATAAAAACAAACGCTGGAGGAACTCAGCAGGTCAAGATGAAAATGAACAATCAACGTTTTAGATCAAGACCCTTCATCGGGATTGGAAAGTAAGTAGGCACACACCAGGAAAAAATGGAGGCGGCGAGGGAGAGGAACACGAGCTGGAGGGTGATATGTGGATCTATTTGAAAGGGGAAAGATGGACATGGGGGGGTGGAGATGAGGACGATGTGAGAAGCAGGGAGGAGTTAGAAAGCAGAGGCAAAGAGCTGAATAAGATGTAATCTGGTAAAAGAGGACAGTGGACCTTGGAATAAAGGGAAGGAAGTGGGGAATCAGAGAGAGGAAGGTATGGGTAAAGGTGTGGATAAAGGCAGAGCATGATGGCAGTGCAGGAGAAAGAGAAGGGGAAATGGGCTCAGAGGGATAAAGGAAATCAAAGGGAGGGTGGTGAGGAAAACAGAAGGAAAAGCATACCAGAATTTAGGGAAATTGATGTTGATGTCATCAGCGTGAAGACTACTAAGAAGGAATATGAGGTGTAGTTCCTTTAACCTGTAATTAGCCTTACTGGGCAGTAGAGAGGCTGTGGACAGATATGACAGTGTGGGAATGGGAAGTGGAATTAAAATAACTGGCCATGGGGAAGTTATTTTCTGTGAAGTTATTTTCTGTGATGTACTGAGCCATGTCCACAACTCCCTGCAGTTTCTTACAGGCATGGCAGAGTAATTGCCATAACAAGCTGTGATGTGTCTGGATAGGATGCTTTTTTTTATGGTTCATTATTAAAATTTAGTAAGGGTCAAAGTGGACATGCAAATTTCTTTAGCCTCCTAAGAAACTAAAGGCACTGGTGAGTTTTCTTGGCCATGGTTGGACCAAAGCAGATTATTGATGATATTCACTCTTAAGAACGTGAAGCTCTTAAATTCAGTGCTGTTGATGCAAACAGGAGCGTGTGCACCCCCCACATTCAGAGGTCAAATACACCATCAGAAGTGGTGAAGCAATAATTTTAAGGGATCAGAGAATGGTGAGAGGCAATAGAAGATTTGAAAACAAAGAGTAATTCCCAGGTAAATAGGGTAGTGTGTGTTAGGCACAGGCAGCAGAAGAAAGAATGAATTTTACTGGAGAAAGGAATGAAAGTGGCTAGATGGGATAGTGTTTAGATAGTCTCAAGATTAGTTTAACAGCAAGTAGCAGAGGCAGAAACTGATTAGGATGATGCATTGGAAGTAGAAGAATCTGGTCATTGACTGCAGGGTATCTGATCCCCTCAGGATAAAGTATAGTACCAAAGATATGAAGAATCTGCTTAAGATTCTGACCACTTCTAAAGCAAGGAGGGTAGAGAGCACAGCTCATGACAGCAACTGTTCATAACAGGATTTTCTGTTCTGAATTTCAGAAGTTTGCATTCTACATCTGCAACTGACTGTAAAATATTATATACAGGCACTTATTCTATATTTCCAAGTCTGTTGTGAGTGTATGTTTGCTTTTACGTGCACAATATGGCTGTGCATTGAATAGATAAACTCTTGAATTGTATATCATATAAGAGATGATGTGAATTGATAGTAGTGGTATACCCAATAAATTGAACTGGCTTTTTTTCTTACATCCTTCACATATATGAGGAGTAAAAATCTTTACATTATGTCTCTATCTAAATGTGCAATGCGCAATCATAGTAATTTATAATAACTTATAATAAATAGAACAGTCAATGTAATATAGAGTACACTCAAATCAGCATGAGTTCATCAGTCTGATGGCCTGGTGGAAGAAGCTGTCCTGGAGCCTGTTGGTCCTGGCTTTTATGCTGTGGTACCGCTTCCCAGATGGTAGCAGCTGGAATAGATTGTGGTTGGGATGGCTTGGGTCCCCAATGATCCTACGGGCCCCTTTCACACACTTGTCCTTGTAAATGTTCTGAACCATGGGAAATTCACAACTACAGATGCGCTGGGCTGTCCGCACCACTCTCTGCAGAGTCCTGCGATTAAGGGAGGTACAGTTCCCATACCAGGCAGTGATGCAGCCAGTCAGGATGCTCTCAATTATGCCCCTGTAGAAAGTTCTTAGGATTTGGGGGCCCATACCATACTTCCTCAACTATCTGAGGTGAAAGAGATGTTGTTGTGCCTTTTTCACCACGCAGCTGGTGTGTACAGATCACGTGAGGTCCTCGGTGATGTGGATGCCGAGGAACTTGAAGCTCTTCACTCTCATCAACCCCAGATCCATTGATGTCAATAGGGGTTAGCCCGTCTCCATTCCTCCTGTGATCCACAACCAGCGCATTTGTTTTTGCCACATTGAGGGAGAGTTTGTTTTCTTGACACCACTGTGTCAGAGAGATGACTTCTTTCCTGTAGGCCACCTCATTATTGTTTGAGATAGCGTTGTGTCGTTGGCAAATTTAATTAGCAGATTGGAGTTGTGGGTGGTGATACAGTCAAGGGTATACAGGGAATAAAGGAGGGGACTCGGTACGCAGCCCTGAGGGGCTCCATACAGAGTCAGAGGGTTAGAGGAGAGGAACATAATGTTGCGAAATTATTTCTGCTGTGTGCTAGAGGGTGAACAGTTTAGATCTGAAGCAAACTAGAAAGGAAGTAAACTGCACAGCCCCTTTGAGCAATTTGTGTAAAATGTGATAATTCCCCCAATCACTGTTTATCTGTGTCTTGAAGCATAAACAGAAAAATGGTACACTTGGTTGTTAAATTCACTTGATGATGAATGTTGATTTCAGGCTTAAATTCTAAGCCACAAAAGACTGATCCTTCCTTATTTTGTTTTTTCCTTTGGTAGACTGCATTATTGTATTTAAGTAATCAGATTTATTTTTCATGTATATACCCTTCTGCGTTTTTCACGAACATAAATATCTACCTGATTATGTATCTTCATTTTACATTTGTCATCTGCCAGATCATATTACCATCAATGCATACTTTGGACGAACAAGCCTGTTCCACAGAATTCACCAAATGGACCACAACAATTCAAGAAGTCACCTCAGTTATCTTCTCCATCAGTCAAATGCAGATTAATTTTAATAGAAGAAGTTGGGAAGAAAGATGACGTTCTTAGTGTTCAAATATACTTCTCATTAAGAAATCCATCCATTTCCTTGTCTTATATCTGTTGGTTTGAGTTGATTCAACGCACACGATTGTGGCTGTGACTAAGACTTGGAATGTAATTCCCAAAAATAAATTTAAAATATTGAATTAATCCACTTTCTAACTGAAAATAAAGAAAACATGATTGTTCACAATGGAAAAGGAAAATGTAGGTATATTTTGTGTTCCATTAGGTTAACCATCTTGGACCAAAATCACAATCTCTACATCCAATGCCAACGTCACTCCTTTGATTGTGAGGCATCTTAGGATCATGATAATGTTCCAGTCCACTTTCTCTAAAGTAAAATAATGATGTTCTCTGTCCAACTCATTCATTCCTCTACTAGAGGTGCACATTGGCTGCAGTGTCCACCATCTATAAAATGCACCACGGTTGTTCACCCAGGTCACTGCATCAACTCCGAAAACAACAAAACCTCCACCATTAAGCACTAGGGCGTTTGTGCTCGAAAGCACCACTACCTGCAGGTTTTCTTCCATATATACACTGTGCTAATTCGGAATTGTATCACTGCGCCTTTATTGTTGCTTTGTCTCAATGCTGGTACTGCTTCTGTAACAGTATTGTTCACGTTTAAGTTTATTGTCACTTAGCGGAAAACATGTATACTGCCAAATAAAACAACATTCCTCCATCCAAGATGCACAACACAATACATATAACTCACACACAACACATAGAGTAATATTACCATAAATAAATTAACAAATAATGAAATATATTCTAGTGGAAGTATTTTCACCAAGAATACTACAGCTAACGATGTAGGTGGTTCAATTCATATAAATATGAATATCACTACATGTCTTCACTTTACATTTGTCACGGTAGATCTCACCACCATCAATGCACTCATTTGGCAAGCAAATCTGGTTCACCAAGACAACAGTTTAGGGAGACATCTCATGACAGTCTTTCCAAGAGCAACATGGGAATAAATAATGACCTTACCAGATCTCACAACATGAGTAAATAAAACAGCAACAAGATCAGTTTCTGGACATCACTGTATAGCTCTCTAAAGCAGGGGTTAAGGATGACAGAAGTGAAGGTAGGACCGATTAGAGATAAAGGTGGGAAGATGTGTCTGGAGGCTGTGGAAGTGAGCGAGGTCCTCAATGAATACTTCTCTTCAGTATTCACCAATGAGAGGGAACTTGATGATGGTGAGGACAATATGAGTGAGGTTGATGTTCTGGAGCATGTTGATATTAAGGGAGAGGAGGTGTTGGACTTGTTAAAATACATTAGGACAGATAAGTCCCCGGGGCCTGACGGAATATTCCCCAGGCTGCTCCATGAGGCGAGGGAAGAGATTGCTGAGCCTCTGGCTAGGAACTTTATGTCCTCGTTGTCCACGGGAATAGTACTGGGGGATTGGAGGGAGGCGAATGTTGTCCCCTTGTTCAAAAAAGGTAATAGGGATAGTCCGGGTAATTATAGACCAGTGAGCCTTACGTCTGTGGTGGGAAAGCTGTTGGAAAAGATTCTTAGAGATAGGATCTATGGGCATTTAGAGAATCATGGTCTGATCAGGGATAGTCAGCATGGCTTTGTGAAGGGCAGATCATGTCTAACAAGTCTGATAGAGTTCTTTGAGGAGGTGACCAGGCATATAGATGAGGGTAATGCGGTGGATGTGATCTATATGGATTTTAGTAAGGCATTTGACAAGGTTCCACATGGTAGGCTTATTCAGAAAGTCAGAAGGCTTGGGATCCAGGGAAGTTTGGCCAGGTGGATTCAGAACTGGCTTGCCTGCAGAAGGCAGAGGGTTGTGGTGGAGGGAGTATATTCAGATTGGAGGATTGTGACTAGTGGCATCCCACAAGGATCTGTTCTGGAACTTCTACTTTTCGTGATTTTTATTAATGACCCGGATGTGGGGGTAGAAGGGTGGGTTGGCAAGTTTGCAGATGACACAAAGGTTGGTGTTGTAGATAGTGTAGAGGATTGTCAGAGATTGCAGAGAGACATTGATAGGATGCAGGAGTGGGCTGAGAAGTGGCAGATGGAGTTGAACTCGGAGAAATGTGAGGTGGTACATTTTGGAAGGACAAAGTCCAAACCAGAGTACAAAGTAAATGGCAGGATACTTAGTAGTGTGGAAGAGCAGAGGAATCTGGGGTTTCATGTCGACAGATCCCTGAAAGTTGTCTCACAGGTGGATAGGATAGTTAAGAAAGCTTATGGGGTGTTAACTTTCATAAGTCGAGGGATAGAGTTCAAGAGTCGCGATGTAATGATGCAGCTCTATAAAACTCTGGTTAGGCCACAATTGGAGTACTGTGTCCAGTTCTGGTCGCCTCACTATAGGAAGGATGTGGAAGCATTGGAAAGGGTACAGAGGAGATTTACCAGGATGCTGCCTGGTTTAGAGAGTATGCATTCTGATCAGAGATTAAGGGAGCTAGGGCTTTACTCTTTGGAGAGAAGGAGGATGAGAGGAGACATGATAGAGGTGTGCAAGATAATAAGAGGAATAGATAGAGTGGATAGCCAGTGCCTCTTCCCCAGGGCACCACTGCTCAATACAAGAGGACATGGCTTTAAGGTAAGGGGTGGGAAGTTCAAGGGGGATATTAGAGGAAGGTTTTTTACTCAGAGAGTGGTTGGTGCGTGGAAGCACTTCCTGAGTCAGTGGTGGAGGCATATACACTCCTGAAGTTTAAGAGACTACTAGACAGGTATATGGAGGAATTTAAGGTGGAGGGGGTTATATGGGAGGCAGGGTTTGAGGGTCGGCACAACTCTGTGGGCCAAAGGGCCTGTAATGTGCTGTACTATTCTATGTTCTATGTTCAACAACGTAATTTAGAAAAGTTCAAGAAAAAAAGGGGTTCCCAAGCTGGGGTCCACAGACCCCTCGGTTAATGGTAGGGGTCCATAGCATAAAAAAAGTTGGGAACCCCTTGCTCTAAGTTTTCTGAGCTTTACAGTCATAGAAATTAGTTCAGATTATACTGTCCTGAAAGCCCTATCGAGGATTATCTCTTCTAGTTTGCTCACACCTGCACATAACTGGGCTGTATGTAAAAAGTCCACCTCACTGCTCTGTGCATCATGGAAGCCAGTGGTGTGGTCTAACCGATCCATGAGCTTCAGGTTTCATTATGTAGAGCACTCACCCCTAAACATTACTGATGACTGGTAAAGTTGGCAAAAGGGGAGGATTTTACCAGCTATAAAATTAATTGAATATTAATAGTTTTAACTGCATTGGGAATTTAAAATGAAGTCAATAATTTTTTTAAAAATTAGTAAATGCAACAAACATTGTTTTCCCTTTCCCATTGCCTTCTATCTTCATTTTTTCAATCCCTAATAAAATCACTGTGTCTCTGTCCTGCACCAGGTCAGGTGTGTTAAGCATCCAAGAGGTGATTCTCCCTGGTTAACATCTCACATCTGGTAATAATTCTCAGATATCAACATTTCACTGAAGTTTGGGACTTAGTTTAGTTTTGAACAATTGAGCAAAGGTCGAAGTCAAAAAGTAAAATTTATTGACAGAGTGCATACATGTAACCACATAAAACCCTGAGATTCTTTTTCTACGGGCATCCTTAGCAAATCTATAGAATAGTAACTGTAAACAGGATCAATGGACAACAAACTATGCAAGTGCAGATATAAATAAATAGCAATAAATAACGAGCATGAAATAACAAGATAAAGA